>NC_139623.1:117363278-117963278 GCF_964638095.1 Poromitra crassiceps
AGACAGCAGCAATGTGACAGACATCGGGGGGAAACTAGAGTCAGGACTGTGTTTTCGATTCATGAAGGGAACTTGCTGCTTGTAGCTACTGTAATGTGGTTTTGACCAGATAACGTTAGCTGCTTGCTAATGGATTTTCAAGATTCAATATTTTTATTGTCACTCCGTAGTACAAGTATCTGACCACCTGGTCAGAAACTCTGCTAACATTACCGTCTTGTGTGAAGTTATGCAACCCTAACGTTACTACCGTTATGCTTATGGTCATGGAACATTATTGTTTGACTGCAGTTAGCTGCGGTGGTGAGTGCCTATTATAGCGTTAACGTTAGCTTGATGCTATACGCGGCTAACTAATAGATTTAGCTATATTCATAGAAATTACCACCAGCCCCACTAATAACGTTACTGTCTTGTGTGGATATTGAATGTAACAGTCGTAAATATAGCAGGGTAGTTCCTGGCTCACGGTAACGTGAATATCCTATCCATTTCCCCCGCAGCCAATGTAAGCCAAAACACGGCCAAACATGCCACAATAACGTCTGATAATTCATCCCAAAAAAACGCGGGGGGGGCGGGTAAAAAATACACTTATGTAAATTGGTGGGTCGGGCGGCGGGTAAAAATGAACTAAATGCGGACGGGCGGCGGGTGGAACAACGACAACGTATGAGCCTTGTATGTTTTTCTGTTGCACTCAGATGGAGGCAGGGGGTGTGTCTGGCAGGGGGGGGGGTGTCTGGCAGGGGGGGTGTCTGGCAGCTGGTCTGACTCGAACAGGAGAAAAGTTTCTGACGCACGTTTTCGCTTTGTTTACATAACCGGCATCGTTTTAAGTATGCGCATACTGTGCAATGTGTGACGCTATATGGACTATATGGACTGCACAAAACATTCAAAACTCAGCTGCGGTCAAGGTGATTGATTGGAGACAATACGAGACGGACAGATAATATAGTAGGCTAACGTTAGCTTCCAGTCAAACATACACACTGTTTTCATAGCAACAGGCAACAACATGTCATGGATGGATAGTGTGAAAGTGGAGAGGTCTCATCCCAACGTGGATTTACGTTCCTCCAACAGCAATCATAAAGGCAGTATGGATTATACCGGACATATTGGAAATAGCTGGTAAGTCACTTTGCTTGCTGTAGCTGTCTGTGTGTCTGATAGCAGAGCTATCCAGCTGGTTAGTGAGCTAGCAGCTGCTAAAAGCTAATTAACGTACATCAGCTGACGAGTCTCGGCCAGAAAGACTGCTGTTCGCCTCTCGTGTGAAACGGTGGCAGTTTCGTTAGGTTCACTACAAAATGTTTGCACTGCAGATTAACGGTTATTATATATATGTGGTTCCGGGTTGGGGGGCGGGTCTCATGTCTGCGGGGCGGGGTGGGTTGCGGTACTGATTGATCATATGTGCGGGTTCGCGGAGCGGGGTCGGTACTGCACGTCGCGGGGCCGGGCGGAACCGGGTCTTGAAAATCAGACCCGCGCAGGACTCTGATAGAGAGTCACGGTTTGAAGCTTAATAATAATAATAATAATAATAGCTTGGATTTATATAGCGCCTTTCAAGGAACCCAAGGCCGCTTTATAAAAGTACAAAAAGATGACGGACACACATAGAGGATAACAAAGAACAACAAGGAACAGAAGAGCCGAAGGCTGTGTTGAACAGGTGAGTTTTGAGTAGAGTTTTGAAGGTAGCCAGTGATGGGGCGTTGCGGATTTCGGCTGGAAGAGAGTTCCAAAGGGTGGGGGCCGCCACGCTGAAGGCTCTGGCCCCAAAGGTCCGCAGGCGGGAGTGGGGGATGGAGAGGAGACCCGAGTTGGAGGACCTCAGGTTCCGGGACGGGGTGTAGGGTTGCAGGAGGTCAGACAGGTACTGGGGGGCAAGGGCGTGGAGGGATTTGAAGGTGAGGAGTAGGATTTTGTACAAGATGCAGGACTTGACCGGGAGCCAGTGGAGGTGGATGAGGGTGGGAGTGATGTGCTGCCAGGGTTTGGTGCAGGTCAGAACCCTGGCAGCTGAGTTGTGTACATATTGGAGCCTGTCCAGGGTTTTGTTGGGAACCCCGAACAGGACTCAGGTCCTGTCAACAGGGAGGTGATGAAGGCGTGTATGAGGGTTTCAGCAACGGAGTCAGAGAATAATGGCCGGAGTCAGGAGATGTTTCTGAGGTGGTAGAAGGCAGATTTGGTGATGGTTTTGATGTGGGAGTGGAAGGAGAGAGTGGAGTCGAGGATGACGCCCAGGTTGCGGACTTCAGTAGATGGTGAGATGGAGCAGCCGTCTACGTCGAGGAGGAGATCTCCAACCTTCCTGAGCAGTGCCGCCGGTGCCACAACCATGAGCTCGGTCTTTTTACTGTTGAGTTTGAGGAGATTAGATGACATCCAGGATATTATTTCACTGAGGCAGTTGACAAGGTTGGGTAGTTGATTCTACAGTGGCTCTACTACCCACACCCAGCTTAATAAACTCAATGCTGCAGCTGCCCTTTTAGAGGTTATGTCAACATTAGCAGATATAAGCCAACCCAGCTAAACATTAACAGTGGTTTGGCACCAGAAACTGCTTTTAGCAAATTATCTCATGAGATAAGAATTTCACTTAAGCATTTTTATAAGTAGACCCTGTATATGAATGCAGCAAATATTATATTATTTGCTATTATATATAGGATAAATGATAGGCTATTATGTGAGCCATACTTTATAGGATGTTGAAAGGAGGTGAATCCCATTTGTTTGGGTTAAAGGGTAATTTTCAAGACATGTTCACCATGTTCTTAAGTCTAGAACCAGGTGAAAAGGAAATGCATGACTTGGTTCTCTGGTAGGAGCCACGCAAACATCAGTAAGAAGCCATGCAATATAATTCTGGGTGAAATCACTTCAAAAAAAATTGTTATGTTAAATTGTAAGTTTCATACCAATATTTGAAGCATATGGGGGGCTCCTTATACTAGCTTATATTTCCTGTGAGAGAACCAAACCATGCTTTCCAATTTCACTTGGTTAATTTTGTTCTGCAAGTTTAGCAATCAAAATTTTAAGTTTTTCACAAGCCATAACTGTTTACCTAGCCACACTTGGGAAACCGACTAATACCTAAGTGTCACAAGGGTAAACTAACAACAGTTTTGCTGTGTTCACTTGTGTGCTTTGGAATTTGACTTTAATGACTATTTTTATTCCACTTGTTTTTGAGTACTTTCCTGTTCAACAGTGAGAAACCCATTCACAGACCCTTACAACCCCCCCCCCCCCCCCCCCCCCCCCAGCAATTACTCACCTGTTCCTGATGAAGCAATCAGGCAAGCTTGCTGGCTGGTATGAAAAGGAGCATGGAGACAGAGAGAGAGGAGGAAACTGGCAGGAGGCAAGGAGAGTGGCAGCAGAGAGGGACAGACTGGAAGAGTCTTCCCTCACCTCCTGTCCTGGAGGAAAAGGAGCAGGAGGAGAAACCTGCAGAAGGCAAGGAGAGCTGCAGCAGAGAGGCACCGACTGGAACAGACTGGAAAAGTCTTCCATCAGCTCCTGTCTTGGAGGAAGAAGGAGCAGGAGGAAAGTGCTGGGGAAGCTGGTTTCTACCACAGACCGTAAGGAGAGACTCATTACTGGGAAGATCCACTCTTGACCTAAGAGACTGAATTCCCCTTCTTTTAGTGAATCTCCTAATGGATAAAGACGCTGTTTGTATTGCCTTTTAAGAGACTGCTGCCTTTTTAAATGACTCTTTAAACTTTTATAAAGACTGCCGTACATGATCTGACTGTTAAAGTCCTGGAAATCCCGTTAGAGAGTACACCTATAATATATCTTTTTGGTGTGGATCTGGACAGGACACTAGACCCCATGTCTGTCAAACGGACTAGCATAATATCACATATAGCTAAGAAATGCATCTTGCTTAACTGGAACCACCAAAAACCTCCAACATTTAATTTGTTTAAAAAAGCTTTGAATGAAACATTGAGACTGGAACAGTGTACCTATGCCTTGAAGAATAAGGGGGACGCCTTTTTGAGAACGTGGGAACCTCTCATGGACCTCTGAATATACTTTAATAATTGTTGTCTTGACCCTTGTCTATTGTTGTATACACTATTTGTGAATCTGTCTGACCGTTGTTATTGTTTGTTTGTATTTGCCTCTCTCGGATTTTGTTGTTTTTGTTTGTGTTGTCTTTGTATTGTATTGCAAAAAAGATGAAAATATATAAATAATTGAAAAAAAAAAAAAAAAGACTGCCTCAAGGTGCTCTTATGCTCGAGCAAAGCTCCGTGGGGGTGGGGCCCCGCGAGTCTCCGTAGTCACCGTGCAGACCTCGCGCTGGGGCAGATGCCATTATACTCAGAAAGTGATCACCATGTAGGCTATTGTACAATGGTGAGAACAGCCAGTGAAAAGTCGCAATGAAACGCTGTGCAGTACTGAGTGCGCTTTCACTCTCAAACGACCGCACATCAGCACATGAAGGACTCACCAAACTTGTTTTTACTGAAAGCCGTTTTTACTACTCAGCCCTGATAGCCTACTACTCTGTGCTGCTTTTAATCTCTCTCAATAATGCTCTCAACACAACACATTTACTTGGTGAAATGACTAAAAACGAACAGTTGCAAATCTAAGTTTATAGCCTACCACATGGGTCAAGAAATGTGGCGAAAACACAGCTCAGTGTTCAGGGCTCAATGGTTCAAGTACGGCCATGTTTGGAGAGAAGCTCGCGCTGTTGGAAAAAAAATCAGGCAGAACGCGAGCGGCCGCTGGAGCTAGCGCTTAACCACGCCCAACAAATTTACATCATATGACGCGCCCGCCCCTCGCTCCACCCACGCGCCCTTCACGGCAGGGTGAGCATAATTCAGCCTTTACACTGCCTTTTCAAGCCATTTCTCAGCTGCTTGTGGAGAAATAAAACTGATTATTTTGATCCTGAAACTGCCTCCGTCTATGTGCTTGTCAACCAGAGATTTAGAAGAACCTAGTGTCTATTCCCTTTGTGACACAAGCGATACCATCCCGTCAGCTTCTCATGCAATGGAAATGTTGTTTGCTGTTCCAGTAATTAGGATGAACCTTGGATACGAGCCGGTATGGTGCAGGGAATCTAGTCCACTCAGCTCATAGAAGCTGAGATAGCCAGTTGAATAACATTAGCTGTGCTGTTTGATTAAACAGCTGTGCAGGTTTGGGAGTGGGTGAATTTACAACGTGATTAGACTTGTGCCGGACTACGTGTGAATTATAGAGTTTTAATGCAGAGTATGATATGTGGAGCAGTGTTGCGGTTTGGGTGAGATGCAGGTGTGAGCGGCTTCGGCTGGGATGGCCGGCTGGGATTATTTTCATTTTATTTTTAACACAATCTTGTGGTTTTAATGTGAACCTTGTTCACTGTTTTGTTGTGTGCAGTGTAATACTACGTTATATTGTTTTGTATTTTCTGTATGTTGCAGGGACCCCAGGAAGAATAGTCAGACTAATGGGGATCCATAATAAACAATGGCCGCTAGGTACCTCTCTCTCCCTGGCCATACCGTGGCGGATGCACGGGGGAGAGGGAGAGAGGGGGAAGGCCCAGAAGCTGCTCCACCATTGCGACTGGGAGCCACGGGCAGGGTGGAGCTCCCCAGTCTCTTCCAGATGCCGTTCCTCCTCCAGACGATTGGGAAAGAACAACAGCACAGGCAAGAGACGAGACGACACGAGCAAGGCGCGGAGAGAGACGGGACAGCCAGTTCCACAAAACAACAGCATAAGAGGTCGGTGTTACTGCGGCAGCCAGCTTTTGACCAGGCGGCGGTGATAAGACGCACCTGACAGAGGAAGATGAATGGCGCTGTGGAAATGGTAGAGGCGAGGGGTGAAGTACGCTTCACTCCTCTCTGAGCTAAGTGCCTCTCTAAATTCTACAACCCAGTTCTACACATTGTCCAGAAGTTGACACAAGTCATTGGAAGCTGTTTATATGTGCTTGGGTCTATGAGTTATTTTTGTTTAATTAAGTTAGGTTTGCTGTGGCCTCGGATTTGCTTTGCTTTTGAGTTTAGCATGTCGTTGGCATCATAATGCATTCATTTCGGAGTTGGAGTGTTTTTCGTGCATTCAATTTATGCCCTAGGCTGATGACTTTGTAACCTTCTTTGCTAAGAAGGTGGATGACATCAGCTCTTCCTTCCATCCTCCAGGTACTAACATAGTACTCCTGTCTCCAACTCCTGCCCCCTGTCATACATACATACATACTGTATGTACATACATACTATACATACATACTGTACGTACATACATACAGACATACTGTACGTACATACATACATACATACTGTACGTATGTACATACATACAGACATACTGTACGTACATACATACTGTACGTACATACATACATACAGACATACTGTACGTACATACATACTGTACATACATACTGTACGTATGTACATGCTGTACGTACATACATACTGTACGTCATACATACATACAGACATACTGTACGTACATACATACTGTACGTACATACATACATACAGACATACTGTATGTACATACATACTGTACGTACGTACATACCGTAAAATACCAATTATTAGCCCGGGCGTTAATTGACAAAATATGTAGCCAGACCCCGCGTCAATATGGGACCTGCGGCAGTTTGGGACCTGCTTTAATTATTTTTGTACAAAAATATTGCTCAGAAAAGATTGTAAATAGTATGAAATTGTTTATTTAAACCATTTATTTTAATGAGTTGGCTACAGCCCCCCACACGATTGCTTGTCTATGGGGAGAGCCGCGCCTCCCTCTCAGCGCAGCAGAGCACATTGCATGCCAGTTCTGGCCTGTACATGAAATCAAATAAAATTTGAGCTGAACTGTGACCTACCGGTATTTACCACTAAACTTTCTCCGCTGAAGGTGAGAGAACATGATCATCATGTGAGCAGATTATTTGTTGCATGCGCTGCCTCCTCCGCTGGCTGCATGCGATGCCCCCTCCGCTGCAGTGTGCGGTGAAATACCAATTAGAAGCCGACTTCTATGCCCGCTGGCAGGGAAACATACCATATAGGCACATTTCTCAAAATAATTATTACACCAGATATGTCGGTTTTAGTGTATAAAAATCTTCAGGAAATGCCTACACAATTTTCAGAATCATCAGATGTTGACGGAAAACGAATTTTGATCAGCAAGTTTCGTGCATGTGTTTTTTTTCCTCGTTGTTCCTCGTTTCCTCGTTGTTCGTCTTCTTCATCCGATTTTTCTTCTTCGTTGTGTTTGGGAGATGCATTCAACAGGATGTCGCAAAGGTAAAAAGAAAACATTGAAAAAACTAACCGGGCGTCAAATTGGGACCTGCTTTTATGTACAAAATATGTATCCAGACCCCGCTTATATATGGGACCCGCGGCAATTTGGAAGTCGGCTTCTAATTGGTATTTTACGGTACATACATACAGACATACTGTATGTACATACATACTGTACGTACTGTACGTACATACATACATACATACATACTGTATGTACATACATACTGTACGTACGTACATACATACATACATACTGTATGTACATACATACTGTACGTACGTACATACATACATACATACAGACATACTGTATGTACATACATACTGTACGTACGTACGTACATACATACATACATACTGTATGTACATACATACTGTACGTACGTACATACATACATACATACTGTACGTACATACATACTGTACGTACAGTATGTATGTACGTACATACATACATACTGTACGTCATACATACATACGGTACATACTGTACGTACAGTATGTATGTACGTACATACATACATACTGTACGTACATACATACTGTACGTACGTACGTACATACATACATACATGCATGCATGCATACATAGTAGATGCGTAACAAAGTTTCTATCCTGTAACTCAAGTGAAACCAGAAGAGGTTCTGGAGAGTTAAACCAAATGCAACGCATGCTGGGAAGTTTGCTAAACTGGTGAATTTTGTTTTACTTCAGGCAGCAACCTACTGACTCTGTAAGTGTGAAATAAACTGTGATTTGTAAGGTATAAAAAAAAATCAATCCCTCCAACCATCATCCTTGTTTATTGGCAAATAGAAATTCAGAAGCAAGTCATTGGTTGACTCAATTTCAATTTAATTTATTCAACAAAACATTTTGCCTCAAATGTTCAGAATTATTACTCATTAACGAAAAGCAGGAAGAAATGCTAATAGACAAGTGTGAACAACAAAAGAAACAGTTAACTTATTTCATTAGATATTTACCTTACATTCTATGTCACATAAAATAAAATGGCCACATCAAAGGTCAACTTTCACAAGTAATCATCCATAATTTTGGTAAAACAGTATGATTTTATTATAAAGAACATACATGGGCGTCCGGTTAGTGCAGCGGTAGATTCCCAGCCTACCAACACACAGGTCACATACAGGTTCAACCCCCCGGTGTTACCTACGGCTTGGTCGGGCATCCATACAGGCACAATTGGCCATGTTTATGAGTGGGAAGCCGGCGGGGTATGTGTTCTGGTCGCTGCACTAGCGCCTCCTCTGGTCGGTCGGCCTGTTTGAGGGAGAGTGGCTGTCGACTTGACATGTATCAGAGGAAGCATCTACAACTCTCCCCAGATCGGCAGAGGGGGTGGAGCAACAACCGGGACAGCAGGGAGAAATGGCCAAGTAGGGAAGACCAGGGCTGGTTGTTACATTTGTAACTCTTGTGTGAATTGCTCATCTTACACACATCTTACAATAGTTATTCCTACATTAGAGGGAAGCCTATAGGTCTTCGGTTGAAATTGGTATCACTTTCATGCTAGAGACATAACCAATGTGTCACAACCAACCCCCAAGAGCAGTGAGGGAGGGGGGGGGGGGCACTAAAGGTTTCTGATTTAAAGGTTTCAGATTTTTATAGTGATTGGATAAAATCTTTATAGGAGCACAACAAAGTTGGCAGACTTGTTTGAAGACCAGCTCACATATTCACAGGAGCAGCAAGAATAGTTAGTTAGATCAAAGTGAAAAATGGCCAAAGTGTCTACAGGTCAAACTGGCTCTCGGTAGTTTGGAAATAGTTGTAATGTTGGATGTGCATTGCACGGTGAGATGGGATGGGAGGGACTGAACCCATATGGACCTTATTCCTCACAAGCCCAAGATAAGGTGGTACGACAAGGCACGTCGTTCCATCCACCTCCCCCACGTGACGCCTCCACACAGTCCTCTCCTCCATCTGCATTGTTGGGCTCCCCGTCTTGCCAGAATCCTCCACCTACCAGGACAGTCCCATCCACCCACCGCCAATTCCCCTCTGCGTGTTTGTCAGACAGACCGATCCAGATTCTGTCCTGAAAACTGCTGATAAATCTCTGCTCCTCTTTGGTGTTTACAATGGCCAGGTCAGCTCCTCTGTCTTGGCAGTCCTTTCTGCTCTTGTCCCAGTTTTTACTCGCAGTGGCGATGTAGTAGCAGCTGCTGTTGAACTTTGTCCATCCTTGGCGGCAGGTTTTTCCTACAGATTGTAAGGTGTTATTTTAGTGATGAAAACTTTGACACAGTTCATAGTTTTTGGGTGCAGATGACCAGTTTGTCAAGAGCTAAACTTGGCCTGGCAAAATTAATCAATCACATAAACTTGGATGTGATTGGTCGGATTCCGTCGAACTTCTTTCCTGTCTGAAGGTTTTTTTCCCAACTTCCTTGTGGATGTTCTGTGGGTGTAACGTACAGACTGTGTATAGCTGCATTCGCCGGATGTAGATGAGACAGTCTGTTTTAAGAGACTAGGTGGGCAGCTGATGCCAAACTGGGCAAGCCTCTTTTAGGCTACTGTCAGTTTACCCAGTGCATCAATCACTCAGCCTGAGCCATGATGAACCTCAATAAAAATAACGTACACTAGCAGGGCCGTGGGAAGTGGGGGTGCTGCAGCAGCACCCTCTGCTGTTTTGTATTGTACTGTATGTATTGTATTTAGGGTTTAGTTGAGGACTATGAGCAAAGCAAAGAGGGTGGAAATGTTATGTTGGATGTTTAGTTTATAATAATAAGATAATAAAATATAATAAGTTCAGTGTTTCTGCCTGTGTTTCTGTCTGTTAACCTAAAAGGAGAGAAGGTGGTGACATGAAAGTGAGTGAGAAAAGGAGAAAATACTGAATAATGACATGAAGGGTGTCCCTTCCTTGCAGCACCCCCTACTTAAAAAGACTTCCAGCGGCCCTGTACACTAGTAACAAGTAATCGGAATGATAGACTACAGCACAGCTGCTGAAATAGCCGTAGCCGGGCACGCATACCTTTGGCAGGCCACTGAACCCAGTTAGCGAGGTGCGCACACACACATGCTTCCCCGTCATACGCGCCAGTGTCCCCGCCCGGCACGCCACCACTGACAAACTACCGAAAACAGCAAAGGCGACTCTGCTGCACCCCGAACGCCTCTCTTTACAGCCAGCTAGGCTCCGGTCAAACAAAGAGAACTCTTTCCCCCGAAGTCGAGTGTGTTTTCCCCGTTTCTACTTCCCCTGCAGATGTGGCTTGGAGAACTAGGAGCGTGGGCAGCGCATCCCGTCTTCGTTATGCAACGGGGGAAACACACTCGACTTCCCGGTTGCAGGCGACTGGAAGTTGATAGTGGTAATTAACACATGAATACGGTATAAATTAATACTAGGTGTTGATGAGGAATCAATCCATGATGACATAGGCCTAGCCTACTTAATTAATATTAATTCATATATGACTCAGTCTGTTCATCAAACATACCTTTCATTAGTTGATGATGCGGCAAGCATCAATTAATGGCTTAATTGATCATGAGTCATATTAACTCATGATGAGTTTAAGCATCAATTAATGCATATTAGTGTACCAGTACTGTAAACTTTACAGTAATGGTAGTGTACAGTGTAAAGTGTTACCATGTAAAGTTGAGTTCAATAAATGTAAATGTGCTTACTTATCAGGTTGACCTCCTCCTGTAATGCTGCTTTCTCTTTTGCCAAGTTGCTGGCATTGGTCTTCAGCTGGTCTCTCTCTGCAGTCAGGGCATTGTAGCTGCTCTGTAACTGGCTCCACTGATTAGTCAAGTTTCCGTATTTGGTCTGCATTTCTTGCATTTCACCAGCAGTATTTGTGTCTGCAACAGGATGTCAGTTAGAATCCAAGTATAAGACTTCTAGTGTACAGTCCTGATTTTCTGTGGAGGCCCCCTTGTGAGACAAATCCCACCCCATCAAGCAATAAAGAAGTCTTTATTTGAATGCAGAAAAAATAAATTGAAGAGAATGTGTGACGGTAGGGATTGCTGGGCATGTAAAATTTCATTTTTTTTGTGCCTATTATTTCAAATTTTCAAGTTCTGATTGGAGTTGCTTGTCCACTCATACTGTAGAGCTGATATGGCTGTTCAAGATGATGTATTTAAATAACTCTGGCAGTTGTGGATTTAAAAGCAAACCTAAAAGCCTTTACATGCTTGTGCGTCAAAGCCCTCGCCGAATGCGTCGAGGGGTGCACCGCGGCTGGAGAGCTTGCTGGCGTACACCTCCTCGAAAATGTGACTCGACCATTGATAGTATATATACAGTATGGATACAGTGAGCCCATTGGGTTTGACACGGCAAACTTCCTGATATTGTTTGATTCCGTTTGATTGGATGAATGGATTTTCCTGGAGCATTGTGGGATATCTGTTCAAATCTGGAGCCGCGAATGCAGGATGTGGCGTGAGTTGGGGGAGTGTCCGAATTGCTCTCAGAAAAATGTTCTGACAGCCGAGCCACGATAGCCATCTTGTTGTCCCCACTTACCACTGCTTGCTAGCATGGCTTGCTAGTTGCTAATGCTAGCCTTTTTGCTTCTTGCTAGCTGTTTGCTAGCTTTTGCCAACTGGGTAACTTTTTAGCCCGAAGAAAAAGCCAGTAGTGGATATTTCCAGACCTCGCGTCACCGGCCACCTGACGTTATCTTCCACAAAATCGAGGTAATCTTTAGCTAACGTAATCATCAACCTTTATTTAAACAGGCAAGTTAATTAAGAACAAATTCTTATTTTCAATAACGGCCTGGTGGGAGGAAAAAAAAAAAAACTCCTGAGGGGAAGGGGGTTGGGGGGAAAATAAAAGCATAAAAGTTACACAGAGATAGGACAAGAAACAATTAGATTCAACAGAGAACACAAGCAGGTCATCACAGACAATAGACAGAACAGACAGAACAGTACACATACTATATGTATACATTTAAACTGTGTGCTGGCATAGTATGCTAGCACACAGGACGGCAACAATATCTACATTTTAAGAGAGGAAGTAGCCAACAGTGAATACAAGAACAAGGGAATCAGAGAAAAGGGGCAACATGGACAACATCATGAGGAGCAACGACAAGTGTGTGCCATAGTGTTGGTAATTAGGTCATTGAAGGAACGGATGGAGACAAAGCTCTCCATCTTCAGGGTTTTTTGTAATTTGTTCCAGTCATCGGCTGCAGCAAACTGGAAGGAGGAGCGACCCAGAGATGTGTGAGCTTTGGGGACCTTCAGAAGAATGTGAGATGCAGTGCGGGTGCTGTAATGTAATTGCATGACATTAGTAAACAAAATGTCCATTTGTGAAATAGCTAATACAGGACTAACGTTATAATAGAGTAGCAGAAGTTACCGTGTTAATGTTACGCATGCTGCACAGATTCGCACGTAGATGGGTAAACAAAAATTAACGTTATACAGTGATTAAGACAGTTATACAGTGATTTACAGTGTCATTCGTTACTTCAAGGGATGACCATCCAGTACCAGTGATGGGGACACACAACAGAGGATCAAAGGATTTGTGAAATTTAACGCTATAATCTTCTGCTCTCCTGAGATTATAACGCTAACTGTTAGGCTACTGATGATGATGATCAGTTGTTTCAACAGGATATTGCAATAACAAATCCTGATATGAGAGATTTGCTTTGAACCATTTGTAGCTACATATCTGCCAGTGACTGGAGAATATTGTTAGTTGCTTGTTTTAATGCTTTTGTCAATAAACATTGCCAACCAAGATAGCCTTGTTGTGTATGCTGTACTTCGATAAATCATGTACCTGAATGTCTCAAATATCGCAGAACGAGCCCTGGTCAGAGGCAGGTTGAATAAAATGATCAGATGTGAAATAAAGATTGTTGATGTCGGGTGAAAACGAACTACGAACCGAAGATTGGACCAGAGGACATGACGAAGGAGAAACAGACCAGCAGCAGCCTGCTTCAAATCAATGAATGCTTTATATTTATTTAAATTAAATATGGTGATATCTGGTCGTTCGAAATCACTCTGTCTAGCTAGGCTAACTGGCTCATATTGTGTCATATTGTAACGTCTGAATCGGCATGTCATAACGTTAATATACATTTAGCATAACCTTACTGCTTGGATCACAATAACGTTAGCTAATGCTATATATCTAATTTATTAAAAGTTAGTCTTTTTTATCGCCTCTTTTACTCGAAATGGGACCATCATTTAGAAAACGAAGCATATAAGGGCATGAAAAAGACTTGAAATTGTTGATTCAGACCATAAATTCATTCGGATAACGTTTATTTAAGACACAGACCGAGAGAGAAGTCAGCTCATTTTTCCAAAAAGGCTATACGTGACGTCACCTCCGGACCTGCAGGTGGCGCCCCCCTGGCCATTCGAGAGAATGCAAGTATAATATAATGTAGATGGGGAGATAACATGAGAGAGTGAAAGCTATTACCAAGTATATGCAATGCATTCTCTCCTTGGGCTAACTTTTAGTCATTGAAATCCTAGTGAAATCACACTATTTACTCATATTGCTGGGGACTCCCCTGCGACCCCTTTGAGGCTAGCCAAGTTGAGGCTATCGCACAAGCATGCCCCCCCCTCCCCCCCCCCCCATTAGACAGCACAGTACTCACAGTGAATGATCAGGCCTAACATCCCAGCCAGCAGGAGGAGACAAAGCAGCCCCAGACACATAGCAGCAGCTCCACTCCATCTCTTTCTCAGCTGAACACACACTGAAACACACATAGAGCTCAACAGTGAACGCCCACTTTTTTGCAGCTCCGGTTCCATAAGAGACGACCCCATTCATTTTCTCCATAGATGTTAGTAAAAATCCTTAGGCTATATACAGTAAATAGTTTTAGGCCTGGAACCAAGCCAACCAGCTAGTAGATGAATAACGAGCGACCATAAAACATTTGACTCTGAGCAAAAACAAACCAAAAAAGCGGGGGGAATTATACTTTTGATCCTCTTGCCCGTTTTTATTTGTTGTTTTTGCTCAAAGTGAAATGTTTTATCGTCACCCACGATTCATTTGCTAGTTGGTTGGCTTGTTTCCAGGATTCTCACTACTATAATGTGTGTGTGTGTGTGTGTGTGTGTGTGTGTGTGTGTGTGTGTGTGTGTGCGCGTGTGCGTGTGCGTGCGTGTGTGTGTGTGCGTGTGCGCGTGCGTGCGTGCGTGCGTGTGTGCGTGTGCGTGCGTGTGTGTGTGTGTGTGTGTGTGTGTGTGTGTGTTCACAAAAAGAAGATAAACATGATGACTGGGCAGATGAGTTTCAGAAGGAATAATAAAGAGCTAGATAGCTAGATTGTCTTGCCTACTTTGTGTTCTTTTTATTATATTACCTTCTGCTTTTATATCAGATTTTCTACTTTTTTTTATTATGTAAAGGTGTTCAATTTTGTTTGATTGATTGTGTTTAGTTAGATATAGACACATTCTCTGTAAAGTCCTTCGAGACATGCTTGTGAATTAGGGCTCTATAAATAAATAAAACATGACTTGACTTGAAACTGAGAATACATCGTTGGGAATAGAGAGGCAAAGTGACCGCCTACTTCCTGCTTCAGTGCTGTACCAGAGATTTTCATCTGCCATTTATTTTCCCATACACATTTAGTAAAATGCGTATAAAAATAGTTTTACTGGTTCAAACCAAACGGTACAGATATTTTTAGAAACAGGAGAGATCGCATAACATTTCACTTGGACCAAAACATTAAAAAATTTGGGTTTAAAGAAAATATTTTTTCTGTGTTGTTTTTTTTAGTTTTGGTCCAAATTAAATGTTCTATGGTCTCTCCCGATTATAGCGTTACCTGAACCGTTTCGTTCGACGAAGTAAAACTATTTTATAAGCATTTTACGAAATGTCTATGGGAAAATAAATGGCGGATGAAAATCTCTGGTACAGTGCTGAAGCAGAAAGTGACGTTCCACTTTGCCTCTCTATGTCATTAAGGAATGCATTCTTACCTGAACTTTGAGACCCCCCTCCATATGTTGACTGAATTCTGAGATCATCCTCAACATCCATCAGATTTAAATATCCTCCTCCGGCCTCGCCTGACTTGCTGTTGAACGTCACGGACATCTCTCAGGTCTGTGGTCGCTGCTTCTGCCACCCTCCTGGTCTGCCCCTTATACTTATGTTGCATCAAATCATTGAGCAAGACTCAATGATTTGCTGACACAACTCATGCAAACCGTATAAAATCATAAAAACAATGCTTTGGGTCGGGGGGGAGGGCACTATTTAAAGCACTGCTCCGAGAAGTTATTATGGGTAGTTATAAGTCTTTATCATTCCAAAATCCCTTAACTTTAAAATGTTGCAGTTTCATTTACGTTGTACTTCACTGTTGTATCCTGTTGTTTGAATAAACCAGCAATCCAGTAGACAACGCAATGCTGTGATTTCATGTTGGGTCATTTATTTGCTGCAGGATTAAGGACTGAGCCTTTAAAGGTGCCTCAGTTTCAGGACAGTCAGCACAAATCTCTGCCTGTACTTCCTGTGTAGGATGTCCATGAGCATGTGTGTTCATGTGTGTGTGGGGGGAAGTGTTAAGTGTGCAGGCACGTGTACACAAGTGCGGTATACATTTGTGGTACCATCGGCCTCCATTCTATGGCGATAATGACTAACTTCACAACTGTAGCTCACTGTAAACTGCTTGGACAATGCCGGTAAAGGCAGGGGGTATCTTGGCTATGTGGGGGGGATGTGGCAAATGAGCTAAACTTTAAAAAAAAAGTGGTGTGTCCCTTTAACCGCAGTGGAAATAAGCTTCTAGCTTTATTGCCTTTATATCCTTTTGATAATGGTGTGTCTATGTATGTATTGTATATGTTTTCATTACCAATAAAGATGTCAATCAATCAATCAATCAATCAATCAATCATAGGCACAACTGCACAGACCATATTAATTATCATTAAAATATTTTTGAAATCATGAGTGTCTAACCCATACAGCACAATACCAGAGTTTTGGTATCAGCACATAGAGTACCGGTATGTGTTTAATCTGCATCGCCTCAAACTCACAACCGTTGACATGACAAATTGTGATCGACTTGAATGTACTGTAATGTAATGTAATATGATCGACTTGAAGTACTTTATGAGTATATCAGATGTGTCTTAAGATTATGGCTTAGCCCCCCCCACCACTGTGTGTGGTATAACAGCTGACCATACATTTACAGGCAGATTTAAAACTAGTGTCAAATATTCAGTCTTCAAGACCAAATTCAGAGAATTTGCATACTTCACCTCTAGACAACATTATTGATATCAGTGATTTCTCAGGCCTAGCATATTGGCCCACAATTCCAGTTGAGGGAGTTTGGCATGGGACTGGGCCTATGTGCATAGTTTGGTTTAATTCCATGCATGAGAAGGAACATTTCCTAGGAATAAGCAGAATAATAAATAATAACTTGGCAAATACAAGAGGCTGGCCTGCATAACACCAGGTCCAGTTCAAAGACCATTACATTTACACATTTCAAACCTGGGCTAGATCACCAAGGGGACCCTAGACTCTCACCAAGAAACACTTTGAGATTTGTGAAAATGTTATCCTATCTGTGAAAATGGAAAAATTTAAGAATTTCATTGTTTTTGTCCCATCTAGACCGTATAAAACCAGGTCTAGTTCAAAGACCATTACACTTATACCTTTCAAATCTGTTCTAGATTACCAAGGAGACCCTACACTCTCACTGATAGAGAATAAAATTCTACATTCCGCTAAATGTATATATAACAGCTTATCTAAACCAAATAAATTGAAACCAATGAGTCTAGGAAGATGTCTCATAAAAGTATATTTATTACCATAACATTCTCTGCAATATATGTATTGTCAGAGGGCTGAACCTCAATGTACACAATTCTGATCAATGTACAGAGTCAAATATTCAGCCTGTATGTTCCAAAACATTGGGCCAGCTATAGGGAAGAATGACCATCGTGTTGCTACTTGGACCAATTGAATCAACAAGATGGCTGTTTGTCCACTTGCTGCTGCCGTTTTTTCTTATTCCGACATCTATTGGCCCAGTGCCCGAGCTTACCACAAATATGACATTTGTCCGTGCTAGGTGAGCGCTTTTGAGGTGCTTTTTCTGCGGTGTTTACATTGGGGAAAATCACAGCATTATTAATTGGGTTTGGCCCTGTGGCTAATTGTGGGGGCCCAACCAAATGCTCAGCTCTCTCATATTGTTTGATAACAATCCCAAGCTGTCCGATAATTTCTCTGGCTCTCTGACACTCTGGCCGCAGACAAGGGCCAGCCTTTTCAGTGTCCATTCTCAGAGAGCAGACAGATGGCTTCCTTACAGTATGAAAAGACAACTGAATAGGCCTATGCTTATCTACAGTACCGTAAATTCCGGACTATAAGACGCACCGGTCTATAAGCCGCAGCACCAAAATTGACTATTTTTTTCTTCTATAAGCCGCACCGGACTATAAGCCGCGGGTGTTTTGATGTTTAATTACCATATGAAAGGGTTCGTGCACAGAGAGGAATGTCGGGAAAGAGATCGCTGTTTGGGGAAGCTCCCATTTATTCAACAAAACAAGCATTACGGTAGGGTAGGCTATAGGCTATAAGAAGCTCCCATTTATTAACATTTCAACAAAATAAATACCGTAGCTATAAAAAATAAAACAATAATAATAATAATAAAACAATCCTCAAAAGGATAAAGTGCTGTAAAAACAATCAAACAATTCTCAAAAGGTTAAGGTGCAGTAAATAACTGGAAAACAAAAAACAATCCTCAAAAGGATAAGGTGCTGCCAACAAAACCAGGTACCGTAATCCTTCTCTTCATCTTTTAGGTGAAGGTGCAGCAAACGGCTGTAAACAGAGTCAAAGTAAAGTCACTAATCCTCGTCTTCCTCGTCTTCCTCTTCTTCCTCCGTACTGAAACCAGCAAAGTCCTCAACTTCAGTGTCGGAAACGAACAGGTTCAGGGTGGCTTCGTCAACCACTCCTCTCTCTCCTTCGTTGTCGCTCTCAAAACCAACGAACTCCTCTTCGTCACTGTCGGAATCGAACAGCCTCTGAAGGCCCTCAGCTGTGGCGGCGTCCTCCTCTTCGTCACGCAGCAGTCCAGCCTTTCGGAACCCGTTGGTGATCGTGGATGTCTTAACACTCCTCCAGGCTGTCAGGACCCACTGGCAAACTTGTGCGAAGGTTGCTTTCCTCATGCGCCCTGTTTTTGTGAATGACTTGTCCCCGCTCGTCATCCACGTCTCCCACTCGATGCGCAGCGCCACTTTAAATGCGCGATTCACACTGATGTCGAGTGGCTGGAGATGTTTGGTCGTGCCCCCAGGTATCACAGCTGGAATGCTGTTTGTGGTCTTGATGAAATTGTTTTGTTTTACAATGAAATAGCTGCTTCTTTTTGGTTGCTTGTTACATTTTGTTTGTTACACATTGTGGGAATCTCAAAAAACATATCAACCATATTGCTTGTATACAACTATGATTGCTTCCCAGTCTCGCTCGGTGCTCAATATCTCTGGCCGATCCTAGCCAGCGCCATGGGGCTACAGCGCGCCATGGGGCTACACCCCGCCGAGTGAGTGGCAGGTTATGGGGATCTTACAAAAGCATCAACTTGGTCCTGCGTTTGGACCTGTTGCTGGACTTGTTATGTCCTCTTAATAGCCTCAACTAAGTCCTGCTTCGTCGGACCTGTTGCTGGACCTGTTTCACAAAAGCCTCAACTAGGTCCTGTTTGCTTGGACCTGTTGCTGGACCTCATTTAAAAGGAGATCCATATTGAAAAGACCCATTTGTTCAAAAGCATCAACTTGGTCCTGCTTCCTTGGACCTGTTGCTGGACCTACAGTATTTATAGATCCATATCACAAAAGCCTTTTGATAAACCCACAACATGCAAATATTTCAGATTCTTTTAAATATCAGACGACAGCTCAGTAATGAATTATGAAATTAATTCAGACTTACCCGCTCTGCCGTAGATAGCCTGCAAAGTGACGCCAACTGATAGAGAATAAAATTCTACATTCCGCTAAATGTATATATAACAGCTTATCTAAACCAAATAAATTGAAGCCATGAGTCTAGGAAGATGTCTTCATAAAAGTATATTTATTTACCATAACATTCTCTGCAATATATGTATTGTCAGAGGGCTGAACCTCAATGTACACATTTCTGATCAATGTACAGAGTCAAATATTCAGCCGCGATGTCACAATTTGACATACGCTTTATAGGCAAAGGAAGGCAGAGAGAAACAAAGAGAGGAGGGGAGAGGAATGTATGTGTGTGCGCTGCTCCAGTCTGACTGAGAGACTGTTATCAATTGTTATGGTACACGACGCACTGTGACCAAGGTCTCAGCAAAAGGAGCAGTCCTCTATGTGTGAGATGTCATGGGTGAATCTATGTGTCAGATGTCATGTTAACTTATAGCATAATTATGTGTATGCAAATATAGCTTATTGATTAGGAAATGGCATGGAACTTATATTTTTCTCCAACACTCACCAAGAAATACTTTCAGATATGTGAAACCTTTATCATGGTATGAGCACACTTGAACATTAGACTAGGGAATAATGGCTGCCATCTTGGATTCGAGGCCAAATATGACTTCCCTCCACATCTGACAATAAACCTTATGGTATCCACTCACTATGTAAGAAATGTCATGCTTTTTTGAAGCAGTGCACACACAAGTGTTGTAGCCTAAGCACATTTGTGCATTAGACCCGGGGGAATGGCAGCCAACTTGGATTTGAGGCCAAATCCGCCTTCCCTCCACATCTGACAATAAACCTTATGGTATTCACTCACTATGTGAGAAATGTCATGGTTCTCTTAAAAGGTGCACAATTTTATAAGCACATTTGTACATTGGACTCGGGGAAACGGTGGCCATCTTGGATTTGAGGTAAAATCTGACTTCCCTCCCAATCTTAAAATAAACCTTATGGTATTCACTCACTATGTGAGAAATGTAGTGTTTTTTTGAAGAAGTGCACAATTGTTATAAGCACATTTGTATATTAGATGCGGGAAATGGCGGCCATCTTGGAATTTTGATCTAATCCGATTTCCCTCTTAACTCAATGAGTGCCAAGGACGAGTATGTTCGTCAATTCAGATACTAACGTAGAGTGCCAAGGACGAGTATGTTCGTCAATTGCGTTTTTTGACGGTGGGACGTGGATCAAAGCCTCCTGCATCTCCTGTACAAATATTGTAGCTATTGAAGGTGTATAACCTATTTTACGGACTCATTAGGTGGCGACAGTGCTCTCCAGATTAGAGAAAGGTCCGGAAAACAGCAGGAAAAAGCCCTGTGATGAAAGGGAAACCGATCATGCTGCAGCCAGAGCCATATAGAATGCTCTGCCTCTGTCTGTCTGTCTGCATAGTTTCTCCACACGATTAGCCGCCAGAAAGACAGCACCCGACGCCGAAGGGCCAAACCTTTCCCTGCAGTCCGGTTTGGCATTTCCGTGTCGCGCTGGGAGCCGGCGCACAAAAACGGAGCACTCCGAAAATAGACTGGGTGCGTGTTAGGCTGTGTGTTAGTGTGGGGAGGAGTTTGCAGCTGAGGGGGGGAGAGGGGGGTGGGGCACGCAGGGCACCACACAACTACACCACGTCACTACATCAGAAAATATTAGCTTCAGACTCAGTGAATGTGCTTGAAATGCTTCATTTCACAAAAGGCGGAATAACTCAGCTTCTAATTTGAAACGTGTCTTTTTGCTCAAAACAACCTATCTTCTCCGGCTCATAACTAAAGAACGGAAAATGGTATCAATAAACTTTTTTTTGCAGATGATAGAAGAGAGTCTCATCGTTCTTTGTGCGTGTTGGTGTTTACATAGTAATATCACACAATATTCTGTGGGCCTCGAGAAATCACTGAAAACGCTCTGAAACTCTGGCACTGGGAGCGTCCGTTCTCCAAAAGTGGCTGGCACATCTTAAAATAAATTTTATGGTATTCCCTATGTGTGAAATTTCACATTTCTGTCAAAAAGTGCACCATTATTGTGCTTATCCGCTCTATCAGAAAATAGTGTCTAATATGTGGGAATGAATAAATGTCCACAATTTAATAAGATATAACAATCAATTTACACTTTTATTTGTTTGTTTTTGTTCATTTTTAACAAGTGATTCAAGTCAGAAATACAGTAGATGACTGTACAAAACATTCTATATAATTTGTATGTTTGTAAAGTCCTTTTCTGCTTCTCATTGTGTGCTTCGAGTAAAGAAAAAACTGAACAAAACCTTCACTTCGAACATCAGAAAATGCTTCAAATACTATTTTATTTTGAAAGTTATAACAGGAAGTGGTGGTGTTTATCTTTGCTAACTTGAACGAGTCAATGTGAGTCTACTAGAGAAAGAAGAATTGTGTAAAACCGGCATGTATCAACTGAATAAGAATACACAGCAACAATTGAAACTTTTCCAGCTTCATCATGTGCAAAAGTGGATATTTCGTCTTTCATTCCCTGTTGCCATCTAGACTACAGTCAGAAGGCTTTGACTAGGAAGGCAAGTAACATCAACAACAATATAACTGCGTCTAGAAAGTATTTATATGGTCAATTGAGCTAACGTGATCAAGACCATCTGCAAGTAGTTTACGTTATGCTAACGTTTTAAACGAACATCATAACAGAATTAAATAGAATAGTGAGGTCTAATGAGGCAGAATCATTCACAGCTGACATCTAACGCTAACGTTATAGGCTACTTCACGCACACTTCAGACAGGGTTATTGACATGTGTCACGTGGCCCAAAATTACCTATTTGGAATGTATTCTCAATTTTTTGAAAGTGTTGTCCGACAACGCCACCTAGGATTTGCCAAGAGCCTAGGACTGTTAATAGGCTACACAGGTTCTTTACACCAGGGTTGAGCAGAATTAAAATGACTAAAACCAAGGGTAGAAAAAGTAACAATGTTTATTGATTAAAAATGTGCCCCAAACCCAGCCCAAAGCCCATCCACGTCCTTGCGTCCACTGGTCCGAGGTAGTCCCACTCCGGCCCACCACTTTCCTTAGAGGGACCAACATAGGAGTCAACCACCAATGCCCCAGAGTACTCAGGCCCAGAGTCAGGTCAAACTGCCAGAGCCCGTAGGCCTACAACTTGAAAGTAACTTATTCACTACGCCACAGCACACTGTCACTGCAAACTTTATATGTACTCAAGAACCCGTAGGTTTTAAGCTTTCATGCAAATCACTGCACTCGGTTTAGATTAGGGAGTATACTAGGGAACACAGCACTCCAAAAGGGACACAGTGGCCTGAGTGGTCGGGGCATGTAATCAAAAATAGGACTAAAACTAGTGGCAAAAAGTGGCTGGACCAATAAAATAAAAACCGGCTTAATTTAATAAATAGTGTAGCGTCCGAGGTTTCGGGCTGTATAGATTATAGTTTTCATATAGACAATACCATAAAGACTCGCTACTCAGATTGGAGCGTCATGAACCGCCTCCGTTTAATCCAATGTGCTGCTTCACTCCACCTGTGAGCGTCGCTCTGACGTCATAAGTCTGCGCTCCTTCACTTCTAGACATCACAACAGATAACCGATAAATCGAGAGCCTACAATAGTAAAAGGAATAAAATGTCCGGGGCAATTAAAAAAACAAGTTAAAAGATGGCAATGGCAGCCTCCATAGAAAACAAGTGGAGCAAGGGATGAGCGGGTACTTCACTCGAAGAGGGGTGAGTCATGACGTCACCCCTCTGCCGCGGTTGGACAAAACTGTAACTGTGTAAAAACTGGCCCCATCACACATGTCCATATTATTGTCTCTGCACGTTGCTAGAATGCTTGGAATGGGTTTGTTAGTGCGCTCGTTAACTATAGTTGCGTTACTGCAGTCCACTGTAAGGGCAGGCAGCTGCATGTGTGGAAGAGAGGGAGAGAGTGTGTGTGACGTCACCTTATTAACATTATATATTGAATTTCAGCCCAATTATGGCCAATTCTGCAGTATTCCACGTTTTACAGTAGATTCCATTTTTATTGGTCAATTCCGTGATTCCGTCCGCGATTCTGTTAACGCGGATTTCATATGGCTCTACCCTCCACCACATCCTCACACACCTGGACAATGCAGGAACCTATGCCAGGATCCTCTTTGTGGATTTCAGCTCGGCGTTTGACACGATCATCCCAGCCCTGCTACAGGAGAAACTCTGCCAGCCGGGCGTGCCCGCCCCATTTGCAGATGGTACCACAGACTTCCTGACTGACAGGAAGCAGCACGTGAGGCTGGGTAAGCACATAACAGAATGTTATGTGCAATTGTGTAATTCTCAGAATTACACAATGTCAGTAGATGACTAGCTGACAATAAGCTGTCACTCCATCTTGGCAAAACTGAATCCATACTCTTTGGTTCTAAGGCTAAGTTAAGGAAGGATCCTGTTTTTAAGGTAGTGGTAGGAAACACTGAGGTCACAGCCAAGGCCTTGGTTACCTACCTAGGCTGTGTCCTAGATGGACACTTATCTGGAGAAAGTATGGCACAATTGGTTCTCAATAAGGTCAACCAAAAGATCAGATTTCTGGCCAGAATTTCATTTTTTTTTGGATAGGAAGGCATTAGCGACTCTAGCAGGGGCTCTTGTACATTGTCATTTCGACTATGCTTGCCTTTCCTGGTATACTAGTGCACCTATATGAGTCTCAAAAAGAAGTTGCAGACTTCACAAAATAAACTGGTACGTTTGATCTTAACACTTCCTTCAAGGACGCATCTCCTTCCCACTCACTTTATCAGCCTCAGATGGCTGAGAGTGGAAGAGAGAGTTACACAGATTAAACTGTGTTTAGCTCACAAAATTGTCCGTAATGTTGCCCCAAAGTATGAATGAATGAATGAATGAATGAATGAATGAATGAATGAATGAATGAAAAGGAAAATCACAATTATGGTACAAGAAGGAGCCCAACTGATTTAGTTCCTTTTAGGTTCAAGAGCTGTATGCAGGGTGCGAACTACGGGGGAGCTGGGGGGGCTTTGGCTCCCCTTAAAGAAATAGTAGACCCCCTGAAAGCATGACTTGTGAAATTTGGGGGGGTCTCTAAATTATTGACTAATATATATTACCCCATGTATTTTCTATTTCTTTTTCTGTACCTTCATAGTGAATAATGCGTAAAATTACGCTATTTTAATCGTATGATTCAGAGTGTGCTCAATCACTGTCAAATTCACTGTAAGCCCCGACATGCATGTTATTCTTATCATCACCACATCGAAGCGTGGCGGCGCAGGTGCAAATCAAACGTCACTCACGCGGTCAGGTCAGATTTAAAACAACAGCAAGATGTAAAAAAGAAAACAAGGCAGTTTGACAAACTTTACATTCACGAAGAAATGGAAGCAGCCGTCAGTTGAACAGCAACAAGTCGCTTCTACTTCAAACGCAGATGTGGAAAAAGTGACGACGTGAAGCTGGAATACCTCCGAGTCCTCCCGCATATGGAGGACTGTTTGTGAGATGGTGTGCGTCAGGAACTTCACAGTGAGTGGGACATGTGCGTTATGGAGTGGATAAAAGTGTTGGGCAGAGATATCATGTTCTTGTGGATGCAGTGTATATGGAGAGCAGTGCTCCCGTTTTGCCTTTCTGTGCTCTGTCACCCTCCCTCCCTCTCTGTGTGCGCAGCGCGCTTTTCTCTCTTGGAGAGAAAAGTGGAACACGACAAGAGCTGTATTCGTGTCTTTGAGCGTGCTGATTTAAAATGAGTTATACCCCTAAATTGGCCTTCAAATTGCCTCAAATTTCCGGCTGTAGTGGCTCCCCCGAAAGCCACAGTATAGTTCGCACACTGGCTGTATGGGGAGGGACACCTTCCTGTACTCGGCTGCCATCCTGTGGAACGGGTTACCAATGAGCATTACATTGATTGATTCCATTGTTAGCTTCAAATCCTCTTTGAAGAAATGGCTGCGTGGCCGTCCGCCTTCTTAAATTATTTATAATGCCTTAGTGTGATTGTATTGTTGATCGATATCTTACAATGAAATAATGTATGTGTAGAAGCTGTTAAGCTGAGCCCCACCCACCCCAGCCCCCATGATACCCATCAATGGATTGGATGTTCATCACTCAAAATAAATGGTGAGAATGTATGTTTTTAAAAGACATTGAAAAAGGTTTATTTTGTACATCGTACATATACACAGAAAATATACATTTCAATTTGAAACAGAAAGATTTAATCAATTAAAATAAATAATAGTGCAGTCAAATGAATAAAACAATTAAATAAACTCCATTTTCTATATAGTATATATAGAGTAATGATAATGCAGTGCATACTCTGAATCATATTCCTGATCTGATTTGTAGAATTTTCTGATATATACAATTTCACAAGTATACAGATATTGTATTGATACTGTTTTGCTATGACACATGGTGTGGACTATAGGCAGCCTATTAACTGAGTGACGTGCAAAAGCGCATAATATATCAATAGACAGGGTTATGTGAATGAAGTGGATACTCGATGACCACCATAGAGTAATACAAAAATACTGACATATCTCCAGAATAATGAAAGAAACACTTTACTATAAACGTTCAAAGCATCTGAATAAACAAAAGAGCAATTCAAAAATGTGCAAGGATCAGACACTGCCTGGTCTATGTCTTATGTTTACTTGTTTGTACATAAGAAAATGCAATAAAAGATATTTGGGGAAAAAGAAAAAAAGCTCCTGATGTGTTCTTTACTGCCCTTAAAGGAACACTGCATCAATGTTCAACCAGCTTTGTTTAAGGACCATGAGGTGACAACAGTTGCCTCTTTGCATAAGTCAATGTTTCCCCTAGAAAAATGTTCAGGGCTAGAGGGATTTCGAAACGTACCCCGCAACGATGGGGGCCCTCGCTGGCGATGCTAAACTTTTAGCTAACCTGTTTGCATCTATGTTTGCAATGGCATCCTATCATCATACTATTATGGGATGCAATGCGAACCGTTGTATTATGGGATTTGCGTTTCCCAGGCAACAACACATTGACACGTTTTGGAACAGCGCTGCACGCTGGCCCAATGCTCCTAAAAGACAAAATGCTTATTGTTCACAACTGAGGGTAGGCCGTCTGGGCCGGGCACGCGGACTGTACCTTGACTGCAACCTCAATGGCACCCCATGCAGGGCCCTGGTGGACACGGGGTCTACCATTTCTCTGGTCCGCCCTGGAGTGCTACCTGGTACAGTCGGCCCCAGACCCCAGGGTTGGAGGCCCACCAAGGTTCGTATAACCACCGTCACCGGCGAACGCACCAGGATGCGTGGGAAAAGATCTCTCCAAGTGACTGCTGCTAACCACGTCATTGAAAACCAATTTTGGCTAGCCAATATACAAGACCCCTGCATCATCGGACTGGATCTGCTGGACAAGTGAGGGGCTGTGGTGAACGTACCCAGAGCTGTACTCTACCTGGGTTCTGAAGCCATAGCACTCCATACCACTGGGGGAGGGGGGACAGCTTTACCCCCACCAGCTGAGGGATCCGCTACATCACCACAAGCCAGGGGGTCCACCACATCGCCAGCCAGGGGGTCTGCATCACCAGCCATGGGGTCCTCCACATCGCCAACCACGGGGTCCGCATCACCAGCCATGGGGTCCTCCACATCGCCAACCACGGGGTCCGCATCACCAGCCAGGGGGTCCTCCACGTCACCAGCCATGGGGTCACCCACGTCGCCAGCCAGGGGGTCCTCCACATCACCAGCCAGGGGGTCCTCCATGTCACCAGCCAGGGGGTCCTCCACATCGCCAGCCGAGGGGTCCGCGTCACCAGCCAGGGGGTCCTCCACATCACCAGCCAGGGGGTCCTCCATGTCACCAGCCAGGGGGTCCTCCACATCGCCAGCCGAGGGGTCCGCGTCACCAGCCAGGGGGTCCTCCACGTCGCCAGCCAGGGGGTCCACATCGCCAGCCAGGGGGTCCACGTCGCCAGCCAGGGGGTCCACGTCACCAGCCAGGGGGTCCTCCACGTCGCCAGCCAGGGGGTCCTCCACATCGCCAGCCAGGGGGTCCACGTCGCCAGCCAGGGGGTCCAAGTCACCAGCCAGGGGGTCCTCCACATCGCCAGCCAGGGGGTCCACGTCACCAGCCAGGGGGTCCTCCACATCGCCAGCCAGGGGGTCCACGTCGCCAGCCAGGGGGTCCAAGTCACCAGCCAGGGGGGTCACCACACCGTCAGCCGAGGGGTCCACGTCGCCAGCCAGAGGGTCCTCCATGTTGCCAGCCAGGAAATCCACCACTGGTCGAGGGGGTCGCCACATCATGTCCATCATGTCCAGCGCCATCAGCTGAGACCAAGCAAGCTATAGATGAGCTGTACCAGAGGAGTTGTGAAGGCCTTGATGCAGAGCAGAGGCATCAGCTGAAAGAGGTACTGGAACTGCTCACCGACATCTTTGCAGCCAGGGATGAGGAGTGTACATGAACCAGTATGGTACAGCACGACATCGACACTGGTGGTGCACGTCCCATCCGCCTCCGTCCCCGCCACATGCCCTTCACTAAGCGGGCTGCGGCAGAACAGAAGATAAAAGAGATGCTTGAAGCGGGCATCATCGAGCCCTCCAATAGCCCCTGGGCAGCTGCAGTCGTCTTGGTCAAGAAGAAGGATGGCACCTGGCGCTTCTGCGTTGATTACCGCTTCCTCAACGACATCACCTGCAAAGACTCTTACCCAATGCCCCGCATTGACGACGCCCTCGACTACATCTCTGGGTCCTGTTGGTTCAGCTCCTTGGACCTTCGCAGCGGCTACTGGCAGGTGGAGTTGGCACCAGAGGCACGCCCCAAGACCGCCTTCTCCTTCGGTCAGGGGCTTTATCAGTTCAAAGTGATGCCCTTTGGACTCTGCAATGCCCTGGCCACCTTTGAGCGTCTCATGGAGAGGGTCCTGGCTGACAATGACATTCCCTGAAGCCGATGCGTTGTCTACTTGGATGACCTCCTCGCCCACGCTGCAGATTTCGAGGGTGCTCTGGCAAATCTCAGAAGTGCCTTCCATGCCATCCGACAGGCCAGTCTGCGTCTTCATCCCAAGAAGTGTTATCTACTGTGGCAAGAGACATCCTTCCTAGGTCATGTCATCAGTGCTGCAGGGGTGTCACCAAACCCGGCAAAGACAGCTGCAGTGAGGGAGTGGCCAGTCCCCCACAAGGTCCATGGCGTCCTCTATCGCCGCTGGCAGGCTCTCGGGGGTGACCATGACATCTTCCAACTCTTGGTGCCCCGCCAACTACGACCCAGGGTCCTCCAGCTGGTGCATGGTTCAGTGGGGGCGGGTCATTTCGGGGTCACCAAGACCCTCCAACGACTTCGGTCCAGGTTCTACTGGCCGGGGTGCCGTCAGGACGTAGAGCTGTACGTTCATCAATGTGACTCCTGCACAGCTCGGAAGGGACCGACCCGGCGCTCACATGCTCCCCTGCAGCAGTACCAAGTGGGGGCCCCGATGGAGCGGGTGGGCGTTGACATTCTAGGGCCCTTCCCTACCACCGACCAAGGTAACCGCTACGTCCTTGTGGCCATGGACTACTTCACCAAGTGGCCTGAGGCGTATGCGGTTCCTGACCAGACTGCCACCACCACTGCCGAGCGCCTGGTCAGCGACATGTTCTGCCGTTTCGGGGTGCCAGAGGAACTACACAGTGACCAGGGGCGGAACTTCGAGGCTGAAGTGTTCGGCGAGGTCTGCCGGCGGCTGGGCATCAAGAAAACCCGTACTACGCCACTACACCCCCAGAGCGACGGGCTGGTTGAACGATTCAACCGCACCCTGACCACACAGCTTGCCATTTTGACCAGCCGCCAGCAGCGAGACTGGGATAAGCACCTGCCTTTGGTCTTGTGGGCATACCGCACGGCGGTTCAGGAATCTACCAAGTGCACACCTGCAGCTCTCATGTTTGGGCACGAGCTTCGCACCCCTGTGGACTTGATGTTTGCCCCCCCCCCCCTGAGCCCGAGGTTGGGGGTAAGCCTGGCCTGGGCTACCTCTACAACCTCCGAGAACGGCTCCGACTCGTGCACGAATTGACCAGGCAGTCCCTTTCAGATGCGGGGTCTCGACAGAAACGGGCTTACGACTCTCACTGCAAGGGGGAGGACTTTGCCCCCGGTGCGCAAGTGTGGGTCTACAGCCCCGAATGGAAGAAGGGCCTTTCCCCAAAGCTGATGAGCCACTGGGCTGGACCTTGTACAGTGCTTGACAGACTGTCGGACGTTGTGTACAGGTTGCGACTGGTCAAACGGAATCGTGTGGTGGTCCTCCACCATGACCGGCTTGCACCCTACCAACCCTTGGCCCTGTCCAGGGGGGAGTCAGTGGCTGAGTACCAGCCCCAGACTCCTCCCTCATTTCCAACAATGACCGGGGGAACTTTAACTCCAGCTCGGCGCCAGCGTCGGATTCCCCAACACCTCCGGGACTATGTGATGGGCGTGTGGGTTGCTGGGGACAGCTAACCAGTTAGGTGGGGGCTGTGTAGCATGCTGAGGGAAGTGGGCAGAGTTTCCCAGCATGCTCTGGGGGTAGTGTGTTCAACAATGTGTTTTGGAGATTAATGAAACCTTCTTGTTCTCTGTATATGTGTTGTTGGTTGTCTGCAGTGTTATGTGATGACTGGTACAGTTGTTTTGCATGCTAGCTACATTGTCTTACAGTTTTGGCGTTCGGGATAACAAGCGCACCCGAAATCTTTCAGAGGAAGATGTTGGAGACCCTGGAGGGGTTGGAGGGTGTTGAGGCGTTTATGGATGACATACTTGTCTATGGTGCCACAGAAGAGGAGCGTGATGGTCGCCTGGAGAAGGTGATGCAGCGCATAGCGCTGGTCTGAAGCTCAACCGTGAAAAGTGCTCCATCAAGCAGAGTGAGCTGCGGTTCCTCGGGCACCTCATTGACCGTTCCGGGGTCTGGCCGGACCCGGACAAAGTGGAAGCTATACAGCAGTTATCACCACCCGAAGATGTGCACGAGTTGAAGCGGATACTGGGAATGGTGAATTATCTCGCAAGATACAAGATGAACTCTTAAAACACAAGAACACGTGGACATGGAGTCATCCACAACAAGCAGCTTTTGAACAAATTAAACAGCTACTGACAACTGCACCAGTGCTCGCCTATTACGACGTGACCAAGCCCACTGCTGTGTCGGCCGACGCAAGCAGTTATGGATTGGGGGGCGTGCTGCTTCAACTTCACGGGGAGCTGTGGAAACCAGTGGCGTATTGCTGCAGACGCCTGACTGAAGCAGAAACACGCTACGCCCAAATTGAGAAGGAGGGGCTGGCTGGTGTGTGGGCGTGCAAGAAATTTGACAGATATCTCGTTGGACTGGAGCAGTTTAAGCTGATAACCGACCACAAGCCACTAGTGCCTCTCATTAACACCCGCAGCCTGGACAATGTTCCCATACGGTGTCAGCGTCTTCTCATGCTCATGAGAGTACGCTCCAGGGAAAACTCTGCTGGTCACGGACACCCTGGCACGCAGTCCCCTGGCCAGCGCGTGCAAAGTGAGTGACACAGACAGTGACATGGCGTACTATGTGGCCAGTGTTGTGGGGGGAATCCCTGCATCTACAAGCACTGGTGAAATTGGGCCGGAACGTCCGGAACTGAGTTCCGTTAAAGGGCCCATATTTGTATTATTATTTTATTGTTGGCCTCCACTAGAGTAACTTATTGCATCAGTCATAGTTGAAAAAACTAATTGTTTATCTTGTACTGGCTCTCACTGCCCCCTTCAGTTCAGCCTCTGTCTGAAACGCTCTGTTTTAGGTCCTGTCCCTAACCTAAGGTGACCAGATTTCTCAAATGAAAATCGGGGACATTTAGCGGTCCGCTAGGGGGGCCCCGGCTTTTCGAAAATTGTGTACATTTTACAGTAAAATGCATAAATCTGGTGCACTTTGAGAGCAAAAGTAAGAGGCTAGATCTATGAAGAACTTTGTGATTTTGAAACAATTGAAAAAGAAGCAGTTTACAATGGTTACTAGTTATCTGGCACAATTTACCACAAATTAGACAGCCTAGGTAATTCATGGGAAATAGGCTACTGGTGTATTGTGTAGAGTGGCAGGAAGAGAGGGACAACTTCTCTCTTTGACCTCACCAACTGGTGGATAATTTATTTACACAAAACAAAAACATTACAGTAGTGATTTATTACCTCAGTAAACACTTTCCTTGAGTTTAGGGTGTCGCTCACCAGTTTCAAGTATTCAATGGCCACATGACCATATTAACTGCTAATTTAATATTAAATGCTGACAAAATAATTAAAAAAATCATGTTAATACTAAAAGGCAATTTTAATGATTAAAATTGTAATCTAGAGATAAATATGACCTATTGTGTTTAATTTAAACCAGGGGTTATCAAAGTTTTGATGGCTGAAGGCCAATTTAGGGAACAGTAGGCTAATGACTAGATAACAATGATCCATCGCCAATCATGTTAAAAATTGTCATTTTTTTTCAATGGAGTTTGGTGTAAATAAAAACGTTACTGACTTCTCTGCAAAAACGTTTTGAGTTAGTTACTGCACTTACTTACCAGATAGTTTTACTGTACTTTTAACTATTCAAAACAACTGGGATGGATAACCCGCTGAATGAGGTCCGGTAAACAAGGACGATAGCAAAAGCAGCAAGCAGACTCCGCCTCTCGTTCGCCACCTCTGGGGCTTCAGTTGCGTGCGGCTGGGTCCTGGGAAAACCACGGCACGGGCAGAGGGAGGACATCTACTCTGTGATCTACTCTGTCACACACAGGCAGCACTTTGCACAACGTGCACAATGACAGGCTTTTGTGGTGCCGCAAATGCTCTGTTATCGAGTTTCTTGCCAGTATTATTATTTGACTTTGTGGCCAAAATCGGGGACATTTTCGGGGACAGCTCCAGCCGGGGACAGAGCACCGAAATCGGGGACTGTCCCCGAAAATCGGGGACGTCTGGTCACCCTACCCTAACCCCCACCCTCCGGGAAATACTCCAGGAGGGCAGCGCGAGGAGTTTTTGTGTTTGCAAACTTCTGCCCAGAGAGCTAGCGCTGTAGAAGCGAGACTGTCTGTCTGTCTGTCTGTCTGACTATCTAACTATCTATCGATCTATCTATCTATCTATCTATCTATCTAGATAGATAGATAGATAGATAGATAGATAGATAGATAGTCATGCATAACAGAAACAGACAGGCGATCTCTGCTTTGGCTACTAAATTTGGTAGTTGTAAAACAATTATATCAACGAGCAACGGATTGTCAAAACGAATTTGACCATAGATGAAAAACGTGACTTGGACGTAAAGCAAGCTATCAATTGATATATCAACATCCCCCTAGCAAGCTATCTACAGCTCCGCTAGGCCCGGGCTGCACCCGGACATTTCCTTCGGGGCCTGGCCGAGCAGGGATTATATTACCGCGGTCGCCATAACGTTACACCCTGCCCGGGGAGCTTCACACCAGCTAATGTAGCTAGTTAGCTAACTTCCCAAATGCTTGTGACTATAAGTGTGCCTCTCCTAGCAAAGGCTACACGGACCAAACCAAAATGAGGACTTGGAGAAGTCAGCAAGTTGGACTAACATTACAAGTTCTGAAAATGTGTGCCTTTCGTCATTCATCTGTATATGTCTATAAGGCAGTTGTGCTGCTAGGCTAACATAATAGCAAGTGCTAATGTTACCCAGCCGGTAAGTAACGTTGGCGCTTCCTAGCAGCACATTGGACCGATGCTGGAATGAGACACATATTTTCAGAACTTACCACTTCAGTCCTACATCCTGGCTCACTTCCATGTCGTCTTCTTGTTTTTGCGGTCTGGAATCCGTTATTCCATGAGACTACTGTTGTGTTAGTTTAGTCCCAGACAGCCAGGCTGGAGAGAGCCTGGTGAGTGGTGACACGGGGTTAGGTTACTGAAGCACAGAACAGGGAAGAGAGGGGGCCAGGATGAAGGCTCTATGGACTGGCCACTACCGCTACAACTTTTAACCAGGACTTCTATCAAGAACTACTAGATACTCAGATAAACACAAATAAAGTGAAAGGCAGATACGGCCGAGACGAGTGGAAATTAGCAGCGCTACTGTCGGTCGGTAGTGTAGGCTACATGTCCTCGGCAGTGTATTGGAGCAATGTCGGCCAGCGGCAACGCTTTGTTGCCAGGGTAACAAGTCCTGCCTGATGTCACCAAGAACTATGGTTCTCGCACAAAATCGGCATAAATCCATGTCATCTCGCCTACGAGAGTTCATGGGCGGGAGGGGGGGTTCATGGTAGCCTGGGTAAACCCATCCCCCACGTGACCTGCTCTCAGACCTGTTCTCAGTCACTGGGAACTGAGAGAGCAGGTCACGTGGTGGCTGGGTTTACCTAGGCTAGGTTCATGGGGGTAACATTAAAACACTTTCACATATTTATTTGAAGCTTAGCCCATGTTTAATATGACCATCCAAGATTGTAACAACATATGATACAAAATTAAGAAATGCATAATAGGGCCCCTTTAAGAAATTATGTGCCTGAACGACGTTCCTGGAAGACACGCAGCTGCTGTCAATCAAAATCCGATTGCTGCAGAAGCAATCACGATTGCATAATTTCCAACAAGGAAACACATCTGTGCTGACGTTATGTCGTTAGGGTAACATAAACAACAGTAGTCTCTCTCATAAATTGCTTCTAAATTGTTCCAATGCAGTGTTTTAGACCTGTGGTTTTAATCCGTGCTGTGTAGGCTATAAGCACGCAGCTTCTGAATGCGGCTGCTGCTACTGCAACTTGGCTAGTCTTTTGTCTTCTTTTGACAGCTCGAATCTCCCACACCACGAACACTGCAGCACTATGCACAGCACGCAGCCCAGCGATTTCATGAACCAACTGAATTGCTCTTGAGAGCGGACATTGTAATGAATTATGGTCACATACCTTTCTTAGTGTATTAACGCTAATGAAAATACAAGCTTTTAACACATTTCCCACACCACAAACACTGTGCCCACTTCGCCCAGCCCAGCGATTTTAGTAGGCCTAACCAAATTGCTCTTGATAGCGGACATTGAAAATAAATTACTGTAATATATTAACGCTAATGAAAACGTAACACAAGCTTTTAACACACAATCAATTTTTAAACATATTTATTTCAAAACATCATTGTAAAATGCAGGGCTTTAGCCAAAGCTTCAATAACAGAGCTCAGCTGACAGTTGAACTTGCAAATGAAAAATATAAAAAATATAAAATTAAAAATACAATAGGCTACAGCACATAGGCCTAGCTTCTTCTTTTTTTGGCACAGCTATTCATTCCCCCCAGTCCAGCCGTTTGTTCCAGGCCAGTGAAGTCCCAACAATCTACAAAAACATGCAATAATATAAAATCATAGATAAAAAGTTGAATCATACACAATCAATAAACCCAAAAGTAAATGGTTAGCCTCCCCAATGGCCAAGGGCAGCATCTGTTATTCTGGCCTCATAATAAGCACTGAGGCGAGTGGTCAGAAAGTCAAATAACCGCAACAACACCAACAACTACAGCGAGGCTGCAATGAGGATATATTATTGAAAGACAAAATCCTACATTGCACCAAAGCATACAATGTAGCCTACCGCGGTTATTCATAATAGTTCACACAGGAGAGAAACAATTTAATTGTTCAGTGTGTGGTAAATGTTTTGGTCAAAAAGGAGAGTTGAAATCACACATGATAGTCCACATAGGAGAGTCTGTTGTTGTAATGTTTAAATAGGCCTAAATAATTTACTATACATATTGTCAAGTGTTTCTAATTTCTACACCATACAGGCATTCAAAAAATGGATGTGTGTGTTCAGGGATGCATGAAGCTGGGGGCGGGGGTAGGACAATATGAAACGATGAAGGTTGGAGTAGTATAGTTCCTGTAAGAAATTCAAACCACTTTCACCCCTGTCTACAAGCAAGATGGATGAAATTAGAAGGGCGACAGCAGCCGACGCTGAGCTGCTATCTGTCATGCAGCTCATACAGAAGGGATGAACAAGCTTGTGATGTCATGCCAAGTGTGCTGTGAACTGAAAAGAACACAACAGAAGGAACCTCTCATTCCCACACCTCTCCCAGAGGTGAGCACAATCACCACAACTACCTGGTAATATCTGATTATTACTCAAGGTTTTTAGAAATAATGCATCTTCCCTCTACAACTAGTGCACAAGTCATCCAGAAGATTAGAACAGTCTTCGCCAGGTTTGGCATTCCAGACAAAGTGGTGAGCGATAATGGACCTCAGTTTTCAAGTCCAGAGTTCAGAGAGCTCACCGAGCAGCTCGACTTCAAACACTGCACCCAGCCCTCACCACCCACAAGGAAATGGCCACGCCGAAAGAGCCGTGCAGACGGCCAAGAAAATCCTCAAGCAAAAGGACCCGGTAATGGCTCTAATGAGCTATAGGTCCACACACCCTGTGCCCAGCTGAGCTGTTGATGGGGAGAAAAATCCATACCACACTCCCCACCTTGGAGAAAAATCTCCTGCCAAAGTGGCCCAGCAGAACAGCTGTGAAAGAAAAGGACAGGAGGGAGAAGACAAAACAGGCGAGTTACTAACGTGTTACTCTAATAATATGACTTTTTCCAAGTAACGAGTAGTGTAACAAATTACTATAGAATAGAAGTAATAATATTACCAAGACAAAAGGACTCCTTACATTTCCGTTCTTTCTCTTGCTGGCAAAACTCTTTCTACGGCGAAAAACACGACATCAAACCTCTTGAAACACCTACGAGTAAAGCACGCTACTGTTAAACTTGTGGAAGTAGACCCGAGAGCTGCCGAGGATGAGGGAGATTTCAGTATTCCTATGCCAAAACAAGCCAAACTGGATTTTCGGCAGGCTCAAACAACAACCAGCAAAGAATTGGTTAAGCTTGCAGCTGGATTTGTGGTGGACGAAATGTTGCCTATCTCCACGATTGAGTCCCGTTCTTTCAGACAGATCCTTGGAAAAATACAGGTCACAGGCAACAAGAGACCTCCGTGTAAAAAAACATTTGCAAAATATCTGGAAAAGGAATACGCGTTGATGGAAGCTGAACTGAAAACAGCATGTAATGAGATGGATTATGTCTCCACAACTGCCGATATCTGGACTTACAAACAATAACATTTTTCTCGGGATGACAGTCCACTGGATCAACAAGGCTACATTGCAGCATGAGAAAGCTGCCCTGGCATGCAAACGGATCAGGGGGAGACACACGTTTAACGTGATCGCTGCGGAGATTGAACAGATCCTGTGTCTGTTGACTCTGATTCTGAAGAAGAGGAAGCCCTGGCTGATGATGAAGATGATGTCACATTTACTGACTTAACAGATGCCCTCGCCGACGCCAATGAACGTGACGATCAATTTGTCCTTCCGCCCCATTACAGATGCGCATCACATAGCCTACCATTAACCTGATCTCTACTAATGATGTTGACAAATGGTTGTCAGCCAGTCCTGATACGAGAGCTACCCATAGAAGTGGTATAGCCAAGTGCACAGCAGTCTGGACCAAGGCGAGCTGCTCCACTGTGGCCTCAGAGCAAGTGGAGGATGTGTATCAGAAAAAGCTCCTGGTTTTATATTGAGAATGCGTCTATGCGTCATGTGTTTACACTGCTGCTGATGTTACAAACGTGTTATTAAAACAGAAGCTGTTTAAAAGATATGTCTCATCACTTTGAACAGGTGTGCTCTCATCAAGCATGTCACTTTTATGGATTCATTCATATAGGCTGAACTGGTCATTATTAGCTGCGGCACCGGCAAAGTGATCACATGTATGCACATGCAAAGTGTGAATTATGATGACGAAGGATGCAATTACCAATTTTGTTGGATGTAACGGAAAAGTAATATCACGGATATGTAACGAGTTACTTTTGGCAGGGAGTAATAAGTAAAGTAATAATATTACTTTTGAAAATAGTAACGAGTAATGAGTAATATATTACTTTTTTAAAGTAACTTGCCCAACACTGATGACAACGCAGGGACAGACATCCGCTCTGACACAGCCACCCCGTTAGAGACTGTTCCGCTGATCAAAATCAGGAAAGAACGGATATATCCCAACAGCAACTGGCAAGCTCCAGATCTTACGGATTTTCCTGAACTCAAAAAACAACGCTGGAGGAGGGGGAAGAGAGGGGGGCTTCTCGCCCGCTTGAGGAAGCGCGCGGATAAACCACCTCTCCCAAGCATACTGCTGGCAAATGTTCAATCGCTGGAGAATAAACTTTGTGAACTAAGAGCGCGTGCACAATACCAAAAAGACATAGCGCGATGCAATGTTCTGTGCCTAACGGAAACCTGGCTTACTCCTGACACAACGGACCACTCTATCGCGCTACCAGGATTCAGTGTATTCAGAGGAGACAGAAACGAACAATCCGGTAAGAAGAAGGGAGGGGGCGTATGTCTTATGATTAACGAAAACTGGTGTGTAAACACCACAGACATTGGGAAACACTGCTCAGCAGATCTTGAATATGTAATGGTACAATGCGTGCCGTTCTGGAGTCCGAGGGAATTCACGACAGTCACCATCATGGGTGTATACGTTCCTCCACAAGCGAACGTGACTGTCGCACTGAAAGAGCTGCAACGCGCCATCAGTGCACAGGAGACAAAACAACCCGAAATGGCCCTGGTGGTGACTGGGGATTTTAACAGGGCAAACCTGAGAGGCAGAATGCACACATTGTACCAGCACATTCACTTCCCCACGCGAGGCAGTAACACACTGGACAAATGTTACTCAAACATCCGACATGGCTACAAAGCCGTCCCTCGCCCCCCTTTCGGCAAATCGGACCACGCCTCCATCCTACTTGTACCCAGGTACAAACAAAAACTAAAAAGACAACCCCCAGCATTCCGAACCGCCCACTGCTGGTCAGACCAATCAGACGACATCCTGAGGGACTGCTTTGACCAAGTGGTGTGGGAGGAGTTCAAAGCTGCAGGAGACCTGGGCGAGTATGCAGATACGGTGTCATGCTTCATAAAGAAGTGCACCGACGACATAGTCCCCACAAAAAAAGTCAAAATAATGCCGAACCAAAAGCCTTGGGTCAACAGCGACGTCAGGGCTGCCCTCCACGCCAGGACCACCGCCTTCAGCTCTGGCACAACTGACCAATACAAGCAGGCACAATATGCCCTCCGGACCGCTATAAAAATAGCACGTAGAGATTATGGAAGGCAGCTGGAGTCAAAACTGGACACTAACAACCCCAGACACCTGTGGAGAGGGCTCCATGCTGCCACAGACTTCAAAGAGGTGAAACGACAGAACCCCAGCACATCACCCACCCTACCGGACGAACTCAACGCGTTCTACGCTAGGTTCGACCCCTCTGCCAGAGCGCCTCCCCTCCTCCCCCCCCCCCTCTCCCCCTCTCCTCCCCCCCATCACCCCCCCCTCCCTCCTCCCCCCCACCCCCCCTCCTCTCCTCCCCCCCCACCTCTCCCCCCCCATCACCCCTCTCCTCCCCTCCTCCCCCCCCTGCCACCTCTCCCCCCCCATCACCTCTCCCCCTCGCCGCCCCCCCACCACCCCTCCTCCTCTCCCCCCCCCAATCACCTCCCCTCCCCCCTTCCTCCACCCCACCCCCCTTCCTCCCCCCCACCCCCCGATCACCTCCCCTCCCCCCTTCCTCCCCCGCACCCCCCCCCATTCCCACCTAACCACCAACCCCACCCACCCTCCACCCCCCACAGACCGCCCCCTCACCATCACTGAGGATGAAGTGTGCCGGTCGTTCCTGCGTATCAACCCACGCAAGGCGGCCGGCCCGGACGGCATCCCTGGGCGGGTCCTCAAGGCCTGCGCCCACCAGCTGGCAGCCGTGTACACAGACATCTTCAACCAGTCCCTCTCCCTCCGACGAGTTCCCTCCTGCTTCAAGGCAGCAACAATCATCCCCATTCCCAAACAGAAAAAAGTGACCAGCCTCAATGACTGGCGCCCTATAGCCCTCACACCAATAGCCAGCAAGTGCCTTGAAAAGCTGGTCATATCAAAGATCCGTCCCACACTCCCCCCGGACCACGACCCGCTGCAGTTTGCATACCGCCCCAACAGGAGCACAGCGGATGCAGTGGCACACGTGCTCCACACCGCCCTGTCCCACCTGGAGGGGAAGGACACCTATGTGAGAATGCTGTTCGTGGACTACAGCTCAGCATTCAACACCATAGTACCCTCCAGGCTGGTAAGCAAACTCAGGGACCTGGGACTAAACACAGCGATGTGCGACTGGATCCTGGACTTCCTGACAGACCGCCGCCAGGTGGTGAGGGTGGGCAACCTCACCTCCTCCCCGCTGACCATCAGCATAGGAGCACCCCAGGGGTGCGTCTCCAGCCCCTTCTGGTACGACCTCTACACCCACGACTGCGTGGCGACTCAAACTTCAAACACCATCGTGAAGTTTGCAGACGACACAGCAGTCGTGGGGCTGATCTCGGGGGGCGACGAGACGGCCTACAGAGAGGAGGTGAGGGTCCTGGAACAATGGTGCCAGGACAACCACCTCTCTCTGAACGTCTCCAAGACCAAGGAGATCATTGTGGACTACAGGAGAGGGGGGGGCACACACCCCCCAATCACCATCAACGGCACAGTGGTGGAAAGGGTGGACAGCTTCAAGTACCTGGGAGTCAACATCCACCAGGACCTGACCTGGGCCGGCCACACCGCCACTGTTGTCAAAAAGGCCCAACAGCGAATACACGGACTCAGGCGCCTGAAGAAGTTTGGGCTAAGGAAAGAAATCCTCAGGGACTTCTACAGAGGCACCATTGAAAGCCTGCTGACTGGCTGCTTCACCGCCTGGTACGGGAACTGTACCACCATGGACCGCAGGGCGCTACGGAGGGTGAGGCGCGCGGCCCAGCACGTAACAGGAGACGAGTTGCCAGAACTGCACGAACTGTATAACCAGCGGTGCCTCAGGAGGTCCCTGAAGATCATCAAAGACACAAACCATCCCCACAACAGCCTGTTCTCCCGGCTACCCTCAGGGAGGAGATACAGGGTTCCAAAAACACGCACAAATCGCTTGAGGAACAGTTTCTTCCCGCAGGCCACGAGACTCCTAAATATGCACAAATAGTGCAGTAGTCGTACCGCAGTACCGTACTGCAGCTGCTACTATTACGGATGCCTAACGTTTAATTGTAAATTTAAGTGTATGTTTAATAAGGTGCCTAACGTTTAATTGTAAATTTAAGTGTATGTTTAATAAGGTACATGCTATTTGCACATGTATGTATAAAACGTCGAATTTGGAATGTCTGAACACGTCTAACGTATGCACATGACATGTGCACCTATGTGCAATGAATATGCCACTGTCGTATAAGCCACCGACTTGTCTTATTGCTTATAAGATGCCTATTTCTTATTGCCTTATTGCTGTCTTATTGCTTATTGATGCCTATTTCTTATTGCCTATTACTTATTGCTGTTGCCTATTTGTACTATGTCGTAAACGGAGTCCACTGCACAAGAATTTCACACGTGGTACTTGTACCATGGAGTGACAATAAAAATCTTGAATCTTGAATCTTGAATCTTGAATCTTGAATCTTCCTGTCAGTCAGACCGCGGCTACAACTCCTCCACCCAGTCAGACTGTGACCAGATCGGGACGGGTGTCCAAGCCGGTTAACAGGCTAGACCTGTAGACACTAAGGTGTCACTCTATGGCCTTTGGGAAGTGGGAGGAGAGGGGAAAGAAAAAAATGGGGATACACACATATCACAAAAAAGGAAAAAAAAGGAAGTGTGAGAAAAGAAGTCAAAAGAATATGTGTGTGGACATTAATGTTGCATTGTTCATACAGTATTGTTGAAATTGAGGTGAATTGAAATTAACCTGTAAGAGTCGTATTGCAGTGCCTTGGTTTAGTTAAAGAAAAGGGACCAGAAGAACTGTAGGCTATGCTAAAATGTTGATATGTCTCAGTTTTAAATATGTGCTGTTAAGAACAGTTATTCTTGTTTAAGTTTTCCTTGCAGGTTATTGAAATAACACTTGAAAAGGAGGGAGATGTCATATACGGTAGTATATAGGCTACGGGAGTAGTGTAATGCGCTGTACTGCGTCCATTACGGTATGACAGCAACAGCAAAGTGTCAAGCTACTTCCTCAGTATGTGTTTCCTGCTAGTAGCCTACTGACATGTCATGCTGCCTCAAGAGAGATTCATCAAATCAAGCTAAAGCTACAAGAAGCCTCTGTCTATTGTTTACAAACCCATATGTGTGGACTCTGTGTGGCCTTAGGCTGTAAAATGTTTCAAATATCAACAAGAGTGAATTTGACATATATTTGATTTAGAGTGTAGTTTGCATGGGTATTTATTCAATTTGTGTGACATCACTTCAATTTGTGTGACATCACTTAAATTTGTGTATAGAGGGTATGCACGTGATGTCACAGAGGCAGAAGTCACTGTGGGGTCACGCCCACTGAGTCACAGCAAGACTGAGCTTGAATGCAGTAATCAGCCTAGATAACTGACACCTGCTGCTCAGGGAGGAATTTGACACTCAATTTGACACTCATTCCTGATTGAGGGGGCGTCCGTCTTCCAGTGGGTGTGCATACCCTCTATTTTATCGATTTTTAATGACAGCTTTTATTCTGAAAAATCCTGACCGGAAGTCATAAAGTCAGTCAGCTCGTAACCTCGCGTCACCAGGCTCGGCGAGAAAGAGCCTGGCTTCCGTTCACAATTGATTTTGTCACCCTACCTGGTTCCGGCCTAGAGCCCGCCCTAGACAGGAAAGGCAGCGTTTCTAGCTCGTCAACGTTTACGTTAACTTGACAATTTGACACATGTATCAGAACCATCAGAACGGCAAACAACAAAACAAAAGATGGACGTAACGAACGAAGTTTTTGAAGAAGTTCTTGTAGAAACATTGCGGATTCACAATCTCACATGTTTTAAGCCAATACAGAAGCTTTGCATCAGAAAATTAATCGAGGAAAGAGACGTCAAGCTAACGGCAACAAAGACGTTTTTTGGCGCACTTCCTTCCGGTGTTCATTCTGGTTCGGTGGTTTACGCCCCCATGAAAAACAGCGGGGTGAAAGGTGCCCAGACTAGTCAGCTCGGCACACTGTCACTGGCCTCTCAGCGCCTGCCTGACTGTCCTGTCATCCTGCTACCAGAAGCACCATGCTCCGTGCCGTGTTCTCTCGAGCTCTTCCCGGGCTGTACCGAGTCCCAGCGTGTCACTACTCTGCGGCCGCCATCCCGGTGCCCAGCACCCAGCCCGAGGTCCAATATAACAAGGTATGGTTTACTTTGATGTTCGCCAGAATCGCCACCGTGCCGCGCCTGCAAGCGATCAACAAGTGCAAACAACTCGACATGAATGCCATTGTGATGGTACCTGTGAGATCAAAGTTTGTTACTGTGCTGCTAAATATGTAGACGTTATGAACTCAGGTAGCCTAAATAAATGTTAAAGGTTCCTTTAGCTTGAAAAGACGTGCTAGAGGCAGAAGGGCCAAGGTCCAGCCGTAAACTACAGCAGCATGATAACTGGCCTAACTAACTAACTAACTAACTAACTAACGCTAGCACTCTCTGGTTTTCCTGCCTGTTAATTTGTGTACGCTGCTGCCTGCCTGTATTTGGGTTGGAACGAGAAATTGCTCCTGTTTAGTAGAAAGGGACAGCGTGACAGCGTGGGACAGAAAGTTCGGCCAAACTCCCATTGCAAACATGGGAGTTTAACTTTGGATTGCTTAATTGGACACAAGCCTACACCAGGGTAGCCCCAGAAGTAATCAATCGAGACAGACACGAGTACATTATGATTTGAATGAGTGATAGCCTACTTGATCCAGATTCTGTTGGGTTTTTAAATCACTGTGGGCCCATCTTCGTACAGGTGATATCCCCTATTAGCGCTTGTGCAGCTGTTTGCGCCTGCCTTAAAGCAGGGATGATTGCAGTCCGCTGTCCAGGTGTTATGTTTTGCACCCCCGCCAGGCAGCAGCAAAACGCATCCCCACCTCACGGGAACATATTGTAATGATTTATACAGAAACATAACTGTTTAAAAATGATATACTTGTTTGGGTAGACGTGACCCCCCTGTTTTTAAGTTAAAGCAACCCCAAAATATGGTGGCGATGCATGGTGGTGGGGGGAAGCATAACTCGTCACAACAACGGGGGCAAACGCAGATTAGAGGCGGTGTTAACCACCAGAATTATTCACAGGTGTGGCCTGGCAATGCCTCAAACCAGATTCCCGTCTTGCTGTCCATGTAATACAGTTTGCGTGAGGCATGCTGTAATTCTTCCCATGTGTAATTTGGATAGGTGTAGGCCTATTGACTGTTAGGGACTGATATTTTGTGGGCAATATGTAGTATCCTATCGAATGCCAAGTATCGTGATATTTTATTATACAAAATGTAAGTGCATGACATTTATGACATTTTTATGGCAGTGTTGGTCAGTCTGTCTGCTTGACAATGCCATTTTGCTCCAGTAAAAATTATTGAAGTGAGATGAACAGACTGGAAACTTTATCTGATTAGATAAAACAGATGTTGACAAAGTTTTTACCTTTGGGGACAAAATTTGCAGTTGAAAAAAGGTAATAAATCACAATATATCGCAATACTCAATATATGGCAATACTAGCATATCGCAATATTGCAATACTATCGGATCGTGACTTAAGTATCGTGATAATATTGTATCGTGGGGCATCGGTGATTCCCACCCCTATTGACTGTATATATTATCCCTATTTCATAACGACACCATCAGGATTTGCTGCAGCTGCCCCCAGGCTCTGGAACGCCCTCCCTCTCCCTATCCGATCAGCCCAGAGCCTGGAGGCCTTCAAGTCCCTGCTCAAGACCCACTTTTTCTCCCTGGCCTTCTACACGAGTTAGCTGCTATTCTGCGCCTTTTATTTATCTTATTACTTTTATCTATTTTATTACTTACTGCTGCTACTCTGGTCTACCTTCTCTTTTTATCTTTTTATTATTTGCTCTGCTGCATTTTATTGCACTTTGAGCCGTAGTGTATTTGTTTCTACCTGCCTTTACAGTGTTTCCCACAGGATTTTGAGTATTCGTGGTGGGGGACCGCAGACCCCCTAGAGGGGTGCCGGGGCACCCCTCTAGCCCCCCCCCCCCCGCAAGATTTTTTAAAAACATTTTAAAGTAAAATGCATGAATTTGGTGTACTTTGAGAAAGCTTAAGAGCAAAATTAAAAGGATAGATCTATGAAGAACATGTCATCATTACTGTGCTGTGGGTTTACAATGACAAACTAAATGTCTCCCTATAGGTAGAAGTTGTTATACCGTACATAGTATAACAACATTTTTTCTAACATGACAGTTTTGAGCCCGTGACATTCAGAGGCTGTTGCATAATGTGCAGTGAAGGTGAGAGAAAATGAGATAATTCTGGCCAAACATTCACTGCCTGGCTTCCAACAGCCACACATGTGAAATCTCCCAGCATGCATTGGGCTAATACATTTCGATAATAAATGGCATCCAAATTAGCCTAAATAGATAGAAAGGTACATCGAAATAGATCTAAATAATGTGTAATGTTCCCACAACATGCAATTGTAGAACATTACAATATTCGACAAAATAAAATTGCGAAATCCAAACACAACCCTATGTGAAACATATATATCATCCTTGGCCTATATATATCCCTCGTAGATTTAACGTGATTTAGATAAGTGACAGCGTAACGCGGTTCTACTGTCATGTGCTATACTGTGATGTCTGCTCCAATAAATTGGCCCTACTTCACATTTAGTTTTACAATAAAAACACATTTCTGCAATGACTTTACATAATGTAGGCTATATTTATGTGCATCATCCTACCTGTGCAGCGGGGAGAGAAAACGATATCATTCTGGACAAACTTTCACCAATCTAATCTCATCATAGGGATACACTATTTTTTTCTAGCCGATGCGTTTAGAACATTCTTTTCACTTTGATCTTGCTATAGTGTAGCATATTTACATGCTAGCAGTATTTAAACTGCGGTTAGATTGGTTTGAGAAGCATAATAATATGGAATAATAGCCTATATATAGAGACAGACAGAGGGGGATGAAAGGGAGGGGGGTAGCAGAGCGCTTGGGGATGAAAGGGAGCGGGGGAGCAGAGCGCTTGGCTTTGACCGGACTGGATTGCTCCATGGAATTGGAGCTTAAAAGGCAAGCTGGGGACTGGTTTACTGCACTTCTCCAATGAGCAGATAGTGCATAATTTTACGCTTAAAAGGCGTGGTTATAATGCTTAAGGCCGCGTGTAGCGCCGACACCAAGATATCGAGTGCGCTGGTCCACACCCACTAATCTGGGCTGCGCCTGGCACTAAGCGCAGTTTATAGGCCGATGCAACGATAGAGCCCATGGTCTCCCCTGATTCTAAGTATAGTTGAATCGTAAAAAGTAAAACTATTTTTATAAGCATTTTATAAATATGATATACCGTAAATAAATATTTTATATTTGGCACTCCGTGGATGGTTGTTGGAGCGATGTCTATGTGTTTTGGTGAGATTACCATTTATTTGGTTTTGGACACATTTAAATCTAGAAGAGATAAAAAGGCCACACCAGTCTACAAAGTCTTGTATTATGGGTCCATGTGATTGGTCTGACTGACTGAGAAGAGATAAGATAACACTGTCGTCAGCTAATTTTTATAATATGGTGATTTTTATATTTGCTAAGACAGTCGTTTGTGTATAAAATAAAAAGAAAGGAAGAAAGAAAGAAGACAGCCCTGCGGTGACCCAGTGGAAATTAAAATCGATTTGGAGCTTTTTCCATTTATACTTACTGTCTGAGTTCTACTAGTAAGAAAACTAATAATCCATCTGATAAATTGATGATCCAAGTGAAAATAATTTATAAGTTTTTCTACTAATATGTGAGGTTGCATTGTATTATTTAACACATTCAGTGCCAAGGACGTCTGTGGACGTCCTAAAAAAAAGTAACGTTCAGTGCCAAGGACGTCTGTGGACGTCCTAAAATCATAATTCATATTATTCCATAATTCTGCTGTTTAAGGTCGTACCCAGCCAGTCAGCATGAATCCCTTCAAGGGATCACACGGCGCCACCTTAAAAATCACATCGCAGCTGCGCAGTGCAGCCACGTTAAAACCTTGCGACGCTCAGAGCCTCTTTGTAGGAGTGGTCAGTAGCAGTAGCAATAGCAGTATCAGTAGCAGTAGCAGAGAATAGATTTATAGCATTTAGTAGCATTTAGTAGAATTTAGTAACATAGCGATTAGTAGATTAGTTTGTGAGATTGTGTAGTGAGTGGATTCGAGTGCTTGGTGTGAGGTGAGTGCGTGGGTGGGTTGTGTCGGGTGTGTGTGAGTGTGTGCTAGCGAGTGTGCCTGTGTTAGATTTAGCATTTAGCATTTAGCGTTGTGTGAAGTGTGTGAAGCTGCAGTCTGCATAGAGTGTGTGTGAGACGCTGCAGTCTGTATGGAGTGTGTGTGAGACGCTGCAGTCTGCATGGAGTGTGTGTGAGACGCTGCAGTCTGTATGGAGTGTGTGTGTGAAGCTGCAGTCTGCATGGAGTGTGTGTGAGAAGCTGCAGTCTGCCTGGAGTGTGTGTGAGAAGCTGCAGTCTGCCTGGAGTGTGTGTGAGAAGCTGCAGTCTGCCTGGAGTGTGTGTGTGAAGCTGCAGTCTGCATGGAGTGTGTGTGAGAAGCTGCAGTCTGCCTGGAGTGTGTGTGAGAAGCTGCAGTCTGCCTGGAGTGTGTGTGAGAAGCTGCAGTCTGCCTGGAGTGTGTGTGAGAAGCTGCAGTCTGCCTGGAGTGTGTGTGAGACGCTGCAGTCTGCCTGGAGTGTGTGTGAGACGCTGCAGTCTGCATGGAGTGTGTGTGAGACGCTGCAGTCTGTATGGAGTGTGTGTGAGAAGTGTCTGTGTGTCTGTGTGTCTCTGTCTGTCTGTCTGTCTTGTGTGTCTGTTTTGTTAGACTAGCGTTAGTGTTAGACTAGCGTTAGACTAGCGTTAGTCTTAGATTAGCATTAGTGTACAGTTAGACTAGCGTTAGTTAGTTTAGCTGTCATGCCCAAGGCCAGGCGTAAACGTGGTGGGCCGCTCCCAGGGCCTGGGCAGCTCACACTGCAACAGGCTCTCAGCCGTGCTGTTCGGGAGAGAGATCTCCCTGAAACAGACACGGATGAGCCCGAGGAGACGGCTTCATCATCTCCTGACGACGCCAGAGATGAGGAATGGCAGCCCCCTGGCCCTGGACCTAAGAGGCGAACATTCTTGGACGAGGCGGCTTCCAGAGGTTAGAACCTACATATAGGCTATAGATAGCCTACTTTATTGATCCTTTACAGGAAACTATTACTACTAAAGCTGTAAATGCCAGATGATTGTATGCATAGATGACTTCTCGATTGTTGACAAAAATGTGATATTGTAAGTTCTGATATTGTAAGTCGATTTGAATAAAAGCGTCTGCCAAATGCCGTAATGTAATGTAATGTCTAATAATAAAAAGAAGCAGGAGAAAAATAGAGGAGGTAGAAATGTAAAAAATAAAATAAACACACCCACACACCTTTTATTATTCATCAATTTATTTTCGTCAACACAAAGCTTGGTAAGAATAACGATCCTGCAATTAGTTAGCATACTAATAATACCATGTAAAATATTCAATTTCAGAGTTGGAGCACAGCTCGGAGGAAGATGACGACGACGTCACACGTCCCCCCAGCGTCACACGTCGTGCGCGCTTGACCTCCAGTGATGGTGAGATGAAGGCCATTTTAGAATTACAATTATTCATCTGATATTGAAAACAAACTTTTTTTCCTTCAAGAAATGTCAATATATTTTTATAAACTCACTTTTACTATACAGAAGAGTCGGAGGAGGAGGAGGAGGAGGAGGAGGAGGAGGAGGAGGAGGAGGAGGAGGAGGAGGAGGAGGAGGAGGAGGAGGAGGAGGAGGAGGAGGAGGAGGAGGAGGAGGAGGAGGAGGAGGAGGAGGAGGAGGAGGAGGAGGAGGAGGAGGAGGAGGAGGAGGAGGAGGAGGAGGAGGAGGAGGAGGAGGAAGAGCAGCATCTGCCGGCATCTTCAAGCAAAAGAGGTGAGAAGATTATTGGATTTTGTCAAAAAGACAGCTTGTTTACATATCACAATTGTCTGAAGAAAAACCTTTTATTTCATTGTTTTCAGCGGGCAAGTCTCGTCCCTCCCTGGATCCTCCGAGCTGGCGGGATATGGCTGACTGGAGCCCCAAAACGCTGCCATTCACCGCAGTGCCAGGTCCCAGTGCGGCAGCATCACTGCAGTCCGACAAGCCTGTCGACTTTGTGGAACTGTTCCTCTGTGACGAGCTCATGTTGCTGATTGTTGATCAGACCAACAAGTACGCGGAACAGTGTATTGCTGTCATAGAGGAGCTGCGTCTGCCATACTCCAGGGTAAACGCCTGGCAACCGCTGACCCTGGTGGAGCTGAAGCGGTTTCTGGGATTGCTTTTCCTTACTGGCATCGTCAAGAAGCCGAGTTGGGCCGAGTATTGGTCTGTTGATGTGGCGCTTGAAACACCATACTTCGGGAGCACAATGCCACGCAACAGGTTCCAGCTCATTTGGCGGTTTCTCCACTTCAGCGACAATCGGGAGGTCGATGGCAGCGACCGGCTCCACAAGGTCCGTCTTGTCCTTGATCTGCTCCTCTCCAAATTCAAGGAGCTGTACCAGCCGTCACAAAACATCTCGGTGGATGAAGGGATGCTGCACTTTCGAGGACGACTACGTTTCCGTGTTTACAATCCTGCCAAACCCACCAAGTATGGAATCAAGAGCTACATACTGTGTGATTCAGCCAATGGTTACTGCTACGCCATGAAGCCATACTGTGGAACTCACAGTACCCTGCAGGACACCGTGCGCTTCCTCATTGCCGGCCTTGAGGGTTTTGGCTATCGCTTGTGGATGGACAACTTCTATAACAGCGAGTCAATGTGTCGTCTTCTCCTCGGCCTCCAGATCCACTCAGCTGGCACACTCCGTGTGAACAGGGGAGAACCGCCGTCCATCCGCGAGGTAACCACGTCTGACCTGGCAGTAGGTGAACAACGCGCTCGTCACAATGACACAGTGATGGTCCTGGCATGGCGAGACAAACGCATCGTCCGGATGATTTCGACGTTCCACCAGGATGAGATGACAACTGTGGCGGTGAGACAAAAAGGAAACAGTGAGAGAGTCCCCCAGAGGAAGCCAGCATGCGTGGTGGAGTACAACCAGTACATGAGTGGTGTGGATCGCCTGGACCAGAAGATCTCCTATTACCCCTTCATCAGGAAGACTGCAAAATGGAGCTCTAAGTTTGTCATGTACCTGATGCAGATCGCAATGAGCAATGCGTTCATTGTGTACAGGGCACGCAACCCAACGACCAGCTGCAGAACCCTGAAAGACTTCATCCTGTCTGTGGTCAAATCCTGGACCGCAGATCCCCCTCCTCCTCCGGCCCCTCCCCAACCTCCTCTTCCAGGAAGAACACCAGTCCACCCACGCAAACGGTCCGCTTCAGCGAGGCTGGATGTGGACTTCGCGGGACATGTGCCACTGCCAGTCGAAGTCCCAGCCACCAAAACCAAAATGTATCGAAAATGTGCGCACTGCGCAGCCAAGGGACTCCGAAAAGAGACCAAGTACGTTTGCCCTGGCTGTGACCACGTACCTCTCTGCCTGTACCCGTGCTACTTTGAGTATCACTCACAGTGATACTTTCCCCGGAAACACTGGAGAGAAAGCTGTAGCGGGATTCAGTCCTTCAAGACTACAGTAACGTTACCTCCAAACACAAACTGCCTGCTGTCTGACTGTTGTCAAGCCGTCCAATAGCAGTGTCATTACTGTAACAAGAATAGTAGCAGTTGTAACACAGTAATAGCATCAGTCATGTGTATGCCTTTTTTTCATAAAATGTGTTGAGTTTCCAACCTTTCGTTTGAGGTATTGCATTTTGTTCAACTCTAAGCAGAATTTATTCTGTGGGCTATTATGAAAATACTATGCATAAAAATGTGTTTTATTTGGAAACTACTTTGAAGGTTTTTTTGAAGAAAAGAATACACTGCATGAAATGTTGTGGTGGAATATTTGATTGTTACACACCAAATGAAAGCTTAGGAAGTGTACTTTCATCATCAAAAAAAAAAAAGTTGATATCATGTTTCTTTATGGAGAGATGGCCTGCAACATACACCTTGATGCCATAAAAAGCAGCGTCTTGAAGTTGGACTAAGCTGTGTTCAAATATTTGTCAAAAATAAATGAAACATTCTTTTTACATACTTTTTCCCCCAAGGTAAAGTAGACATTCCAACCTTTCATTTAGGTATAGCATTTTATCAAGCAGAATTCATTCTGTGGGCTATTATGAAAATACTATGCATAAAAATGTGTTTTATTTGGAAACTACTTTGAAGGTTTTTTTGAAGAAAAGAATACACTGCATGAAATGTTGTGGTGGAATATTTGATTGTTACACACCAAATGAAAGCTTAGGAAGTGTACTTTCATCATCAAAAAAAAAGAAGTTGATATCATGTTTCTTTATGGAGAGATGGCCTGCAACATACACCTTGATGCCATAAAAAGCAGCGTCTTGAAGTTGGACTAAGCTGTGTTCAAATATTTGTAAAAAATCAATGAAACATTCTTTTTACATACTTTTTCCCCCAAGGTAAAGTAGACATTCCAACCTTTCATTTAGGTATAGCATTTTATCACACTTGAAGCAGAATTCATTCTGTGACCTTTGTTTACATAAAAGTGTGTTTATCTCGGAAAGTAAAAAAAAACAGCAGAAAACCCTTGAAAGTGCTCTTCCTGCAGAGGCTGTCATTTCATAATGGAACTGTCTAGAAACAAAATTTCTTCTTTGAGAGAAGCAGGAGTGTCCAATGTTTCATTTGAGTCCAGTCCTGTCAATATAGCCCTAATAGAAAAAATTCTATAGCTGTTTTCAACTGAATGGAAGTGAACCTGGCACAGGCTCCAGACAATTTTACTGAAGCGCTGTGGCACTCAATGTGTTAAAGGCTGATGAAAAAGACCATTTCTACTACATTTTCTAGCATTTCTAGAGCTACTGAGTGCTGCACTACTGTCAGCTGAACCTAGAGCCATTCTGCTCCAGTGCGCAGCTCTGGTGCGCAGTTCCTACGGCAATGTCACATTGACAAATGGCGTCATTCTTAAAGAGACAGGCGCGGGTAATTAAAAAAAAATAATAATAATAATAAAAAAAACTATAATAAAGTCGATCTCGATAATAAAAACGATTATTTTTTGAGCAGAGACCGTACATTTCTAGCCATGGTTTCTGGTATCATCAGTCTACACTTTATTGGTTATCAAGGAAAATGCAGAACTTACTGATCATTTTGAAATGTGCCTTTTCTCAACTCAAACATACAAACTTAAATTAGCATAAGAATACAAAAACTAAAACACTTGTAATGTTTTTCAGTGCCAGTAAAATCGGTGGCAATTTTTTATTTAATCAAATTGCAGCTGTTTGTGATTAGAATTTGCACAAAGTGACATTGGGATTGGGATTCGATGAATTGTGCAGCACGAGTGTAAATGCAGCCCTTGTCATCACCTTTTCTTCCCCAGTTGTTCATCAACAACCAATGGCAGGATGCTGCGAGTGGGAAAAGCTTCCCCACGATCAACCCAGCAACCGGTGAGGTCATCTGTCAAGTTGCCGAGGCTGACGAGGTACAGTATATAGACTCACTCACAGTCACTACATACTGATTTGCACTTCCATTCAAATATGCTGCAGTGTGTGTGTGTGGGGGGCTTTAAAAAGGCCAACTCATGAATTCATTATGTCATGGTCCTATATTCGCAGGTGGATGTGGACAAGGCGGTGAAAGCGGCGCGCGATGCTTTCAGACTGGGGTCACCGTGGCGACGGATGGATGCCTCTCACCGTGGCCTGCTGCTCAGCCGGCTGGCTGATGCTATTGAGAGGGATGCCGCCTACCTTGCTGTGAGACAATTAGACACATCCTTATGCCTAGTTCACACTAGGCGCTCAGAGCCCTCGGAGAGCAGTTTTTTTTTTTAGCTCGGTTTTAGCTAACTCTAACCCTAACCCTGAAACCCACTCGCTTTGCGCCAGAACACAATCGATTTTGGGGTGGAACACGCCAGGATTGGCCAACGCCAACGCCAGTGCCCAGAACTGTCAAATCAAATCATCGACAGAGACACTATGGCCCGCCTCCCAGTATTTTCAGTGTATCAGCGATAGAGAACGATAAATGATAAATATAGCCACGTTATAAACAACAAACTAACGCTGGTGATCCGTATGGAAACAGTGTTACTCGAAATGGTTAAAAGTTATATCAATGTGGTCATTCAGTGGCGCTTTCCTGCCATGTAACATAACTAACTAGTTGCTAATATTAGCCACAGTAGGCGATTACCCATGGATGCATTGCTCTTAAAGGGCTCGCGCCGTGTGAACTACAGTAATAATCACATGGGAATTTTTTTTTTTTTGCACATGAGTGGGGCACGCGCAAATACCACCGTGACGTCACGATGTACCAAATCTCCAATTCATTTGAGGGCACAAAAAAAGCAGGTTTGGACCCATAGAGGGAACTTATGCTGCTGAAATGATAGGGGTTTGTAAAATTGTAACAGATTGGTCTCAAATGTGGAGATTTTGACCAAAATCCTTCACATACCACCCCAAAAGCCATATATATTGGTTAAAAGCTGAAAAAAAGTGTTTTGGGGGTAAATTACACTTTAACTCATTGAGTGCCAGCCACTTTTGGAGAACGGACGCTCCCAGTGCCAGAGTTTCAGAGCTTTTTTCAGTGATTTCTCGAGGCCCACAGAATATTGTGTGATATTACTATGTAAACACCGAACACGCAAAAAGAACGATGAGACTCTCTTCTATCATCAGCAAAAACAGGTTTATTGATATCATTTTCCGTTCTTTAGTTATCAGCCCTTTTCCCACATGCGCTTTATACCGCAAAATGACCGCAACGTGGTCTAATGCCTGCAAGTGTGAAAGTCGCCGTGCCGGTATTAGTGTTGTCACGGTACTCGGTACTTCGGTACTTGGACGGTACTACATTGCTACGGTACTGAACGGGACCTGTTTTTCATGGTACCGAGGGTACCGAATTTACTATTTAGTTTGCCACCATGGCTTGGCTTCATGGACCCGCCAGCTAACGTTAGCCTGTCTGCCTGATCAACATACATACATATACTGCGCATACGCGTGATTTCTAACCCCACATAGGATAAGCAATAACCACGCCCTGTGGCGCCTGGATTGGCCAGGAGCAACACTGGAGGGCACGCACAGGCAGCGAAGATAATGGCTAACAGCTACAGCAGGAGCGGCTGCTCCTGTCCTATTCCAACAACTCAACTTGTTGAGAAGAAGAATGCAAAGAGTCGCATTTGGAAATATCAGTCCCCAAAGTCCCATCTGCAAAAAGTGTGAAAGGGAGTTCCAAACCAAACAGGATAACACATCCAATCTCGCCAAGCAGCTGAAAGACAGGCACCCAGACCTGTTCAAATGATTCAAGGTGGGTTACTTCTTTCAAACGGTGTAAAATAACACGTTTAACAACATATCAAACAGACCTTATCCTGTCACATTCGTTTTTGAGATAGCTGGCAATGCATTGTGTAACCAAAAAACGTTTGCGCTAACGTTAACGTAACGTGTTTTGTAATGGAATCATTATGGGACCCGGCTAATACCTGGTACAGCGTTAGCTAGCATAGTGTAACACGTGTGCAATGCAATGTTTGTAATGGAAACATTATGGGACACGGCTAATAGCCGAACTTAGCCATAGTTCAACATGGCATCAAAATAAATACAAGCTTCTTTCGGGTGAAACATGTCCGTGAATTAAAACTAGCTACATAAAATTGCTTGCACTCTACATGTGTGTATGTGCAGTTCTCTTTATCATCTCTTTATTTTAGTAAATCTCACTGACGTTACTTTCCATTTAACAGTATGCGAGAGATGAAGATGAAGAGGAAGGCACAAGTCGCGGAGCCCAAAAGACCACCCAGCAGACAATTCCTGATGTTTTTGAAAAGCAGAGGAAATATGACAAGAACTCACATGAAGCAAGAAAGTGTGATAGGGCATTGGCAGAATTCCTATGCATCGATCAAATACCAATATACACCGTTGAGAAAAAAAAGGATTCCAGCAATTCTGTGAAATAAATTAAATTATAATATTTAATATAATAATACAATTAAATACTTGAGGGCTTCATGTGTTGCACTGTCTGTACTCACTGCCATACATAGTTGAATGTAAGAAGTAAGCAGAAGCACATTGTTTTGTTTTAAAGTTGAAGCCTACATGCCATTTGTTCATTGGAAATGGTTGCATACTTTAATAAAGGAGAATATGTTCAAGAAATATCAGTCTGTTTTTTTTACCGTGGTACCGAAATTGGTACCGAGTACCGTGGAAATTCACTAGTACCGGTACCGACTACTGAATTATTGGTACCGTGACAACACTAGCCGGTATAAGCGCGACCCCGTCGTCCCGGAGATTTCACCAGTTTCGAGCCAGTCAGAAGAGCGGTATGCGCTATAGCGGATACAAGTGAGAAACGGATCCAGTCATTTTCCGCGACACCGGTCCTTCTCTCATGTGGGCGAGGTGTACACACGTTGCTTAACGTTCACTTCCAGCGTGCATCATCTAATCATTCGTGCACATCAAAGCAAACTACTTCCACATTTCGCTTCATGCATTTGCTTTCTCTACATACATACAAGCGTTGGGCTGGGCAGCTTGCAAGCCTCTGCCATTCTCGCTGTGTCTGTCCTGTGTGGCTGCTCCCCTCTCTCGAGCAGAGGGGAGGGGGGAAATCGGCTGTGTTTATTACGCTGGCTTGACGCTGCTCTTGAGTCAAACGAGTGTGATTTTATTGTGTGGCAAGTTTTGCCGACCCCCCAAATAAGCTCCCCCCTCCCCCCGCCCCCCAACATACCCGGCTATTTGACGACTAGATTCCCACCTGCGAACGCTAAGGTGTGAAGGGAAATTCAGGGAAATGTCCGATATTGACTTACAGGTAATTTTCCGGTATGCATGTGGGAAAACGGCTATAGTGTGAAAACCACAACGACCCAAAGACTGCAAGTTGTGTAGTGTAAATAACAGCGACTGACACATGCACACAATTCCACATCCAAAAATAAAAGTATTGTAAGATTTTGAAGTAATCACTTTCAGTTTAATGGAAGTGCCTTGGCTCCAACATCCAGTCTAGATTAGGGTCTCGTGATGAAATCCTGGCTACAACCCTGCCAAGGATAGTAATTTCACATTATCAGGGTAAGATAAAAAATACTTTCAACCTCATAAATGGAACTTCCACAGGATGTGGTTGTTACAATAGTGTTACACAATGTCAATAAGTATGAGATACCATAAGAACTGTACTACCAAATAAAAGTCAGACTTGATACCTCAATGTTACTCAGTTTACCCTGTAGTTCAGGGGTGGCCAAACTACGGCCCGCGGGCCAACTGCGGCCCGCTGCCCGTTTTTAAGTGGCCAGCCAACAACAAAAAAAGTTTTGTTGTTGCTAAAAACGTTTTTCCGTTTTAAAGTTTAAAATGGAAGACGAAAACGAAAAAACGTTTTTTCAATTTAAAAACAATTGAAAATGGGTTAGACTTGAGACCCTGACCTGGTCTATTTATTTTTAAACATTTTTAATACTGAATGAATGTTTAATACTAATGTTATGTTAAATTATCTCTGTCTTAACCTGTTGGCACAGGAAAATAATATTTGAAAACATACAGAAATAGCCATTGTAATAGGTGAGCACATCAATAAACTATGTCTCATATATTTATTTAGGTATAAATAAAATTTTTGATGGCACAAGGGTTTTCTGGTCCAATTTTTTTTGCCGCGAAAACTGCTGCGCTTAATATTGTTTGGCCCGTGACTCCTTATATTTTTATGTATGCGTCCCACAACCAAAAACATTTGGTCACCCCTGCTGTAGTTAGTTACCGGTACTCCTTTGTTCAATAGGGTATTAATGCGTGATATTGATATTGTGTTGTTGCCATAGGAACTGGAGACCCTTGACAATGGGAAGCCATATGCTATTTCCTACAGTGTGGATCTCCCCACTGTGGTTAAATGTTTCAGGTAACACACACACACACACACACACACACAGATTTCCCCACATGGTCTAATGCTCAATCAACCGTGATCTGAACACACTCTAGTCTCCCAAACAGTCTATCTCTTCCACAATCTAGAGCCACTTCTTAACATGCAGTGGAATCCGTATTATAACCCGCTCCTACCTGGTTGGCCTGCATGTTAAACAACAATTAGCCGGCCTACGCTCACTCCCGCGAGTCCGTATCATATTCATCTCGGTCGCCGGTGTAGGGTCCGCATTCGTGCTAAAGCGGGTGCTGTTTAACTCTGGCAGCTCATGATCCAGATCATCTAGCTGGTATGTGAGGGCGCGTGCTGGCACTTTACAAACCATTAATGTCCCATCATTATTTTAATTATTTTATTTCCAGCCGCGTTAGTTACGTGGCTGGATTATTTGGAAGAGAGCCAATTTAGGTGAGTAAACAACTAAAAGTTGAATCCCCCATCTGCCAGTTTAAAAATGCAACAAGAGAGATGATAGCCTACTAGAGTTGCGCGATCTTGACCTCAGTCAGATCATCAATCGCCACCCTTTGACATTGCCAATACATGATGTCATCGCGCAAGCACATGGCTATATATTGTATGGATGTTAACGTCCATATTAATTAGCTTCAGCTGCGCTCTTGCTGTAGGCTACTTTGCTAACTTAGCATCGATGCTAGCGGGACTTACCCAGCTATCGTCATTGCCTACTTTTACTGCTGCTTGCTGGTAATAATCCCATCATTCCCATGTCAGAAAAAGTCTCCAGATTTGTCGCTAACGTTAGTCTCTTCTGAGACGTTTTCTCGAGTTGGATGCAACCAATTCTATTGTGTGAGGCAGCCATTTCAGGCAGGCAGTGTTGTGTGACTGTGAGCGTCCACAGCTGCTGAGAGGATAGGAGCTGACTGACTGACAGCCTATATTGAGACATATAGGCCTAGCCTAACTTTTGTGGGGAGAAATCAATTTAAAACTAGTCAGATATGACTTGAATGCCACTTGTCAAATAAATCACCCACAGTGATTGACGACGGTGCGACCACGCTAATTTTTGGCACAATGCCAGGAATGGACCCTCTGTTAAAACGGCATGTTTTTGAATGGAGTTTGGTTACAAATTCAGAAAAAACGGCTCATATCCAGTTGTTTCTAAACAAAGACCCCTCATGTTTAATAAGGTAAAACCGGAAAATATCCTGTTCTGGCTAGCCAGACATGATCCAGACTTCATGTTTAAAAGCCACTTTTGAGTACTCCATTGACATTCTGTACTATATATATATGTATATATATATATAAGCTATGTATTGTAGCGTTTTAAGGATGACACCGTCAAGGCGTTATCCTCAAGCTCTTTAATAGTGCAATAGAACAGATCACTGTAGGCCGTGATAGACGCCAAATAAAACAATAAAACACCCACCCAGCTAAACCCCTGTTAGTCGTCGTTAGCTTCTCCTAGGCTCTTCACAACACTGCCACCCCTCAGGCTCCATGCTCACTCTCCCCCAAGCTGTTCCCCTCCCACACATACTGTAGCTACTGCCTCCCAGCCAATCCCAGGTGAGCTCCTAACGCTCCCCCCACCCACTGGCTGAACGCTGCCTCCACTTGTCTAACACAAACCCCCTAAATCCCCACATAACACAGTTAGACATAAACACCACAAACAAATACAGTAGCTCCAAACTCAAACACGCTACAGTATTATACATAGCTTTTGTTACACAAGTGTGTGTGTGTGTGTGTGTGTGTGTGTGTGTAGGTACTACGCAGGCTGGGCTGACAAATGGGAGGGAAAGACCATTCCCATCGATGGAGATTATTTCTGCTACACCAGACACGAGCCCATTGGAGTCTGTGGCCAGATCATACCGGTAAGGAGGGGTTTGGACACATCACATTACTGTAGTGGGTCAAACTTTTTCTGTCATGTCCCCCCTTTGGAGGAAGACAAAATGGGCCAAGTTTAACTTTATTGAAATGACATCAAGATCATGACCATTCCTTTAAACTTTCTTTTAATAATTTATGTTGTGCAAATAAAATAGCAACTTCCACTTCAGCTTTATCAAACCACTTTCTTTTTCTTTTCTTCTTAAGTAAATGGCAAATAAACTAGATTGCTCCATCAGTCTGTGTGCGTTTTTCACATTAATGTGCAATTACTTTGCTGGAACAATAACAATTAACTTCAATCATCCAAAAACAACAAAATAATGCAGATATTTGGGAAGAGAGATCAATTTGTCAGAGCTCAAGTCTTATAGACGGTTTTTCAACTTGACAACAATAACAAACGGTCACAACCCTGAATATCCGGTTTACTAAACCCCAGAGAAGAAGAAAAATAATATCCAGTCTACTTCCTGTATACAGTACATAGCTGAGCGCATGCTGATATTCGGTTCATATTAAATGTTAACATTAAGCCATGTCTCCAACAGACACGGCAACAACGTAGCTTATTTCGGTCTTTATTTACATTAACATTACGTCTCCCACAGGCGGGTCACAGGAGATTTTATTTGTCGCCAAATACATTTGCATAATTTCTTCCATAGTCTTTTACATTACATTACATTACGTCATTTGGCAGACGCTTTTATCCAAAGCGACTTACAATAAAAAAAAATTGTCAGAGAAATCAACTATGCAACACAGTCTGACAGCTACAACTTCTGAAGGAATAGTGGTAAAGTCCGTTTTTTTTTAGAGAGAGAAAGATGTTAGTTCAAGAAGGGCCCAGATGGAGCCTGAAAAGGTGTGTTTTTAGTCTTTGCCGAAAGATCGGCAGTGATTCGGCCGTCCTGACCGAAGGTGGGAGCTCGTTCCAGCATTGAGGTGCCAGGGACGAGAAGAGTCGCGAACGGGATGAGCGACTTTTGAGCCCCCGTAGCGGAGGAGGGGCAAGGCGTCCTGCACTGGTGGAGGAGCGGATAGAGGTGAGAGGTTTGGAGCCTGACCATAGCTTGTAGGTACAGAGGGGCTGTCTGGTGTACTGCCCTGTAGGCTAGAACCAGTGTCTTGAATTTAATGTGTGCCGAGATGGGAAGCCAGTGAAGGTCCCGTAAGAAGGGAGTGACATGAGAGAATTTGGGTTGGTTGAATACCAGACGGGCTGCAGCGTTCTGAATGAGCTGAAGCAGTCGGATGTCAGAGGCAGGAAGGCCAGCCAGAAGCACGTTGCAGGCAGGAGATAAGTGACTGGACCAGGAGTTGTGTCGCTTCCCTGGTGAGAAATGGGTGGATTTTGCAGCTGTTGTACAAGGAGAACCTACAGGAGCATGCTGTCGCAGCAATGTAGGTCGAGCAAGACAGCTGGTTGTCAAGGATCACCCCAAGGTTCTTAGCTGTTTGGGAGAGAAGCACAGTGGTATTGTCAATGGAGATAGAGAGGTCTATGAGAGGGCAGTCTTTCCCTGGGAGGAAGAGTAGCTCTGTCTTACCAAGATTGAGCTTGAGGTGGTGGGCAGACATCCGGTCACCGATGTCTTTGAGGCATGCAGAGACGCGTGCCTCGATTTGGGTGTCTGAGGGGGGGAAGGAAAAATAAAGCTGAGTGTCAATGGCGTAGCAGTGATAAGAAAAGCCATGAGATGATATCACATGGCCAAGAGATCTGGGGGTCTGGGGGACACCGGTGGTAAGAGGGCAGGATTTGGAGAGAGATCCTCTCCATAAGACCCGGTATGAGTGGTTAGAGAGATAGGAAACCAACCAGGAGTCTGCAGATCCTGAGATGCCTAGGTCAGACAGGATGGAGAGAAGGATTTGGTGGTCGACTGTGTCAAAAGCAGCCGACAGGTCAAGGAGGACAAGGACAGAGGAGAGGGATCAGGCCTTAGCAGTGTGAAGGGCCTCTGTGACTGCAAGAAGAGCTGTCTCAGAGTGAGAAGCCTTGAAACCGGACTGCAGAGGGTCCAGGAGGTAATTCTGGGAGAGATGGAGAGAAAGTTGATCGGAAGCTGCTCGTTCGAGGCTTTTGGAAAGGAATGAGAGAAGAGAGACAGGTCTGTAGTTCTGAATAGCAGTAGGGTCAAGGGAGGGTTTCTTAAGCAGAGGCTTGACTCTAGCAGTCTTTAGAGCAGCTGGAACAAGCCCTGAGGACAGAGAGGAGTTGATGAGGGTAGTGAGAAAGGGAGATAGGTCAGGGAGACGGTGTGGAGGAGAGAGGAAGGGATAGGATTGAGGGGACAGCAGGTAGCTCGGTTAGAGCTGACGAGTTTAAGCACCTCACCGGGAGAAAGGGGAGAGAAGGAATTAAACCCGGGGACAGTGGCAGAGAAGCAGGATTGGAGTCTGGAGTGCCGTTAATGGTATCTAGAGGATGGAAGGAAGAGCTGATGTCATCCACCTTCTTAGTAAAGAAGGTTACAAGTTATGCAGATGACCATATATATATATATATATATATATATATATATATATATATATATATATACCATAGTTATGCAGATGACACCCAACTTTATATAGCCCTACGGATGACTATGCTCCCATAGACGCACTGTGTCAGTGCCTTGAGCAAATAAATGATTGGATGTGCCAGAATTTCCTCCAACTAAATAAAGACAAAACAGAGATAATTGTCTTTGGTGCTAAAGAAAAAAGGCTCAAAGTTACTGATTATCTTGAATCCTTATCTCTGAAGCCAAAGGACCAGGTAAAAAGTCTTGGCATTATTATTGACTCTGATCTGAACTTTAACTCCCACATCAAGTTTATAAGAAAATCTGCCTTTTATCATTTAAAAAATATAGCAAGGATTAGAGGCTATATGTCCAAACAAGATCTTGAAAAACGAATTAATGCTTTCATTTCTAGCAGGTTAGACTACTGCAACAGTCTTTTCAAAGGCCTTCCCAAAAAAGCTATTAAACAACTACAGCTCATTCAGAATGCGGCTGCTAGAGTTTTAACAAGAACCAAGAAAGCTGAACACATTACACCAGTTCTCAAATCTCTGCATTGGCTACCAGTATGTCATAGAATAGACTTTAAAATTCTGCTAATAGTTTATAAATCTCTTAACGGGTCAGGCCCACATTACATCTCTGAATTGCTTCTACACTATGAACCTTCTAGATCTCTTAGGTCATCAGGGACTGGTCTGCTAATAGGGCTGCAACTAACGATTATTTTGATAATCGATTAATCGGTAGGGTTAGTTGTCGATTAATCGATTAATCGGATATATTGAAATCGCTCAGAAATGCTCGATTTAACCCTTTGATGCATACAATTCCAACGTTACGATGATTCTAGTAGTCCCTGCAACATAAGTCTGCATCAAAACATTCTTGTTTATACTGTATTCATTAGTGGTTTATATTGGAACACTTCAAACTTGCATACAAAAAGGGGGAAACCACAACCAAGTTAAATTGTAGAAAACTGTTTTTATTTACTCAAGAACATGAACACTTCACCAACACCACTTCACTTCCTCTCTCCTTCACTGCCTACTTCCTTTAGCCCTTCACCACTTCACTTCCTCTCTCCTTCACTGCCTACTTCCTTTAGCCCTTCACCACTTCACTTCCTCTCTCCTTCACTGCCTACTTCCTTTAGCCCTTCACCACTTAACTTCCTCTCTCCTTCACTGCCTACTTCCTTTAGCCCTTCACCACTTCACTTCCTCTCTCCTTCACTGCCTACTTCCTTTAGCCCTTCACCACTTCACTTCCTCTCTCTAATATGAAATAAAAAGGAATCACAGGCAGGCTATATGATTTTTAGTTAAACTGGTCATAACTTTTAATTAAACTGGGGCCATGCTAATCCAGTTTCAATCATCTGAATTGAACTAAAATCAAATATGAAATTAAAAGGCAGACTTCTCTTGAATTACAGGCAGAGCATATGCTTCAGCTTGTTAAACAAGTAGAACTGGTCAGGCTAATCCAGTTTCAATAATCTGAATTTAACTCAAATGAAATATGAAAAAAAAAAAAAAAATCTTTTTTTTTTTTTTTTTTTTGCCAAAAAGCCAACGAATCGATAATCAAATTCGTTGCCAACGAATTTAATAATCGATTTTAATCGATTTAATCGATTAGTTGTTGCAGCCCTATCTGCTAATTGTTCCGAGGACCAAAACAAAATATGGTGAAGCCGTGTTCTCCCACTATGCCTCCCATAGCTGGAATAAACTCCCGGAAGACATTAGATCTGCCCCTACTCTGCCTATTTTTAAATCCAGGCTAAAGACCTTTATGTTTACTTTTGCTTTTAACTGCTACTAAACTACTGAAGTTTTAATTCTACTCAATTTTTTTTATTGTTCTATTTTTCCCCCCCTCTGGCTGAGAGAGAGAGAGTCACAGGAGAAGGACGCTCGCACGCACGTCACACCTTTTTGCTTGTAAAGTGAAAACGTATTAATATAGAGCCGAACTCTCTTGACATAGACCGGAACTCTCTATTTTATTTTTGTTTTATCCACCTTATTTCTAGCTGCCATGATGCCTGATGGGTGCTTCTTCCGCTTCCGGTGTAATAGACTGTTTTACAGTCTATGGTTTTAACTTTACAAAAAAAACGTCTATGAGGATTTTACAGCAGAGCAATTCTGCTCTACAGCCGTGTCGTTCGGGTGCTGGGATAACGTAATGCATTGTGGGTAGTCGGCTACTGTGGCTAATGCTAGCAGCTAGCGTAATAGTTACTTTACATGGCAGTAAAACGCCACTGAATGACCAAATTGATTTAACTTTTTACCATTTCGAGTAACACTGTTTCCATACGGACCCCCAGCGTTGGTTAGTTGTTTATAACGTGACTATATTTATAACTTTTATAACGTCCTCCAGTTTCTGGTTTATAATTCGGGTCTGCAGCCGAGTATAACAAAGGAAATGGCAAGCTGCAACAATGAGTCACGTTAAACCGGACCTTGTACCCACAATTATTTTTTACAGTGGAGCTTTCAAAAATAAGGTGGATAGTGTTTAAACCATAGGTTTAAACCCGCATCACCCTCCTTGCTAGGCGAAGAGGCTAGTACCAGCCCCGACTAGGCAAACTGCTAGCGTGTAGCAGTTTTGGTTTTATTGTTCTATTTTAATTATTAAAGTGTTTTGATATGCTGTTGATTTCTTTATTATTATTATTATTATTATTATTATTATTATTATTATTATTATTATTATTATTATTACCGTATTTCTCTTTGTGTGCTATGCATTGCTTTGCTGCTTGTCTTTCAATGATTTTTTGTAAACTTTATTTCATTTGGCAGACGCCTTTCTCCAAAGCGACGTACATACAGAAAAATAACAACCATAAAATCATGTAACATACATAGTGGAAACAGAGATAAGGGAAAAAGATAAATACAATAAAAGCCAACAAACAAATAAACAGACAGTTGAAGGTACGTGGGCAGCATGTTAAGGGTGATGGAAAGGGAAGGTTAGGGGGAGGTGAAATGGAGGGAAAAGAGATGGGTTTTTAACCGATTGCGGAAGATGGGGAGAGATTCGGATGTCCTGACTAGGGGGGGGAGCTCGTTCCACCATTTGGGGGCGAGACAGGAAAAGAGGCGAGATTGAGAGCGGCCCCTAAGCCCGCGAAGCAAGGGGGGGGCGAGACGGCTTGCGCTAGTGGAGGGGCGGAGGGAGCGGTGGGAGGGTTGGAACGTGACCAAGGTTTGAAGGTATTGGGGGGCAGTTGAGTGGACAGCTCTGAATGTGAGGACAAGGGTTTTGAATTTGATGCGTGACAGGATGGGGAGCCAGTGGAGGTCACGGAGGAGGGGGGTGACGTGAGAGAATTTGGGTTGGTTGAAAACAAGGCGGGCAGCAGAATTCTGGATGAGTTGAAGGGGTTGGATTGCAGAGGAGGGGAGACCGGCTAGAAGAACATTGCAATAATCAAGTCTAGATAAAACCATGGCCTGGACTAAAATTTGGGTTGCTTCTGAGGTTAAAAAAGGGCGGATCTTTCTAATGTTAAAGAGGGAGAATCTACAGGAACGTGCCAGTGCTGTAATGTGGGCAGAGAAAGATAGTTGATTGTCGATGGTGATTCCGAGATTTTTGGCAGATTGGGAGGGGAGGACGGTGGTGTTGTCGATGGATAGGGACAGATCGGATAGGGGGGAGTCGTTGCAGGGGAAGAAGAGAAGTTCGGTTTTGTCGGGGTTGAGTTTGAGATGGTGAGACGACATCCAGTTGCTAATATCTTTGAGGCAGGCAGAGATACGGGAAGAGATATTAGAGTCCGAGGGGGGGAAGGAGAGGTAGAGTTGTGTGTCGTCTGCGTAGGAGTGATAGGAGAACCCGTGAGAGGAAATGACGTGACCCAGAGATCTCATGTAGAGAAGGAAGAGGAAAGGACCTAAGACAGAACCCTGGGGAACACCCGTGGTGAGAGTGCAGGGGTCCGAAAGAGTTCCTCTCCAGAGGACCTGAAAAGAGCGAGTAGATAGGTAGGAGGAAAACCATGAAAGTGCAGAGCCGGTGATACCAAGGTCGGATAGGGTGGAAAGTAGAATTTGGTGGTTGATGGTGTCAAAAGCAGCAGACAGATCGAGAAGTATGAGAACGGAGGAGAGTGATGAAGCTTTGGCGGAGTGAAGGGCGGAGGTGACAGAAAGAAGAGCTGTTTCAGTGGAATGTGCAGGTTTGAAGCCAGATTGAAGGGGGTCAGAGAGGTTGTGAAGGGAGAGATAGGAGGATAATTGACCAGATACTGTGCGTTCGAGTGATTTGGAGATGAAGGAAAGGAGGGAGACGGGGCGGTAGTTGTTGATGGCGGAGGGGTCGAGGGACGGTTTCTTGAGGAGTGGTTTGATTATGGCTGTTTTTAGGGCAGAGGGGAAAATACCAGAGGAGAGGGAGGAGTTGATGAGGGAGGTGAGATAGGGAGCAATGTCAGGGGAGATGGACTGAAGGAGGGGTGAGGGGATAGGATCGAGGGGGCAGGAGGTGGCACGGGCTGAAAGAATGATTTTGAGGAGATCATCTGAGGAGAGGGGAGAGAAGAATGACATGGAGGCAGGAGGTTGTGAAGAAGAGGAGGTGAGAGAAGGGGTGAGGAGGGATGGTGAGGGAAATGATGAGCTAATGGCAGCGACCTTATTGATGAAGAAGGAGGAGAAATCGTTGGCAGAAAGGGAGGAGGGAGGGGGCGGAGGAGGCGGATTGAGGAGGGACGTGAATGTCTGGAAGAGTTTGCGGGGATTAGAAGCAGAGGATTGAATAGTGGAAATGTAGAAGGAGGATTTGGCAGAAGAAATGGAGGAGGTGAAGTTGGAGAGGGAGAGGTGATAAGCGGCGAGGTCATTGGGGTTGTGAGATTTTTTCCATGTTCTTTCTGAGGTGCGGAGTCGGGAGCGGTTGGTGCGGAGAGGTTCGGTGAGCCAGGGTGCAGGGGGAGAGGGGCGGGCAGGTTTGGTAGAGAGTGGGCAGAGGGAGTCAAGGGCAGAGGAGAGAGAGGAGATGAGGGTGAGTGAGGCTTCATCGGGGGATAGGAGAGAGAATTGATCGGCGGGGGGGAGGAGGGAGAGGGTGGCGGAGGATAGGGATGAGGGTGAGAGAGATTTGAGGTTGCGCCGGGAGGAAATGGGGAGAGAAGGGGGAGGGTGAGAGGTGGGAGGGGAGATTGGGAGGGAGAAGGAAATGAAGAAGTGGTCGGAAACATGGAGAGGGGTGACTGAGAGGTTGGAGATGCAGCAGGAACGGGTGAAGATGAGGTCAAGGAGGTTACCGGCTTTATGGGTGGGAGGGGAGGAAGATAGTGACAGATCTAAAGATGAAAAGAAGTTGAGAAAGGGGGTAGAGAGAAGAGTTAAGTGTGGGATGTTAAAATCTCCCATGAGGGTCAGTGGGGTGTCTTCAGGAAAGAGGGAGAGGAGGGTGTGTAGATCTTCAAGGAATGTGCAGAGGGGTCCAGGTGGGCGGTAGATGATGATTATGATAAGTTTGATGGGAAGGGTAATAGTGACGGAGTGGGATTCGAAGGAGGAAATAGAAAGGTGGGAAAGAGGTGAGACAGAATAAGACCAGTTGGAGGAGATAAGAATGCCCGTGCCACCCCCGCGTCCGGAGGGTCTGGGGGTATGGGAGAAGGAGAATGCAGATGAGAGGGCGGCAGGAGTGGCAGTATTTTCGGGAGTGATCCAGGTTTCAGTGAGTGCAAGAAAGTGAAGTGACAGAGAAAGGGCGTGGGCAGATATGATGTCCGGTTTATTGACAGCAGACTGGCAGTTCCAGAGACCTCCCTCAATATTAAAAAGGTTGTTACAGAGTGGAGGGGGGGGAGGGGAGGAGGGGACGGATATGAGGTTGTTAATATTAATGCCTTTTTTAGAAAAAATTTCGGCAGGGTGAAGGTAAGTGGGAGGGGGGCGAGGGCGGAGCAGAGTAGGGATAGGTAGAGCAGTAATGGGGGAGGGGGAGCAGGGCAGGGGAGTTTTTCTGTGTTCAGGTAGATGTTGGCTAAAGGTGAAGGGGGAGGGCGGGGGTAAGTAAGTAAGTAAGTAAGTAAGTAAGTTAGTAAGTAAGTAAGTAAGTAAGTTATCCTTTATTTATCCCCATGGGGAAATTCATCCTCTGCATTTGACCCATCCTCTACTAGGAACCTTCCTAGAACTAGGAGCAGTGGGCAGCCACTGTGCAGCGCCCGGGGACCAACTCCAGTTCTTTTGCCAGTGCCTTGGTCAGGGGCATTGACAGGAGCATTAACCCTAACATACATGTCTTTCTTGATGGTGGGAGGAAACCGGAGCGCCCGGAGTAAACCCACACGGACACGGGGAGAACATGCAAACTCCACACAGAAAGGACCTGGGACGGACCGGGGTTCGAACCCGGGACCTTCTTGCTGTGAGGCAACAGTGTTAACCACTGAGCCACCGTGCCGTCCCGGTGTGGTGGGGGGGGAGCGAAGTTGAGATAAACAGTGCAATAATGGGGAGGGGGGAGTAGGGCGGGGGAGATTTGCTGAGATCAGGTTGGGATGGATGTTGACTGTGGATATGGGGGGGGTAGCGGGGGAGGGGGGGGCTGGAGTGTTTTGTTGAAACTGGCCGGAAGTGACCAATAGGGGAGATGGACCTGAAAGTCAAGCGCGAGGGGTAGCGGACGCTTTGACGGCCAGGGCACGATGGAGATTGGCAGCAAGCATTTGTACGCCTAGCATGCTCGGATGAAGTCCGTCGGGAGAATAAAAAGAGGAGCGCTCCCAAAACAGAGTGAAATTGTGGATGAAAGTGATGCTGTGAGTGATGCAGACGGAGTGGAGCCAGGTGTGGAGAGCGAGCAGGCGACTGAAGTACATGTCGCCGCGACGGAACGTTGGAATGGGACCAGAGAGGAAAATGGATTTTCCAGTGTTGTTGAGCAGGCCGAAAAGAGTGACAAAATGTTTTTTCGTCAGTTCAGACTGTTGCTTATTGACATCGTTGGACCCAATGTGGACTATTATTTTCTTTATTGTTGGCGGCATTGTGACTATGATTGCTGGGAGTCTATTGATGATGTCCGTCGTGGTGGCACCGGGAAAACAATGTGTGACTGTGTTAATGAAGCGGAGATTCCGGGTTATGGAGTCGCCGATTATCAGCACAGTGGGAGGTATGAGACGGGGCAGGAGGGATGGACGCGAGTGAGAAGGATGAGCGGGGGGGTTTGTGGATGAGACGCGGGAGGGGGGGAGGAGGGTATTTGACAAATTATTACTGGATGATGATGGTGGGATAACGTGCTTGGAGAGAACAAGTGCTGGAGGAGCGGACAGAGGGGGCGATCTGGGGGAGGGACAGGGAGTGAAAACGAATTTAGCAGAATGGACGAGAGGGATGCGTCGGGATGATGGGACAGTGGGGACAGCAGGTGGACTGGACGTGGATGGAGGAGATGTTGTTCCTTCACTTAGAGAGGAAAACCTGTTGAAAGTGGGCAGTGGGCGGTTCTCCGGTGGGGAACGGCGAGGAAGGAGTTTCCCACCATGATTGCCCTTGCCTGCTGATTTCCACAGCTGGTTCTGAGCGGGGGTGGAGTTTGATAGGACTTTGGGCTTGTTACCTAGCCACTCGTATTTGTCAGTCCGGGAGATATCAATGTCTGGGTCCAGAACAGTGTCTGCCAGGGCTGCAGAGATGTTAACAGCGGCAGCGCGACCCACAATAATTAAAGAGTCGGAGTCCAGCTCGGCAGTAGGTGGAGATGAGATCGGGATGCAGGATTTGACCAGGGAGTCCATGAACATTTCTTCATCTTTGAGCTGGTGGAGCAGAGCTACTCTCTCCTCCAGCTGGGATATCCTGGCGTCTTTGTGATGACAACCAGGGCAGCACGGTGAAAGGGTAAGTGAAGGCATGGTTTGTTTGTGTGTGTGTGTGTGTGTGTGTGTGTGTGTGTGTGTGTGTGTGTGTGTGTGTGTGTGTGTGAGTGAGTGAGTGAGTGAGTGCGTGAGTGTGTGTGTGTGTGTGTGTGTGTGAGTGAGAGAGAATCGGGAGATGGTTGATTGTGGTATCTGGGGAGAGGGAACAGAGAGCAATGACCAGTACAGGTGTCTTTGGTAGTAAATAGAGGTAGCGGGATACTGCTGTGAGGTAGACAGGAGGCCAGGCAGTGATCGATCACTTACCGACAGAGGCCCGTATAACCGGGCCTGCTGCGTTGAGATGGTATAGGCAAGTGATCGGTTATCGTGTCAATCCGGAGAAGGTTGTTGTTAGTGGTTTCTGTGGAGAAGAAGCAGAAAGCAACGGCCAGTACAGGTGTCTTTGGTGATGGACCGTGGGGTAGCGTTAGCTGGATAGTGCTATGCGGCAGTAGCCCCGAGCAGTAATTGATCACTTACCGACAGAGGCCCGTATAACCGGGCCTGCTGCGTTGATATGGTATTGGCAAGTGATCATATGTCGATCCGGTCATGGGTTTCTCCTCACGTTGTTGTAGTGGATGGAGGAGGTAGCGATGAAGATAAAACGTCAGTAGGATTGATTAGCCTGTGGCTAAGCTAAAAACAGATCCGAGTGAGCACCCTCTCAGACAGGGGCCTGGCATAAATTAGTAAAGAGGAGACGATCCTGGCAGCCGATCGTTACAAACTTTTATAATAGTCAAGAGGACAGTTAAAACCAACATATATATAAAAACAGGCTAAAACGGAGGCTTGGAAATAGCATAAAAGAGTACAAAAGTACGAGGTCGGTTGGCAGCTCATTCACAGCGCGGCCATCTTCACAAGCTGACATCTCAGCTTGTCTCCACCTGCAGGGATCCACCTTCACACACCAGAGAGGGAGATGTACCTTGGATTGCCTTTGTGTGTGAAAGGTGCTATATAAATAAATTTGACTTTGACTTTGACAAAGTAATCAGCAGAGGGGGAGGGGAGGGAGGGTTGAGGAGGGTTGAGGAGGGTGGAGAAGGTGGAAAACAGTTTGCTGGGGTTGGAAGCAGAGGACTGGACTTCAGAGATGAAGAAGAGGTTTTTGCTTTTGAGACAGCAGAGGTGAAGTTGGAGTGGATAAGGTGGTAGGAAGAGAGATCTTCAGGGTGATGTGATTTTCTCCATTTCCTCTCAGCTGCCCGAAGCTCTGTTCGATGAGTTCACAGAGATTCAGTCAACCAATGAGCAGGGGGAGAGGATCAGGCAGGCTTAGTGGTGAGTGGGCAGAGAGAATCAAGAGCGGAGGAGAGAGGATAGAAGAGTGGTGGAAGCCTCCTCAGCAGACAAGAGAGAGAACTGCTCGGCTGAGGGAAGCAAGGAGAGGACAGCAGAAGAGAGGGAGTTAGGTGAGAGTTTTTAGGTTGCGTCGGGTGCTGATAGAGTGAAGGGGTGATGGGTGGTGTTACGGCCTTAGGCCGTAATTGTAGTATTTTATTCCTCGTGCATTTCTGTAACTCTGTGCGGAGTGAGCCCTCACTTCTGTAGGAGGATCTTTGCTCCTTGTGTGTGGTGTAGAGTGAGGACTCTGCTGTGTGAGCACCTTTATTCCCTGCAGGTGTGTTTGCAGTAGGGGATTGGCTGGCCAGTAGAGATTGGCTGATGACATCGTTGCTGGGGATTGGCCACTCCAGGGACAGGCCCCCATATAACTCCTGTGCTTTCAAGCTGGCGCTGGGGGGATTGGTGTTAGCTGAGTGGTGCTAACACTGGCCCTCCATGCTTCCTCCTTGCTCCTCCTAAGTTTATGTTGTGGTCAAAACCCCTAGACCGGGTCATAACAGTGGAAGGTGGGGAGGGCGATGGGAAGGTTATAGGTGGTCGGATACAGGAAGAGGAGTCACAGTGAGGTTGGAGGTGGAGCAGGATCTGGTGAAGACCAGGTCAAGCACGTTCCCTGCTTTGTGAGTTGGAGGGGATTTTGAGAGAGGTAGAGGTCGAAGGATGAGAAGAAGTTAAGGAAAGGCAGAGTTTGCAAGGTTACCGGCTGGATGTTGAAGTCGCCCAGAAGAATGAGTGGCGTACCATCCTCAGGAAAGACGGAGAGAAGGGTGTCCATCTCGTCGAGGAAGTCACCAAGCGAGATGAGAGAGAGGAGTGACAGTGTAGGTCCATTTGGGAGAGATGAGGAGACCAGTGCCTCCTCCATGGCCAGAGGCTCTGGGGGGGTGTGAGAAGGAGGGATTGAGATGGAGCATGAGCTGAGATGGTCTCAGTTTTCTTAACAGCCGACTGGCAGTTCCAGAGTCCTGCGGCAATAGTAAAAGGAGTACTTGTGCGCATAGGGTAGGAAAGATTACCTGGGTTACTACACCTGAAGATGCCGTGTCTACGGCGCCTATGGGCTGAGGTTACAACAGGGATGAGGAAAAGACACATAGTTAGGTAGATGAGCAGGTAATGTGTAAATGCAGATTTGCCAGAGAGAGAGAGAACTAAAGATAAACTTCCAACTTGTGTGAGATTGTTTCACATGTATTCTGGCAGGTTCCTGTGGTCTTTCAAATAAAAGTTGTGGAAAACTTGGATCCTTTGAATGGCTGTAATCAACCTCTCACACATCAGTCGGGAAACGAGGAAGAAATGTTGATGACTGCGGTTGGTGACTGCGAAATGTTCAGCTATGACCAACTTTTCTCAGGGTCGTTGCTAGATTGGATCGGCCGGAGGGACGAGTCTGCCTCCGATTGGCTTCGCCTCATATTATACTCTAATCTTAAAATCGTCATGCCTAGTGTCCTCTAGAGAGAGAGTGGCGTCAGCGGAGGATCAAAATGCAAGACTCATTAGCCAATGAACAGCCAGGAATGGGTCTCGCGCTACTTTTGCATGCTAAAATAAAGCTGATAATGTACAATTTGATTCAAGGGGGGAAAAACCCTTTCAGAGTACAACACAAAGTGTCTATTTTGCTGCAACTCGACAGTGCTGCTTAATCCAGGACCTTACTTCCTGGAACTCTTGAGAGTAAAAAACTGGTCCATTGGAGTGAATGGAGATGTCGGGACTCTTCTATCTACACGGCTCTGGTCATGCCTCATGCTTACACCCACCCAACCAATCAGCACTCCTCATGCTTAAACCCAACCTCCTCTGGCCGATCCATTCTACCACCAACCTTTTCTCAGCTGAAAAGCTTGTTGACCGTCGACGCTAGGGATGTCGAAAATCATAATTTTCTTTGACCGACAACCGACCCTCATTAGCCGACAATTGTCGGTTAACCGAGAAGATTAAAATGCGCATTTTGACTGTCTGTGCCCCATTAAACCCTTACCACAACAAATGCTTGATTTTTTTTCATTAGAAAGCGTTTATTTTTACATCTACAAGCAGAAGAAAACACATTAACGAAAAGACAAGTTGAATCCTCCAGCCATCTAAACAAAAATATTCCTCCGATAGGCTATACTGCTTAGAGCTGCACGCTTTGCATATTAAGGACACGTCAATTGACACGCAGCCGCCCCGTGAAGTACTTTGAGTGGACGACAGCCCAGGGGCTGCAAGGCGCACTGACAACGCGTGCATCACTACAGTATCTTCTACTTTAAGCAATATATAATACCTGCTTTTGGTCTCACTCCTTCTCCCTCTGTCTTCACGCACGCAACGAGGGCTATGCTCTCTCTATCTTGCAGGGCTCCACATGTAGCTGTCAGTAGCTGCTTTCACACCGGCTTTGAAAGTGTCAATGAATGCAGTCTACAAACAATCCGTCTCTCGTTGTGAAACAATTCCTCCGAACTGCTCTGTGTTGGACAGTAAAGACTAACGTTAATTGTTACTTTTCAATCGTCAATTAGACGCATGTCTGCATTTTTGTAACACGGTAAAAAACTACTGTTTGATCATTGAGTGCGAGCGTATGCATGCGTGTGCATGATGAACATGCATGCAGAGAGGGAGGGAGAGAGAGTGAAACCGAATGAAGTGCAGTGCACGCTGAACGCTGTGAGATGAGCAAGGTGTCGGGTTTCAGGCCATGCGCTCCTGTCCTGACCAAACTGAAAAGCCGTTTCATTCATTCAGCGGCTGGAACACAGAAGCAGCAGAGTGACTGGCTGGCTGTAGTCTGCACAGGGCAGGCAGGGCGACGCGTCAGGGGAGAAATGTATCGCACTTCTCCTGTCTGGTCAAAGCAGAGGGGGGCGGGGCTGTGGCGCATGTATGGAGCGGACAGAGAAGTCAGTGCTGCTTGACAATGCACATGGCTTTTCTCTCAAACATTTGGAAAAGCCTTTCTCTAAATTAATGTTGTTCTGGCAGGAGCTTTTAATTCCTATATCCTGCTGCTACAGGTTAACATTGCTTACAGCGGAGGAGGAAAAAAAACACCATATTGGCAACACGTTGTATGCCAATTTAATATGCAAATTAACCGTTTGACCGACATGCTTAACCGACCAATGACGTTGTCGGCGGTTAACCGGTTAACGGTTAACCGTCGACATCCCTAGTCGACGCATCAGTGGAGTTTTCTTGGTCGCTCAGCTTCACAGTTAAGTGTGAATTAGGGATGGGCATTTCTAGCAAAAACACTATTCGAAATTCGCTGGCCAAATTCGAATTTAATTCGAAATTCGAAAATAAAAATAAAAATGTAATTTTTTTTTTTTTTTTTTTTTTTTTTTGTGAGTGAAATGTTGCATTGTCTCCCCTGATTCTAAGTCTACGGCTTTATTAATTAATATAAAAAGCTTCTGCTGTGGATTTTTAGCTCAAACAAGCATTGCACCACTGAAGTAAAGAACATGTTACATGACATTGACATTTTCGAAAATAAAAAACAGTTTTGACAATCATGAGTGGTTCATTAAATATTTAGTAGGCTCAGGTCTGAGTGCCAAAGGGGTGCCAAAGTCACCCCCTCTCCCTCTTCATGGGATTTCATCCGCCATTCATTTTTCCATAAACCTTGCTTAAAATGCTTATAAAAATTGTTTTACTTGCTCAAACCAAGCGATTTGACTATACTTAGAATCAGGGGAGACAATGCAACATTTCACTCAAATCTTTTTTTTTTTTTTTTTTTTTTTTTTCGAATTTCGAATTTCAATAATAAAAGTCGACCTTGATAATAACAACGATTATTCGAAAATTCGAAATTCGATGCCCATCCCTAGTGTGAATGCACAGTTGGCAGGTGAATTAACACAAAAAGGCAAAGTACTGACCTATTCTGTGCAGCTCCTTTTGTCATATACTGTATGCTTAAGAACATTTCAACTCTGCTGGTGTTTGCTGATGATGGAGAATGGGTAGGCGAGCTCCATCCGCTGCCTGAGTGGGAGACGTTGAATGAGGCCATATATTCTAAAACAGTGAAAAACACCCAGCTATTTGCAACAGAAACATTTAGAGCTTATCTATTGAATGACTGAGCTGCTGGCTGGTTGCTGCAGGCTATCAAATCGGACTTGTGCCATAATAGAAATCTCTTTTTCTCTCTCTCTCCCCCTGCAGTGGAACTTCCCTCTGTTGATGCAAGCGTGGAAACTTGGCCCTGCCCTGGCAACTGGTAATACAGTGGTGATGAAAGTTGCGGAGCAGACGCCACTCACGGCACTCTATGTGGCCAGCCTTATCAAAGAGGTACATGCTCTATGCTTGGGTGAATGTAGCCAAATTATTAATTTATCCAATTAAATGTATATATTTACTAAAGTGGTGGAAGATCTACTTGTCACGAGTTCTGTTATACCTTCTTCTTTTTTTACATAAAAATTACCGTTGATACACTTTTTTTCAACACAGGTTGGTAAACAGAGTGTGGTAAACGCCATTGACCCATTCACATCGCCTCCCAGCCCATTCAGCTGCTCCCCCAGAGCGGGCGTTTCAGTTTACTGTCTGCAGGCGACCTGGACACTAAACCAGTAGATTGACGTGACAGTAGCCCTATTTATACAGAAATCCTGCAATATCACCGTTAGGAAGGCCCGCAAATAAGCCAGCGTTGCCTTTTTACACAGAAAGCAATTTCTAGGTGTGTTTACACAGAAATGCGGCTTTCCGCAAGGAAAGGAGGTGTTATCGTTGCCATGGAGATGTGAACAGCTGTAGCCTACCTGCTGGAAGGGAATACAAATATGATGTATTGTTTTGAGCAGAGACTGACAGAACTGACAGAATATTCTCACCTGGAGACCACGAGTCGCCACAGATGCAGACCCACCCAAAAAAAGACAAGAAAAAAAGGTGGAAACTGCTGCGGGCGTATTGCGCGAAAAACAGCGATAGAGAGATCCTCTGACAGGTTTTTAAGCTTATTATTATGTCCGGTAATTTAGCCTACTAATGTCAACGTTGTTTCAGCATGTTTCAGCGTAAATAATTGATTTGCCATTTAACAAGGAGTATATTTAACGAAACTTTAATTTATTTGTCTGATCGACTTTATGGATCAGTGCAGGCAGAGGCAGACACACAAAGTCAGTGGGCCCTGCTGTCATCCACTGAAACACGCGGTCCGCACAGGGAAATGTGAATAAGTGTTGCGCAAACTTCGCCAGCCAAGGGAATTAATTAGTCTATAAATAGCGCATTTAATCTTGTCGGTTATTTAATGACGGTCGGTTTAGTCCCCATTTCAAGCAAATTTCGTGGGACGAAATATCGTGACATCCCTAATGGACACGATTAACGGAATCAATGGATGTGTATAATGTTCGTTCTTTGTTTAGCCCTATGCATTGTGCAGTTTGTGCCTATAGCTTTTAATTATGTTCTTATTCATGGTGTATTCTATCTTACTGCTTGTGGTGTATGTAATTCTGTTGTACGTCGCTTTGGATAAAAGCGTCTGCGAAATGAAGCAAAGTAAAGTAGTATAAATTACACAAAAATGTCCAGTTAATTCCTGTGAATTCCTATTTAGTCCTGTTAATTCCCATGGAAAGTACCCAACATTGAATATTCCTGGAATTGTGCAACGTTACCCCTGTCCTCACCTTGTAAATATGGTTAGTAAAGGTAAAGTAAAGGTGAAATGTGAAAAGAAATGTCATATTGACTTGTTTTTATTTACGTATTAATCTATTAATTTATCTTTAACCCATTTACACAAAATGGGCATTAAACCTGACCAATCAGACCCCCCCTCTCAATGTATAGTATTGTATATTAATGGGTACTAATATTATGGCTGATATTAGCACTTCTACAATGCGTGAAATTGTTTTTATCTAGCTAGCTGTAGCTTGCAAAACCATGAATATCACTGTGTGTAGTTGCTTTGATTTCCATTCAGTAATGTGCTTCTGGAGTAAACCATGACGTGTGTATTTCTAGGTGGGTTTCCCAGAAGGGGTTGTGAATATCCTGCCTGGCTTGGGGCCGTCAGCGGGCGCCGCCATTGCTAGGCACATGGATGTTGACAAGTTGGCATTCACTGGATCCACAGAGGTAGGATTACTTACTATCTATTTAAAGTAAAAAAACATCTTGGTACTGTAGAAAGTTGGGTAGGCTTTGAAAGGGGTGTAAAAAAAATCTAGGAAATTAGACCATTTTCATTGTATTTACACTATGCAGCTTACAGATCCTTCCATGTGTTGTATTAAAATCTCATTTGTAAGTGGCTTTGGATAAAAACCTCTGCCAAATGGGAAATTGTAAATTGTACTATTTCTCAATCTTCGACTTCAATTTTTCAATTTTTGTGTGTAGTCTAAACGGCTAATTCCGCCAAACTTTCACCCTGCCTCTTCGGTCTTAGATACATCATAGTTCCAATGAAGCCTTTTTGTTTTTCCAAAAATGCAGCTTTCTGGAGTTGGGAGCTAAAGCTAATGCTAGCTCGCCAATGTTGATTCTATGCTGCTGCATGCACAGTTAGCGTAACTTAGCCCTTCAGAATAAAAGTACGGCATTATACCAAAAGCTGTGAGAGAGAGTGCTTGATACTTTGCATGTTAAGAAACAATTCAAATGTAAACATCACTGTCATTCAGAACTCACTTCTTATAGCCTATACACTAGACGACTTTGAAATCTTAACTGATTATGAAAAGACGGGAGTTTATACTACACGACTTTTTCATTAAAGAGATACTCAACAGGGAGAGCCAGACAGTCAGATCTGTGTCAGATTTGGTCAGTTTTTCAAAAAAGGGCGGGGAGTTTTCAGGCTTTCGAATCCGCCCACTCCACATTTGGATAGGATGAGCTTTTGTGGGGCGGGCAAATTTCAGAACCAATGGCAGAGCTCTGTGCATTTCCTGCTTGCGCATGTGTAGTTTCAGTTAAAGGAGAATTTCGTTTTTTTTTTAACCTGGACCCCTCTCCTCACATTAATTATGATCTGATGACTCACCCAGTGATCTCCGCAGCGTTTCTGGCCGTCCTAGCGTTCAATAGCGTCCAAGCCAGTCGTAAAATGGGGCCAAGTGGCAGCCTGTCTTTCCTGCATCTAAATAGCCAGGCCAACTACAGGTAGTTGGCCAGCCGGCAGGAAAGTATCGCGGGTCTTGACGAGACTTGGTGACCGAGATCACGAATGAGGTAATTTGATCCCTGGGAGACTCCAGGGAACAGCCCGGGGGGAAATATCAGTCTGGTGGTTGTTGGTGGCGGGATGAGATTATGACGATATGTGGTGAAAACGGGAATAAAACTGGCTATTTAGATTCAGGAAAGACAGGCTGCCACTTGGCCCCCTCGGAGCTCCATTTTACAACTGGCTTGGACGCTATTGATCTCAAAACAACGCTAGGACGGCCAGAAACGCTGCGGAGATCACTGGGTGAGTCGTCAGATCATAATTAATGTGAGGAGGGGGGTCCAGGTAAAAAAAAAACGAAATTCTCCTTTAAAGCCAGCTAGCGCTGTGAATGGATCTGCTGGTGATGTTTCTCCCTTCCACCACCCCCTCACTTCTCCTGTTCTCCTGTCCAAACCTCACGTCACCAGGCTCTCTCAGTCCAAACACCAGCATACCGTTTTACTTCGTCGAACCAATCGGTTCAGCTAACGCTATAAGAGAGACCATAGAACATTTCACTCCGACCAAAACTTTAAAAAACATTAAAAAAAATATTTTCTTTAAACACACATTTTTTTTTAACGTTTTGGTCCCTGTGAGATGTTATGCGATCTCCCCTGTTTCTAAATATATCTGTACCATTTGGTTTGAACCAGTAAAACTTTTTATAAGCATTTTACAAAATGTGTATGGGAAAATAAATGGCAGATGAAAATCTCTGGTTCAGTGCTGAAGCAGGAAGTAGGTGGTCACTTTGCCTCTCTATTGTTTGGATATTACCCAGAAGGCTTTGAGGCGGCCGACTTTTGACAAGAAAACTATCAAATCTGGATAAAAAGTTAGATAAAAATAATACTTATTTGTAACACAAAATGCAATTCAGGAATATTTTAATATTGGACAAAATAAAATGAAATGAAATTGAAACCCTAAGAGAAACACACATCCACCGGTGAGTGTACAGTATATATACCCCTCGCAAATACAACGTGAATAGGGAAATGGGTAGTTTGTAACATGTAACGTAACATGGTTGCACACTGTGATATCCACTGCAACAAGACTTGCTTACTTGACGCCACTTTTTCAATAAAAACACATTTATGCAATGACTTTACATAATGTATATTTATGTCGCATCATTTATCCTGTGCTGTGATGTGCAGCAGCAGGTAAAAGTTATAAAACTAAGCCTGAATGAGCCTTCTTCATTGTTGTGAGTGCTGCAGGGGGTGTTCGACTTGTTGACGCCTCGCCTGACTGTGCTCGCCTGCTCTCGTCTGCTTTCCAGGCGAGGGCAGTCGACTCAAACGAGCCTATTGTCACCGATAGTTACAGGTGAGCTTACAACCTTTATCTGAAGGTAGTAGAAGTATATGGATGCATCGGGACCACTGGGGCAGCGAGCCAACACCACCGTCTGTACCCCCCCTGCCCCCTCCCCCGCAGGAAGCCCGGAAAAGACACACGGCAGATGGGCTGTGTATTTCAGATATCGTTTTGTTTAATCCTGGCTTCATCTGACGTGAATAGATCAATAAAATGTTTTCCAGTGATTCCTAGGCTGCAAACTTGTTTTAACATGCAAATCTGAGTGGTTTCTGACGAGAATAAAGTAACGTTAACGTTATGTTATGTCAGACTGTTCTCACCCCCATCCCAAAGCCTTCGCCTCGGCTATGAGAGGCTATCGAGCCCTTGACTGTGCTCGCCTGCTTTCGAGGCGAGGCGGCAGTCAACTCAAACGAGCCTATTGTCACCGATAGTTACAGGTGAGCTTACAACCTTTATCTGAAGGTATAGAAGTATATGGATGCATCGGGACCACTGGGGGAGCGAGCCAACACCAGTCAAAGCTGCCGGGGTCTATTCAGTGTAGCTCGAGGCTAATTAGCCTCAAGCACATTAGCCTGGCTAACATGCTAGCGTGATGCAGGCAGACAAGAGTCGGCTAATTAGCATTGGCCGGAGTTTTGCAATGAAAGCTAGCTAGAGCAGTTTCTTGAAATGCATTCTAACCAGCCCAAATTTTCACATAAAACACAGCGTATTGCTGGTGGTGGCTGTGACACCGGCGCTGCTCTACTGGGGCAGTGGGTTAGATAAACTATCCTGGGGGAATGCAGGATTGCAGCCAAACACCCTCTTGAGGTAGCGGAGCTGCTAGGCCCAGTTGTTGCAGCCATTTCAGCCTGATGTCCAAGTCTCCGTGAACACCGCTGTAGCTTTTGCACCCGGGAACACAACACTTTCGACCCATGACTATCCCTAACCTGTCCCTGGCCACTAAACTCAACAAACAGACGAACATTTATTTTTACAAACAAACACAACCTAGGCTATCTGACGTAGCCTACTCTAAAACTAAACCTAAACTAAAAACTAAACTAACACTTTTTCCACTTTTTTCTGCTGAAAATCAATATATACTGTATTGGAAATTAGCTGTGTTCTTGATGAATCCAGGTCAAAGTCCGGACATTTACTGTAAAACAGTAATTCCTCATCTCTTCTCACATACCAATGCAAACAGACAAACCATTCATTTTTGTATTAATTTTTTACAAACACAACCTAGGCTATCTGACATACTCTAAAACTAAACCTAAACTACTAAATACTACAATTTACAATATGCAGTCTAATCAAAACACTCCACAAATCTCTCTCTCTCTCTCTCTCTCTCTCTCTCTCTATTCACCAATTCTCCACACTCCATAGTCCCAGCATGGTGTGCAGCCACTTTTATAAACTTTGGCTGGGAGGGGCCTAGGCACGAGAGATGGGCGGGCTGGGTTTGGTGACATCACTGATCGAGCTACGTCACAGATCAAGAGCTCAGCCAATAGAAAGGGAGGAAAATTGGGAGTCTACAGCTGGCCTTTTTGGTTTGTATGGAACTGCATGGGTATGTGAGAAGAGAAGAGGAATTACTCAGATTTACAGTAAATGTCAGGACTTTGACCTGGATTCCTCAAGAACACAGCTAATTTCCAATATATATTGATTTTCAGCAGAAAAAAGTGGGAAAAGTGTTGAGTATCTCTAAGATTTTTTATCACAACTGAAAAACTCACTGAAATACATTACACGACTGGAATCACAGATCAAAATACACTACTAGGGATGTTCATCAATAATCGATAATTGATCGTTGAGGAATGAATTCGATCACGTGGAATTTTTATCTATTATTGTTTGTTTGTTTTGTTTGCGGACTAGGTTTGGGTGGAATTTGTTCCTCCTCGCCCCAGCCCCACTCCATTGCACAGCCGACTAACGTGAGGTGGAGCTTCATATAGTCTCTAGTTTTCTGGCTGGGCGGGGGCCTTTGTGCCAACAAAACTGTTTTAAACATGGGGAATTCACAACGGCATGCGCCGCGGACACAAACAAACGCACCCAGCGGTCTGCGGACCTCAGTGAGGCTGTTATAACTATGACACTTCGTACACTTCTCTCCTAATTTCCAACAAAGTGTGAGTAATGGTACACGTGTTTAAGTGAATTCAAGTGATTTTATTTGTTTATAACGTTATGAACTATGTAGCAGCAGTCAGCATGGACTCAGCTAGCTTTTAGCTGCTAACACCCAACTGAATCAATTCACACACATCTCGTGGCAAATAATAATATCCACGCGTCGGATTCTGAGAGCAGCTGGATGGAACTCGACCATCAGGACAGATGAGGTTTTTGTCGCGGGTTTATAAGCCTGGAAGCAGCGGCCGGTGAGCTGCCTGAGTCCTACTTTCAAAATGTGAGTGAGTACAGTAGCCTAGCTAGCTAGTGTAAGGCTGTGTGACTGTGTGGTTGTCAACGTTACCGCAGGCGCACTCATGACGTTATAAGGACGCGCCGCCTGTTGATTTGACTCTTGTGCTGTCAGCTAAGCTGGAAGACGCTGATTGCCTTAAATCATGTAACCTGACATGTAACATGTTTGTTTACCTAGCCACAGTGCTAGTGTCTGATATTCTTACTACACAGCGGCATCGCCATTATAGCTGGCCGAGAATGCGCAACGGTATTACCAGACCAGAGTAAAAAAAAAAAAAAAGTATTATTATTATTATCGATAATCGATAATTGATTGTTTATTTTCCCGAATTTCGATTATGGAAATTGATTCAAAATACACTACCCAACTGTGCACCCAGCAAACTTACGTCTTTCAAGTTATAAGACCGTGTCTTGAACCCACAACACAAATAACTAGCAAACTGACCTGACCATACGAACCATACGGAAGCTAGACAATTTCAGTTTCAAAATAAAAGCGCTAATGTATTACTGCATGACTCACTACGGGTTAAAATTTACTTTTCGAAACAGGTTTCTATGCACATGTGTTCTTTATTTCCTCTTTGGTGGGGTATTTCGGATCACACACACACAACGGTTGCAATGGTATACTTTTATTTTGAAAATTGTAACGGGAAGTTTCAGTTTGATTCTTTCTGACTTAAAGTCGAACTGAACCTGTTCGTCACGTGCATATGAGTCCGTTTCAGACTGAAAAACATAGTTTGTCTAAGATGACAGGTTGAGAGGCGGGTCATAGTATCATGTCGATGATTTTATTTGACAATTCTGGGGACTGGATTGGGCTTTGGCCAATCCTGGCGTGTTCCGCCTCCAAATCGAGTGGGATTCAGTATTGTTGTGGCGCTCCCCTCGGGAAGAGCCTTTTGACGGGAGGAGTGGAGCTCAGCGAGCCACAGGCAGCCAGCTGCCTTCGTGTTGCCGAGCGGAGAGTGCAGCACGTCGGCCTGGAATCTCCGAGGTGCAACCCTTGACAACCAAGCTCTCGGATGCGTGCGCCATTATCGCTGCTATAACGATACGATATCCCTGGAATGCGCGTTTTAACGAGCCAGTTACATTTCTTTTCATTCTTAGAGATTATAGTTTTTGTTTTTTATCCATGTTTCTAACAATTGGCCAAGTTAGTAGTTAGTTTATGGGATATGAATTCTGCCAGATGACAGGCACTAGGCGCCATTTTCGACTTCATACGGTACCTTACAAATGTTCTAAGCAAGGTCCAACAGTGGTTGCAAGATACGTGCCTGCTGCTAAACACAAAAAAAAAGGTATGTATGATGTTCAGCAAACGACCAGTTGGCATCACCCGGTCCAATGTGTTTCTGGGGGGGGAGGAACTGGAACTAGTCTCCCAGTTCAAGTACCTCGGGGTCATCTTGGACTCGAACCTTTCCTTCAAGAAACACACCAAAAAAGTTAAACGAACAATTAATTTCAATCTAGTTAATTTTAGACAAATTCGACCTTTCCTAACCACTGATGCAGCAAAATCGTATCTTCACTGCATGATATTCTCCCACATTGAATACTGTTTCACAAACTGGTCGTTCACAGGTGCCACTGTCATAAAACCCATTGAACAACTTTACCATAGAGCCATCAAGGTATTTGCTAGAAAACCATTGTCATACCACCACTGTAACATTCTGGAACAACACTGCTTTTTGACCTTTGAAAATATCAAGGTCTTAAAAAGTGCGTGTTTTTTCTACAAATGCCTTCATGGATTAGCTCCCCCGCCTATAAATGAATTAATTCACAGAAACAGAACTAGTGGACTTGGCACGAGGTCTGAAACTAGAGGTGACTGTAAGGTCCAGCACAGACTGACCACGTTTGGTCAGAACGTCCTCTCAGTTAAAGGCAGCCAAACGTGGAACAGTCTGCCAGTCTCCATAAGGGAAAGTCCCACACTTGCCACTTTTAAGGGTTCACTGAAGGAATGGCTGAAAAGCCACCAGTCTTGTGGCCACAGGTAATAAGGTCAACTTCTGAACTTTTTTTTCTTTTCTTTTTTTATTGAATCTCTCTGTAGATGTTATACTGTTGTGTTTTTTGAGTGTATTACTGCTGCTTGTGTTTTGCTGTTTTGCACATGTATACTTGTTTTACGGGTGTAAAGCACTTTGATGCCTATGTTTTGCTGTTTTATATATTCTGTTTTTATGTTTTTGTGTTTTATGTTTCGGGGACAACGGATGGAAACTAGCCTCGCGCTAAATCCGGCGATTTTTACACTTTTATTATGTTCCAGATGCTTTTATCTGTTCCATGGTTATTGTGTTCATCAATTTTGCATTGTCCCGTCTAAATAAATAAATCAAATCAAATCAAATCAAATCATTTGGAAGAGAAAATTATCCAGAAATGAAGATTTGATTGACAGCTGCATGTCGTGATATGATTGGTTGAAATGGGGTAGAAATTTAATAGTACAGGGTTACGTCAGCAAACTGTAAATTACTGTTATCAATGAGATCTTGAAAAACAAACTTTTGATGTGAAAAAGTGTGAAAAACTAAATAAATTAGATTGTTGTAATTTGTTTTGTATACATTATTAAATAGGTGCACTGCATACTAGGGGTGTCACGATACACTAATTATACGATACGATACACGATATTGGGTTCACGATAATGATACGATACGATATTTTAACAATATTTTTTTTAACAAAAGTAAATAATTTTTATGTATTTATTTAATTTATTTATTTAACCATGTGAGTTCCGTTGAAATTGAAACCTCTTTTCAAGGGAGCCCTGGGAAAATACTGGAAAAATAGTCTTTCATTTGAAATACCGGTACACAAAATACAAAACAAATGCTGTTTTTGGAAATTGTTATTATAATAACTAGAAAACAACATGGAAGATAATGCTTCTCTTGCAATAGAATGTCACACTGTCACAAACTAAATGTTTGTTGCATGGTGAAAGAAAAATAAAGTATACAATCTATTTCATAAATAACTCATGCTCAATGGTCCCTAAACTTATGTACAGTAATCTTATGTACCCCTTGAGCTGTTTTGCCATGCCAGTAGTAGTCTACCCCTTCACTCATGCGTGTTGATTCTGCTAAATTTGTTCTATTATTATTCAGGAGCAAATCTTTTTTTTTTTTTTTTACGATATAATTTTTTTCTGACGATATCGATATTGTGACGTTTCGATATCGCGATATATCGTGCGACGAAATATCGTGACACCCCTACTGCATACCCAGGTATTTGAACTAAAAGAAAAGAAAAGTCATTCTTGGGTTCAGCTCGACTTTAACACATTGAGTGCCAAGGACGTCTGTGGACGTCCTAAAAAAAAGTAACGAGAAGTGCCAAGGACGTCTGTGGACGTCCTAAAATCATAATTCATATTATTCCATAATTCTGCTGTTTAAGGTCGTACCCAGCCAGTGAGCATGAATCCCTTCAAGGGATCACACGGCGCCACCTTAAACATCTACACGGGAGCTGCGCCACCCACCTCAGATCCTTTACTTTGTGCAGGAGAAAGCGGAGAAAGCCGTGATCAAAGCGAAACCGATGCATGCTGCAGCCAGAGCCATATAGATTGCTCTGTCTGCAGCTGAGCTGACAGTTGCCTGCGATCCGCGCCCACAACTGAGCTCTTCTGCTTCTGTCTATCTGTCTGCATATAGTTTCTCCACACGATTCCCTGCCAGAAAGGCAGCACCCGAAGCCGAACGGCCAAACCTTTTCCTTCAGTCCCGTTTGCCATTTCCTTGTTGCGCTGGGATCCGCCCGGGCAAAAACGGAGGCTGCGAAAGCAGACTGTGTGCGTGTGGGGAGGAGCCCGCAGCTCAGGGGGGGGGGGAGGGGGGGAGAGGGGGGTGGGGCACGCAGGCTGCACAGAACTACACCATGTCACTACATCAGAAAATAGTAGCTAGAGTCAGTGAATGTGCTTGAAATTAGAGTGCAAAAAGTATTCATAAAAGTGACTATCTTGAAAAGTAAAAAAAGACAGCAGAAAACCCTTGAAAGTGCTCTTCTTTCAGAGGCTGTCATTTCATAATGGAACTGTCTAGAAACAAAATTTCTTCTTTGAAAGAAGCAGGAGTGTCCAATGTTTCATTAGAGTCCAGCCCTGTCTATATAGCCCTAATAGAAAAAATTCTATAGCTGTTTTCAACTGAATGGAAGTGAATCTGGCACAGGCTCCAGACAATTTTACTGAAGCGCTGTGGCACTCAATGTGTTAACTGTGAGCAACCAGCATAGCGTGTTTGCTTCCCTGTATTATTCACGTGTGCCTTGGTATCAGAAATATCTATTGTATGAAGAATGACTAGCTATTTTGACTGCTTTTGGCTCATTGCCTCCTAGTCTTTCAGTGGATATTGACGGGATTCCACATGCACGTGTGAGTTGAGTTGAGTCGGGTCGTTGCACCAGTTTACACTATGCGACTCAAGGCGAGAAATTCAAACATGTTTGATATCATCGTTGTGGCTCCGACTGGCATCGGGAGGCAGTTTACACTTGACCATTAGAAATCTGTACCCATAATACACGAACAGATTTTGCTGCCGACTGGCACAACAACTGCAGACGAGATGCAACAAAGACAGACTGAGTCCAACTGGAAATCCTGTGTAAAATCGGAGGGAAAGTCTTGTAGTGTATTTTAAGCCTTGGTTCCACTTGAGTAGGATATTTTATTTGGGTGCTTTTTCCACCTATTTCCAGTCCAAAAGACAACCCAAATACCATACCTGCCAACACTCCCGATTAGGGATGCACATTTTCCACAATTCCGGAATCGATCATTGATAACGTTAACGATCAATCAATGGATTAATTGTAATTAAAAATACATTTTCCAAACAATACCAAATGCATTTTTTCCTCCATAAAACCTTTATTTATACAGCAAGAACATAATTGTATATTTCTCACAGCATTGCACAGCATAGCCTATGCTATGAAACATATAAAAACGTGAGGCATAACTTTTGTCAACATTTGCCCAGAATCCGTGCCGCGGCCGCTGCCTAGGTCCAACAGGGGCTCACTTACCGCAGATTGTTTATTTTTTCTGCTTGTCGAGTTGCTCAACTCCAGTCCAGGTGAGACTAGGATCCAGGCAATTTATCCCAATGAACATTGTTCAAGTGATTGTTGTTGTAGGCGTACAGTACACCGAATCACAGCTCACTTACCGCAGATTGTTTATTTTTTCGGCTCGCCCTGGGTCGCACTTGCAGCTCTTAAACGCTGATGCCGAGTTGCTCCGCTCGAGTCCAGGTGAGACTAGGATCCAGTTGTTGTAGGTGTACACCAAATCACAGATAGGCATCATGTCTTTTTCTATAACCCCACAGATCGATTGGGTTATTTTTTCTGCTTGCCGTGTGCCGCAACGCTTCCTCTTATTCCTTGAGTTGATGGTGGGTTGCTCCAGGTTTGAGGAAGAGGAGCCAGCCAATTTATCCGAATGAACACCGTTCAAGTGACAGAGCATCTTATGACTTGTCTGAAAAGGGCTATAGTGATGTAGCCGAGTCTTCTGGTCCACCTATTACTTACACTCTGTTAATAAAACAATAAAGGAGAGAGTCAGGCTGTAACGTTATAACACGCTTCCACATTTATTCTCAGACGGCTAATACGCTCGTCGACAACGGAAGCTTCACTCTCGTTCCCCATACACATCCTGTTCTACGGCAACTCTTGAGGGGACAAACAGAGCCTCGCATACCAAACACTGGACAGTCTGTTACAGTGATATCATTGCGCCGTCTGGAGGATCATTGAAAAATGATTTGAAAACACTGTTCTGCTGACATAATGCACGTTGCTTTTGTTGTTGTTTTGATCGAGTACATTTTCACATGTTTGAGTAAATCCTTAACGAGCGAGTAAACGAGCTTTGATTAATCGTGTGCATCCCTACTCCCGATTTAGTCTCCCAATTTTTAACCCTTTCTCCCGCTGTGCTCCCGCTTGGTAATTTCTCCCGCTAATCTCCCGATTTGTAGGATATGTGTCGTGGTACCTGACAACTCAACTCAGCCAGCGGCGCTCACTCAAGCAGCTCCTGGGTGAGGCGCTCTGCCATACAGTATAGCCACTTCTTAACACTTTGAGTGCCACGGCCCTTGGGCAAAAGGTGCTGTACTGTGCCACATAGGCCGCAATGCATTTTAAAACAGTCATATAATTTCTTTAATAATTACTATGTAAACACTGAACACGCACAAATAACGATGAGACTCTCTTCTATCACCTGCAAAAAAAAGTTTATTGATCCCATTTTCCGTTTTTTAGTTATGAGCCGGAGAAGATAGCTTGATTTGACCAAAAACAGCCACTTTTTTTCTATAACCTGAGATATTCAGCCTTTTGTGAAAGGAAGCATTTCAAGCACATCATTGACTCATTGCTAATATTTTCTGATGTAATGACACCTCAAAAATAATTTCCTTCAATAAAAGAGTGAAAACAAAGGAATTTTGTTTGGCCAAATACTATTTTTTAGCTGCAACCAGCAGCGCTGGCCCCTGCGTGCGCTGCTGGTTGCAGCTTCTTGCTGTTCTTGATTTACTGCTGGTGGGCATCAGATATTCTAGCTTGCGTTTCCTAATCCTGTCCTGCTGTCTGGGTGTTGTATGCTGCTCTGCGTGCTCTGCGTGCCCCCCCCCCCCCTTCCCCCCCCCACCCCCTCAACTGCACACTCCTCCTTCTGGGAGTGTCTCTGGGGCTTTCTGCTGCCTGCGTTTGCTCTGCACTGACAAGTCCGCTACATCCAGCTTTTTTACAACCGCGTGTATTTGTCACCAGCTCCCATGCTTCCAGTTGAGAATAATAACAAGCAACTCCACGGCTGATCATGCGAATGGGCTGTGCAGCGGACACGGAGGTGCTCAATTGTGAGAGCAGATTGGCTGCTGCAGGGGCACAGCTAACGTTATGCTTCAATGAAGCAGCTGCATACGGACGGATGCGATGCGATTTCCTTTTCCCCAACGACTTCTTCTGTGTGTTTTACTCCACTTTCTCTCATCTGGAGTGCGCTGTCGCCACCTAAGGGTTCTGTAAAATAGGTTAGACACATTCAATAGCTCTCATATTGTAAGAGGCGATGTAAGAAGCATAGATCGACACCCCCCCGTCAAAAAAACAATTTCGAGTTATTGACGCCATTTGGCGTCGCTGGCAGCCTACGGTAAATTTCTAATGACGCCATATGGCGTCGCTGGCACTCAATGTGTTAACATGCAGTGGAATCCGTATTATAACCTGCTCCTAGCCGGTTGGCCTGCATGTTAAACAACAATTAGCCGGCCTACGCGCACTGCTGCGACTCCGTATCTTATCTACCTCGACCGCCGGTATAAGAGCTGCTTCCACGCAATGGCAGCTCATGTTAAACAGTGGCAGGTCATTATCCGCAGATCCGTTTGAGTGGGCGGGTTTGACTCACTTCACCTCACTTCACGTTCACTAGTTTATTAATGAATGAATCGTTCGGGCAATCGCTTATATCAACAGCAAACTCACGGTTTCCTCAATTGCTGCAAAAACGGCTTGAATTGTTTGGCCATGTGATCCCAACGCGCTTCAGCTGCAGCAGCCAGGTCCATTGCATCAGGAGGAACGCTTACTGCTGCGCTGCTTGCTTGCTCCCATGTCAGAAAAAGCCTAACTTGAATTGTTTGGCCGTGTGATCCCAACGCGCTTCAGCTGCAGGCAGCCAGGTCCAGTGCACCAGGAGGGACGCTTACTGCTGCGCTGCTTGCTTGCTCCCATGTCAGAAAAAGCCTAACTTTTGTGGGGAGACAGTCCGACCACTATTTTGACTGGGCAACTTTATGTAGCCTAACAAAGGCGAAGCGCTCATTTTTGGCACATTGCCACCCCTCGTTGGAATGGACTCCGTTAAAACGGCATGGTTTTTGAAGTCTTCAGTCTCCAGATTTGTCGCTAACATGATGCAGCCATTTGAGGCAGGCAGTGTTGTGTGACATTGTGCGTCCACACTGCGGAGAGAGGAGCTGAGTGACTGATAGGCTATCAAACTTTTGTGGGGAGAAATAAATTTAAAACTAGTCAGATATGACTTGAATGCCACTTGTAAAATAAATCACCACAGTGATTGTTTTCGATACATGCTACCGCGCCGCTCCCCCTGCCCGCCCGCCGGCAGAAAAAATGGCTCATATCCAGTTGTTTCTTAACAAAGACCCCTCGTGTTTAGAGAGGCAAAACCTGAAAATATCCTGCTCTATCTAGCCTGACATGATCCAGAGTTCATGTTTAAAAGGCACTTGTGTATACAGTCACAGGGCTCTGCTCGCTTTGCCACTGGGAATGGATGAAACGGGTCCCAAGAAGAAGAGATACGCTACCAAATTTCCATCCACTTGGTGTGAGACCAGCCCATTTCTAACCACTACCCACATCAGCAAATCCCATGCGTTTTACAAGCTATGTCGGGCCGACTTTAGCGTAGAACACGGTGGGGAAAATGATGTTAGCAAACAAACATGCTAACGTTAAATATGCCAAACACAAACCCCCATCTGTAACGCAGTGGTACAGAGAAATCTTGAGAGTACTTGCCAGAATGAAAGATAATAAATAAAAAATCTTACTAATAAATTACCTGCCCCAGGATCTAAGCAATATACTCCAAAGAGGAAGTACGGCGGTAGAGTGGAAAGCTCCAGAAACCCTTTTTCATTTCACTTGAAATGGAAAGTTGTGTGTATGAAGAGAGGATGTGTGTTTAAGTAGCCTACCAAGCAGTGATGATGTGTGTGTGTGTGGGGGATATCCAAGACAAAAGTGATGCCCCCCCCCCCCCACACACACACACACACACACACTTTGTTGTCTTTTCTTTTTTGCCGTTTTGTTGTGTTTTGGGATGTATTTGTATTGGGATGTGTTTATGTTTTGTTGTGTTTTGGGATGTATTTGTATTGGGATGTGTTTATGTTTTTTGGTGTCTGTCTTTTATATGTGTAGAAACGGTCCATAATGGCCCACCGTCAGGCCTGTTCTTGGGGCAGTCGATGCCTACCAGCCGGCGCGCCAAGGACGTAATGATGATGACATCATCAACGATGACAATGATGTCATAGCATAGAGTTCACCTGTGAGGTCATCGGCGATGTCAGACATAACACCGATGATGTCATAGCTCCCTCGAACGTTGTGACATCACCAATGACGTGATGTCATACACAGGAACGCGACCATATAAACAAGTGTTCCGTGACGCTACACCACATCCGAGAGATTGCTGCTTGATTCAGGTATTCTTACTCCTTTTTCATAATGTCAACCATTAGCACAACTAAATCCGGACCCGAACTGAATCCTGGCCATCTTCCAACCGGCCAGGCCCTGGTGACCGATTGCCTTACACCCAGTCATACCAGTGGTATTTCAACCGCGTCCCAGGACCGACCAGTCGGTCCCTATCTCCATCTCCGTGATTCTGATCGATCACAGCCCGTGAGCCTTCATACACGATCCAGCACACTTCACGAGGCAAGCCCAGAAGCTTTGCCCCCAGCAAGCCAACAAGCTTCGCTGCAATTTGGTCCTTCGAGAGGGATCAGAGGACTTGCGACGCTCAGAGATGGAGCAGGAGTCAGGTGAGCTCGCTCTGGTCACGGCACCTCACCGACCAGAGGAGCAACCCTTCCCCCACCAGATCGAATCTGGATACCGCAGAGTATCCAGGGTTCGGAGTAGTACTAAAGGGCCAGACCCCCTACCCTCCCACCAGACGATCCAACCGGGGCAGGAACTCATCCGCAGCCACCACCGACTCCCTGCTCAGGCATCCCAGGCAAGGGACTCGACGCTACGATTCGATGCTACGATCGTGCGCCAAAGGGAGACCAACCAGGACATCACTGAACAGGAATCCCAACGCACTGGCAGGTCCCATCAAGCTGGCCACCAGTCAAGTCGGGACAGGTCAGGTCATGGAGGCTTGACCTATGACGACAGAGACGCTCATGTATCCCGCAGCCCTAGCGGGCGCAGGAGTCACCATCATCAGGGCGCAAGCCATCATGACAGAATATCTTCGGCCCAGGCCCTCGCCTATGATCCGGAGACCCCAGGCCGGTATGGGTCAGCCCGGTACCAAGGGGTCCGGCCCCCTTCCCGAGCAGAGCCTCGGTCGAGGAGCCCCAGTCACTCTCACTATCATAGCGCCAGCAGTTACTGCAGTCACCATAGTGCATCGCGACACTCTAGCGCCAGCTCACGGTCAACCGTACGCGCCCACGCGTATTCCCCAGCCCAAGCGGCAGCTTACGAGGAATACAAGACACGATTGGCGACCGAGAGCCTTCGCCGCCAACACGCGGAGGAGGAGGAAGCCGATGCGGAGTACGACCGGCTGAATGAGCAAACCAGAGCAGCGAGGCGGGCCCGAGAACGGGTCCAAGCAGAGGCCCAACAGGCCCAAGAGGAGGCCCTCCAAGCTAGAGAGCGGATCACCCGCCGCCTGGAGAGAAGCCGACACCTGCGGCAAGCTGAGCTGGCCCACCACGAGGCCCGGGTTCGTGCCCGGCTGCAAGTCGAGCAGGAGCACGTAGCAGCCCGGCCTCGCGCCCGTCTGCTTGCCGGGGACCCGGCAGTTCCACCTGTGCCTCTCACCTCCCACGACCAGGGTCAGGTCAGCACGGCGGCTCCAGAGCCAACGACCCAAACTACGGAACCCACTGTTCCAGTGCCAATGCCACCAACACTCCCACCTAGGACAGAGGTCGCCGACCCTGAGCATGCAATACAGTGCAACGGGGCGGCAGACCCCGCCACTGCGATACCCCACACTCAGGTAGGCACGGCGAACGTTGGGACCAACAGCACAGGGCACAGCCAGCCGGACGGCGTCAATCATTCCCACAAGATAGCTGGACACGACAGCTGGGACCCCCCCAGAGGACGGGACCAGCCATCTCAACTACTTATTCCCAGAATTCACCTCCTGGCCCTGCCCAGGCTCATGGAGACAACTCCAGCCAAGGCCTCCAGGGAGGCCAAGAAGTCCGAGCAAGTGGAGCAAGTGGACATGCCTTTGCGGACGGCGAGGCAGGAGCCCCAGATGCTTCACGGGGCGGCCGTCTCCCTCATCGTCTCGCCGGCAATTTGCCCAGAGCAGACCTATTGCACCAAGAGAGCCTTTACGGAACCGAACCTTGGTCTAGGCGAGCAACCTTACCCCATCACCGCCCTGCAGCAGGAATCCCGCCCGAGGAATTTGCCCCTCCATCAGTTCGGGAGGATCCATCTTATCCTGCTCATACAGCACCTATGGAAATGGGAACCAGGCTGGGATGATCCAGTCCTACCTGAGACACTGCTGCAGGCCTGGGAAGAGTGGGGGGACGGACCACCTCTTCTCAGCCCAGATCGCTGGCCAAAGACACCCCGACTCCACACGACCGCAGATAAGAGCGAGGAGTTGAAGCCAAGTTACGGTGGCCTCTGGTCGGCTCCCCCCAAGCCGGAGGAGTGTACGGCCTTCGGTGACCTCAGTGAAGATGCCACACCGGCGCTCCACGGGGCGGCCAACGAGGCACTAGGGGCAGAGGCCTCCCTCCAACGAGGGCAGACAAATGGCTTCCGCACCGACCCTACGCCGCTGAGGTTCCTTGACTGGAAACTCAAGCCACCAGAACCAGAGGCTCCTCACTACCGCAGTAGCTGGGTAGACCCCCGGCTCCTGAGCAGCTCCCGCGCTGACCTCACGCCGCTGAGTTTCCTCAAATGGAAGCTCAAGTCCCCAGAGGCCATTACAGCTCGCTACTGCAGTAGGATCCCACACACATCCTGGCCAACGAGGACAGTCACCAAATCTTGGCTCTTGTGATGTACGGGACTGGACAACGGCGCGCGGACCCGTGCCTACACCCGGCTGGTGGCCAGGCGGACCACAGCCCCCCTCACTCCCAGAATAATCAACCAAGCCCTGCCTATACCAGGTGGGACTGGAGGGCCATTCCGGCCATTTCTGGAAGAATACAGATTCCCCACAGGAATCTGGGAGCGGCTGTAGAAACGGTCCATAATGGCCCACCGTCAGGCCTGTTCTTGGGGCAGTCGATGCCTACCAGCCGGCGCGCCAAGGACGTAATGATGATGACATCATCAACGATGACAATGATGTCATAGCATAGAGTTCACCTGTGAGGTCATCGGTGATGTCAGACATAACACCGATGATGTCATAGCCCCCTCGAACGTTGTGACATCACCAATGACGTGATGTCATACACAGGAACGCGACCATATAAACAAGTGTTCCGTGACGCTACACCACATCCGAGAGATTCCTGCTTGATTCAGGTATTCTTACTCCCTTTTCATAATGTCAACCATTAGCACAACTAAATCCGGACCCGAACTGAATCCTGGCCATCTTCCAACCGGCCAGGCCCTGGTGACCAATTGCCTTACACCCAGTCATACCAGTGGTATTTCAACCGCGTCCCAGGACCGACCAGTCGGTCCCTATCTCCATCTCCGTGATTCTGATCGATCACAGCCCGTGAGCCTTCATACACGATCCAGCACGCTTCACGAGGCAAGCCCAGAAGCTTTGCCCCCAGCAAGCCAACAAGCTTCGCTGCAATATGGGTTACTAATCATAGGCTTACTAGTCTCTCATTTTGTTCTAAATAAATGATGATGTAATCTGTGAAAAATAATAAAGATTTCATTATAAAATATATATATATATCAATAGGGGTGGGGGAAAATCGATATAGCATAGTATTGTGATATTTTGTGTGGCAATATAACGTATCGCACAAATGCCAAGTATCGTGATATTTTATTATCTAATTGTCAGGTGCATGCAACATTTTTAGTTTTGGTTAGTCTGTCTACTTGACAATTTTGCTGCAATAAAAACCACTGAAGTGAGAGAAAAAAACACAAAAAAACATGCCAAACACAAACAAGCCGTGGAAGCACAGAGGGGAACTGCTGACAGCCTATTCACGTTCCTCATGAGAGATGTGTCAAGGCAAATGGCCATATAGTCGCCAAGAACATCTTTTTCATTTTTTGTGATGTAAATTTTAGATGCTGACATTTGATCACATCTTGTGTACATTTTGTGTGTTTGTTTAATTCAATTTTATTGTTATTTTACTGTGAGCTATTAATTCAAGACGAATTTTAAAGTGATTTACTTTACATCCTTGTATTTATCTATCTATACTATAATGACGATATACTGTCTGTCTCTCTGTCCTTCGCGTATCTCGAGAACCGTTGGTCGGATCGACTTGAAACTCGGGGAGTGCGCTGATGACGGAGTGCAGTGCCCGGTTTCCGTGCGATTCAGATGCGAAACACGTTCGATATTTGAATATTTGTCTTCAGTTCTGCTCCTTCAAGCCCTAAGCCCCAGCTTTAAGTAGGGTTGTTGACAGTAGTGAGATAAGTAAACGTAGCGTTGTTGACAGTGAATGGCCCCCATTCACTCTCAAGACCCTCTGTTTACTTTGATGTGAGTGAATGAGGGGGGCCGGCCAGTATCCCTCCTCAGGTTCCAATTAAAACATGTCTTGCAAAGAGGGCAGCATGAAATGAGCAGAGAATGGTGTATTTGTAAGCTGAATAAGCAGCATTAATATTCATGTGGATTTTTATGTGGCTATAATGGTAGGCTATAATGAGTCACGCATTTGGAAATAATATACTCTAGGGCAGTGATACTCAACTTGCGGCCCGGGGGCCAGATGCGGCCCGCGATAGGGTGCAGAGTGGCCCCCCGACAATTTCCTATTTCACAATGAAAACTAAGGTTAAATAAAATTTGACTGAGCTCCAGCTAAATTGTCAAATATGGCTGTCTGCTCGCCACCCAATTGAGACTAAACTCCGGCTGACACCCCAAAATCCTACAATCTGCTACAGAAAAATGTATATTAATGTTTATTGACTGGCCCCTTGCCTCCTGTCATTTTGCAAAAGTGGCCCCCAGGCAAAGCAAGTTGAGTATCCATGCTTTAGGGCCATGCCACTTCCGGGAACCCCCATCCTGTGTAAGTAGGGTTCCCAGAGTAAAACCTGGCTATTTCCACAACTGCTTATGGATGAGCATCATCTGCTGCATGCCATCGAGAACCGTTGGTCGGATCGACTTGAAACTTTGGGAGTGTGCCCTATTGTGCAGTAACCTGACGCTGCCAGATGGACGGTATAGCTCCACATAGTTTCACTAAACCAGTCGATCTGGGAATGAAGTAACCAGACCTGCTGACGGAGGCGGGCACTTTTTTCAAGCTACTTGGCAGGTGATTGGATGACCCATCTGTCTATCACCGCTGGTGCGTGTTAACTTCAACCAATCAGATCGCCATGCCTCTGACGTCACGTTTGCGACCGGAGGAAGGTGCCTGTCTATCATTGATTGAGTCCTCACCGTCGTAAAGTCACCTTCGAAGCATTTAGTTAGATTATAACGAACTAGTTGTGTGGCTTAGCCTTCCCAAATGTTGAGGGTCGTTTTTTAGAATTTAATACATAGAATTGGGAACGTTACATTCAATTTCATTCAGACTGCCTGTCACTTCCGCGGCGGCAGCCATGTTGACGAGTGAAAAGAACTACAAAGACCATGTACCCTCTACTTGCCCAGACGAGCCTGAGCCCGCCTACGGCTGCCGCTGATTCGTCATCTTAACTCATTCATGGCCAGTTTAGGACTGCCAATATTTAGCACAGGCCAAAGATTTTCATAATTGTTGGTCATCTTTCAAGACCTACAGTAAATTATCTATTAGCACCAAAGTGATTTGCAATACCTCAAAATGAAGATGTACGTCTCTGGGTTCACCAGGAAAAAAAAAGTGAGCTTTTAGCATGTTCTGTACTCTACTTATAGCCATTTATATACACCCTGTTTTCACCCAAAAGGTCTCCCTGAGAAAATAAACAGCAGAAAAGGCAATTTTTGTAAAAGGGCACAATCTCAGGCAGAACTCACTCTCAATTCTTTTATTTTGAACTATTTACATCAGACATGTAAATATTATTCGTTAGGACACAAATGACAAAAAAAAAATATATATATATATATATATATATATATATATACACATGAAGTGCTTTTTTTTTACATTCAACAATACAGTTTACTCGGTGTGATTGAGTGTGCAGACAGACACACAGACAGACAGACAGACACACCGACAGATAGGGATGCAGGGGTTAACCGGTTTGACTATTAACCACGATTTAAAACGTCACGGTTATATAACCGCAGAGGCTCCGCTACACCGAGTGTTTTGTTTCACAACAGTCCGTCAGTTTAAACTCCCATGCGGCGCAGACGGCGCTGGAAGGAGAGGAACCTGTCTCTCTCGCTTCGTTTCCGCACGGACTATTTAGCGGAGGCACCAAACACAGGCAGCTGCCATGTCTCCCAGTAGTAGCCAGTCTGTAGCCTAGCCATGGATGCCAGCCCAACATAAATGTTGCAATACATGTCCCGCAAGGTTTCTGAGATTAGGGGAAAGTCTGAGCTGGTGTTACGTTAAGCCAAACGTGGGGAAGAGGCAGCGGATTTGTTTAGCGTTAACATACAGTCATTGACGTTAACGTTAGCTGTTGTGGCTAATGTTAGCTAGCTGGCCATGGCCTGGCGTACATAGTTCCTCAAGCTCGTTGTGACCAAACATCCCCGCATTTAAAGCACTTCATGCTCCCAGCGCTGGCCTAAACCATAGAGAACCTCATGCTTTACATGAAAAGAAACATCAAGGGTTTGTGTCAACTCCAAAAGCAACCCGCTAACGTTACATGTAGGCCTAATAACGTGAAGCTAACGTAGCTAGCTGCTTGGCAGTCATGATCTGACTGAGACAAGGAAAACAAATGCGCACATTTACATAACAAACACCAGTCAACACCACAGAGTGTCCTTTCTTTAATCCAGAGGGAGCATTTTCCAGTAAAAAGTGAAACGACACATGATGGCTTATAGTGAGGCTTTCCATGCCTGCCCCATCATCACTTCAATAGAACTGACCCCAATGCAAAATTCATTTCAGACGGCACATTTAGTTGCCAGTAACATGCCAATAAGAGTCTAAGTTACTATGCCTTTTGTGTTTTTTTCTGCAGACTAAGCAGCTATAGGCTTTCGCTTCTATAAAGTAATAATAAATATTTTTTGTATTGAATATTGAGTGATACACTTTACTAATACAATCATATTATATCAGAAATGTTGTTTGTTTTATGTTCACAATAGTGATGTCAGTTAGATTTGATTAGGTCAGAGCCATGGAATATTAAATCATCCATCTTTGCTCACTACATCTGCCCTTTCTTCTTTTTTTAATCCCAGGTGTGCATAAAATACAGGTTAAGAACTTATTTTTTTAAATACAAAAATGTGAAAAAAGTAACATAGTATGTTTATCGTATCGGTTATTGGCCAGGAGAATATTTATCGGTTAGCGTAGGCCTATACTATCGGCTGTAAAAATCCATATCGTGCATTAGTATTCCGGAAGGCAGCAACTGTTAAGATTGTGGGGGAAATACAATAAAACCTCTATTTAGAGAATGCTCATGTGATTTTTATACGTCCATAACAATAATCGTGAAACCGTGATAATCGTGGTTTTTTCTCAGACTATAATCGTGGATCAAAAAAAAAAATCGTTGCATCCCTACCGACAGACAGACAGACAGACACACACACACACACACACACACACACGATCCCCCTTTTAGATTTCTAACCCCACATAGGATAAGCAATAACCATACTGTGGCGCTGGGATTGGCCAGGAGCAACACTGGAGGGCACGCAGCCCAGCGATTTCATGAACCAACTGAATAGCTCTTGAGAACAGACAGCGGGCTGCTGTGACTGCCGCTTCTGCCTTGTGCTGTTTGTGTGTTTATTTTGTTTTGTTCTGGTCCACCCGTCCTCGTCCATGTCTCCCTGTCATATCCTCCCTGCTATTTGATCGTTCCCGTTTTCCCCTCGGCTATTCAACACGTCCTCACCGCCCTCGCAAACTGATCGATCATTTCCTCATTCCTCCGATGATCAAACACATCTCTCTGGATTACTTTCTCCCGTTTTCTCCCGGCTGGCACAGAGGAAGGCGACTCCAGCTCGTGCAGCGCGCCGAGCGGCGTTTCAATGGCGTTTCTCCTGTCTGCACAAAGAAGCGTTTATCCGTTTTCTGCTTTTCCTCTTGCTCAATTTCAAAACAACAGCTGCGGTATGTGTTTGTTCACGTGTTGTCTTAGATGCTAGGGACCTGATACTATGTCAGAGGCTGGGGAAGTGTTTGAACTAAGCGCTGCAGTAATAAAAACAAAAACACGTCAAACACGTCATTGGCGGGGAGGGCTATTTCTGATAACACGTCAAAGACGTCTTTGGCGGTGAATGAGTTAACTGCCTGTGCATGACAAGATGGATACGTCGAGAGAATCTCTTTTGATCTCGCGAGGTTATCCATCTTGCAAGCAAGGTTAATTGTGCAGTGCAGTGCCCGGTTTCCATGCAATTCGGCATAGCGCCACCTACTGGCAACATAAAAAATGCTGTTTATCTCGAGAGCCATTCGTCCGATCGACTTCAACTTTGGGGAGTGTGCTTAGGGGGACTCAAGGGAGTGCAGGGAGCTGAATTCCGTGCAATTTGGCATAGCGCCACCTACTGGCAACACAAAAAGCGCTTTATCTCCATAGCCATTCATCTGATCGACTTCAAACTTGGAGAGTGTGCTGCTGGGAAGCTGACATAGAACAGTGCCGAATTTTGTGCAATTCGGCACAGCGCCACCTGCTGGCAACACAAAAAGTGGTTTATCTTCAGAACCGTTCGCCTGATCGACTTCAACCTTGGGGTAGTGCGCCGATGGGAACTCGACACAGTGCAGTGCTGGATTTCATGTAATTAGGCACAGCGCCACCTACTGGCCACACAAAAAGTGGTTTATCTTGAGAACCGTTCGTCCGATCGACTTCAAACTCGAGGAGTGTGATTAGGGGGACTCGAGGGAGTGCAGGGAGATGAATTCTGTGCAATTTGGCATAGTGCCACCTACTGGCAACACAAAAAGCTTTATCTCCATAGCCATTCATCTGATCGACTTCAAACTTGGGGAGTGCACTGCTCGGACCCTGATGGAGTGTGGTGCCGCATTTCATGCAATTTGGACTTACTCCAGGACTGTCTGTATTTTCTTCGCATATCTCGAGAACCGTTTGTTGGATCGACTTCAAACTTGCCTTAGGCCCTAAGGCTTAGGGGCACCTGACAGAGTGCAGTGTGTGTGCGGTGGGGAGCGCCCACGGGGTGGTGCATGGGGGAACGGGCACTGCACTAGTTCTATTATTTTGTGGTGTAGGGTTATATGGGGGGAGGCATTGAGGGTAGGTCATTCGGCGATACCACAGAAAATCTCCCTCTTTTTCACAGCTCAATGTTGGCAGGTATGCAAATACTTTACTGGGGATAAAAAGCTGCTTAAAGAAGGTACAACTGAAACAGTTTGAAAACTACTGAATTAGTCCCTGTAGTCACTTTAGTGTATGTCTGTCTCTCCCTGTCTGTCTACATTAGGTCGGTCATCTAATTCAGCAGGCTTCAGGCAGCAGTAACCTAAAGAAAGTCACTCTGGAGCTGGGAGGAAAGAGTCCTAATATCATCCTGTCTGATGCAAATAGTATGTATTCCTTATTTGATTGATCGTATTTATCCTTTATTTAGCCAGGTGAGTCCCATTGAGATCCAAGTGTCTTTTTCAAGTACAAAGCAGCAGCCAATATATAGCAAGACAAAGACACAACAATAAATAACATAATAACAATACATACAGTAAGTACAACAACTGTATCACATTATGCAATATCCCTTTATACCCATAATACACTAACAGATTTTATTGCTAATTGGCATAACAACTGCAGACTACAGTCAACAAAGACAGACTGAGCCCAACTGGAAATCCTATGTAAAATCAGAGGGAATTATGTATTGTGTATTATTTTAGGTTTTAGTGAGACCTACTGTATCATCAGTATATAAAGAGCTAGGGCTCTGTCTGTTTCTCTGTCTGTCCCACTGATGACATCATCAGTGATGTCATAAATTCACCCACACACAAGGCTATAGTTCAGTGATTATGTCACTGATGATCAGTGATGATGTCATCAGCACACACACGGCTATAGTTCAGTGATGATGACACTGATGATGTCATACAGGTATTCAGGTATTGTAACGTCATTGTGACATTGCTGATGATGTCATCAGTGACACTAGGGCTGCAACTAACGATTATTTTGATAATCGATTAATCGGTAGGGTTAGTTGTCGATTAATCGATTAATCGGATTTATTGAAATCGCTCAGAAATGCTCGATTTAACCCTTTGATGCATACAATTCCAACATTACGATGATTCTAGTAGTCCCTGCAACATAAGTCTGCATCAAAACATTCTTGTTTATACTGTATTCATTAGTGGTTTATATTGGAACACTTCAAACTTGCATACAAAAAGGGGGAAACCACAACCAAGTTAAATTGTAGAAAACTGTTTTTATTTACTCAAGAACATGAACCGAACCAGTGCTATTTTTCTTTTTTCTGTCATTGACTGTCCATCAGTGTGGTACATCTTTTTTCTTTGTCCCCTCTTCTACTGTATTCAGTGGTAAACTTTATTTTAAACTTGCAAAGAAAATGAAGAGGTTTTTTTTGTGGTAGATGTTTTTTCTTTGTCCCCTCTTGTTTATAGTATACTGTATTCACACTGGTTTCTTTTAAACTTGCAAAGAAAAATGGGAATCACAAAATCACAGTTAAATTTAAAACACAAAAGTTAAATTGAAGATAACAGATTCACCCCTTCCCCTCCCCTCTCCTTCACTGCCTCCTTCCTTCAGCCCTTCACCTCCTCTTTCACTGCCTACTTCCTTTAGCCCTTCACCACTTTACTTCCTCTCTCCTTCACTGCCTACTTCCTTTAGCCCTTCACCACTTCACCTCCCCTCTCTCCAGATATCTTCATATCTTCTTAAATAAAGTGCTTTAACGGACCTGCTCCTGGAATGTGTGTTCATATTTTCGCTCCATCAGTTTTGTGAAGAATGTTCTTGAAGGAAGAGTGTAGCCATGGTGGAGGGTGTTAATCATGGCAATGAAGCCTGCATCTCCAACCGTTGACATGGGCCTCATGTCGGTGACCAGCATGTTCAGGACACTGTCTGTCATGATGGCTGCTTGCCTTGGTATACAAGCCGCATTCCCCACAACGAAACGCCTCATGGTGAGTTGTTTTTTTCTGAAATGAGAAAGACAGTATGAGCGAGTATGCCTAACAGCACTATTAACATAAAACTCAATAAAACTCACTCATTGATGATTTAGTTGATAATTGCTTATGTAAAGAAGGCCTTTATATAACAGAAGCCTCAAATGAAATTTGTCCTAGCTCACTCCTTACATTAAGATGCGCGCACACACACACACACACACCAATGAACAAGGGACAACAACATCTCTTTTAGCCTTAGTTTACAGACCAAGTCTGCTCTACCACTAACGTTAGCTAGCTAACGCGTAACGTTAACTAGCCGGCGGTCGGCTATAACGTTAATGTTGTCGACCTGGATGCGGGCGCAATGCGCATCGACTGTTAACGTTAGATAAACAAAACAAACTATCTGCTGTCTGCTCTACCACTAACGTTAGCAACGTAACGTAACGTTAACTAGCCGGTCGGCTATAACGTTAATGTTGTCGACCTGGATGCGGGGGCAATGCGCATCGACTGTTAACGTTAGATAAACAAAACAAACTATCTGCTGTGAGACGAACATTTCCACTTCAAACAACAATACACATGGGTCTAATAATGTAACATTAATGGTTTACATGCATATCGAGTTTGTAGTAGAATAACGTTAACTTACCCCGCTGCTGAGCTCCCTTGGCACCATCCAATGATCCAACATGTTTGCGTTTAAGGTGTTCACGCAGGGCCGTTGTGCTGCCATGCCATGCAAGATCGGCTTTGCACATTTTGCACGTAACAGACTTTTTATTTCCAGTTAATATGAAGTGCTCCCAAATTTGCTAAGTTTTGGGTCGAGCTGCTGCTTTCTCCTCGGCCATGTTTCCAAGTTGTTTGTCGTTTACTGCGCGTGCGCAAGGCGAGTGAGGTAGTCGGCTCCGTTGCCAACGAATTTGATCATCGATTTTAATCGATTTAATCGATTAGTTGTTGCAGCCCTAAGTGACACACACACACACGAGAGTGACTGAGGGAGAGAGGAGAGGGGGAGAGAAAGAGGAGGAGAGCCGCGAGGCCGCGCAATCGAGTGCGCATAGCGTGCGAGATGCCTAGTTGAGGAGGGGGGTAAGAAAACTCATCTCCCTGAAAACATCAATCCAATCAGTTGCCGAAGACCATGAGCACACTTTCAAGATTGTCCATATCTAATGTACATGACTAGCCTTGCTACACACAGCCTTGTGCACACACAGCCTTGCTACACACAGCCTTGCTACACACAGCCTTGCTACACACAGCCTTGCTACACACAGCCTTGCTACACAAAGCCTTGCTACACACAGCCTTGTGCACACACAGCCTTGCTACACACAGCCTTGCTACACACAGCCTTGTTACACAAAGCCTTGTGCACACACAGGCACAAATGGTGACATGCGTTGTTACAGCGTAGCACATGTACGTGACTGAATGGAAGGGTGCTTTAAAGTGATAATATGGAAGATTTTCATTTAAATAAATGTCTGTAAAGTCACTATATATCACCAACTCAGTTAACACAATGGTGATTGAGCCTATGGCCCATTGATGAAAGCCCTTTCATCTCTCTGTATTGCAACATTTATGAACTTGTGTCTGTGGCGACACTTTCCCCGCCCCCCAAACTAAAAAACAAAAAGATACCACAAGCGGCGCACAGTTCCCGTTTCCCATCACCCAGCACCCGCCAGAGAGGGTAGGCGGAGTCGGAGCAAGTTGCTGTTGTTTCCGCGTTATTATGATCCCACTGGAGATTTGGGCAGAACACATCCTGCATCCGCCTACGCATCAGTCAAGCGCCAGGATTGGCCAGGAGTGAGCCTTTTGTTCCCTTTTTACACCTCAAATCTCCCCCACACACACACACACACACACACACACACACACACACACACACACACACACACAGACACACACACACACACACCCCGCCCAGTTGCCCACATGTCATAGCGATCTCCAGTGGGGTCCGCTGAGCAACTTCTTCTTTTGAGATGTGTGCCTGGTTGGCGTCCAAGCGTTGCATTACCGCCCCCCACTGGCCAACTTGAATGTATTAAACCCTTCACGTCACATAATGCACCACTGTGTGGATCTCATCTGCAATTACTGCTCATGGTCATTGGTGTTGTCAGAGACAAGAAAACTGAAATCTTCCGTATTATCACTTTAAATCCTTACAACTTGATGGGTGTATTGGAGAACAGCAGCAATGGAGACGTGCTTGGAGTGGTGCTGAAATGTGTGAAATGTGTTTATTCCTTGCTGGCTTTATTAGCACGTGATTGGCCACTTCTTTCAATAAAACAAGTCGAGACAACGACATTTGGGGATGAAAAAAAGATAGCAACCGAGGCACTGTTGTGGTGAAAAAATGTAACCGCCTTTATTGTATGGCTAATGCATAGCAAAGATTTAAAAAAACCGCACCAACGCGTTGCGGCACAACATTTGTGCGTTTTTAATCTTTACTATGCATTAGCCATACAATAAACCACAACAGTGCCTTGGTTGCCATCTTTTTTTCATCTACTGCACCACCCCTGTACCAAAGAGCACCTTGTTGGATTTTACACATCCTTAAAAAGATCCACTCCTCTTTCTGCCTTTCAACATTTGGGGATAGTTGGAGGTCCCCCCCAGCGAATCAGTTCTAAACACTGCAGAAAGATTAGCACAAAGTTGAGCGTACGTACATGTACATGCCAGAGCCTCCCAGTCCCGGCAGAGTAATTCCCAGAGCAGCGGATTGAGTGGCCCTGTCTTTCCCTAAGAGGGCTGACCGTGGGGAGCTACTGGGACGTAAGTCGGGGCTTGATCAAGCCCGGCTGGGTCACCTGGGTGAGGGTGTATGATGTTGCGAGACCCGAAACATCCTATGACCCCAGGGTACATCACTGATGATACGTCCCAGTTGCATCCATGTGATGTTTTTTTTCTTTATACATGCAGAAACAGTCAAATCAGACAGATCTGAACGTACAAACAGGGACATGTAGCATTATTAGCATCTGTATTTACCACTTGTGGCAGCAGAGGCTGCTGTTGTTGCTGCTCAGCAAGAAACGACACGTTGGGACTTTAATGATTGTTTTCCAATGATTGTTTTCCGTGCAATGTTCAAATGAACCCTTTCTTTCTTTCTTTCTTTCCTTTCTTTTGCCCTTTACCACCCAGTGGAGGATGCTGTGGAGCAGGCCCACTTTGCTTTGTTTTTCAACCAAGGCCAGTGTTGCTGTGCTGGTTCTCGAACTTACGTCCAGGCGGACATCTACGATGAGTTTGTGGAGCGTAGCGTTGTGCGTGCTAAAGGACGCGTGGTGGGAAACCCCTTTGACCTGAACACTGAGCAGGGACCTCAGGTAATACACACACACACACACACACACACACACACACACACACAAAACGCACATGCACATTGCACACACACACACACACACACACACACACTCACGCTCACACGCACACACACAGACGCGTGCGCGCACACACACATACACACACAGTGGACATTGGACAATGGAACTCCATGGGTCAGAACTTATGTTGTGTCTTACCAAAATGTATTTTTCAGCCCTGATAACAATAGACATCCTAAATAAGCTCTGTCCAAAAGCATTCAATAGCACAAAGCCTAACCATAAGTGAATCCCTCCCCCAACACTGATTCTGTTGTACTCTCATCATTGATTGTGATTCATATCTTTTTTTAGGGGCTGGGCAGCTCAGTTGCTGGTCCCTATTGTGTTTGGAAGGAGTTTTCTGCTGTTATTTCTCCATTGAAGTATTTAAGTATCGGGATCTCAGAAGACCAAAAATGACCAAAGTTGGCTGATAGGTCCAAAGTCTCAACTCAGGTTCTGAAATCCACGTCAATTGCTATAACAAGCAACTTTATGTTTTGACTTAAAACCTCTGATCCATAGGTCATAGGGCTGTCAATCTTCCTCAATAATCCAATTAAATTGTCAGTGCTTTATTATTTTAATATTCGATTTTTATTCAAATGTTTTATTGAATTTAATTTTAACTATAGCCTAATAGAGAGCCGCAGGAATGAGTCCGGAAAACATGGATGCTAACACTTCCGAGGTTCTTCACTGTTTCTGCCTATGGGATTTTTGGCGGGATGCTTCAAATGAGGTCTGTGGTTATTAATGCAAGCGTATTGAAACGCGAACCAGTTCAGCAGGATCATCTTCACACATGAGGACCACTTTTATGAGTTCTGAAGCTTTTACATGCCGTTAAAAGGGCGGCTAGCTAGCAAATGAGATGAGGCTAAATGAGACTACACTGAGTCGACGGGGATATTATACGCATAGGTGTAGTGCCGGTAGAACGCGGGGGAACGGCGTTCCCATACTTCTCCAAGGGGTGTTTTGTGTGTGTCAGTGTGTGTGTGCATGTCGAGCCAATAAAACGAGTGAAACTTGGCAACGTTGTCATTCGTCCTATATTTAAGGTGGGCTGAATTATTCACACAGCATCAACTCGCGGCTTGAAGAAAGAAGGAAACATATATGGGTTCCCCATATAGGTGCGTTCCCCCACTTCTCTAAATAGCACTACACCTCTGATTATACGTCAATAATGTCATCACGCCAAAGGACGAACACGGAAATTCTCTTTCCCTCGCCTCACTGGTTCAGCCCGGGTTCAGTCGGTTCAGTCACGCAGCTATTGCCCACTCGCTCTTTCAAACTAGATGTATTAGTAAAACACACACGCTATATCAGTGCACAGCAGCGCACACACTGACACATGATTATCACAAACTCCTGTCACCTAACCTCGCGTTACCAGGCTCTCACTCAGGAGACCCCAACACTCAGTACCGCCCAGCCGCCCCATTAGCCAATAGCATTTTAGAGAAACGTGAAGTACCTCTACACTGACCAATCAGAAGCAGTTAAAGACGAACAATACTAGCAAGATAGTTTGTCACACGTGTGGAGCTGTTTGACAGTGTTACCAACTATAAAGTGATCTTGCAATGGTCCCACACACTGCTCTCTGTCAGCTCACAGTAACAACACTCTAACAGGATGAATTTGGCTGTGGTGACGTGACGGACGTGGAAGCCTATGCGACACTGTGTGTAGTGCTGGAATAGCTTAGCATGAGCTTTTTACTTTTTACTTTACTCCACTCCCACCCCTCACAAATTGCATTGACTGCCTGCCTGGCAGCTCGGGATCAGCACGCAGCATGCTTGGAAAATAAAAACAGAAGCTCAATCTATCGGTTCGTGGCGTTTGGCGTCGCCTGTTAACAACGACGCTGAAATAAAACTGCGTGGCTTTGGCGTGGGATTGCCGTATGGTGTGAATGTACACTTAGTCACATTTTAATAATTTCTATCCCTGATAGTTTGTCTAATTTTAGTTGACGACAACGCAAAAAGTTGTAGTCCGTTTTAGTCGACGAAAAGTCATTACAGGCATTGGAATCAAAGTTGACAGGTTGTATCAAGTGTTGGGGGGCGGCTGTAGCTCAGGAGGTAGAGCGGGTCGTCCACTAATCGCTTTGGATAAAAGAGGTCGGTGGTTTGATTCCCGGCTCCTCCAGTCTGCATGTCGAAGTGTCCTTGGGCAAGACACTGAACCCCAAATTGCTCCCGTTGGTGTGCAAGCACCCTGCGTGGTAACCTGCCGCCATCGGTGTGTGAATGGGTGAATGTACCTACTGACTGTAAAGCGCTTTGGATAAAAGCGCTATATAAATGCAGGCCATTTACCATTTACCATGTTGAAATTTGTGAAGCAACATTTAACTCTTAACACTTTTACTTGTGTAATATCCGGATTCGTTACCAGTTTGATAGCTATGGCCTATACTCTCCCATCAGTGTTAATTTTGGCAGCTATTTTAGATTTACTTTTAGTCTTAGTCTTTAGACTAAAATGCTTATTAGTTTTAGTCACATTTTAGTAATTTGTATCCTTCAAAATTGTAACTAAACCATAAAAACACTTTTTTCAACTGAAAACCAATGTATATGAGAGTTGACTAGTGTGGTTGATGGATTCATGACAAAATCTTCACATTATACTGCAAAATATTTGAATTGTACATCTTTTATTTCCATAAAAATTTCTATAAAATCAATGGCTCTGGAGTCGCCACACAGACTCATGACTTCATGTTGCCTGTGTGGGCAAGCAAACCACTTGTGACTATCTCCACATTCAAAGCACTTCATATTCCCTGAGCACCTATTTTCAGAACTTACCACTCAGTCCAACATCCTCCTCACTTTTTTTTACAAACCACTGGGCAGGGTGAAGCCACACTAGCCTGCTGCCTGGCAATGCTTGCGTATCCTCCCAGAGCAGACAGTCCGTGAGCTTGCCAATGGCCGAATAACACTGTGCATGCGCGAGGCGCAAGCATTTTGCTGTACACTGAACTGTGTAACATTTCAGAATTGTATCTCAAAAACTTTAGACAGATTTTTTAACAGCACTTTGAATTCTGTCCTCATGTAAACTTTTTTCTTCTTCAATATATTATAAAAAAAAAATACACAAACAGGACAGATGAACAGGCTCAGACACAAGAAAAGGAAAAGTAAATAAACAAATTATAGCTGCGCGCAGTAATGGGGTCGTGGCTGGGCACAACCCATTGCAGACTGGATGCTTGCTGGTGGTGTTTTATGGGACTGGATGCTTGCGTGTAAAAACACACACTGCTTCCACTTATATAGGGTGAGCCAGGAAGGTATTTAGGACATCACTGATGACATCACAATTGCTCGAGTGACATCACTGATGGCATCACAATTGCTCGAGTGACTGATGACATCACAAATACAACCTAATTGCCCTAGGTAATTAGGGCAATTAAGATGCTCTTTAGGCAGTGCAGGCAGTTCGAAGAAACAATGTGGGAGGAGTAGGGTTTAATTAGTTTTACAGTTTTTGCAGTTTTGCGGTCTTTAGACTTCATAATTGGCCATAGGTTGCAGTGTACAAAAGTTTCTCCTCATTTGGGCCCACATTTCGAAATTTTGAAACTTTAGACGGTCGCTGTAGTGCCGCCATTAGGACTATTGGGGCCAAATTTGCGTCAAAGACGTTTGGCATGGGACTGGACCTTTGTGCAAAGTTTGGTTTATTTTCATGCATGGGAAGTCCAACTTCCCCGGATTTTTTTTTTATAATAATACAGGCAAATACAATAAGTGCCCCTGCTGCTTCGCTGGCCCGGCCACTACTAATAAATTAAGGGTAGGGGAAAAAATCGATACACCATAGTATCGCGATATTTTGCCTGGCGATATTGCATCGATATTTGGACGCCAAGTATCGATATTGCAAAAAAAAAAATATATATATTTGCAGGCCATGCCAGGCCACCGGGCTACTATAAACTTTAGTTCCAAGGCCAGCAGTAAACAAACGGTAGCATATTTTCATTTTGTTTTAACAGTAACAGTTTTGTCATAACAGTAATTTACAAATTCCCCAGTTACTGAATGGGCTGCACAAGATGTTTTGTGTAAGTGAAGTTGCATTGTTCAAAAACTACCTAAGTACAGTAGTCCACACACACACATCCAGTGTGGATGTGTGTGGACTGTAAGTAGACTGTAACAAACAGTTCAGTTTGTCAGGTGCATGCAACTATGACATGACTTTATGAAAGTTGTTGGTCTGTCTACTTGACAATGTTGCTGCAATAAAATGGTTGAAGTCAGATGTACAGACTGGAAAATTGTTCTTATATAAACCAGATGTTGACAAAGTATTCCTTTGGTGACATCATTTGCAGTTGAAAAAGTAAGAAATCGTAATATATCGAAATATCGCAATATTCAATATATCGCAATATTCAATATATCGCAATATCGGCGATATCGCAATACTATCGTATCGTGACTCAAGTATCGTTTTAGTATCGTATCGTGGGCATCTGGTGATTCCCACCCCTATAATAAATACATATATATTCGACATTCAATATTACAACGTGGTGCTACTAGCCACATAAGGTGTTTATGTGCTTGTAAGAGATATTATGCATGGGATCCCACACAAGGGGTCCATGAGAAACCAGCCAGGTGGGTCACCTGTCGCCCCTAACCTCATCGAGGTAGGCTAGAAACGGGTCCCAGCCAGCCGAAAACCTCTTAAAGGCCCAATCCGTCAAAACTCACTATTACTGACGCCGGTGGCCGTTAGTGTAACTGCAGGCAGCGTGTGAACGAGCTGACGCGCGGGCACCATACTCGCACGCGCACAAGCAGTTGCCTGGCAACAGCAGAGCTGTTCGTTGCTTTGTAACGTTAACTCATAAAAGTCACTTGAAAACAGCAAACTGGACAATTTATCGGTCAGATCAGCCTCGAGATGCCCAGGAAGGATTCTGGATGAATTAGGGGACGTTATTGTGGCATGTTTGGTCGTGTTTTGGCTTGCGTTGGCTGCGGGCAAGTCGATACTCATGTTAGCACAAGCCAGGAAATAGCCTGCTCCCCCTGTATGTATGTTACCCTGTAATGCCTGGAGTTCACCAAACTGAACAATCAAACAATGTTTCATAAGCATAACAGTAACGTTAGGCATATTTACGACTGTTACATTCATTATCCACACAAGACGGTAACGTTATTAGTGGGGCTGGTGGTAATTTCTATAAATGTAAATTAATATTAGTTAGCCGCGATTAGCATCAAGCTAACGTTAACTATGTGCAGTCCCACTGCAGCCAACCAGTCAGAGCCTGCTGGCTGCGGGAAGTGGATACTCATGTTAGCACAAGCCAGGAAATAGCCTGCTCCCCCTGTATGTACAGTCAAACAATGTACCGTAAACATAACAGACAGTAGGCTAACGTTAGGCATATTTCCGACTGTTAGATTAATTATCAACACAAGACAGTAACGTTATTAGTGGGGCTGGTGGTAATTTCTAGAAATATAGCTAAATCTATTAGTTAGCCGCGTATAGCATCAAGCTAACGTTACTATGGGTCTAATAGGCAGACTCACAACCGCAGCTAACTACAGTCAAACAATAATGTTCAATGACCATAAGCATAACGGTAGTAACGTTAGGGTTGCATTACTTCACACAAGACGGTAATGTTAGCAGAGTTTCTGACCAGGTGGTCAGATACTTGTACTACGGAGTGACAGTAAAAATCTTGAATCTTGAAAATCCATTAGCAAAGCAGCTAACGTTATCTGGTGAAAACCACATTACAGTAGTGTGACGGCCCTCCCCCTCTGCCTGTTTGTGGCTGACACCTCCCATCAGTGGAGGTGATTGGCAGAGTGGGGCAGGTCGTCAGCCTAATATTCCTCACCTGGGCTTGGTTAGAGAGGCAGGCTACTTAACGTGTCTTACCTGACATTTCTCTCTCTCTCCTCCTCATCTGAGCTGCTGATCCCAGGTCTCAGGGTCCTGCCATTATTATACTTTACTTTTACATTCATACATCCATACACTCACACACACTATACTTCACTCATCCATACACTGCAAACATGACTGATTCTTACCATTTTCCAATACTGATACTTTGGTTTGGGTTGGTTTTGGGGTTATTTTGACTTATTTAGTTTACAATAAATTACTTTTTGGTATTTAAACTCATGTGTGGACTCATTTTGTCACTGACTACACCCGGTTCGTGACAAATGGGGGCTCGTCGGTTCTAATGATAAGTTAACTTATCTGTAACTCCATTACAGTTGGAAAGTGTTGACGATGGCGTCGTTGTGTATCCAGCCTGTGCAGTTACGCGTGCCATGACCCTGGCTAGTGCTGTGCCAAATATCACCCAGGGGGCAGATACTGAGATTGCCCATGGAAATTTGACTTTGCCTGAGCAGTTCCAGTCAATGTCACATGCTGATTTGGTTGCGGAGCAGAAAAATGATTCTGGTTTGACAGAGCTGTTTGACAAAGTGTCGCCACTTAGTGTAATAAATAGCTCTGCGCATGGTTATTTCCTCCATGATGGTATGTTATTTCGGAAGTGGGTGCCTCATGCAGAAACGTTTGTCGGCGATCCTGTTTTTCAATTTGTTGTGCCATCTAAGTTTCGGGACTTGGTTTTGCAGACTAGTCATGACAGTCTGGCTGGGCATTTGGGCGTAAAAAAGACATACGATCGTGTGCTGCGCCATTGTTTTTGGCCCCGTTTAAAGCGTGACATTTCTGCATACATCAAATCGTGTCATACTTGCCAGCTGACCGGCAAGCCGAACCAGTCAATCAAACCAGCTCCACTTTGTCCAATTCCTGCGGTTGATCAACCGTTCGAGCATTTGATTATTGACTGTGTTGGTCCGTTGCCCTGTTCAAAGCAGGGACACAAGTATTTGCTTACAGTCATGTGCCAAGTAACCAGGTACCCAGCGGCGTATCCACTCCGAACAATAACTACCAAGTCCGTGGTAAAAGCTTTGACACAGTTTATTTCTGTGTTTGGGGTTCCAAAAATACTTCAGAGCGACCAAGGGTCTAATTTCACCTCTCGAATGTTCGCGGAAATCCTCCAGCAGCTTAAAATTAAGCATAACAAGGCTTCAGCGTATCATGCACAATCTCAGGGAGCGCTAGAACGTTTCCATCAAACGTTGAAGTCCTTGTTGCATTCTTATTGTACAGAGCTGGGCGGCGACTGGGAGGAGGGACTTCCCTGGTTGCTATTAGCAGCCAGAGAGGTGGTGCAGGAAAGCACGGGTTTCAGCCCAAATGAGTTGGTGTTTGGTCACAAGGTTCGTGGTCCCATGGCTGTCTTAAAGGACAGTTGGGAAATGACAGTACCCCCTCAAAATCTTCTGGATTATGTGAATAGTTTCAGACAGAGGTTGTTTTTGGGTGTTGAAAAGGCAAAAGAGAAGTTGGGTAAATCAGAGGAAAGGATGAAAAGTCTGTATGATAGGCGGGCAGAGCCTAGACAGTTTATGCCTGGTGATCAGGTTTTGCTTCTTAAACCTATTGTCACTTCTCCTTTTGAAGCTAAATTCTCTGGTCCTTACACTGTGGTGCGACAGGTGTCTGGTGAGAATTACAGCATTGCAACGCCAAAAAGTAGAAAAAGACAAAGTTATGTCATGTAAATCTGCTGAAACCTTATTATTCACGTTTAACAGATGATGAGGGGGGAAATGAGAGTGATGTTAATCCTTCTCTCTGCACCGCTACAGTTTCATTGGCTTCCTCACCGGAGGGTCTGTTTGAGGACAGTACCGTGGAGGGCTCCATTCCTGATGGGGTGTTGCAAGGTCGGTTGAAAAATTCTGAGACCTTGGAAAATTTGAGTCACGTATTATCTTATTTGGATGATTCTAAACGTGCAGAGTTGAGTGCTCTTGTCAAAAGTTATCCTTCACTGTTTTCGGACGTACCCTCTCGCACACATCTTATTGAACATGACGTGGATGTGGAGGGTGCGGTACCGATAAAGCAGCGCTTTTATCGTATTTCGCCTGACAAGCGCAAACATTTTGATCAAGAAGTGAATTACCGTAAATTCCGGACTATAAGGCGCACCGGTCTATAAGCCGCACCTTCAAAGGTGACTATTTTTTTCTTATATAAGCCGCACCGGACTATAAGCCGCGGGTGTTTTAATGGTATTTTTTGTTTTTTTTACAGTGCACACAGTGTCCGCGGTGTGGTGAAAAGAGGGCAAGAGAGGAAATTAAAACAGAAGTGGATTTATAGTTAGAAAGAGTGCTAAAGAAGAGAGAATTCCGTTTTTTATTTTTTTATTTTAGTTACTCACAGTACTATTGACCAGTCCAACTCAAAAGATATTCGGCAGTTTCACTTTGAGCTCTTGTTCCGCCGCTGTCCATCAATGGTTATGACGAGTCTCGCTGGGTACAGTACGCCAAAGCGATATCCATTGACTTTAACCTTTTCGATGATGCTGTTGTATGTTGCGCGTTTCTGTTGCACCAACGCGGAGAGGTCCTGTCGACGAAAAAGCGCGTACCCTCCCAGGTGAGGGGCTTCTTCCCCGCAGCCTGGAGGATGAGTTGACGGTCGGGCCAGCGGAGTAGGCAGATGAAGATGGCCCTCGGTGGCAGGCCGGGGTCTGGACGTGGCCGAGGCGCCCGGTGTGCCCTGTCCACCTCTGGTGGTTTCTCGCCTTCCTTCAGGTCCAGGATGTAACACAGGATTTTGCCACGAAAGCGTCCATGTCACCAATCTCAGCTCCCTCTTTTACATTGATCAGGCGAATGTTATTTCTTTTACTCCTGCTGATTAAGTCATCAACCTGCGTGTGCAGCGTTTCGATGTTTTTGCATTTTATCCACTTTCGGACTCACTGTGTTGTTTTTGTCCTCCAGTGCGCTGATGCGCTTTTTTTAGAAACTCTGTTCACGGTTGCATTATTTTCTTTAGTGAGTGAGTGGATGGACTTCTGCACGTTTTCAAACTTGTTTTCAAGCTGCTCAAACCTCTGAGCGATGTCGGACTTAATCGATAGTGTTTCACGGAGTAAAAGTTTAGCCCAAGCCGTGTATCTCCAGCCTCCAGCAGGTGAGTCATTTCCTCATTCATGGCGGTGATTGCTTCTTTCTTTCTTTCGTCTTTTTCTTTCTGCTTACCTGTGTTGTGTTATGTTATGTTATGTTATGTTATGTTGTTAAAAGAGGGCAAGAGAGGAAATTAAAACAGAAGTGGATTTATAGTTAGAAAGAGTGCTAAAAAAGAGAGATTTTTTTTTTTTTTGGGAAAAAATCCATAGATAAGCCGCACCGTTATATAAGCCGCAGGGGCCAAAAAAGCCCAAAAAACGGGAAAAAAGCCGCGGCTTATAGTCCGGAATTTACGGTACATGTTGGATAACCACATGGCTGAACCATCTTGCTCAAGCTGGGCGTCACCTTGTCTGTTGGTCAAGAAACCTGACCATACGTATAGACCGTGTACTGACTTTCGTAAAGTTAATAACGTTATGAAGCCAGATGCGTATCCTCTTCCTCGCATGGAAGACTGTATAGACCAAGTGGGCTCGGCGAAGTTTGTCAGTAAATTTGACCTACTAAAAGGTTACTGGCAGGTCCCACTGTCTCAAAGAGCACAGGAGATTTGTGCATTCATTACGCCATCTGGTCTGTACAACTATACTGTGATGCCTTTTGGCCTACGAAACGCGCCCGCGACATTTCAGCGCTTAATGAACCGGGTTGTGTTTGGTCTGGAGGGATGTGCGGTTTACCTTGATGACGTCGTCATTTACAGTGATACATGGTGTGAGCACGTTCAGCGTATTCAAGCACTCTTTGACAAACTAGTCTGGGCACGGTTGACCATTAATTTGGCAAAATGTGAATTTGCGAGGGCCACAGTCACATATTTGGGCAGAGTGGTCGGCCAGGGTACTGTGCGTATGTCACAGGCTAAGGTTGAAGCAGTCCTCAAATATCCACGTCCAGCCACAAAAAAAGAGCTATTGAGCTTTTTGGGCATGGTAGGATATTATCGAGTCTTCTGTAGAAATTTCTCAACCGTGGTGGAACCGTTGACTGCTCTATTGAAAAAAGAGTCCAAGTACATCTGGTCTGACAGATGTCAACAGGCGTTTGCAAATGTAAAGGCTCTCTTGTGTTCAGCACCAGTGTTGGCTGCTCCAAGGTTGAATGATCCATTTACCTTGCAGGTGGATGCTTCCAATGTGGGGGCAGGTGCCGTCCTCTTGCAGACAGGAGAGCAGGGGGTCGAAAAGCCGGTTGCGTTCTTCTCAAGAAAGTTTAATACTTACCAACTTAATTATTCTGTTATCGAGAAGGAGGCCCTAGCACTCATATGGGGTTTGCAGCATTTCGACGTGTACTTGGGGTCAGGGGTAACTCCATTAGTTGTGTACACAGATCACAATCCCCTTACATTTTTGCGGTCACTCCAAAATCCCAATCAGAGACTCATGAGGTGGGCATTATTTTTGCAGCCTTTTCATTTAGATATCCGTCATATCAAAGGTAAAGAGAACGTGATAGCGGATGCACTTTCGCGTATGCCCTAGTTCTATTTGCTTGTTCTCTTAGTGTCTATTTTTCTACTCTGTTAATCTGTCCTGTCTTCCTTCTCTCTTAATTTGCTCCTTAGGATCCAAGGTTGCTGATAGAGGGGCAGCGGGGTGGTGTGGTGGAGGAGACTAGAGGTATTACTGGGGATCTTGCTAATGTTATGCTGGGCAGTCGTTTTGGCTTTTGGGAGTTAATTATGGTATTTTTTTTGTTTATTAGAATATTGGGGGTAATGTTGTGTAGCTTTTTAGCTGCAGGGGGCAAAATTTAAACATGTTCACTAAAATAATTGGTGTCAAGTTGAATGTTTATATTACATTGACTTAACTTTTAATATGAAGTCTAATTGATTTGTTTTTCTTTTTTTCTTAGATTATGTGGTGGAACCACATTCTTTAGGAGGGGGGTGTGACGGCCCTCCCCCTCTGCCTGTTTGTGGCTGACACCTCCCATCAGTGGAGGTGATTGGCAGAGTGGGGCAGGTCGTCAGCCTAATATTCCTCACCTGGGCTTGGTTAGAGAGGCAGGCTACTTAACACATTGAGTGCCAGCGACGCCATATGGCGTCAAGAGAAATTTACCGTAGAGTGCCAGCGACGCCAAATGGCGTCAATAACTCCAAATTGTTTTTTTGACGGGGGGGTGTCGATCTAAGCCTCTTACATCGCCTCTTACAATATGAGAGCTATTGAATGTGTCTAACCTATTTTACAGAACCCTTAGGTGGCGACAGCGCTCTCCAGATGAGAGAACGTGGAGTAAAACACACAGAAGAAGTCGTTGGGGAAAAGGAAATCGCATCGCATCCGTCCGTATGCAGCTGCTTCATTGAAGCATAACGTTAGCTGTGCCCCTGCAGCAGCCAATCTGCTGTCACAATTGAGCACCTCCGTGTCCGCTGCTACAGCCCATCCGCATGTGGAGTTGTTATTATTCTCAACTGGAAGCATGGGAGCTGGTGACAAATACACGCGGCTGTAAAAAAGCTGGATGTAGCGGACTTTTCAGTGCAGAGCACACGCAGAGCAAACGCACTCACAGCAGAGCCCAGAGAGACACTCCTCCCACAACGGGGGAGAAGGAGGGGGGGGGGGGGGGGGCACGCAGGGCACTACAGCATACAACAGACCCAGGCAGCTGCAGCAGGCTCGATGCACAGAGAGCAAACAAGCTAGAATAGGCTATCTGATGCCCACCAGCAGTAAATCAAGACCAGCAAGAAGGTGTAGGGTCTGCGCACGCAGGGGCCAGCGCTGCTGGTTGCAGCTAAAAAATATTATTTGGCCAAACAAAATTCCTTTGTTTTCACACTTTTATTGAAGGAAATTATTTTTGAGGTGTCATTACATCAGAAAATATTAGCAATGAGTCAATGATGTGCTTGAAATGCTTCCTTTCACAAAAGGCTGAATATCTCAGGTTTCTAGAAAAAATTGCTGTTTTTGGTCAAATCAAGCTATCTTCTCCGGCTCATAACTAAAGAACGGAAAATAGGATCAATAAACTTTTTTTTGCAGGTGATAGAAGAGAGTCTCATCGTTATTTGTGCGTGTTCAGTGTTTACATAGTAATTATTAAAGAAATTATATGACTGTTTTAAAATGCATTGGAGCCTATGTGGCACTTTATAGCAACCTTTTGGCAAACCCCGTGGCACTGAATGTGTTAACGTGTCTTACCTGACATTTCTCTCTCTCTCCTCCTCATCTGAGCTGCTGATCCCAGGTCTCAGGGTCCTGCCATTATTATACTTTACTTTTACATTCATACATCCATACACTCACACACACTATACTTCACTCATCCATACACTGCAAACATGACTGATTCTTACCATTTTCCAATACTGATACTTTGGTTTGGGTTGGTTTTGGGGTTATTTTGACTTATTTAGTTTACAATAAATTACTTTTTGGTATTTAAACTCATGTGTGGACTCCCTTTTGTCACTGACTACACCCGGTTCGTGACAGTAGCTACAAGCAGCAAGTTTCCTTCATGAACCGAAAACACAGTCCTGAACTCTAGTTTCCCCCCGATGTCGGTCACATTGCTGCTGTCTGGCCAGACGGGCTTCATTAGATAAATATTTATTTATTTAGTCTGGACTTTTTCTGGAGTCTGTGTTGTTGTTTCCTTTTTAGCTAGCGACGACCGTAACGTTAAAAGCTACTTCAGCCATTTCCTGTTAGCGTCAGACAAGAGACAAGCTCGACGTGAACGCGCGAGACGTCACATCCTCTAGCTGTGGCGGGAGATGCTATCCACTTCGAAACTGCGGTTTTTCAATGTATCTTCTGAACGGCTGGTCTGAGAGAAACGCCCCTGGTCGCCATTTTTAAGTTACGTCAAGGCGCATTCACTCAGTGCCAATAATAAACACTTTGTGCACATTTATTTCTCGCCAAAACCAACGGAATGGGCCTTTAAGTGAGTTGGTCCTCAGGAACCTAAGTCTCTCCATCCGTATAACAGAGGTCATGTCCATCAACCACAATTGAAAAGAAGATGAAGAGGGGGACTTCCATTCCTTCAGAATGAGTTTTTTGGCAACAGTTGTTCCCTGTGTTAGAGACTGTTGCACCCTCATGTAAACTATTGCAGCCAATGGAAATAGAGCATCTTAAAACATCAGTTTTTCCACTTATGGAAATCAATCTTTGTTAAAAAATAAAATACAGGCTGTTGTCTAGATGAAGTATGCAAATTATCAGAATTTTGTCTTGATAACTGAATATTTGACACTAGTTTGAAATCTGCCTTAAGATGGTGTTATCATGCACCTTTGTGGTTGGCATAATGTCATAATGTGAAGCCCCCTTTGATTTTCCCACTTCTCAGGTAGCTCAGCTAGGTCATGAGTTGCCTTTGATGGCTGAGGTTGCGCAGCCTCTGCATGTTTTTTATTGAAAAATCCATCGCTTTAGATAGCTTCTCTAGGCTCCAAGACATTCAACTGGGAAATTACAACAGTGGGAGAAAACATTGTGAAAGCACCCAAAGCCTTGTGTGTGAAACTGAGACACTGAAACTAGATGGACAGTCTTAACTTAAACTACACCACACACACCTAGTTGACCTCTCCCCTCTGCCTTGACTTGACAGGTGGATCAGGAGCAGTTTAACAAGATTCTGGGCTACATCAGCACTGGCAAGAGAGAGGGAGCCAAACTGATGTGTGGAGGAGGAGTGGCTGCTGACAGAGGATACTTTATACAGCCAACCGTCTTTGGAGATGTCCAGGACAACATGACCATTGCCAGAGAGGAGGTAGGTTAGCTTAGCAGAAATATGGCTTAAAGTTGTGTCACTATATAAACTTGTATCACTAGTACACTTGATTACTATACTGGCCTACTCTCTTGTCTCCCAATGTCCACAATCAAACCAGTCTTTTAACTAGGAGGAGACACATAACTCATGTTTTGAAACACTGGCTGCCTGTTAATTTTAGCCTTTTTCATTATTATTATTATTATTCTCTTAGCTTTTAACACATTCACTGCCAGCCGTTTTTTCAATACTGTAGGTAGCTTCTGCCAAGGTTTTTTTTTGAGGATTCTGGCTCATCTTTCAAGAGCCGAGGATTCTTTTCTGCTAAGATTTTGTGAACACAAATTATCTCAAAAGAACTAATAGAATGTGTGCTTTCTCTGTCTAAAAGAGTTAGTTTGTAGAGTTAGTAGTTATGTAGGCATTAGCAGTAGAATACAGCATGGTTTCAGCGTCTGAAAATTTAAGCTGAGATAAATGGCTTTTTGTGAAATTCGATAGAACAGTCACTTTAACCATTTATTTTTGGCGTAAGACGTCAGACATCTAAACAATAGTTTTGAACAGTAATTTCCTCCATAGCAGCAGGAAACCCCCCTCTCCTTCAAACTCCTCCCTCCGTGTATGTTCTCCTCCCTCCGTGGCTGCAGCGGTACAAGCGAGGCTCTGCCTGTCTGTGCTGCCTGGCTGCTGGCGGCTGCTCTTTGGGCGAGTCTGCATGGGGCTCGTTCGTTTCGGTTGTGAGCTCAGCTGGAATGAAGCTGCGTGCGATTGTGGGCTTTCTGCCGGTGTTTCAAAGTGTGTTGCACCCATAATCTATTATGCAAATTTGCAATCCCCCACCGCCAGCTCCCAGCGCGATAATGCGCGAAAGCGAAAGCGTTTTCGCCAATCCATTTTACAGTATGAGAATGGTTTCCTCGCGTGTTCCCCTGCAGTTTTGGCTCGGCTTTTTCTAGTCTGGAGAGCACTGTCGCCACTTAGTGGGTCGGTGGAATGGGTTGTACACGTTCGGTGGCTCCCATATTTATATAGCAGATGTAAAAGGGTTAGATCAACGTCCCACCGTCAAATTTTTTTTTTTTTTTTTTTTTTTGGACGAGTTGACTCGCCATTGGCAGTCAACCGTTGGTTTCTGCTTGACGAGTTGACTCGCCAATGGCAGTGAACGTGTTACGGTCTTGCATCCCCTTATTTATGCTTTTAAGATATACATGGGTGGTATATCAATGTCCTTTTTTGTCCCAAGCGTCAAACACCAATAAATAAAAATGTCTCATACAGAGTCATACGTATGCGTGCTAGCTTGATTGACAGTTTACATTTCTCGAACTAGAGCTTGCCAGCTAGCTTAGGGGACCTGTTAGGTTAATTTCTAGCTCCACTAGACTAGGTTTGCATGAGCCACAGTTGAAAAGACTCCTTATTTATATTGTACTGTCTCTTTATGCAGCCCCTCTGTTCATCCTCTGTCTGAATACAGGCTGTTTTAGCTCCTGTCTCTATAAGGCCCCCACTTCTGAGAGAGCCCACTCTATTCTGATTGGCCAGATTTCCGGTATCACTTTTGTTAAGTTACTGCCGGTGAAGAAAAATGTCCTGCTTTACTGCTTCACATTAAAAGCTTTTTAAATCAGCGTTGCCAACTTCGGGTACCTAACCTGGCTAGAGTAAGATTTTGAATGCATGGACTTAATCATGCATACGTGACTTAATTCACCATCACGCTTTAAACAAGTAATCCCCAACATAAATGGGAGCTCAGGCTCTGTCTGTCCCACTGTGATTGTCCCACTGTGACATCAACCATGATGTCATTAATCCCATGGTGACATCATCAGTGATGTCATAAATCCCACTGACATCATCAGTGATGTCATAAATACCACTGTGACATCATCAGTGATGTCATAAATACCACTGTGACATCATCAGTGATGTCATAAATACCACTGTGACATAATCAGTGATGTCATAAATCCCACTGATGACATCATCAGTGATGTCATAAATCTGACATCATCAGTGATGCTGGTCTCATTGGCCACACAGCAGCCGAGTTGCGAATGCGAGCTGCAGGGCCAGCTTGGCGAGCTGCAGGGGCAGCTCAGCGAGCTGCAGGACGGGCGAGGCCGCGCTAGGAATCGAGCTAGTAATGAATAATATGATAATGAACTGTTCAAAATGAACAGTGAAAAGAAACGACAAAAATATAATTATCCTAAAAGGCATTTATTATAACAAAAGGCATTTAATATAACAAACCAAACCAATAGTTGTGAGGGAAAAAAGTAAAGTAAAAAAATGTCAAAATAACTGCTTATTTATTTTCCAACTTTGTTTCAACCTCTCAAAGTCTAGCTAAATCTAATCCAATAAGAAGGGGTGCCCAATAAAAAGGGCTGCAGTGTCTATTGCTAGGGCCTTGAACGAGTCAAGTGGAGTGAGAGGGATTTTTCAGGCTGGTTAGCGAAGCCTCCCAGCCTGTAGACATGCAGGTGGAGGGCATGTGATGTCATGTGCTTCATCAGAACAGAATTCTCTGATCTTCTCAAAAAGATGCTGATCTTTCCCTATCATTGGTTGGTATCTGTTGCTTTAGTAAGCTAAAATTGTTCTGATAGGCTGATGACTTGAACAGGGGTAATCTGCTGTGTAAGTGCAGTTTTAAATGCGTTATATTGGACCTTACATTATGGAGGAGCGTGCATCTGTCCGTTATCAGTTTATTTGCCTGGTTTGTCGGATATTAAGGGTGTCTGTTTTTATGCTGCAGAGGCTAGGAGGCAATTATGTTTGCTTATGCAGTATAAGCGCACTCACTCACAGGCAACTTTAACTCATTGAGTGCCAATGACGACTTTAGTCGTCAATTGCTTTAGTAACGTTGAGTGCCAATGACGACTAAAGTCGTCAATTACGTTTTTTGACAGTGGGACGTGGATCAAAGCCAGATCCATCTCCTGTAAAATTTTGGGGTATGTTGAATGTGTATAACCTATTTTACCGACCCATTAGGTGGCGACAGTGCTCTCCAGATTAGAGAAAGGCCAGGAGAAAAGAGATAAGAAGTCATGAGGAAACGGAAATCGCATCGATATGCATGAAGCATAACGTTAGCTGTGCCTGTGAACAGCAGTCAATCTGCTGCCAATCTGCTGCCCCTCCGTCTCCGCTGCGATAGCCCCTCCATATGATTTAGTTGCCGACACCAGCGTCTTTCTGAAAAGTTACATTATTCTCAGCTGGGAGCTGGCGACAGGCTGTGAAAAAGCGGGGGGATGCAGTGCACTTTTCAGTGCAGAGCAAAAGCAGAGCGAGAGCAAACGCAGCAGAGCCCCAGAGACACTCCCACGGAGGAGGAGGAGGGGGGTGGGGCACGCAGGGCAGCAGAAAGCCCAGAATCGGACGCAGCTTAATCCCAGCTCACAACCGAAACCCCAGAAACGAGCGAGCCCGATCCAGACTGCCGCGACGAGCGGCCGCCATCCAGGCAGCAGAGACTCGCCTGACACAAGCAGCACTCAGAGCGAGCAGAGCCACCAGAGACACACCCACGGAGGAGGAGTTTTCAGTAACGGGGGGTGGGGGTGCTGTTATATTGAAGGAAATTACTGTTCAGATGTTTCAGGTCAGAAAATATTAGCTTCAGAGTCAGTGATTTGCTTGAAATGCTATATTTCACAAAAGGCTCAATATCTCAGCTTCTAGATGGAAACGCCAATTTTTTCTGTTTTTGACCTATCTTCTCCGGCTGATAACTAAAGAACGGAAAATGATATCAATAAACTTTTTTTTGCTGCTGATACAATAGAGTCTCATCGTTCTTTGTGCGTGTTCGGTGTTTACATAGTAATATCACACAATATTCTGTGGGCCTCGAGAAATCACTGAAAACGCTCTGAAACTCTGGCACTGGGAGCGTCCGTTCTCCAAAAGTGGCTGGCACTCAATGAGTTAAAATATTATTTTCATGTTAAAATTATATTTTAATATGAATACTTTTTTCTTTAAGTTTGATTAAGATCCGCCAATGTTAAAACCATTACCAAACCACTTTCTTTCTCTTCCATCATGTTTGCTCCTCTCCTGCTCTCTCCAGATACCACTTTCTTTCTCTTCCATCATGTGTTCTCTCCTGCTCTCTCCAGATCTTTGGCCCAGTGATGCAAATCCTGAAGTTTAAAACATTGGAGGAGGTCATGGACAGAGCTAATGACACTAAATATGGTCTCGCAGCAGCTGTCTTCACTAAAGACCTCGACAAGGCCAACTATTTCTCCAACGGGCTCCGTGCTGGCACAGTCTGGTAGGATTATTATTATTTCTACAATTATTATGTGATTGTTGTTTAATTATCCTTTAATAAAGGGCTATCAAAATATAGCAAATACTGTATGTCACGGCCTGTTTAATCTATGCCATGTTTCTCTATAGACCTATTTTCACTTTCTCAAAATTAAATGCAAGTAATTTTCTCAAAGTGAAGGAGGCTGACCCAATGAGAGTACCAGTCAGCACTAGGGATGTTCATTTTGAAAAATTTCCATAATCGAAAATTGGGGAAAATTAACGATCAAATATCTATTATCGATCATATTAATAATAATATTTTTTTTATATATATATATATATATATATATATATATATATATATATATATATATATATTTTTTTTTTACAAAATGAATGACTATGGCAGAAAATACGAAAGACAACGTGTTCTCCTCAATGAACTCTTTATTTCAATGTGTCTCCTCTCCAACACTCTGCTGTCCCCGGCGCATGCCGGTGGGAATTCCCCATGTTTAAAACAGTTTTGTTGGCACAAAGGCCCGTGCCCAGCCAGAAAACTAGAGACTATATGAAGCTCCACCTCACGTTAGTCGGCTGTGCAATGGAGTGGGGCGAGGAGGAACGAATTCCACCCAAACCTAGTCCGCAAAAAAAATAAAAAAATAATAACAAAATCGATAAGAATTCCACATGATCGATTCCATTCCTTAACGATCAATTATCGATTTCCGATAACTGATGAACATCCCTAGTTCAGCACCTTGTGAGAAACCTGGCTAGACACAGTGGGCAGGTGTGAGAGAGGACTCATTTAAATATTCTCTCCTGCACCTCGTCAGCTCAGAGCTATGCGGGTCTGATCTCACGTAGGCTTTTTTGTTTTGGCTGAAGAACACGTGCCGCAACTCTGAATAAAAGCCTTGGTGCAGTAAACACTAATGTTGCTCATCTGTACTTTTCAAATTTTGTTCATAATCAAAATTGTGTGTGTGTGTGTGCGTGTGCGTGCGTGTGCGTGCGTGCGTGTGTGTGCGTGTGCGTGTGTACATGCGTGTGTAATCTGCAGGATTAACTGCTATGACGTGTTTGGGGCCCAGGCTCCATTTGGAGGTTACAAAGCTTCAGGAAACGGCCGGGAGCTGGGAGAGTATGGCCTGGACAACTACACAGAGGTCAAAACGGTATGAATAAAACACTCATATACTATACTCACTGGCGTAAGGATCGACGGTGCGTGCGGTGCACCGGGGCCCAGAGCTGTCAAGGGCCCATGAAGAGCGAGTCTCGCTTTGGGGAGACGTAACGTACTTACGGTTTCTGCTGCAGTCCCACTCCAAATAAACTTCCATGCTGTTTATGCAGTCAGCACTTGCCTTCATGTAGCTTACTAGGCTAACGAATGCTATTAGCTTTACAGTAAGTTTAGTTTACTGGATTCAGTGGATTGGCGTCACCGTATGGGAAAATAGAAAAAGCGTTCTCTTTCCAACGTGTACTCAGCGGAGTCTCCTGTGAGGTTCTGGTGACATCATTGACCATATATGGAGTTGGAGCAAGAGATGAGGAATATCCCTTCACGTAGCGTAGCCGGCCCTCTTGTTTACACTTTGGGGGTCCTGACGCACAATAGACGGCTAACAATCTGCCTGACGAAAAAAATAATAGGTGAGTCCATATTTTCTATAATTGTTAGGTAGGGCCCAGAGCAAATATTTGCACCGGGGCCCATGGCAATCATGTTACGCCACTGACTATACTTATTGATCTGGGGCCGGTTGCACCAACTGGTCTTAACTATGCCTGGTCGTAACTCCTACGTCGGTCTTAGTTAAGACCATGGACTTACGCCTGTTGCACCAACACGGCTTATGTCTGGTCTTAACTATGCTGGTCGTAGCAATGCGCGTCCATGTGAATTGCCAGGGAATGCACCCTGATTGGATGATGTTGCAAAAAATGTGCCTCGCGACCTGCTTGGAGCACACTGTGCCACTACGCTCTCTCAGCCACTACTGTAAAACACCCTCCCTCCTCCCACCCTCCCTCGCTCCGGGGGAAAAATGGCGGTGATTGAGCCAGAAAGACAGTCTGAATGAAATTGAATGTAACGTTCCCAATTCTATGTATTACATTCTAAAAAATTAACGGCAACATTTTGGAAGGCTAAGCCACACAACTAGTTAGTTATAATCTAACGTCGTGCTTTCAAAGACGGCGAACTGGCGGTGTTACGACGATGACGGTCAAAAAGGTCTCCGCGGAGATCTCTGTTACAGGCAGGCTCTACGCCTCCTCCTGACCAGGCGTAGGAGTTACGCCTGGTCGTAGTGAAAATAAGGCTTAAGCCATCTTGGTGCAACCGGCGTAGCTGTTAGGTCGTAAAGTTACGACCAACTTAGCTTAAGACCAGTGTAAGACCAGTTGGTGCAACCGGCCCCTGGAGACTACAGCTGGTACAACCACAGCAAAGTGGGTTGGGAAGTTTGGGGGCGACCGCCCCTACCTTTTTTACTGAGGTGCATATGTGTGTGTGTGTATATACCCGGCTTTGCTTATGTTAAATAGGCACAAAGCAACAACTGTATCTTTTGCTTGACCAGAAATTATGGTGGTGTCCAGATGGTTTCTAGGACTATACAATCTGTCTATGACCGTCCCCGGTCTTAGCCCACCGCCATGCACATTTTCAGCCCAATCCGACGTGGGGTGTGGGTGGTTTCCAGGATTTTCCAGGTGGTTCCAGACTTGATGACCTGCCCATGACCTTCCCCAGATCATAACCCCCGCCATGGAAATGTTCAGCCCAATCTGACCTGGGTTGTGGACGTGAGGTGGATTCCAGGTGGTTTCCAGGACTTTCCACACAGCCCCAGGACTTTACAACCTGCCCATGACCTTCCCCAGATCATAACCCACTGCCGTGCACATTTTCAGCCCAATCCTACACAGGGTGTGTGTGTGAGGTGTTTTCCAGGGCCTTCCAGGTTGTTCCAGGACTTGATGACCTGCCCATGACCATCCCCAGATCATAACCGACCGCCATGCCAAATTTCAGCCCAATCCGAGCTGGGGTGTTGGCGTGAGGTGTTTTCCAGGTGCTTCCAGGACTTTACAACCTGCCCACAACCGCCCCCAGATCATAACCTGCCTCCATGCAAATTTTCAGTGGGCGTGCATAAGAGATTCAAATGAAAAGAAGGGCTCGCAACAGATTTTCTTCTGCTCCCATAAGCAACATTTAATAGACAACAGTTTCGATCAGCAAACACTGCAACAGGAAGTAAGCTGAGGCAATTTATAATGTTTATGTTGTCGAATTGAAACCATCTATAGATTGCTAGGCAACGGTTTGGAACCTAGCTTATGTCCTGTCACATCAGTTATTGTACTAGCAAATACTGCAATAGGAACAGCTGGGGGAAATGTAGGATGTTTATGTTGTCGAGTTGAAACCGTCTATATACTGTACTGTACTGTGCACGCACACACACACGCACACAAGAGATCCCGCAATATTGCCATTGCAGTGTTTTTGAGTTGTTGTGGTTGTGGTGGGGGGGTGGACCGCAAGCAAACCCCCCCACCACCACATTAACATCCTATTTACTGTGCTGTGGCTGTGATTGGAATGTTGTTCAGCCAAGACAATACTTAGGCTAAAAATGAAGTCAAAATTTTTTCCTCCTCGTTTTGATTATTTATTATACATAATATGTACAACAGTGATGTTCCCTTTAGATTGGGTTCCAGGCGACCCCACTTAGGGTTGCGACCCGAAGTTTGGGAACAACTGGGGTAAGTGAACAGGAGCCTCTCGAGAAAGACGCTCCCCAGGAAAGAATATCTGGAGCGTGCAATAAAATTGCCCCCATTCTTATTCTTGGGATTTTTCTCTTTTTACTCCATGGAAAATAAAATCGTTGCGGTAAGAAATTTACATGTTTTTTCCCCCGGTATGCCTCACTTTCGGGAAAAATACTAAACCCTAGCGAGGGCCTTTTAGGTCGTGGCACACTGCGCCCCAATAGTGAAGATTGCTATTGGGAGCAGATGAAAGGGCAGGCAGGGTTTTATACCCCGCCTACGGACCTAATCGAGGAACACCTCAAGGGGCGTGTCAGTGGTTAATGGCGCCAAATATGATAAAAGTCTTCAGTCTTACGCTGTCGTGTGGGGATATATCCAATCAGTGAAGCCTAAAAGGGCCTCGCTAATTTCAATGAACTTCAGTTTACTTTAAAACTTCCGTTTTCATTGATATAAATAGCCTATAAAAATAGCAGCTCTGTTGCACACGGAGCACCTTAGTGTGCTTTGGAGACATTTATAGTAACCTTTTTACAGCGGTGAATTAGTGATATTTCTCCATGCAGCATTCAGCTGCAATCGGCAGGGTCAAACGTAGCTGCTTGGGAGCAAATAAAAATGTATAAATATAAAAACATATTCCAAAGTGGTAAGTAGGCTTAATTTAATTATGTAAAAAGTACAAAAAGGCACGCACATCCAGTGAAGGGTTAAAACCAGGTGCAGGACCGAAGTGCAAGTAAGTAATAAAAAATAGAGTCCGCACACTGGCAGCTGCTCCCAAATATTTAATTGGAAACCACGAAAAGTGTGACGTTTCGGGCAACGCCCTTCCTCAGACTTGTCCCGGGATAACGTTTCGGGCAAAGCCCTTCCTCAGACACAACAAGTACAACAAGTGTAACACTTCAGTCCTCAATTCAACAGGAGCCCTTCATGGAGTTTTTTTTGTGTGATTTTCATTTGAATGCAATGTATTTTTCATACTATATATGAATGGCAACTCGCTGTTTCCAGAGAACTGATTGGTCAGAAGGTGGGTCTTCCTGGGTTTTGATCTTATCCTCTGAACCTTGCTCCAGACCAGGTTAGCCGTACAGCATAAGTTGCCATGATGATCTATCTCAGTAAGAAGTGAACTAGCGTCGTAGCACGGCCAGCCCCAGGGTTAAACCTGAAGTTACCTCGCTAAGCCACTAATCTTGCTTCGTGGTATAGGCCTCAATTGTTGCTCACTTTCGTTGTGGCTTTCCCATTCATGTTGTGGTTTTTGCATTTGTGTTGTGGCTTTTGCATTTTTGTTTTCCGTTAATGCACTTGTGTTTTTCGAATTTGCAAAGCGTTTTGGATATGCAGTTCTTTCGACACCTCTCGACCACCGTAGTTTTCAATATTAACACCTTGACTGCCAACGACGAGTGTAGTCGTCAAACACAATCCAGCTGTTCACTGCCAGCGACGACTTGACTCGTCAAAAAAATGTTTGTTTTTTTTGACCGTGGGATGTGCATCTAACCCTTTTACATCTCTTATATACTTATTGGAGCCACCGAACGTTTACAACCCATTCCACCGACCCACTAAGTGGCAACAGTGCTCTCTAGAGGAAGGCAAGCATTTTTTTAACTTGTCACCCCATTCTCACCCCAGCCATTCTCATGAAAATGGATGGGGGAAAACGCTCTCGTTTTCGCGCTGATTGCTGGCGATGCGGGATTGCAAATTTACATAATACATTACAGGTGGAACACACTTTGAAACACGCAGCATAAATATGACCAGAATCGCAAAAGCTTCTCTCAACCAAAACTCCAAGAAGCGAGCGAGTCCATGCCGACAGGCACAGGACAGCAGCAAAGCACTCAGACTGGTGACAAGCTTGTGACGGCCGCTGCAGCCAAGAAGAACGCCCACGGAGGGAGGAGTTGAAGCAACTCTCCCTCTCGCTCTCTCCCTCTCTCTCTCTCTCTCTCGCTCTCTCTCTCTCTCTCTCTCTCCCTCTCCCCCTCTCACTAGGATTAAACCTAGTGCGTCTCCCTCCCGAGAGGGAGGGAGAGAGAGAGAGAGGGAGGGAGAGCGAGAGGGAGGGAGAGAGAGAGAGAGAGAGAGGGAGGGAGAGCGAGAGGAAGGGAGAGAGAGAGAGAGAGAGCGAGAGAGGGAGAGAGAGAGAGAGAGAGCCAAAAATGAATGGTTAAAGTGACATTTCTATCGAATTTCACAAAAAGCCGTTTATCTCTGAATATTTTTTCTGACGCTAAAACCATGCTGTATTCAACTGCTAATGCTTACATAACTACTAACTCTACAAACTAACTCTTTTAGACAGAGAAAGTACACATTCTATTAGTACTTTTGAGATATTGTATGTTCACAAACTCCAAGCAGAAAATAATCCTCGGCTCTTGTAAAATGAGCCACAATCCTCAAAAAACGGCTTGGCAGAAGCTACCTACAGCAAGAAAAAAACGGCTGGCAGTCAATGTGTTAACATCTTCAAATCTTGAAAATGATCTTCTTTTCTTCATATTTCCTGTCAGGTGACCATCAAGGTGCCTCAGAAGAACTCCTAGACTTCTGCTGTGATGCCTGACAAAGGTGGACTGTTGTAAACTCAGCAAGCCGCGAGAGCAGACCGAAGCTTCAGATACTGCTACTGCCATTTCCACTTGTAGTGCTACTGTTGTCTTTACACACAGCTTTGCAGAAGATCTCATTGTTTGTACTGCAGATCTGATTTTCGCATTGGCCTTCTAAATAGTGAGAAATCCAACAGAATTAGATTGTTCCTGATTGGACAGCTTTGACAAGTATTGATTTAAAACTATATTTTCTGTTGCTGTGGAAATGGAATTAATGAGATGGAGTGAGCAGAGTTGTTACCATTAGTCAGACTTGGGTGTTTGCTACATAATCACTCTTATTGTTCATGACCGTACTCCACTCCCTTGTTTTTGCTGTTGTTCATGAATTTAAATGAGAACCTTTCATTTGCAAAGGTATTTGCACTTGATTGCTGTGATTTGTCTCTGTCCCAGATATGCATATGTCTATATTTGTACTCTGATCTGTGAGCTTTGGGAATTAAAATATAATTTTGTGTAATAAATTCATGCAAGGCAGTGATGCTCCACAGCTCTCTCTGTTCTGTAGTCCTCTTCATCTCTGACCATTTAGGAAATGTTTGTGAACTTGTACTATTCTTAAATATATACAAGATAATATCTACTGGATGTAATCCTATCACTTATTACCATTTTTAAAGTTATGTTTCTTCTCTCAACATTACTAATGTCATTTAGCAGACACTTTTCTCCAAATCAACTTATGATGAACTGTGCATCAGTCTTCATCAGCTAAGAGCTTTAAAAAGGAATAAGCACCATTTGAGAGTTGAAGGAATAAGTCTTTTTTTATGGATTATACAGTTTCACTGTGGATACTGAATTAAGAGAAAAAAAGGGGAGCTACTTGGAGTTTTTAGGCAATATTTAATAAGTAATATATCTGTGTACAAGCAGCTACAAAACAGAATATATCTTCAATCTACTACAGGCAAACAAAACACAACGCGTTTCAACCACGCAGGTCTTCCTCAGGCAGTGTTAGCTGGTGTCGGCCGCCGCACCTGTGTATAATGCATACGTGGCACAAGTCAGTTTTTTTCACTTTGTATACTAATTGCCTTTTGAGCTGCTTTGGTCCACACTTGTGATTTCCTACTGAATTAAGAGAGAATGGAGTTGAACTTAATGTCGCTATGGTCCCCCCCCGCTTCTGCTTCATTTAAATAAGACATCTTCATACAGATTTCCTTGTTTAGTATCATTAATTTTGTGCAAAGGTATATTAAATTCTTAGTATGAATAATAAATACATAGGGGAGAGTGGGGTGAGTTGTGCCAGTGGGGAAGTTGTGCCACCCCTTGTATCTAGAAAACCATAGAAGAAATTGGTCATGTGACCACACATTTTTGAAGAGGCATCCATTTTACTCACTCTGCAAAGAAGGGAGGCAGATTGCACAAGAGCTAAGCACATTTAAGTTCAAAAAACTTTTTTGCCTCTCAAAGTAAATTTTTTATGATCAAGGTTTATTGATTGTTGTGTCTGAACAATTATAGACAAGCTTGAGAACATTTCACACATGTGTTAGTGTTTTAGTAAGCTACAATATGAGGCTATACTGTTAGCATGATGTTAGCTCCAAACCAGCTATATGATACAAGTTTGTTAAAATGGTGGGGATGGGGTGATTTGTGCCAAAAGGCCTGGGTTAAGTTGTGCCAGTGCAGTTGCAGTTGATTTAGTGAAATTTTATTTCATTTTGTTCTTAAATGTTTAAATAGACCTTGTTGAAGAATATTGCAGTATTGGCAAGTGTAGCCTGGCTCTGTGATAGTTGATTTTGTTCATTTTGAACATAATTTTTATTTCTGAAAATGTTAAATATGTAGGTCAACTGCTGCTACCGTTTAGCCTTGTTTAACCCTGTTATAGTACACTGGACTTTAGTGTTATCTTTATTTTGTCTTGCTTTGATATAGCATTACAGTATATGAGATGAAAATGTTCTGTTTTACTTCAGTAATCAATGGCACAATTTACCCCAACGTATTCTCTCCAAAGGCACAACTTACCCCGCACCGGGGGCAAGTTGTGCCAAGAGACCACTTTTTTAAGAATAGCCATATTTTTTTAACAGTTTATTTAAGATCCAAAGGGAGTGTTCCCAGTGGTGCACAACATCCTGAAATATATTTACATATTGTAGTTGGAGGCATTACTGTCATGCCCTCACTTTAAAGACACCTCAAGTAAAAAGTGGCACAACTCACCCCACTCTCCCCTACAGTATACACAGGTGGAAATCTAGGCAACTTTGGAAGCAGGGGAAAATTCAGTCGACATGGACTGCTAATTGTAAAGTTTTCATTAAACCCATGGGTGCACCTGAGAACACAAAGGGACTGTACATTGGTAGCCTGGACCTGGATTAGATAGGTTTGACTAGGACTATATTGTTTGTAGATATGTTTGGGAATGTGCATAATGAGTGTGTGTGTGTATATATACATATATTTTTTTTTATGTGTTTATGTATATATGTACATGTACCATACTTCACTTTTTGTGAACCATGATAGTATATATCACCTATGCATATATTTATTTCAATCATGAGAGGCCAGTTGGTAGGATTTGACAAACTTTATTTAGCAATCGGCATGCATGGCAAATACTTTGGCGCATGACTCCATTGGCCAGTGGCGCTGCTCTTGAGGCAAGAGGAGGGCATCTGCATAGGCTAGGAGATCCCCCCCCCCCCGTGGTCGATCAGGAGTCAAGACTCGTTGGTGGCGGCCTGGGGAGGTGGGTGGGGCAAAACAACGCTTCGGAGGACGGCTTCAAGGGAGATGGACTGCCGTGAAGCTAGCTGCTGCTATGATCGGCCAGAGAGAGAGAGGTGGCGTAGAACCCTTGCTATATATATGAGGATTAACTGATGTCATGTCATACTAGGACTTTGACTGACCACGTTATGCTAGAACTTGACTGACGTCAGGGGATGATCGGATTATGCATGACTGGCCTTCTGCTTGAAAGGTCTGGAGACCTCACATCATATATTTATATAATGTTTCTTATAAATAGACATTGCTATATTCTTATTATATAACTTCACTATTTTACTATTATCTATTGCAATATATACTGCAATATATTATATAATTCACTATTATTATATTAACAGTTTATTATGGATACCATAGTCAACCTGCATAAGGGCCTAGTACTGGCTCATGTAGCTTGAGAAACAAAACTCATGACCTCGCCTTATTTTTGCAATCAAACACAGTTCATATTCTGGCAGTTTCTGAAACTCATCTGGACAGCTCTTTTGAGGATGCTGAAGTTGACATTTTTGGTTTTTCAATCTTCAGACATGATCGAAACAGGTTTGGTGGTGGAGTTACTATTTTTATCCGTGAGCATCTCCCTGTGAAAATTAGACAGGATCTAATGACTAGTGACATTGAAGCTATGGCTCCAAGTTCAGCTCCCACATCTTAAGCCCATACTTGTGGGATGCTGCTACAGAGCACCTAGTGCCAACCTACAATATTTAAGCAGTCTGTGTGATATGTTGGATAAGGCCACAAAAGAAAATAGAGAATTGTACTGTCTCGGGGATTTTAACATTAACTGGCTTTCTGAAAACTGTCCGTTGAAGAACAGGCTTAAGACCATAACTGACACATGTGGATTATCGCAATTAGTCTCCCAACCAACAAGAAGTTCTGTAAACAATATTGGCATCAACACTTCAAAATGTATTGATCATATTTACACCAACACTCCTAATATGTGCTCTAAATCTGTCGTGATCCCAGTTGGCTTCAGTGACCATGATTTTGTGGCTGTTTCAAGGATAACTAAACTACTTAGGGCCTGTCCCAAAGTTATTATTTCTAGATCGTATAGGAAATTTAAGGAAGATGATTTTATTAGTGATCTCAAGAATACTAAATGGTCTGACGTATGCACAATTGATGATGAGATCTCTCTGAGTTTGTTTATGGATTACTTGATGAAAATTGTTAACAAACATGCTCCTTTAAAGAAATTCCCAGTTAAAGCCAGAAGCGCGCCTTGGATTGACATCCCATTGAAGAACCTTATGTCTCAAAGGGACGATGCCAAAAAGGTTGCTGCTCTCTCGGGTTCTTCTATTGACAGAAAGCTCTATTGTGCGTTAAGAAATCAGGTAACTAAAATGAACAAAGTTAATAAGAGAGCTTACTATCAGCAGAAGATATCTGACAGTGGCGATAACAGCAAAAAATTATGGGGCGTGCTGAATAAAAGTATGGGTAAGAAGACCGCCCGCACGTCTTTTGTTGAATCGGACGGTGTCTACTTGACTAAACCACTTGATATTTCTAATTATTTTAATGAATATTTTGTGAAGAAGGTCTCCAAACTCAGAGAAAACATGGACAACACTATCAAGTCTAATTCTGAAGAACTTCTAAAAAAATACATCATGAAAAATAAGATTTGCACCTTTGATTTTCATCTGGTCAGTGTGGGAAAGGTAGAAATGTTGCTGAGCTCACTGCCTGTTGATGGGGCTGCTGGAACGGACCAGCTTCATAGCAAGTTGTTAAAGATTTCCGCTGCACATGTCTCTCATCCTATTTGTCACATTTTTAATAGATGTCTGATCAGCGGCGTATGCCCACAGCTGTGGAAGGAGGGTAAGATTATTCCTATTCCTAAAGATACAAAAACTACCTTCTGCGGTCCAAACAGCAGGCCCATCAGCATTTTACCAGTATTGAGCAAATTGCTAGAAAAAAATGTTTATGAGCAAATTCAATGTTATTTTTCTGCCAATGAATTAACAACTGTGTTCCAACACGCATATAAACCTGGTCATTCCACCTGTACCGCCATGACTCAGATGTGTGATAGTTGGCTAACCTCTATTGACAACTCAAAGCTCGTTGGTTCTGTTCTACTTGATTTCAGCGCAGCATTTGATGTGATCGACCATGAAATTTTAACATCTAAACTTATGTGTTATGGATTTAAATCATCTGCAATTCAGTGGGTCAAGAGCTACCTGTCGGCCAGGTCACAGAGTCTATTTTAATGGGGCACTATCTAGCAGTAGGAACCTGAACTGCGGGGTCCCACAAGGGAGTTGTCTTGGCCCTCTCCTCTTCTACATCTTCACAAATGATATGCCCTATGCAGGGCCGTAACCAGGGTTCCGAAATAGGGGAGGTCCAGCAAGGGGAGGCGGATAAAAATTTGAGTTTTCCCCCCCCCCTTTTTTAGCCATATTTAGAGTAATATATCATTTTAAATCAACATTAGGATTATACTGTTGTGATGTCATTATTCAGTATATTCTCTTTCATGTCACCACCTGCTCAGCTCTCCTGTCAACATAATTGTAACTAACAAACACAAACTGTTTTAGCCAAATTCATATCAAAATGACACCTACAAACACAGGTACACAACCCAAGCCGTACACAACACACAAAGTCATCATCGATAATAAAAAAAACATACAGAGGGACATTTATTTATTCCTGATAGGAACGATTGAAAAATAAAATAAAATATATTATGTTGTTTTTAACTTTACACCACCTCTTTTTGTTACTTATTGGGTCATGAAACTGAAACCATGCATATAGCCACCTGCATACCTGACTTCGGGAGCTTGGCAATTGGCATCATGCATGATTACAATGAGATGCACCCACTTTAAACCTGAATAAAGTAATAAAACCACTAGTAAACCAGTAGGCGGCGCCTGGCCTGCTGTTCAGTGAGTGGCCTGGCCTGGCCTGGCCTGCAAAAAAAAAAAAAAAAATTTTTTTTTTTTTTTTTTTTTGCAGGCTGAAATATTAGGGGAGGTCCGGACCTCCCCGTCCTCATAGCTAGTTACGGCCATGGCCCTATGCAATCAGTAAGGCAAGTTTGACTGTATGCAGACGATTCTACTATTTATTATGCGGCTCACACATGTACTGAACTTAACCATGTTCTGTCTAGCGAGCTAAGTATTATATATAACTGGGGGTTATAACAGGGGGTTCCTCCGTACATAACTCCCACTAAAAACATGCAGAAGATCGTCATCCGACCAGTGACGACAACATCTGAAGTTGGTCCCCGGGCGCTGGAAAGAAAAAGCGACCACTGCTCCTGGCCTGCCCCCTGGAGGAAAGGACAAGCCTGGATGGGTCAAATGCAGAGGACATATTTCACCGGCCACCGTCAGCATGAGTGTGTGTTGTGGCCGCATGCATGTGTTGTAGTGTTTGTGTGACAATAAAGACGGGCTTCCGTTTTTTTATCGTAACTGGATAAAGGCAAATAAACTTATATTCAATATATCAAAAACAATGTGCATAATTTTTGGCTCTAATTATAGATTATCACAGAATCCTAAAATTAACATACTGATAGATGATCAAATTATAAAGCAAGTAAAAACAGTAAAACTTCTAGGACTCTGGCTGGACTGCACATTGTCATGGTCTGATCACATCAATAAAGTGGTCGCGAAAATGGGCAGAGCTGTTGCAATTACTAGGAAATGTGCATTATTTGTTACATCATCTGCACTTCGCCAAATTGTTTCCTCATTGGTTCTGTGTCATTTGGACTACTGCTCTGTGGTATGGTCATCCGCAGCTAAAGGTCTTCTTGAAAAATTACAAGTTGCACAAAACAAAGCAGCTAGGCTGGTCCTTGGGTGCTCCCCTAGGTCTCGCGTAGCTGAAATGCATACACGTCTCATATGGCTTACTGTTGAGCAGAAACTATCATCCCTCCTACTTGTACATTTTCACAAAGTTATTCATACCCAAACTCCTGGCTTTCTCTTCGACAGCATAATTTATAGCTCATGTACTCACACACACTCCACCAGAGGGGCGAGCAGCGGTCAGTTGACTTTGCCTAGACCCAAAACTAACTTTATGAAGAAAACTGTCACATACAGATCTATAATGTCCTGGAATTGTCTGCCAGTAAATATTTCCTCCATCCAGGGGAGGGTAGGTTTTAAACGGAAACTAACATCCCATCTGCACTCACTAACACGAGCAAACACACTTTGAATCTTGGCACACAACTTTACTCCTCTTGTTATGTTTTTCTTTTAATAGTATGTCTTAGAACAGTGTCTTTTTAGATCAGCTGATCTAATGTAGCTGGCCAGCTACATAACTAGCTGACCAAACTATTGTTGTTTTTTTCCTATTTTATACTGGTTTTTACTCTGTGATTCTCCTGTATTGCACTGCATTTTACTATTTTTTTTTTTTTTACTATGTTATTTTACAACTGAACTTTACTGTCTACAGTTACAATTGCTGTAATGTATTGTGTTTGGACCCCAGGAAGACTAGCGGTCGTTTAGGCGGCAGCTAATGGGGATCCTTTTAAATAAACAAATAAACAGGTAATGAACACAGTAGGCATGCTAATTGAATGTCTGATGGGGAAAATATTGAAGACCTATAAGGTGATACTAAGAAGTATCTATACATTAGTGTACATTAGTATCATTGAACATAAATTCAGTCATGAGTACCGTAGTGGAATGTCTTTTAGAGTAACATTTATGTACAGGATATATGGATACATAGATAAAAAAAAAATCTGATTCACAACACAGGCAACTGAAGATCACTGATACACAGGAAGGTCTCTTGGAAGGGGGGTGGGGTGGGCTTGGAAGGTCTCTTGGAAGTGTGTGTGTGGGGGGGGGGGGGGGGGGGCTGGAATCAATAAATGCATTTCAAGTCACCTCAGGATAATTTATGGCTAAGGGTACATCTCGACTGGCAGAGGTCTCCCTATAAATTGTTTTATATGACAATGTACTGTCTAATTTGACCCAAAAAGGATATAGTAGCAAAATTACTTGTGTGGAAACACTAACCAAGCTACATGTTTTCTATTCCTGTGTATCCCCACTCCCTGTCCCTGGGTCTGTGCCCAGCTTGTATCAACATTTCCCTGGCTTAAAAATAACCTTGCTTGCAGCATGAAGGACAAACATTTGAAGAGTGTGTTTGTGTGAGCCGAAGCCAGATGGCTTTGGGCCTATGTCCAAAGACTTATCTGTGCAAAACAAAATCTACAAAAAAGTTATAAAAACACCTTACTACCAAGTTTTAAGAAGAAAAGTATGCTGCCTCTCTGAGGTGCAGGCAGGTCATTCCAACACAGGTGGACATTCAAGTCAAGTTTATTTGTGGGCTACTATGAATCGCATTCCTAGGGTGGAGATTCTGGAGATGATGCGCTGTGTGGCTGCAGTTAAATACTACATCACAGTTGCTTGAGTGACATCACTGATGACATCACAACTGCCTGAGTGACATCACAGTTGGCAAATCACAGTTGCTCGAGTGACATGACTGATGACAATTGCTCAAGTGACATCACTTCCGTCACAAATCATGACGGACACACACCGAGCCCACAGATCCCACCCACTTAGCCACATGTAACTAACTAAGATAGCCCTAATTCACAAGCATGTCTCAGAGGGCTTTACATATAATATGTATAGCTAAATCGCTTTGTTTGCCCAAGTAAAACTATTTTATAAAGCATTTTACGAAATGCCTATAGAAAAATGAATGGTGGACTTTCGCACTCTATGTCGCGTCACCAGGCTCTCTCAGGCAGGAAGACAGAAGACCCGCCCCCGTCTAGGGGGACTAATAGGATTGAACAGAGAGTTATAAGTAGATTGAGAATTGGTCACAGCAACTTAAATGGAACACTTAGTTGAATAGGGAAGCACCCAACTGGGCATTGTAGTCAGTGTCAAGTAAAGCTTAATTTATACTTATTAGAAAGTGTCGCTCAGCACATGGTCGCAGACGAAAAATAAAGTGTCGCTCATGCTGCTGCATTTATGCTTCTCTCCGCGGCGCAACGGTCACGTGATGCTAGAGACAGAGGGAGGCAGAGAAATAGTGCAGTGCAGACAGGCAAGAGAGGGAATGCTGTCAGTGAACCCAAGAGGCAAGATGTAACTGCAGCCGCATATAACGACACACAACCACACAATCAGGGCCGTAGCCAGGGTTCCGAAATAGGGGAGGTCCAGCAAGGGGAGGCGGATTCGGCGGCGCCCGTTAGGGCCCCGCCGAAAAAAAATTGAGCTTTTTTTTCCCCCTTTTTAAGCCATATTTAGAGTAATATATCATTTTAAATCAACATTAGGATTATACTGTTGTGATGTCATTATTCAGTATATTCTCTTTCATGTCACCACCTGCTCAGCTCTCATTTGGGGCGTTTGAAGCTCAATTTGGGCCGTTTGAAGCCCAATTTGGGCCGTTTGAAGCCAGATTTGGGCCGTTTGAAGCCCTATTTGGGTCGTTTAAAGCCAGATTTGGGCCGTTTGAAGCCTGATTTGGGCCATTTGAAGCCCAATTTGGGCCAAGTCCAATTTTACAATGAGATGCACCCACTTTAAACCTGAATAAAGTAATAAAACCACTAGTAAACCAGTAGGCGGCGCCTGGCCTGCTGTTCAGTGAGTGGCCTGGCCTGGCCTGCAAAAAAAAAAAAAAAAAAAAAAAATTTTTTTTTTTTTTTTTTTTTGGCAGGCTGAAATATTAGGGGAGGTCCGGACCTCCCCCATCTCATAGCTAGCTACGGCCCTGCACACAATCACCTCCTCTCTCTCTGGGAAGTTGGTCACGGTGTTCTTTGTGATTTTCACGAAGTCATACATCAAGGACATGCTGATAAAAATACCGGGAGGCGGGGACACGCTCATTAATTTCATTTCAGTGAAAACTAAAACAAGGAAGTCGCGCGTGCCCGTCTATATAGCCAATCAGACTTGCGCGACATTATGTGACGTAGTCAGCGACACTAGACATTTCGGGGACTGCCCCCTAGTCCGACACCTCACGAGACCGAATTTGGGTTAGGGTCTGGGGGAGGTTAGGTTTAGGCGTGGGGGTGGGAGAGGTTAGGTTTTGGGTTAGGGTCTGGGGGAGGTTAGGTTTAGGCGTGGGGGTGGGAGAGGTTAGGTTTTGGGTTAGTGAAAAACGGCACCGACATTTCACCAGGTAGCAGACGCTGCTCGCAGACACTTGAAAGTGTCGACTCAAGTCCTCATTTCTGTCGGCGACCGTTTCAAAAGTGTCGGCAGACGAAGCATAAATTGGGCTTAAGGGAGACGGTGGAGCATGTAATGATCTCATGCAGGAGAAATGAAGCAGAGAGGGTGATAATGATGACTGGACTGCAGAGACTGGGACAAATAGAGGCCAGTGTGAAGGGTATAATGGGATGTGTGGGAGTAGTGGAGGGGAAGAAACTATTTGTCAGTTTTTTGAGAGGAACTGGACTGTTAACAAGACTGTAATGGAGTAGGGGAACATTGGATGTATTAGTCCAGAAGGAGGCGGTAATGCAACATGTTGGATGCCAACCGCCGTAAAAACAAACAGAAGAAGAAGAAGAACCCGCCCCCGTCTTCCGGTGGCCTGTGCTGCAGTGTTTTCGTTCCCCCATAGAAATGCAACAGTAGGCAGTCGCTACGAGTTAGAGAAAAAATAGCATGGACCTACCAAACGAAGTGTTTGTTTTTAGCTAACGCTAGTTACTCGCGTCGCCCATGTTTTCTAAACGGAATGCAAGAATTGAGCGTAATATTTTTCCTGGAGCACAGCACGGTCTTCCGCCCATAGCCAGGCTAGGCTTGCCATAGGACTGCTCTATCATGTGACCGCTGTGTAGTCTGCAGCACTGACTGACGTTGCCCAAGTATGATACTTGTGTGATTCTTACAGGAGAATGGGCCGGAAAGAAGCTTGAGTTTCACACAAAAACCCGTCCCGTTTACCAAATAAATGTTTTGGCGAAGGTAAACCATCTTGCACTTTTATGTTAAAGATTAAACTTGTCAGGCGCAGACACGGTGAATGGCTGTTAATCAAAAACGGACGCAGTCGCCGACTGATTTTTCAGTTTCTGCAGCAGCACTAACGCTAGTCAGCTAGCTTGTTGGCTAATGTTAGCATCGTATCGAGCAAGCGTCTAGTAGTAACTAGCGTTAGATGAGTTAGCTTTACCAGGCTAGCAAGCTGCCCAGACGTAATGACAACACTAACGTTAGCGTCAACAGCATCGGGTCTGAAAGTCATTCTCTGTGCACATTTAGCTAACGTTACCTATGAGGCGTTGGTAATTTGGCTAACGTTACTGTTGATCTATTGAGTAACGTTAACGTTATTGATTTAATGGTCCAGAGGTTTTAGATCTTCATGTTACTTTGTGGCATTACCCACGTTAGCTGGATATAACGCTAGCGTTAGTAGCCTACGTTAGCTAGCAAACAGCTGTAAAGTTTACGTTCAACTGAAATGAGATTATAATACCACTCATTCAAACAGCATTGGATTAACTGTAATTGACTGTCACTGACAAGACACGATTGTTTATAAATGTGCAGTTGAGTGCAAATTATGTTAGCTAACGTTAGTTAACAAAGTTAGCACTCTAGTATAACATTAGGTATCCAAACCCTTGATGCAGGACAAATGGCTTGGAGCTTCATACAGTCTATGCTTCAGAGGTGTTACAACTGAATAGAGGTGACACTGAGTCAACCCAACTCGTCACACAGATGTTACTCTTGTCTGTATTAGGCTTTCACACCCTTTAACCACTAGAGGGCAGTATACACCACTGGCTGATGGCCGAGGTGATATGGTGAGATGTTATAAGGGCACAGGTGAGAGGTGATAAGAAATTAATCAATGATAAGTAGGGCTTTAGAATTTCAGATTCAAAAACTAAGTACCTAGATGGTACCTAGTCATTTGGCTTGATGAAAAATTTCAGGATATTTCGGATTGTAATTCCATAACAAGTGTTTATATGCCTTCTGGTACTCTGCATCTCACTTCCCCTTCAGTGCACAGCCTCTCTGCTTTTATTTTAGTGTCTGTTAGCCTATTAGGACAACCGGGCTTGTAATGACGCATTATGTAATAACTGCACATTATGTAATAAAATCGCAAAATATAATAACATCTCACTTTCAATATGTAATAATGACGCATTATGTAATAATATGCGCAATATGTAATAAATCGCCTAAACGCAATATGTAATAACGTTTGACACATTTTTCATATTGCGCAGACTATTACATAATGCGCAATATGCGGACCATATACGGTGTCGATGATTTGATTTGACAATTCTGTCGACTGGCTTTGGCATCGGCCAATCCTGGCGTGTTCCACCCCCAAATCGGGTGGGATTCAGCATGTTGTCGTGCTACGCGAGTGGGATCCACGGAGTACCAGGCAGCCAGGCTGCTTCGTGCGGCGCGAGCGGACAATCCGATGCATGGGTGCTGCCCGCCTGCCTGGAATCTCCGAGAGACGACCCCTGACAGGGAGGCTGTCAGGCTCGGAGGCGCGCGCCATTATCGTTATAAATGTAAATAATATTCCTGGAATGCGTGTTTTAACGAGCCAGTTACATTTCTTTACATACTTAGAGATTATAGTTTTTGTTTTTTGTTCATGTTTCTAACAATTGGCCAAGTTAGTAGTTAGTTTATGGGATAGGAATTCTGCCAGATGACAGGCACTAGGCGCCATTTTATCTTTCTTTTGGGAGAGAAAATTATCCTGAAATGAAGATTTGATTGACAACTGCATGTCGTGAAATTATTGGTTGAAATGGGGTAGAAATTTGATAGTACTAGTACTAGGTGACGTCAGCAAACTGTACATTACTGTTATCAATGAAATCTTGAAAAATGAACTTTTGATGGGAAAAAGTGTGAAAAACTAAAGAAATTAGATTTTTGTGATCTTTTTTGCATACATTATTAAATAGGTGCACTGCATACCCAGGTATTTGAACTAAAAGAAAACAAAAGTCATTTTTGGGTTCAGCTCGACTTTAAGAATTGAGGATTGCAGACATGCACATTTGATTTAAATCGGCAGACTAAATCCTTCATCAAAACTATTGGAGAATTGGCTCCTCAATAGGCTATGCGTTTCTCATGGGCCCATGCAACACCCTTCCACCAATTTTCATGGGGGGGGGGCAGTGGGCAGTGGCGCCGGAACGAGTTTGCAATTAGGGGGACAAAAGCAGGAAGGGAGTCTTGCCGGTGCCCTTACCAAAAAATTGACGTTTTTTGGGACGTTTGGATGATTTTTAACCATATTTAGAGGAATATCTAATTTTAAATTAACATTAGGATTATACTGTAGTGATGTCATTATTATTCAGTATTTTCTCCTTTTCTCACTCACTTGGTGACCTGCTCTCCCTTTAGGTTGTTTTACAATTACACTACAACAGACAGCAACACAGGCAGAAACACTGAACTTATTATTATTATTATTATTATTATCACTTTGAAACACAGTGCAAAACTTGTCATCTCAACACAAAAATAAAATCAAACTAACCATATACTATACCATTATAGCAGCAGCCATTGACAACACATTCAAGCCATCCTAAAGTGCATTAGTGAGTGCAGTACGGAGTCCGGGTCTATCTGTCTCTCAGGTGTAATAATCCCACAATGATCACGGCTTTAACAAGCATCACAGGCTGTGTAAACAGTGTAAAGTGGGCTCTAAGCATCATGCCCATTGTAACTGAGGGGCATTGCCCCCTCAGACTTTTGAGGGCGAAAAAATTAGTATTAAATCAGGGGGACCAAATTTTTAGGGGGACAAAATGTCCCCCTGCTTCCGGCGCCCGTGGCGGTGGGGAGGAGTGGGGCGCGGTGCGGAGGAGAGCCCGAAGAACAGAATTGGGCAGCCAAAAACGCGTAATATCAGACAATTCATAAACATCTCTCCAATCCTCAATTCTTAATGGATTTCTTATGTTTAAATGGCCCTGTAATCTGGATTGAGGCAGTAAATGCGGCTATGTCAACCACACTTCTATCACTTGTAGATCAAAGGCCAGAACTGAAATGCAAGTGTCGGGTTTTACGTCTATGCCAGCTGGTTTACCGGACTGTTGTCACTAGATTCAGTTCGTCATCAGCTGAACAACTATAGCTATCTAGTTGCTTGACTGGTTTTGACACATAATATATTTATTAGCCTACTTCCCCCCCCCCCAATGACAAAGCCACTGTATTTTCTAATTTTGTTACACAATGCGTCACTTATTACATTTTCAACCAGAAAAAAGTGCAACCCCCGCATTATGTAATAATCTGCGCAATATGTAATAAATGTATTACAAAATGCGTCAAACGTTATTACATATTGCGTTCAGGCTGTTTATTACATATTGCGCATATTATTACATAATGTGCAGTTATTACATAATGTGTCGTTACAGGGCTCGCAAGCCATTTAGAGCAGTGGTTCTCAACTGGTCTAGCCTCATGACCCACATTTTTCCTTAGTCATTGAGGCCATTTACACCTGGCATTAACATGCGTTTTCTGCCATCAGATTGCAATCAGATTGTATTTTATCACTTCAGCCTGATTCCATTTACACCTGGCACTAACATGCGTTTTGGGTGAACAGATTGCAATCCGATTGCTCTCCAGCTCGAACGTCATCACGCGCGCGCTCCCTGAACGTGTGCATGCATGTTTGCATACATGCACAGGGAAATAGAGGTTATTGTTAAGCTCAAATGCACAGTGAACGTCCCCTTCACCTGGACAAAACGATGGCCGATCACGCAGCACTGCATCTATTTCTTTATCTGTTTATTGACAATGACACTGGGTCCGAGACACACACACACATACATACGTTTTCCGTGCATGTCATTGGCTGTAACCACCTGTGTTGCGTTCAGGTAACATCCTAAATTACACTGTTATACAATTGAGAGCATAATTTCTCTTTTATATGAAAGGAAAATGAGGGGGAAAGGGTTCGAACCCTTTCTCCCTCATTTTCCTTTCATTTTCCGCTCCTTTTCCAAAGGAGAAGTGTTGATATAAAAGAGAAATTATGCTCTCAATTGTATAACATTGTAATTTAGGATGTTACCTGAACGCAACACAGGTGGTTACAGCCGTGGCAAAACCTCCGCAGCAAAACTTTGAAGCAACGCTACGATTGTTGTGCAAAAGCGGAGCGGGGGAGAGATAGATAATTTTTAGCCGGTCCATGGTGACAGGCTCCCTGTGTCATAATGCGTCCCTGACCACCTCCGGAGGTGGTTTGGCCGATCAGATTGCAATCCTTCTTCAATGCGTTTTGGGGGTGTTTACACCTGTACTTTAAAGTGATAAAATACAATCGGATTGCAATCTGATGGCAGAAAATGCATGTTAATGCCAGGTGTAAATGGCCTCATTAAGTCACGACCCAATTTTCAGAATTTTGCCCAAATCTTGTGTCATTTAGCCCCCTTTGCAACAAGCTAGCATGGCATGTTGGTACCAATGGATGCCTTAGGTCTTCTAGTTTCATATGGTACCAGCAGTGTTGGGGGTAACTCATTACAAAAGTAACAAATTACATGTAATATATTACCTTTAGCAGTAACTCAGTAATATAACTTATTACTTATAGGATTTAAGTAATATTATACCAGTTACTTTGTCAAGTAACTCAAGTTACAAATTGAGTTACATTTTATTAAATCAAAGCACATATTTAAAAAAGATACAATCATTTCTTAATCAAACTGTGTTTTTATGCAAATAACCACTATAGATGACAATAACAAAGGAAAATAATAACATTTAGAATTGTGGATTGTTTACACTGACTTCAAGGCGGTTGAAATTATTTTTCGGGATGGTTCCGGGGTGGCGATGTCATTCTGCTGCTGCTGTTGCTTTTGTAAAAGTAATGCAAAAGTAGTGTAATAAGTAACGAGTTACTCTACACAGAAAGTAATATTGTAAAGTAATTTATTACTTTCAAATGAAACTTTTGAAAGTAACTAGCAATATGTAGTATATTACATTTTGAAAGTAACTTGCCCAGTAACTTCACTCTGGCTTTAAAAATGAGCCTCTGAAAGACGGTAATGTTTATGTTGGCCGCTGACGCCAGTGTCCTCAATGAATGAGTAGAGGAACTTTTTTTTTTTACATGGACATTTTGGCGACCCACTCAAAACGGCCCGTGACCAACTTTTGGGTCCCGACCCACCAGTTGAGAAACACTGTTTTAGAGCATCGGATTCCAAAGACCCACATTTTCAAATGACTTTTTCTTGGCTTCCAAACTGATGATGTGGCCACAATATGTCCACATATAGTACTAATTGATTGTGTGATATAGCATGCTAGGGCTGGGCGATGTGACTTCAAATCAATATGATTATTTCAAACTTTACCTCTATTACGATTAATGAACGTTTATTTTATTGCTTTTTTTTTTACACTGCCCATAGTTCTCTGACGAGGTCTGTACTGTTTGTCGTGTTTTCGCTTGTGTCATTCTCCATTAATTAACATTTAAGCCCAGCCCTATAGCATGCGATTTTGGTGGAGGCCGATATCCTAAGTGCCTTGAAGTACCTAGTATATACCTAGTATAAACTGAACCATAGCAGTCTTAGTACAGTGATATGGTTTATGCCCTTGGTTCAGTAGCACACGTTTTAGGTTGCAATATTCTATTAAATTTAGCTTGCATTGCTTGCGGTAAATTGTAATTTTCTACACTCAAAAGCCATCATTCTGGGGAAAGAATCTGGGTTCTAGGAAGAATGTTTCTGCAAAAATACACCTGTAATTTGATCTGCTCTGTGGCTGCTAGCCTCACCTCGATAGCCACAAGCAGCTCACAGCTGGCCATGCAACACGCCCCCAAGCAAATAGTATGCCCAAAAAATGTTGCCAACATCATTGAAAAGCCAATTTCAGGCAAATATAGAGACCTCTAAGCATGAACACACAGGGGGTCACAGACTGACATGGTATAATAGGCCCTGTAAAATTATTGTATATTGTAGCTTTAAAGGAGAATTTCAGTTTTTTACACCACAGTCCTCATTTCCAGCTTAAAATATTATGTTTTACTCACCGAAATAGTTTGGCTTCATTCGGATGCCCACGGAAGATTTTAGCTCCGAGTAGTCTCCTCAAACAGGCTATAACGAGAGCCTGCGGCGAGTGCGGGGCATGCTGCACACGCTCTCTAAATGACACTTTTTCTGTCAGATCACGGTTCATTATGGTTGTAAATATAATTATTTAGCTAATAGCTAGAAGCTAAGCTAACATCAACACAACAGTCAACGTTGATCTGCCCCGGATGGGGTTACAGTGCCCATCTTCCCCCTGTGAAACCACACTTCTTCAGAGGAACCACAGAAGGGGGAAGATACGCACTGTAACCCCATCCGGGGCAGATCAACGCCGACTGCAGCTGTGTTGATGTTAGCTTAGCTTCTAGCTATTAGCTAAATAATTATATTTACAACCATAATGAACCGTGATCTGACAGAAAAATTGTCATTTAGAGAGTGTGTGCAGCATTCCCCGCACTCGCCGCAGGCTCTCATTATAGCCTGTTTGAGGAGACTACTCGGAGCTAAAATCTTCCGTGGGCATCCGAATGAAGCCAAACTATTTCGGTGAGTAAAACATAATATTTTAAGCTGGAAATGAGGACCGTGGTGTAAAAAACCGAAATTCTCCTTTAATATTGGGATTACTCAACTTTGGGTCACTCACAACTTGGTTTCAAAAAATACTATCATAGTAGCCCATTAGCAAAACTGTAATTTCACAGTCATATACATTATTATACTTTTTCTCTGGTTTTGAAGTTGGCTGACCGCCTGAGGGTCTCAAATTAAAGAGGCATTGAGACAATGTTCATACAGTTGCATCTGCAGAGATTTATTTTATTCTCCCATCCAAGCCATGGTTTTCTGCAGTGCAAACAGACAGTACAAGCCAAAGTCAATAATACAAATTGAATATCAAAGAAACAAATCAAACAATTACCAGCTGGATTAAATAATTAGCTCAACATATTACAACAAATGAAATGTGCATAAACAGAAATAAGATCACAGGTTTACATGTCAGGGACGCATGGAGTGGATGGTGAGGCAAAGAGTGCTCAGCTGTGAGTGTGAGCTAGATAGGGACTGGCCTGGGAACACATCTGCCTCCAATTGCCAATCAGGCAGGGGGATGATTGACTTGTGGGTGTAACCTTCTATCCCCCAGAGAGCTGCCATACACAGCATGAGAGAATTCACAACATACATAAATCAGCTCTTTAGCAATATTTTAAATATTCTCTTCTGTTTTAGCTTCACTTGGAGATGTGGGCAATCCTGAAACCAGGATGAGTAACAAACCTCCTACCAGACCTGGCATCAGCTTTGAAGTGGGGGCCAAAGTAGAGGCCCAGGACTACTTGAAGAAGTGGTATGGCAACATTATTGCAATGTTATCACAATATTATAAATAACATAGGAGTATAATCCCACATTGTATTTGGCGAGGCAATGGTGCAACAATGTTATCTCAATGTCACAATCGTATCACAACATAAGAAGTAGAATGTACTTGGTTGAGCAGTGTTTGGGGGGGGTGTCTAAACATATGCAGTGCATAATTTCCACATAGACTAAGACTGAGAATTGTAAGAGTATGGATTATCAAAGATTGATTACTTACAGTTGCTTACAGTTATATATTAGTTGTTATATTGATGTGATATTGTAAGTCGCTTAGTTTGGACAAAGGCGTCTGCTAAATGACATAATGTAATGTAATGTAAATGTTATAAAACAGCTCTCTCAAATCAAGCAATCTGATTGGTTCACAGCTGTGATATATTTAGCATAAACCACAGCTAGAGCCCCATCCCTGAAACACTCGGCCTTCTAGCCTTCGCAAACAGTAGTCTCACGTAGTCAGACCCGCCGTCGACGTCAGCGAGCTTCCAGCGACGGAGGGTCTGAATCACACGAGACTACCGGCGGCTCCTAGCAGATGCAACTGGCGAGGAAGTTACGTCGTACAGCGCGTCATACCCGCCTCCCATATTACAGTCCGTTCAGTGGAACACCGTGAAACACCGTGAAGAGAGAAGCGATAGAAGGAGCGACTAAACAGTACATAGGCTGTCTTGCAGGATGGTAGTTTATCTCTATTGTCCCAACTGAATGATTTGGAGTAAAGAAGGCAGCCAACGTTTTTAGTTTTAGTCGGCGTGATGGGGGTTTGAGCCATGTCAATGAATAAAGTTGGATGTTTTCACCTGGGGTCTATTTAGCTGTTGCACACATTCCGAAATAGGGATGTAACGATAACCTGTTTTAATGATAACTGATAAAATTCCTTACGATAACGATAACCGTACCGTTTAAAAATGTCATTATCATTAAAACCATGGTACCGTGTTACCATGATTACAGTGCTTTGAAAAACATGGTAAACACTGTCCATCATCAACCAAAGTTGGCAACCGTCTCCCAGATGCAAACCCGCAGCCTTGGATAAATGACTTCAGTGAGTGTATCAATCCTTTTTGGGTCTGAGTTTTCAATATACAACTTGGTGAAATAATTTCTGTGAGTGTACTGTATTAGTACTTTTTGAACATTTTCAGCACATTTTAACAAACTGTGATAATAGACCTTATTCGATTGACGTGACTCACGTACGGGCACGCCCACCGCCGCCATATTGTTGACATAGCGCTGCAGCTTGAAGTGACAACCTATGTGAGAGCAGCGTTTATAGGAATCTAGCCGCCGTTAGCGTTACCCGTATCGTTCCTGTTGTGTTCGGATGGTGACCTGCGTTAGGCATGGCTGTAGTAATGACAGCAATAAAGTCCCCGTGGTTTGTTTCTATCTCTACCGTCCACAGACGTGAAGGGAGCGAGACGGAGGATACGTCAGCAGCACAGGAGAGGGGTGTGGATAGTTGGGAGAGAGACAGGTGAAACTTTCTGACAGCTCCTCACAGCAAAGTCTGTTCACCTCGTTTTTTCTTTTGTTTATTATTACAGGCATTAACGGCAGCATACAAACAACAACTCTTGGGTTTTTATTGCTGTCATCACTATCGCTATTTGTAATGGAACAGAAACGACAATAAGGCTGTTACTATAGTCGTCAGCTGCAGGACGGTATGTCAACAATATGGCGCTGTCCGGGGTTAGCGAAGAAGGTCTATACGATAACCTGATAATTTTGGTCACGATAATCGTGATGTGAAATTTTCATACCGTTATTCCTCATACTCTATTCTGAATGCACCGCCCACAAGGTCTGTTCTTGGTCAATTCATATGTCGGTCACGCATGCTTTTTTTTTGTCTTGGGGGCGGGCATTAACCAAATTTTGAGAGTTGTGCTCAAGACATAGATATCATGTACGGCTGGCACTGCAAGACTAGGAGCTCCTAAAGCCAACCCGTGTCACCATAATACCCAGAGTGCCTTGCGGTAGTGTTTACTATCGTCTCCTGCTAGTGATGTCATCAGTATGCGGCAGCTGAGCTAGCTAGCTGCAAGCTAGCTAACAGTAAGTTATATTTTTTCCCAGGAGGGCGAAGTCATGGCCGGTTTATGCCTTCGCCATTCTGGGGGGGGGAAATATCGCTAACGGTAAGCGATATTCTTTTTCAGATGATGGCGAAGGCTAGGCGAAGGCATAACCCGCCCCTCTCTGCCTCTGATTGGCCTAGCATTAAACATTCATCCAAACACATTCGCTTGGCTATCCTGCATCTCTTTCTACAGTCTGTGGTCAGACAGACAGCAGTTATGCTTGCTAGCCTGCATGAAAGATGCCACTGTGTGTTTATGTTTTTAATATAGTCTTATCTATGGTTTATAATGCTATAACTCAGTTATACAGTTTGCAATTGTAACATTTTAATATAATAAAGTAAGATCTCACACATCACCTTTTCTATATGCTGCCATCTGCCATCTCATGCTTGTTGATTTATGATTGTTTTGCACCTGCTGCTCACGTTATGAACAAATGCTTAGATGACCCTTATAGCCTCAGCAGGAACTAACTGACTGTATAGTCATTTTAATAAAGTATGAGTGTTAGCTGTCCAGCAAACACACCACTAAATAGCCTATCTAGTTATAGGAATAATGCTTGGAAGTAGCGTACTTTACCCACGCTGCATCGTGACATTGAATGAAAGTATATTAGGCTAGTTTGAGATGACTTCTGGCTTGCCTGGGAAGCAGGCGAGAGCAGCTGAGTGCACTCAGCCAATCAGAGGCAGAGAGAGGCGGGTCATGCCTTCGCCTAGCCTTCACTATCATGGGAAAAAAGTATCGCTAACGGTAACAATGATTTTAGCTGCCTGCTGAAATGGAAACATTTAAGGTTAACTTCGACTTCCGGGGTCGTGACGAGTGGATTGAGCAGTGCCTACTGGACACGTTATCTCCAGGAAAAAAGCCACCTAGCCTCGGACCTATCTCCAGGAAAAAAGCTACCTAGCCTCGGACCTAATGTTAGCACAATCATTAGCCGCTAGCTAACGTTATCTGTTTTTTTACCAAGCCTGTCTAGTTAGCTGACGCTATGTTCAGCAACTGACTGCGTCGGTTGTGCAGCTGGACCCGGAGGGACTATTCTATTACGCGGAAGAGTGTGATTTATTAATAACAGCCATTTAAATTGAAGTTGTTTATTCCTTTCATATTGCCATACTTGGTAACCGTTTTATAAAAGCAATAGCTCACTTCAGGCCGTGATATATGCTCATTATACCACACCTAAGGGTGTTTTCACATGAAGCACGACCCTTAGGTGTGGTATAATAAGCATATACCATGGCCTGTCGTGAGCTATTGCTTAATTCAGTGGTTCTCAAATGGGGGTCCGTGGCACTTTGCAAGGGAGTCCGCGAAAATTTTCCAGGAAAATAAAAATAATATATATATTTTTTGCAAAAGCTTCTTAGTTCAATGAAAATATTGTATACTTTAAATCTAAAATGGTTCATGGATTACATTCTAATCTAACAAACGTATCAATTTAAAAGTCAAGCACGTTACCGTGGAAACAATTAAGCTTAGCCCAAAATCACAAATCAGAATGAGGGGGTTGGCTGAAAAACATTTGAGAACCTCTGGCTTAATTGATTACTGTACAGTTAGCTACAGTTCTTACTTAGTTGCTTTTGTTATTGTATATTGTGTAGTAGGGCTGTGAATCTTCACTGGCCTCACGATTCGATTCGATTACAATTCAGAGGGCTACGATTCGATTCGATTACGATTATCGATGCATCTCGATGCATCTCGATGCATCTTAAATCGATGCATCACTTTTTTCCGCAATACATGATTTATTTTTTCTCACTTTCTTTTTTCTCACTGTGTGGCTACTTTTAAAATAAAAGTGCATTTGGAATTGCATTGTATTATGATCCATAATTAAAATAAACAACTGCATGTACTTCCATTATATTTGATTTGATTATTTAAAAAAATAAATAATAATAATCGATTTTTGACATTTGTGAATCGATGCAGAATCGTGCACGTCCGCATCGCGATGCATCTTATAATCGATTCTTTTTGACACCCCTATTGTGTAGGTACCCAGCACGTATAGAACAGCTGGAGCCTGAAGAGGGGAGGCTTCTGGTCCACTTTGACCGCTGGAGTCATCGCTATGATGAGTGGATCTCCTTGGACAGCGGCCGACTTCGACCGCTGGACACACCTACCGTCTGCAGCGAGCCACCACAGGAGGAGGACCACCATGCTGTACGACACACACACACACACACACACACACACACACACACACACACACACACACACACACACACACACACACACACACACACACACACACACACACACACACACACACACACACACACCAGTGTATCCCAATGACAATTAATCTTTGCTCCAAAATCCCCAGGCAGCCATTGCTAAGCAAGACCCCACACACTCAGAGCATATAGAGCCACAGACATGCGTCGCTCATAAACCAGCCATATGATATTAACACGACACCTAAGTCATGATACCAGGGGCGGACTGGGACCATAATTCCGGCCGGGCATTAGATACCATGCAGGCCAGGCCAACACACGCGGACACACATGAAAAGTTTGGGCTGTTTGAAGCGAGATTTGGTGAATTTAATGCTAACGTATTAGATATTTCATATGAAAAGACGTTATTTTGTTTTTGTCATACCTGACAGTTTCGACTGCTTTGCTTCCTGCAGTCTTCTTCAGAGACGTCACGTGATGTTGCTGTGACGTATATATGGATGGTTTATGTGCGTTTGGCCATCCTACCTACATAGGTGGGATGACCATGTCCCCCGCTGACCGGTATTTTATGGAGGACTGCATCCCAGGTATGCGAGAGCATGTACTGTAGGCCCCCTCGTCCCGGTTTACAGTCGTGTGGGCACACTTCCGGATCTCTAGTGCCTCCCTGATCCAACGGTGGTATTTGTTGTTTTCCGATCGAATGACCTTGGCCTTCTCCCAGTCCATGATGTGGTTTTCCCTTTTGCAGTGATCCGAGATGGCTGACTTCAGATTCTCCTGCTCCGCTTTTTGTTTGATTGCACGTGTGTGCGCTCCAGATGTTTCCTTTTCACATTCTTTCTGGTGTTCCTTCTTTCGTGTGCCAAACTAAACCCACATAAACCATCCATATATACGTCACAGCAACATCACGTGACGTCTCTGAAGAAGACCGCAGGAAGCAAAGCAGTCGAAACTGTCAGGTATGAAAAAAACTAAATAACGTCTTTTCATATGAAATATCTAATACTGTAAACTAAGTCAGACGTCATGAACCTTTTTGGATTATAATGCTAACGTGCGTGATGCTACATGTTACCTATTTGTTCACTAATAGAATTCAACATTGCCTAGATAACTGCAAGTATAATATGAAGACGTAAAAACAAAAACATGCCTCTGTACAAAAGCTTCACAGCAAACTTCATTTAAGGAAGAGTGCAGTGTCCTGTCTTGTCTCGTCTGAGGTTAAATGCAAATACAAAAAAATCAAACTGCTTCATCTCCACTTTAAACAGTATTGTGCAGTCCTACTGATAATCCCATAAAGCACATTAATTTGAAAGCAATAAGCATATAGCCTACATGTTTCACTTTATGCTCTGAAATTGTAGCCTACCTGAAGGTTCCTGATTCTGATCAGTTCAACATCACCTCCAGCTCTGCAGGAGCACCTGCTGCAGTGCTGCTGCTTCTGCCTCCTTCTCCACTTTTGTGAAGAAAACCCCAAAAGCAATCCAACCCATACTTTCAGTTTAGCCACTACTGTTTACATTTGACCAATGGGATTTTTTATATAGCCTAATATAAATAAATAAATAAATACAAATTAGTGTTAATTTAATTTCTCTCGAATATTCTAGAGGCAATAGACAATTGTCTATGGCTGATATTGTAGTTTAGGCCAAGACACAACATAGGCTCCTTGCTTTCCACCTCTCTGCACCTCTTTTCTTCTCCATTTTGGCACCATTGAACAGCAACCCGCGCCGGAGTCTCAGCAGCTTCTGACTGAAACATTAACTCATTCCTGCTTGCTTATACATACTGGCCTGCTGCTACATACTGGCCTGCTGTTCAGTGAGTGGCCTGGCCTGCAAAAAAATAAAAAATAAAATAATAATATATATATATACCGGTGTATATATATATATATATATATATATATAATGAGCAAATCATTTCTTTATCTCCCAGTGGTATGTCCGGGTCCTCTCATCCTTTCATTCTCTCTTATCCCATCCGAAAATGCCTGAAAACTGTTGATTTCTTTTCCCAGTTGACTTCTTATAATGTCGTTGATTCATATTTCAATTACAAACATGGTTTCTTCCTCTCCCCATGTGCTACCGCGGCTCATTTCAAATTTTTTCCTCTGACAATAGTCTGGCAAAACTTCCTGTAATTGATTTGAAAGTCCAAACCATCCAAAAAAATTGTTTCACACTGCAGTTTGATGTGGATGGAGACCACCTCTTTTCCTCTGACCAAGGTACGGCTGTTTGGTCCGGGGGAGGATTCACACCTGTCATTTTGGTTCAGATCAAACTGAAAAGTGAAAGTCTAGACCAAATGAGGTAGCTGTGAAAGCGTACTAAGAAACTTTGTATCAATCTGATCCAAAAATGAAGAGTAATAATAGTGTTGTCAATCACACATGACCATCTTGAGTGTTGAAAATACCCTCTTAGTCTCCACATCTGTAGTCTGAATGGGGACTGTGAGGGCGATTGCAGCTGCAAGGCTTGTAGAAAGTAATCTCACCTCACTACAAGACCCAGCTGCTTGGTGACAGATGCCAGTGGGCTCTGGCTCATGAACCGCACAGGGATTTTGACACCTCTGCCACGTGCTGTCATCCAAAATCTCTTGGATGATCTCTACCGTTTCATCAGTCATGTGGGTGCTGCTTGTGTATTTGGTGCTGGCACTGAGCCAGGGGCAGAAAAGTAACTAGCTACTTGACAGTAATTATGTGGAGATGTTCAATTTACAATCAATCATGTCATTAAATTAATGCAAACTTACATTCAAACCATCAAAAGAACCACAGCTCATTCGCTTGCATTAGCTAAGAATGGGTTCATAGCTGGTGGGTTAGGAGGCAAGCCGCAAGCTTGAGTATGGAGCCACAATGCTTTTGGCATAGATCATGTGTCATGGCCTCCTCACTGCACTATGTCTGAGCCAGGTCAATGTGTTTAGCCATTGAGGGTCAACACCACCGGCTCCGTGTTCGTTAGAGGATCTGGGAAGAGATGTGAATAGAAAGTGATGTTAAATTCACTCTATGACACTAGTATAAAACTTAAAAGGCAGTGCCCATTCAAAACGTTGCTGTCCAGAACGGACCGATTGCTACTTGTACAGTACAAGGTAGAGGAAGAGGCTGTGCTGGACTCGCACTAGACTGGTTTGGGTTTGGTCATGTGACAATGAAAACAGGTGTGGAAACAGGGTTTTGGGACTTGAAGATTTCCAAATAATTTGCTTCTTCATTTCCAAGAAAAAGTTGATTCCAAAGAATCGTCTGTTGCCTGTTGATTTGTTTTAACCCTCTTGATTCTTGGTATGAGGGGAACATAAGGAATGATGAGGTCAGATACGTAGGGCAGTGCAAACCTGTGTAATGACTTGTATGTTTGAATGATGAGGTCAGATACGTAGGACAGTGCAAACCTGTGTAATGACTTGTATGATGATGAGTGCAAACCTGTGTAATGACTTGTATGATGAGTGCAAACCTGTGTAATGACTTGTATGATGATGAGTGCAAACCTGTGTAATGACTTGTATGATGATGAGTGCAAACCTGTGTAATGACTTGTATGATGATGAGTGCAAACCTGTGTAATGACTTGTATGATGAGTGCAAACCCGTGTAATGAATTCTATGTTTGCAGAAGCATTTCATTCAAAGTCAGATTCGGCTTTAATTGGGAACCAGAGGAGCTATGTCAAAATGGGTGTAATGTGATCAAGTTTTCTATTTCAATCATGAGAGACTCGTAATATAATTTTAGCAAACTTTATTGAATCAGAATAGACAGTTTGAGTAGGTCATCGCTGACCTTTTTTCTTTGGGGGGGGTGGTCCCCTCCCGGGGGGGTCCTCCCTTCAACAACTGGGCTGCTGTCCTCATCAGCCATGCGTCCTACATCCATCCAGAGCAAGCTGCTATATTATCAGCCCAAAGATGCCTCCTTCCATGATTGGTAGGAAGCATTAATGCATTTCGTTGGTGGCGGTCTTCTCTCCCAATCCCCGTTTGGTGCCCATGCCCGGGCAATTTGCATATAACCCCATAAGTGTCCCTGCCATTGCTTAACCTCAGTCAGCCCACGTCCTGACAATTTGCACAACCCATCATCCCTGCATTCTGCTTAAACATCAGTCAGCCCATGTCCTGACAAGTCAGCCCCCGTCCTGACAATTTGCTCAACCCATTATCCCTGCATCCTGCTTAAACTTCAGTCAGCCCACGTCCTGACAAGTCAGCCAATGTCCCGACAATCTGCATAACCCATCATTCCGGCATTTGCATAAACCTCAATCAGCCCTTGGCCCCCTTTTCCTCATCTCTCCCCATCATCACATGACAGGATCCTGGTTCATCCTTCACTTCAAGACCACACTCCAGAAATGCAACATCCCTGCAGAGAACTATTCCAGTCACTCCTTCAGGATCGGAGCAGCCACATCAGCAGCCATGCAGGGGGCGTCCTCCGCCTCCCTTCAACAACTGGGGCGCTGGTCCTCATCCGCCTATGCACCTTTCATTCGACCAGAGCAAGACACCATATTATCAGCCCAAAGATCCTCCTTCCATGACTAAAGAGGCAACAAGCACTTCGTTGGTGGTGATCAAACTCTCCTTTTCCTCATCAATGCGCCCATGCCCAGGCTATCCACATCCACTCCCTTGCATCCCCGCTTTGCCTTAAAAAACCCCGGTCAGCCCCTCATCTCCCGACATGCCTAAATTCTCCCCCCGTCAGCCCACGACCTGACTAAAGCATACCCCAGGCGAGCTCCATGACCCCCGTTTTCACTCTCCCAGTTCCTGAAATAACTTTAAATTCCTTTGGGGGATGTCCTATCTCATACAGCACTGACGCCCCTCTCTCATAAGCAAGAGGAGCGTCACATCATGGAGTCATACGCCATACTCAAACTGTCTATTCTGATTCAATAAAGTTTGCTAAAATTATATTACGAGTCTCTCATGATTGAAGTGTAGTCATAGACTGAATTTCAATCATGGAAGACCAAATAAGGCATTACTAGAGCACCCCATGCCGTCATAACCCTCAGCCCAAATGACGTCACTAAATGACGTCTCCATCTCCGACGTCACCGTCTCCATGACGTCCCAAATGACATCAGTTATGACATCATAAATGACATCATAAATGACATCAGTTATGACATCATAAATGCCCTTCTCCCAAATGACATCAGTTATGACATCATAAATGACATCAGTTATGACATCATAAATGCCCTTCTCCTGGTACTATATAAAGCCCCCATCACCACAGCTTAAATCACACTTGTGCAGTCATCACTCACCTTGTGTCAGCATCACGCATTCATCCAGCATCTCCAGAGCAAAAAGCTTCAGCCCACCACCTCCCCAGATCACCACCAATGTCATGACTCCTGTTGGAAACAAATCCCCTTAGGGGGGATGTCCTATCTCATACAGCACTGACGCCCCTCTCTCATAAGCAAGAGGAGCGTCACATCATGGAGCTGTGCTGTGCCCGGCTATATGCTTTGCTGAAGCCACTGTGCTGTGACCAGGGAGGAGCTCTGCTGAAGCCACTGTGCTGTGACCGGGGTTATGCTTTGCTGAAGCCACTGTGCTGTGACCAGGGAGGAGCTCTGCTGAAACCACTGTGCTGTGACCAGGGATATGCTTTGCTGAAGCCACTGTGCTGTGACCGGGGAGGAGCTCTGCTGAAGCCACTGAGCTGTGACCAGGGATATGCTCTGCTGAGCCACTGCTGTGACCGGGATACAGTGTTGCCAGATGGCAAATGTTGAATTATCGTACCAGAGGGTCAAAATTATCGTTTTTGGAGTGAAATTATCGTACGCCCCCTCCCCAGCGCGGCGTGCCTTCGGCGCGCCTATGTCGGGGGGCTGCGGCTGATCACAGGCTACTTTTTGGACTTGGCATGATTTTTCAACACTGTGGTCTCAGCCTGCGTTGCAACAACAATAAAACACCCTGCACGTATTAGCTGCAAATATGTTTGTTTGAAGAGATGATTGTATAAACAGATAGAGTGATAGACGTAGGATTCGTCTAAGTGTCACGAAATGATGAGATTCTCGTACATTTGGGGGATTTGGGGATTATTGATCGTACATCGTACAGAGGTCAAAATTATCGTACAGGTACGATAATTATCATACGTCTGGCACCGCTGCCGGGATATGCTCTGCTGTAGCCACTGTGCTGTGACCAGGGATGTGCTCTGCTGAATCTACTGCGCCGTGACCGGGGAATGAGCTCTGCTGACCTGACGAGTTATGCATAACGGAAAGCCGGGTGATGCTGCACTGCACATTAAAGCCATGGTGGACTGGGAGGAGCACCTTTTGTTTATGATCGAGACTGAAGCTTCGTATGCATTTGCAATACCAGAGTAAATCTCGTAGAGGAAGATCGATTCCCTACTGGGAGAAAGTAGGGAACTCATGGTGCCTCTTTTCTGCAACCATTCACCTCTAGAATACCCCCCAAAAAAATTAATTCAAGCATATGCTGAAGCCAGAACCACCCGCGAGCATTTTTCGGTTGAAAAGATGTTTAAAAAAAAAACGTTTAGGGTCAACGTTGGAGAAAAAAAAAAAAACGTGCAAGGAAGGTTTGAAAGTGAAAGTTTTTTCACCCACTATTTGCAGACGTTTATTGAACGTTCAGATTTAGACCATATTTCACCAGGATCTTAAATTAAAATATCAGCGCGCACACGGGATTCGAACCCCGCTTTCCCACATTCAAGCCAGTCCGCTCTAGCGCTGAGCTATACATTTTCTTATATTTTGAAGGACAGGCAACAGCAGGACTGATGATTATCGCCATTTTGCCTGAAGCATGCGACGGGAGACGATAGTGTCGCATCTTGCGTTTGCAATGCGCATCTTTGGCAACGCTAGACCAGCCACGCGCATGCGCAGTATAGCATGGAAGGCCGGTGGCTAGCCAGGTAGCTAGCGCGCTACTCAGCATGGCCGGAAAAGTTTACAAGGGTTATACTTTATCTAAATGACTGGGATTGGATCGATGGATTGGATGCGTAAGAGAGGAAACATGCTATGAAAAAGAAAAGGTTGACTGGAAACTGGGACTAGAGGCATGTTGTTAAAAACCCGAATGGACACGGGAGAGGGAAGCGGCCGTATGCCGTATGCTAAGGGATTGGCACCCGGCCTGAAATGAGTGCAGCAGCAATGCCGCAACGTTGACTGAAACCAGGGACTAAATGCATGTTTGATAATACCCGACCGGACACGGGAGAGGGAAGCGGCCGTATGCAACAGGGCAGAGTTGCTCGGGGATTAGCACCCGGCCTGCAATGAGTGCGGCCGCCGGAAGAGATGCCGGCTGAAAAGGGGGGATACGACCTGAAACCTGGGGCAGGGCTGTTTGGGCTGCTGCCGTGGGGAGCGTGGGGCTCGCGAGCGTCCTCAGCCGGGCATCGATGTCGATGAGGGACCCGACCAGTGAAGACATCGTTGCGATCAGGGGATCTTGGAGGCCTGGAGGGGCTGGAGCCTTGGCGCGTCCGCCGAGGAGCCGGCGGTCGTGGTGCGCTTCGCTGGGCCTTTCTTGGAGGTGGACTTCTGGGCTCTTTTGCTGCGGCCACGGCCTCCGGAGTGCTGTGCGGACTGAGATCCGGGGGAGGTGGACTTCTGGGCTCTTTTGCCGCGGCCGCGGCCTCCGGAGTGCTGTGCGGACTGAGATCCAGGCGAGACGAGGACCTCCTTGACGTTGGATCTTTCTTTTGCGGCCGCGGCCCCTGGTGAGGGGAGCGTCCCATGAGACGCCTGTGACGCCCGGAGATGGAGCCTGGGGATTGGGGATTTGCCCGAGGCTGGCCGGGGCGTTGAATGTGCTCTGGAGGAAAGCGTCCACGGTGAAGCTGAAACTTTGCTGCTCGTTTTCGGACTCGGACATGGTGCTGGACTGAATGAAGCTTTTTGCTCTGGAGATGCTGGATGAATGCGTGATGCTGACACAAGGTGAGTGATGACTGCACAAGTGTGATTTAAGCTGTGGTGATGGGGGCTTTATATAGTACCAGGAGAAGGGCATTTATGATGTCATAACTGATGTCATTTATGATGTCATAACTGATGTCATTTGGGAGAAGGGCATTTATGATGTCATAACTGATGTCATTTATGATGTCATTTATGATGTCATAACTGATGTCATTTGGGACGTCATGGAGACGGTGACGTCGGAGATGGAGACGTCATTTAGTGACGTCATTTGGGCTGAGGGTTATGACGGCATGGGGTGCTCTAGTAATGCCTTATTTGGTCTTCCATGATTGAAATTCAGTCTATGACTACACTTGTTGTTAATATTCTAGCAGCATTTTGTATGACTTGAAGGTTCTAGAGTTTGGTAGCCTGGAAAACAGGACATTACAATAATTGAGTCTTGATTAAACAAATGCATGTACAAGGGTTTCAGCATCAGCCATGCTTAAAACGATGCATTTTGACATTTTGTGGAAAAATGCTATCTTGTGACACCCTTGATTTGAGTCAAAGAAGAGAGTTGGACTAAATGTAACGCCAAGATTTTTTACTTGGACAACTACATTTCCCAGGGAGAGGGTAGTGTAGGCACGTCATATGTTTAGAGTTATGTACTTATTTTGGAGGAGACACTTTCAGATGCAACTAACGATTATTTTCATAATCTATTAATCTGTCGATTATTTTCTCGATTAATCGATTAGTTGTTTGGTCTATAAAATGTCAGAAAATGGTAGCAAATGACGATCAGTGTTTCCCAAAGCCCAAGATGACGCCCTCAAATGTCTTGTTTTGTCCACAACTCACCTTTTCTCTTAAAATTTTACTCATAACGATTAATCAATTATCAAAATAGTTGTCGATTAATTTTCTGTCGATCGACTAATCGATTAATCATTGCAGCTCTACTTTCAGAATGCAAGAGTATGCAGGTGGTCTCCAAAGCAGCGGGTACGCATTCCAATGAGGGATCAATACTCTCACAAAGTAGTAAACTAATCATTTTGTCTCGATTTGGCCCAATTTGTCATTTTGTCTTCCTGTGTCAAATAGGAACTTAGGGTTGTTTTCATTGCCATTGATTACCTCAGAGAAGTCGGTAACCAAGTGTGTATGTTTGTAATTCATTAGGCTCATCATCATTGTATATTTGTAATTCATTAGGCTCATCATCATTCCATGCAGGACGAAAAACCTTACATTTGGATGAGTACCATTTGCAGTATGTAAGTGATCGTGTGTCTTTGTTGTGTGTGTGTGTGTGTGTGTGTGTGTGTGTGTGTGTGTTTGTGTGTGTGTAGGAGTTGCAGGATGGTGAAGAGGTTCTAGCTCGCTGGACAGACTGTCGCTACTACCCTGCTAAAATTGAAGCTGTTAACAAAGAGGGTGAGTACAGTTATACATACAGTACATAGTCCTATCAAATAGCATTTCAAAAAGCGGCATCCGCTCTTCGTCTGGATCTCAACTCCTCCGTTGAATCCCACTGTGCAGTCCAGGTGTGTAGCAGTTAGCAAACACTTTTCACCAGAGGATATTATATTAGAACTAGAACATGCTAAATTTCCCAACGAAAATTGTATTGTGCTTGCTGACCTCGCGACGCACCGCCCCCTTGCAATGCCCCTGCCCATGCAGCCCCAGTCAGCAATGTGTATAGCTAGGACGTCTCTAGGCGGTGTAGGTGTAGTAACTGGTTGCTAGGGTGTTTCCGGCTGGTCACTAGGGCATTTGTAGATGGTTGCTAGGCTGGACTAAGTAATTATGGCCGGGCCTATGTGAGTAGAAACGGGAGGAGCCAAGGAATCCAGGGGCGAAATAATTTTGATTGTAGACGGTACAGTTGAAAAGTGATGGACCAGGCGACCTCACTCTTCCGGTATGCGCAGGTGGAGGTAGGACACGTTCGGGAGCCTCGCTGTGAACATGCTTCCAAACGTTGCAAATTAATCAGTTTATCCTAAAGTTACTTTCAGCCACATAACTTCATAAAAATGCCGCCTAAACCTAAAACCAGGGCAGGAGACACTCTGAAAGACATTGAAGCACCTGCGGCTGATGGCAGCGCGAATGTTGCTACAGCTAATGCTAGCAGCATTAGCACTGAACTCACTCCTGCTCTATTGGAAAAGTTGCTGACTACGACCATCCGAAAAGAGATTTCAGAGTTAAGGTCTGAAATACTCTCCGAACTTCATAAGTCTCAAGCTGCAGTCAATAAGACCTTAGACGACCATGAGACCAGGATTTCAACAATGGAAACTGCGCTTTCTGAGAAAAATCAGCGTTTACAGCAGAAAACGGACGACCTGGAAAACCGTTCCTACAGGGTGAATCTGAGGGTGGTTGGCATACCCGAGGGATCGGAACAAGGCCAACCTACATACTTTATCTCATCTTTCTTCACCACACTGTTTGGCAAAGGAAAGCTATCCCGACCTCCGGTCATTGACCGTGCGCCACCGCCCGACCAACCCCCGCGACCCATGATTGTCCGGTTTCATCACTGCCAAGTGAAGGAAGAGGTCCTCCGTCTCGCCCGCAACCAACCAACATGACAAGCCTTCATTCAGCGGCTTCATTATCCGGATTTTCCCCGACCTCTCTGCTGAGCTTGCCCAACGACGAGGGAAATTCAAGGAAATAAAAGCCCAGCAATGTCATTACAAACTCACTACGACTACCTAAACGTCTACATCTCACTACAAACTTACTAAGACTATCCAAACGTCTACACCGGCCCCGAGAGGAGGTCATTTATTATTTGATTTTTTTTTTTTATCACTATAAGGACTACCTCACTCTATCACTCTACCCTTATCTCTAGGTCTAGTAGTTGATATTCACTGTTTGCTATCACTACTACTGTTTGTTTGTTTGTTTGTTTGTTGTTCTGTATTTCCCTACAACATGCATATTTACAGACCACGATTAGCTACTTGATATGTCATGCCAACCTGTGTGTGTGTGTGCGTGTGTGTGTGTGTGTGTGTGTGTGTGTGTGTGTGTGTGTGTGCGTGTGTGTGTGTGTGCGTGTGCGTGTGTGTGTGTGTGTGTGTGTGTGTACGTGTGTGTGTGTCTGTATTCGTGAGATGACAGCTACTCTAGCGAGACCATAATTTGTTTTCCCTTTCCATTGACACCCCCCCCATTCACCTGGTTCTCCATGGGTTCCATAGGCTATATATGCTCCAAAACTGACATCTGTAATGGTCTATTACCTTCTGTTTTTATTATTTACTCAATATTTTTTTAAATACTTCTCTATGAACCCATGACTATTTAACCTGCTCACACTGGGACTGATAAGTGACGTCAAATATTTGAGTATTCGATTGGCTGCCGCTGCTCTACTTCACCACGTCACTCTCTCCCGGTCCTGTGGTTTCATAGTCAGATTTTTTTTCTTTGCATTTTTTCACTATAGCTTGTATTTTTATGATTGGACGGTCTAATTATATCCCAAACTTAGCATCAGTATTAGTCCATGGGCCAAAGCCCAAAATTTCACTTATTGGTATCACTCAAAGTGGCAAAATCTAGTCACATTTTTACATGTGTACATGTCCATAGATGATATTTCGGTATGATAACCTTTGCTAAGTGGTAGCTTTGTCACAGTTATCAGCACATGAAGTTAACCACCCCCTACAATAAATTGGTATCTAGACGCTGGTGCATATCCTACTTTAGGCTCATTTTCAGGACCTTTACTCATGTTTTATGAAGGCATGTTTGGTCTAATTTTAAAGGGTAGACTCATAGGTTCATTTAAGCACAGTTGTGAGTTTGTCTAATAAACATAGAGGTCACATGGGCTCTTCAAAGTGTCAACAACATTAGTTTTTCCACCATTCCCGCCTAAACTATAGTCTTTATTTGAGCATTGTGACATGTAGGAACATCGCTGACACAAATAACAAAACCTGAAATACTCACAGGACTGTAACAATTCAGGAAATGTATAATCTTCCCATATTATCCCACCATGAAGGCTGATTGTGGGCCTTAAAGTTGAAGATGGGCCCGGGCCAGAATTTTCACTACGGTAATTGGTACCACCCAAGTTGGCAAATTCTAGTTTTGTATTTTGAAAAGGTCTGTACCTTTAGATGATATTTCAACTTGATAAACCTTCCCAAGTGGTATATTAGTCACAGTTAACTCTCAATGACACCAAACGTTGATCCAAAGAAAGAGACAATCGTGTCACTTTATTTGAACAGAACATGTGATAAAAAAAGAATCAAGAATTCTAACTTTCAATCATTTATTTAACCAATGATCTTTATCATCACCACTATCACAAATATAATATTAAACAATATTCATATTCTGTTTTATTCATCATCATCATTATCATCATAGTCATCCAGGGTCACGGCAACTTCTACATCCAGGGGGATCATACGGGTATCCGCCTCCTCATGGGAAGACTTTAGCTCTTCAACAACATTACAATCTTTTTTGTTGAGACAATAGCATGTCTCTCCACAGGTTGCAAATAGCTGCTTGTCCTGAAGCTTTGCCCAGTTCTGTGGCAGCTTTCACTGGTCCACGATGAATGTTATCAAGGCAGTTTTGCTGTCTGGATTACTTACTAACTAAAACACACATGCTTATCTTTTGTCAAATCGGATTGGACACTGGACATAAATGTTTCAATGTTAATGTGCACACACACACACACACACACACACACACACACACACACACACACACACACACACACACACACACACACACACACACACACACACACACACACACACACACACTTTTATTTGTATCCAAAAGTACTGTAGGGCAAATATTAGAGATCCAGATATTTTGGAAGAAAGTAGCAGTGCAGACACTGGATGCATGTGCTGTAAGCACAGGATAGTGTAGCGCATTGCTAGCTTATAATGAATCCAAGCAGACATAATGTAAACACACACACACACTTCTGCCTCTCTGTGCGTCACACACACACACACACACACACACACACACACACACACACACACACACACACACACACACACACACACACACACACACACACACACACACACCTCTGCCTCTTATTTAATGACTGTTGTTACTTCTCTTCAGTGCAATACGCCGGCATAAGACGTTCGCTCAGTCAAGTAACGTTATCGTTAGTTAGAGCAAAGACAGTTGAGTGCTAATTAGCCATGTTATGTTATCGATAACGTTAGCCTATGACAGTGTTTATTTTACGTTCATCCTCCTGCCGGTGGAAATGGTTTATGTCCGACACGATGTATGATGACGCAAGACGTTTAACGTACCTTGAATTTGGCAAATAAGGAAGGACGGGTGTTGTTCCTGCAGATGTGCTGATTCATGTTTGAGGTATTTCCCCCTCTATCACTGGCCATCCCTGCTTTTACCAAAAATATTCCCACACACCGCAGAGTTTGTCTTTTTCGACGGGGCCGCGGCCCACCGCCCGGGGGAACGTTCTGGGGATTCTCCTTCAGCAGCCATTATCACGTTGAATTACAATAGCCTACGCACGGGAGTAAACGATTGACTTGATGACTTCTTGACGATCACAGCTACACTGATTGCTGAGACTGGGCAGCTGGGGGGAGGGGCCACCTTACTGCACTCTGTCTGGGCACTTTCTCTCTCAGGGGGAAACAGGTGATACCGTGGGGAAGGTATGACGGCAAAACTTAGTGGTTTTGATACCGTGACTTTTTGAAACCGAGGTATACCTTCAAACCGGAAACCGCTGCATCCCTAATTCAGTTACTGAGTAACTGAAAGAGAGAGAAAGAGTAACTGTTACTCTTTCTCCTTCATGCAATGCTAGGTTCAACACCAGCAACCAGCAATCTCTCCAAAAGTCTTGCCATCATCTTTCAGCATGAGTGGTCTCCAATATCTTCAACTGCTAATGTTGATTTCTCTAACTCACTAGCGAGTGCAGCGGCTTTGTTGGTTTTCCGCAATGAGACATCTGGATTGAAAGTGACCAAGGCAGTGGACCATGAGCCAGGACATCTTCAATGTGCAGATCTTTACTTTGCGAAGCAATGATCATATGCCCAAAAATATTTCTATCTGCTTTCAAGAATATTTCTTAATTCTTAAATATATTTCTGCTTTTAAAAATATTTCTATCTGCTCCTTGTTTTGTGTTTGGTTTCGAGAAGGGAGAAGCCAGCACTTCAAATGTCTTTTCATATGATTTAATTATCCTCAAACCTGGGCAACAGACAACGAACGTTTCAGTCAAAGACCTTCCTCAGCGTTGTGCTGTGTCAGGCAAAAAAAGACGGCTAAATACAATCAAGCCGGAAGTACAATCAATTCGAAAATAAAACATTTTACAACACAATAAGCCTTACCAGTAGAAGCAAGGATCTGATAATCAAGAATTAGAAAAACATTTAGAATAATAACTTTACAATAATCACAAGTACAAGTGTTGTATAAACAATTATACAATCAAAGCGGAAGTACTTCACAATAAGGCTCTGTATAAAGAACCTCACAATACCACAACGTAGAATGGGCTCAAGTGCGAACCAGGGCTGGAAGCCCCATTTACTGTAAGAGGAGGTTGGTTAACCTTACTTGTAGTAAACAAATAAAAAGGTCCTATTGTTCTCAGTACAACTGATAGGATCATAAATACATTAGGAATATATCAAGAATAGAAAATAGAAAATATAATTTTAAAAAGGTTTTAAAGAAAACAGCTAAGAAGTAGCTCCTCATTGAGGCCTTTAGGGTGTTCTGTTTGCAGTTCGTGAATCCAAAATATTGGAAATTAGCTGTGTTCTTGAGGAATCCACGTCAAAGTCCTGACATTTACTGTAAATCTGAGTAATTCCTCATATCTTCTCACATACCCATGCAGTTCCATACAAGGCAAAAAGGCCAGCTGTAGACTCCAATTTTCCTCCCTTTCTATTGGCTGAGCTCTTGATCTGTGACGTAGCTCGATCAGTGATGTCACCAAACCCAGCTCGCCCATCTCTCGTGCCTAGGCCCCTCCCAGCCAAAGTTTATAAAAGTGGCTGCACACCATGCTGGGACTATGGAGTGTGGAGAATTGTTGAATAGAGAGAGAAAGAGAGATTTGTGGAGCGTTTTGATTAGACTGCATAGTGTAAGTTGTAGTATTTAGTAGTTTCAATCATGAGAGACCAGAGGGTAAGGTTAATCAGCAAGCTTTATTAAAGTATGGCATGGCGATAAGATTCATGGCCTGAAGCGGTATGGCATTAATTCTGATGGCGTGGCAGCATGGCAACTGATTCTTTGGCGTAGTGACTCCGTGGCAAGATGCCTCTCTTCTTGAGGCGGGAGGGCATCTGCTCGGGCTAGAATAGAGAACCCCCCCCCCCGTAGGGGATTCTTCAGGAGTCAATACATTGGTGGTGGACTGGGGAGGTGGGTGGGGTGAAACGCGGCTTCCAGAGAAGGAATTAGATCAGCTCAAGTGCAGGGGCTAGAGGTCAGGGAAAGAGGACGGTGGTGCCCAGTAGGGCTGTCCCAAACGATTATTTTCTTATCGATTCGACTAACGATTATTTTTTCGATTAGTCGATTAATCTAGCGATTATTTTCTATTAAAATTTTTTATTATATAACAATAAATTTACCCAAAACAAATAAATAAACAAAAACTTCTCAATTTCAGTATTTCATTTAACCATCTCATTCTCGTTTGGGGAAAAACTCTTCCACACTGCTTTGCTTCCTGAAAAGAGAGAGAGATAAATAATAATATAATACTGTAGGGAGGGACATATTTAAAATTAGTCTAAGTCTAATTTCCATGTCTGTTATTATGATATGATCATATGAATTATTATTATTATTAATATGAATCTTATTATTATATAATAGATAGTGCCTGCCTATTTGTCAGTTGCCTGCTCTCATCACGAAAATACTGGACCACCTGACACATAGATTAAATTGATCATCATCATGATTCATCACTGTATGTATGAACCCTTTCCCTAAACTGAGGAGGATCAGTATTTTTACAGGACATGGATTTATTTAATCACTCGAGTAATGTGCATTGTGCAGCTAACTCAGCCAAATGTATGTTTGCATCAGTGTGGGGGTAAGGAAATAAATAATACAAACGATTTACAGACTAACAGTCACAGACTGTAACAATGGTCTGTAACGTTAGTTTTGATCTCATCTTACATGGCCGTGAACCCAAACAGAAGAATGTAAAAAGCCGAATAGCACTGTTAAATGATGCACGCAGTAAATTAACGTGAGCAGCAACAGACTAACAATGGTCTGTAACGTTAGTTTAATCAATTTTCTACATGTTAGCCGTGAAAGCAAACGGAAATATGTACGTTAACGTTAAACGGCCGAATAACACCGTTAAATGGTGTAATGTTATGTTCGCTGCGGTGCAGAAATGACTACTTTTTCCGGCCATCGCTGCCATCTTTTTTGTTTTGTGACGTGTCGACGCACGTAGCGTGCGTCGACAAGGGGGAAAAGACCTAGCCATAATAATACTAAGAAAATCCTAGCACTAAGTTATTTTCTCATTCCGGGGGGAGTGTTTGAAGGCCAATAAAGTAGTCTATCAGGCATTGACATTTCTTATAGAAACGGCCTACGGAGCCCCTGAGAGTGAATTACATTTTTTCAAGCTTAAGAAAAAAGACAAGGTCTCTAAGCCAAATGGTGGATGATGGAGGCTTAGGGGACTTCCAATCTAACAGTATATCTTGCGACGAGCCAATAGTGATGCATAGGCCACAATATCAGCTTGTTTAATGGTTAGAGTAGTGTGGTCTTCTGGAGCCCCAAATAGTGAGATGAAGGTACAGGGCTGTAAATCCTTTCCTAAAATGTCTGACATGGTTCTAAAAACAGAGGTCCAAAAATTACTTAGTTTGGGACAGAAATAAAACATATGAGACAAGTCTGCAGGAGTGTTGTTGCAGCGGTCACATCTGTTGTCAACATTCGGGTATATCTCGGCCAGCCTGGCCTTGCTAAAGTGGGTACGATGCAGGACCTTAAACTGTATAAGCCCGAGGCGTGCACATGATGTTGATGAATGTATCCTATCAACAGCTGTATCCCAAAACTCATCTGTAAGTTCTGACCCCAACTCGGCTTCCCAGGCTAATTTATTTTTCCAAAGAGTATGAGTGTCAAATGACATGAGGTGATCGTACATTTGTGAAATGATACGCCTTTGATTGGGCAGGATTTCCAGACATCTGTCCCAAGGTAGTCTGGGAGGTACATGTGGAAAAGATGGGAACCGGGCCTGAACAAAATGTCTCACCTGAAAGTACCGAAACTGGTCAATTCCAGATAAAGCATATTTATCCTTCAAGTTCTGAAAGCTAGAGAAAACATCAGATTGATACAGATCTTTGACAGACCCAATCCCCTTTCTGTCCCACACGAGAAAAGCATTATCAATCATAGAGGGAGGAAACATATGATTGTTTGATAGTGGGGTCAGAGCGGATGGAGATTTAAATTTAAAGTGTCGCCGAAACTGAAACCAAATTTTTAGGGTGGAAAGTACAATTGGGTTGGACGTATGTCGAGACGGGGACAGAGGTAAAGATGAGCATAATAAAGCTGGAAGTGATGTCGACCGGCAAGATTTGGCTTCTAACAGACACCAGTTAGTCTGGGGTGCATGCATCCAAAATGTCAGTTTATGTATATTAGCTGCCCAGTAGTTGTACAGGAAATTAGGAAGACTGAGCCCGCCTAGGTGCCGGTTCCCCTGAACCACTGTTCTGCTGATCCTAGGGACCCTGCTGCCCCAGATAAATGATGTAATGGCTTGATTTATAGAATGAAAAAATGATTTGGGAATGAAAATGGGAAGACATTGAAAGAAATAGAGGAATTTAGGCAAGGTATTCATTTTCACACATTGTATTTTACCGACCAATGATAGAGGCAGGTTATTCCATCTTTGGAAGTCAAGCTTCGTCTGGGACAATAGAGGGGTCAAATTGGCTTTAAGAAGTAAGTCCAAACAGCGGGTTATATTAACACCAATATATTTGAAGCCGGGTTTAGTTAGATTAAAGGGTATACTAGCTGACTGGATCCGTAGGGCTGGGGTGTTGACGGGAAAACATACGCTCTTTTGGATGTTAAGCTTGTAGCCCGAAATAGAGCCAAAGCTTTCCAAAATGAACAGGATCCCTGGGATGCTTACCACAGGGTCAGTCACATACATTAAAAGATCGTCCGCATATAGGGACACTCTATATTCTGTACCCTCACGCTTAATACCGCAAAAAGCAGGGGAAGCCTTAAGTGCAATAGACAGAGGTTCGATAGCTAGGGCAAAAAGAAGGGGACACAAAGGACAACCCTCGCGTGTTCCACGTGACAGCGGGAAGTATGTAGACCAATTGTTATTAGTGCTAATATATGCTTCAGGGGAAGAGTACAAAAGACGTATCCATTTGCAGAACCCATCACCAAAACCAAACTTTTGTAATTTTGTGAATAAATACCCCCATTCAACTCTGTCAAATGCCTTCGGGATTGCATATCTCTTTAAGGTATTCCATATCTGCTCTACTTGCATAATGGCTTTTTGGCATGTACGTACGTATGTATGTATATGTAGGCCATCTAATTGTGTGTATGTCTGTATGGATGCCCGAATGTTTATGTGTATTTAGGTATGAGTGTATTTGTGTATGTATGTACATTTCTATGTGTGTGTATGTGTCTGTATATGCATATATATAGATATATATATGTATTTTTCCTCATTACTATTTCATTCCCATTGTTGTATTATAGACGCTCAATCTTTTGACATGTGTAAGGATTTACTACCTTAATTTTATTTATTTCTTTGACATTGAAGCTGTATACTGCCAGAGTTCTGGCACATTTACTTTCACAAAGATGCGTCTATTTAACGCAGTATATACTTTTCACATCCCTATAATAATAGTATAGTAGGAGTAGTAGTGGTGGTAGTGACAACTCAGAATTTTTTTTATGTTTGAATGATTTCTCTAAATGTTTCAGAATTGATGTCAAACTTTGAAGCAGTTTTTCTCAAAAACATAGTTTGGAAACAGTCAAGACATAACCCGGTGTATCTCACTCAATCTTTGGAGTACAAAAATCATTTGTATATCCCCAGAAAGCTTACATTCTCCTCTTTCCAAAAGTGTATTATACTCAAAATGGGTTTTCGGGGTCAATGTGACTCAAAATGATGGTGCAGGTCACATAGTGTCTGTGCTTATTGGTGACCACAGGACGCAAGTTGCACCTACAAACTTGATTCAGAGGGAAGTCAATGTCTCAATTGAAATTATACCAAGGGCTTCACTCTTCAGTTATACAACGCTATATTAGCTAAATTATTCCACTCCTCACAACCAATTGGGTGCTCAGCTGGCCAAATGCGCACCGCTGGCACTGTGTTCAAACTGGACTTATTTCACTGATTACTTCTGATATTATTTGACCTCTCAGACATACGGCTAGCCCGCTCTGGGTCAATTGGCTCTCCTTGGGATTCAAACTGTCCCATAGACATCTTGCTTGATGTTGACTTATTTTTGGTGTACATGTTGGTGGTGGATTTTACATTCCTGACCCCAACGTGGCCTATCTAATCTAAGTGTGTTTTTGTGTACGCGCGTGTGCATGCGTGTGTGTGTATATGCAGGTACTTATCGGGTGCAGTTCTATGATGGAGTGGTGCGCTGTGTAAAGAGGATCCACATCAAGTCAATGCCAGAGGATGCCAAAGGACAGGTCAGAGTTTTATCTATTATTTGTTTAATCTCTTGATCTTTTTTGCTATAAGACCAAGCTAAAAATTACGTTGCATTGGCTATGTGAATGGCAAGTTATTCAGGGGAAAGTTTGTTTGTTACACAAATATGACAGAGTTTCCACACCTTTATACAATGAATTATACCTCCGCCGGCGATAGTCGGGCCGGAGGCATTATGGTTTCTGGTTGTCCGTACGTCCGTCTGTACAGGTGTACGTCCATCCAATGCTCGTGAATGCGATACCTCAGGAACGTCTTCACGGAATTTCTTCAAATTTCGCTCAAACCTCCACTTGGACTCAACAATGAACTGATTAGATTTGGGCGGTCAAAGTTCAAGGTCACTGTGACCTCACGACCGCCATTTTCAAGCTCGTTAACGCAATATCTCAGGAACACCTTTGACGGAATCTATTCAAATTTGTCTCAAACCTCCACTTGGACTCAAGGATGAACTGATTAGATTCTGGTGGTCAAAGGTCAAGTTCGGGGCTAGGGAAAATGAGACGTAGCTAGGGATAGGAAGGGAGATACATCTAACTGCAGCGCTGGAGTGCCCATCGCCCTGCTCACCGTGTATGTTCTCAGACCCGGAAGTGTACACATACAGACCGAAAGTGTACGCGTACAGACCGACGCATGCAGGTGAGCACCACAGTGGCCAAACACTGATGTTAGCTATAGCTAGTAGGGATGGGCATTTCTAGCAAAAACACTAGTTGGAATTCGCTGGGCAAAAGTCAACTTTTCGACTTTTCGTCGAAATGTAGAGTCAAATTTTACATGGTCTCCCCTGATTCTAAGTATAGTTGAATCTCTTGGTTTGACCAAGTAAAACAATTTTTATAAGCATTTTACGCAAGGTCTATGGAAAAATTAATGGTGGAAGAAATCCCATGGACAGGGAAAGGGGGTGACTTTGGCACTCTTATTGTCAATAGGCAGCCAGACCTACATTAGCCGTTAGCAACGTTAGCATTAGCGTAGCGCTGAGATGTCCCAGGGGACAGTAGACAGAATATCAGCTTTTCTTCATGCAGTAACAAGCCTTGAAACGTTTTCCTTGTGGCTGAGTGTTGCTGTAATATAGACAGTTTAAGACCATTCCTACTACATTTCTAGCGTTTCTAGAGCTACTGAGTGCGGCACTACTATCAGCTGAGCCTAGAGCCATTCTGCTCCAGTGGGCACTGCGCAGCTCTGGTGCGCAGCTCCTACGGCAACGTCACATGGACAAACTACATGTCATTCTTAAAGAGACAGGCGTGGGTAAAAATAAAAAACTATAAATAATTAAAAATATATATATTTTTGACTTTCAATAATAAAAGTCGATCTTGATAATAAAAATGAAAATTCGAAATTCGTTGCCCATCCCTAATAGCTAGATAGCAAATTAAGTCCGCAAAGTGTGGACCACTGGGCCAGCAAGGTCCAGCCAGTGGGTAACGTAGGTCCCTGGAGGACAATGTCCTGGCGGGGCGGGGGTCTGTGTGTAGCCTGGGGAGGGGTGCTGCTAATAGTGGGTATGCAGTTGGGCAGATTCATGGAAGGTGGGTCAGGTGGTCTTCCCTGGAGAAGGGGCCTCTAAGACAGGGTAGAAGGGGGCTGGAGGACACTTATTTTTGCCTCCCAAAATCTTTTTTCTGAAATAGTTGATGTGGCTCACATGCCTTTTATACCATCTGACCACAAAGCAGTGGTTTGCTCAACATCTCTCAAAGCCGAACCTAGCAATAGCACCTTATTACACAGTAATGCATTTATATCACAGTTTAAGCCTCAACTAGTAGAATTTATTAATTTAAACCAGGGTTCCGTTGATGATCCGAGAGTGCTTTGGAATGCTGTCAAAGGTTTCATAAGGTCCAACACCATTTTGTTTTGCTCCTCTCGGAATAAGGCCAGAACAGAGAAACTGCATCAATTGGAGTCTGAATTCGCCCGTTTGGACAATTCACTCCAACTCAATCATAGCGACAGCACGGCATTACAGCGCGACTTAGTGAAGAAAGAAATAAACTCCTTACTTAAATTGCGCTCAGAATTTCTTATTCATCGGGTCTGACAAAACTACTATTTTAACAGCGCAAGACCCAGCCATCTTTTGGCTTTGAGGGTCAGATCTAATGAGCAATTTGCTGATAATGCTGCTGTAAAAGCAATATTTTTATTTGCACAGAACCATTACAAGTCAATTCAACTTTTCGATCATTTTATGCTGATCTTTATAGCTCCGAAATTGCTAATGACAGCTGCTTGTGACTCATTTTTGAACGACCTACTCCTACCTAGTCTTAACGCGGATGAATCTGCCTCTCTAGATAAGCCCATCACTGCAATAGATGCGGAAGGGCAAGTCTCCTGGTAACGATGGGATACCGCCCGAGTGCTACCTTGTCTTTTAGGACATTTTGGGCCCTCTCTTACATGAAATGATTTTGTTATCTATAGAGAAAGGTTCCTTCGCTAGAGATGTCAATGTAGCCTTGATTTCGCTGCTGCTGAAAAAAAACAAGGACCCCATGGAGTGTGTGAGCTACAGGCCTCTTTCACTATTAAATTCGGACATGAAGCTCTACGCTAAGGTGCTTGCACGCCGATTAGAAACATACATGCTTAAGCTGGTTCACTGTGACCAGACGGGTTTTATTAAGACCAGGATGGCTTCAGATAACATGAGGAGATTGCTTCATTTTGGGGCTGCCGGATTTGAAACATACTCCGGTCTGTACGTGTACACTTCCGGATCTGAGAACGTACACAGTGGGCGGGGCGATGGGCGCTCCGGCGCTGCAGTTCGATGATATTGTAGGAAGGTCATAGAGACTCAGGGATTGAGGGGTGGGTAGAGGGAGTGGATAGGGGGCTCTGGGTGGTGGGAAGGACCGTGGTGAGGGGTAGGTCTAGTGGAAATGGGCCATAGCTAGGGATAGGAAGGTCGTAGAGCATTGGGGTTCGAGGGGTGGGTAGGGGGAGTGGTTGGGGGGATGTGGGGGGTAGGGGTAGGACCATTTTCCATGTTGAAAACAATTAGCCCTGTTGTTGAGGTACTCCCAAACATTGCCTAAAGTGCCATAAGGCTGAATGGCCACACCACTGCACTGTGGGCTGTATTTGTGCTTGTATGAGTCTGGACAGACATGGATGTAGACTGCTCTCTTGTTGGCGGAGGCATACAACTGCGATGCGGTTTTTCCAGTTTTGTATTATGGGTTATTGTGTTTTGTTCGATGACATGAAATTCCAATCTAAAGGATGGCTTTACAGATTATCAACCCACTTTTTATCATATATAATCTTGGTAATAAGCACATGGGAGTGGTTACCTTCTCTCTCTGTTTACCTCACGAAGAAAAATCCCCCCTTCCTCTGCCTGCAGAAACTCCGCCCCCACCAGCTGAAAGTCATTAACTCATTGAGTGCCAGCCACTTTTGGAAAACGGATGCTCCCAGTGCCAGCCCTTTCAGAGCGTTTTCAGTGATAACTCAAGACCCACAGAATATTGTGTGATATTACTATGTAAACACCGAACACGGCAAAAGAACGATGAGACTCTCTTGTATCATCAGCAAAAAAAAGTTTATTGATATCATTTTCCGTTCTTTAGTTATCAGCCGGAGAAGATAGGTTGATTTCACCAAAAACAGACGTTGCAAACTAGAAGCTGAGATAATGAGCCTTTTGTGAAATGAAGCATTTCAAGCACATCACTGACTCAGTCTGAAGCTAATATTTTCTGATGTAGTGACGTGGTGTAGTTGTGTGGTGCCCTGCGTGCCCCACCCCCCTCAACTGCAAACTCCTCCTCCGTGGGAGTGTCTCTGGTGGCTCTGCTCGAATCTCTGCTACCTGCGTCAGGCGACGAATCTCTTCCTGCTGGAGCTGGGATAAACTCATCCCCACACTAACACACAGCTTGCATGCTGGAGCTGGGAGAAACTCACCCCCACACTAACACACAGCCTGCATGCCAGAGCTTGGAGAAACTCATCCCCACACTAACACACAGACTAACGCACCCAGCGTCTATTTTCGGAGCGCTCCGCCGTTTTTGTGCGCCGGCTCCCAGCGCGACACCGAAAAGCCAAACCGGACTGCTGAGAATGGTTTGGCTTTTCGGTGTCGGGTGTCTCCTTTTCTGGCGGCTAATCGTGTGGAGAAACTATGCAGCAGAGACAGAGGGGCTCAGGTTTCTCTTTCATCACAGCTTCTTTGCTGTTTTTCCTTGCCTTTCTCTAATCTGGAGAGCGCTGTCGCCACCTGATGGGTCCGTAAAATACTTTATACACCTTCAACATCCCCCATATTTTTACAGGAGATGCATCAGGCTTTGATCCACGTCCCACCGTCAAAAAACGCAATTGACGACTTTAGTCGTCATTGGCACTCTACGTTACTATTTGAATTGACGACTATAGTCGTCATTGGCACTCAATGAGTTAAGGCTCGTTAAGGCTCTCCATGCCATTCTCCATGGATGTGCGCATACTTAAAAAATAAACAATAACAGCCGCCCTTGGAGACGATTCCGCGTCTCGAGCAGAACTTCCGCAGTTTCGTTGTGACGTAAAACGTGTCACAACAGAGCATTTTGCCAGAGGAGGAAATGGGAGCTCTCCGTGAGGAAAACGGAGAGAGAAGGTAAACACTGCCCATGTGCTTATATTACCCCATCCTTTAATCCTAAAAAAGCAGGCAGCCAAGGCACAAACAATACAATACAATACATGAATCAAAGAAAAACATCATAGAAAAGACACCATGTCAATTGAATCATTTAGACCAGGAGAGGCCATAGCTTGGCTCTCAGCCGCTGGATCTGTATATGGTGGTGCTGTATATGTCTGTGAAGTCCATCAGATAATTGTTCCCTTCACACCTCACCACCTGTTCCAGATTATCATCCTTTCTATTCTCTATATGAATGTTCCAGATTATCATCCTTTCTATTCTCTATATGAATGTTCCAGATTATCATCCTTTCTATTCTCTATATGAATGTCTTGACTGGTTTCACATCTCATTGTTGCCCTGACGAAGGCCCATGTTGGGCTGAAACACGTTGGCAAGTTTGTATTGTTCTATTATGAACTAAGCATTTTAAATTAAATCTTTTTTAACCTTTGGAAGAGTGCCTTGGCTGCCTACTTTTTGCTGATCTTCTCCCCATATACCAAAGAGCACCTTCCTTCAGCTACTTTTTAACTTCCAAGAACAACGCTGCCCTCCTGCTCTGTTTCATTGACCATTCTTTAATCCATTTGAATTGAGACTGCAGCACCACAAAATGCAGAACAATTGAGGGAGGTTGCATACTTTCTGATAGCACTGTATAGTTTATATGCTGTATACAGACAGTATAGCTCATAGCTTAGCCTAAACTGTAAAAATGTTCCATGACTCATTTATGCAGCCAATGCAACCACATCCAAAGGCACCGGTTTGACTATACAGTCTGAGTATAGTTCTAACTGTTGATATTAACTGTAATAACAGTATAACTCGAACAGGATTGGGTTGCTCTCGTGGAGGCAGCCACAGCAGCCTGGTCCGGAAACTCCAGTAAACCCAGAACCAGCAACAACAGCAGCCGCTGCCGACGTGAGGCCCAGGGAGAGGAGCAGCAGGCGGAGGAAGAGGAGACAGAGGAGGAGAGAGAGGGAGGAGAGGAAGAGGAGAAAGAACCCTGTCCCATCCAGGTAACTGACCCCTCCATCATGACCATGGTCTGTCCAGTCCAGGTAGCTGACCCCTCCAACATGACCATGGTCTGTCCTGTCCAGGTAGCTGACCCCTCCAACATGACCACAGTCTGTCCCATCCAGGTAGCTGACCCCTCCATCATGACCATGGTCTGTCCAGTCCAGGTAGCTGACCCCTCCATCATGACCATGGTCTGTCCAGTCCAGGTAGCTGACCCCTCCAACATGACCACAGTCTGTCCCATCCAGGTAGCTGACCCCTCCATCATGACCATGGTCTGTCCAGTCCAGGTAGCTGACCCCTCCATCATGACCATGGTCTGTCCAGTCCAGGTAGCTGACCCCTCCATCATGACCATGGTCTGTCCAGTCCAGGTAGCTGACCCCTCCAACATGACCATGGTCTGTCCTGTCCAGGTAGCTGACCCCTCCAACATGACCACAGTCTGTCCCATCCAGGTAGCTGACCCCTCCAACATGACCACGGTCTGTCCCATCCAGGTAGCTGACCCCTCCAACATGACCATGGTCTGTCCAGTCCAGGTAGCTGACCCCTCCATCATGACCATGGTCTGTCCAGTCCAGGTAGCTGACCCCTCCAACATGACCATGGTCTGTCCTGTCCAGGTAGCTGACCCCTCCAACATGACCACAGTCTGTCCCATCCAGGTAGCTGACCCCTCCAACATGACCACGGTCTGTCCCATCCAGGTAGCTGACCCCTCCAACATGACCATGGTCTGTCCCATCCAGGTAGCTGACCCCTCCAACATGACCATGGTCTGTCCAGTCCAGGTAGCTGACCCCTCCATCATGACCGTGGTCTGTCCAGTCCAGGTAGCTGACCCCTCCATCATGACCATGGTCTGTCCAGTCCAGGTAGCTGACCCCTCCAACATGACCATGGTCTGTCCTGTCCAGGTAGCTGACCCCTCCAACATGACCACAGTCTGTCCCATCCAGGTAGCTGACCCCTCCAACATGACCACGGTCTGTCCCATCCAGGTAGCTGACCCCTCCAACATGACCATGGTCTGTCCCATCCAGGTAGCTGACCCCTCCAACATGACCACGGTCTGTCCCATCCAGGTAGCTGACCCCTCCAACATGACCACAGTCTGTCCAGTCCAGGTAGCTGACCCCTCCAACATGACCATGGTCTGTCCAGTCCAGGTAGCTGACCCCTCCAACATGACCATGGTCTGTCCCATCCAGGTAGCTGACCCCTCCAACATGACCATGGTCTGTCCCATCCAGGTAGCTGACCCCTCCAACATGACCATGGTCTGTCCCGTCCAGGTAGCTGACCCCTCCAACATGACCATGGTCTGTCCCATCCAGGTAGCTGACCCCTCCAACATGACCATGGTCTGTCCCGTCCAGGTAGCTGACCCCTCCATCATGACCATGGTCTGTCCTGTCCAGGTAGCTGACCCCTCCAACATGACCACAGTCTGTCCCATCCAGGTAGCTGACCCCTCCAACATGACCACAGTCTGTCCCATCCAGGTAGCTGACCCCTCCATCATGACCATGGTCTGTCCCGTCCAGGTAGCTGACCCCTCCAACATGACCACAGTCTGTCCCATCCAGGTAGCTGACCCCTCCAACATGACCACAGTCTGTCCCATCCAGGTAGCTGACCCCTCCAACATGACCACAGTCTGTCCTGTCCAGGTAGCTGACCCCTCCAACATGACCATGGTCTGTCCTGTCCAGGTAGCTGACCCCTCCAACATGACCACAGTCTGTCCCATCCAGGTAGCTGACCCCTCCAACATGACCACAGTCTGTCCCATCCAGGTAGCTGACCCCTCCAACATGACCACGGTCTGTCCTGTCCAGGTAGCTGACCCCTCCAACATGACCACAGTCTGTCCTGTCCAGGTAGCTGACCCCTCCAACATGACCATGGTCTGTCCCGTCCAGGTAGCTGACCCCTCCAACATGACCATGGTCTGTCCCATCCAGGTAGCTGACCCCTCCAACATGACCATGGTCTGTCCCATCCAGGTAGCTGACCCCTCCAACATGACCATGGTCTGTCCTGTCCAGGTAGCTGACCCCTCCAACATGACCATGGTCTGTCCTGTCCAGGTAGCTGACCCCTCCAACATGACGAGCCAAGTTTTGAGGAAGTCGCAGAGTTCACTAGTCAGCCTAGGTGACATGTTCAGTGGGTGAAGTGCTTTAGTATTTTGCACTAGGCTTGCCACGGTAGTATGTGTTACCGGTGTTACACGGTGGTGAGGCATACACCGATTACATAACATGCCATATATATATATATATATAGATATATATAGAGAGAGAGAGAGAGAGACAGACAGACCGGCCAGGGGAAATGTGGTTTTAAGAGAGCTAATTCTCCGCTAGCATTGATGCTAATACCATTAGCTAAACTTCTGCTAACATTGATGGAAAATAGTCAGCATTGATGACTTAGCTGTGATAAAAGCACATGCTACTCAACTCAGCTATCGTCATTGCCTGGCTTACTGCTGCTTGCTGGTAATGGCCAGAAAAAATCCCCAGATTTGTCGCTAACGACATTAGTTCATTTTCTCCAGGCGGAGAGTCTCTCCCCAGTGTGTAACGTTATGTGAGGCTGAGCTGACAGTGTTGCCAACGCTGAGAGCAGAGCAGCAGCAGCAGTAGGGAGGGGAGGGGAGGGGAAGGGGTTGACTGACTGGGGAAGAAAGGACAATGCAGTATGCAGAGTAGCCATTTTCACCGAAAACACGTCTCTTGCCAGAAAGCTGAGAAAAATTTATTTTTGTGGGAGCAATTCACCCCGCACTCAGAGAGTGGACGTGGCAGGTCACGCTCATCTTCCCTGGGGGGTTAAGGCTTCTGGAGCCGAGTGCACCAGCTGGGCGTACGCCTAGGTGTAACGCTTCGTCCGACGTAGAACTCAAAGTTACGACTAACTTAATTTTATGACTAGTGCACCATGTAGTCTTAAGCCCTGTATGCGTATGTATGGTATGGAGCAGGCGTAAAAGTTACACCCAAGGCGTACCCATACTGACAGCTGTCTCCTCTTGATCTGCGCTGTCGGGACTGACAGCTCTGTGCCGCCAGTGCCGTTCAGTCCTGTGATGCGGGGGAATCTTCTCCAAAAATATCGATCGATATCTGCTGTAAATGGACGCTTTGGGTGCAGGACCTCCGCTTGTCGGCGGGTTTTTAAAAGCTGATGCTGATTTCTTCCTGACTTCGTCAACTGCCCGCTGTGCGCAGTCCGCCATCGCATTCAGTACTGATTGCACTTGTGATCAAATTCCATGCATCTTGTTTCTGTTTGTTTGTGTTGGCGCTGTTAAATTTAGCTGTGAGAACATTTCTATGCTTTGAATACAACTCTATAAGTTTGAGCTGAGTTGGAGCTGTCTGTCAGCTGTCTCGAGCTCATCTGAGAGAAGTGTGTTGCTTGGCAACAAGCACGTATTCACGTGGATGCGCACGTCCGCAGCCTAAAGACCGGGCGCAGCTACGACCATGGTAGGTAGCCTGACTAGGCTTGGTGCACTCGGTGTAAATTCAAATCACAAAGTTGGACGTAGCTAAGACCGGCGTTAACAGTTAAGACCTACTTTTTTGCAGTGCTTTGAGGCACCAGGCTGGAGGTGTTTCATGGAGCTTTTTCCTGGTTTTGTGGGACATAACCCCGGCTTCTGGGCAACTTGAGGAGTGATGAAGTGGCACTTCATAAGGTGGCCAAGAGCGTCGTCTATCGTATGGCTGTGAAAACACGGATTGACGTAAAAACACGTCAATGGCGGGCAACGAGTTAAATGTTTCGTTGTTTTTCTTCATCGGGCATCTGTCGTGTGTTTCTTTATTGCGTTAATATGCATAATTCCATTTCTTTTGAATTGTTGACATTTCTTATTAAGATCTATGACTACTGCAGGCCTCAAGTTATGGTGCGTCTGTGTGTGTGTGTGTGTGTCTGTCTGTCTGTCTGTCTGTCTGTCTGCCTGCCTGCGTGCGTGTCTGTCTGTGTGTGTCTGTCTGTCTGTCTGCCTGTCTGTCTGCCTGCCTGCCTGCGTGCGTGCGTGCGTGTCTGTCTGTCTGTCTGTCTGTGTCTGTCTGTCTGTCTGTCTGTCTGTCTGCGTGCGTGCGTGTCTGTCTGTCTGTCTGTCTGTCTGTCTGCCTGTCTGCCTGCCTGCCTGCGTGCGTGCGTGCGTGCGTGTGTGTGTGTGTGTGTCCCTATCAGGAGGAGAGTGCTCCAACAGTAGAGCCCAGTGTGGATGCTGTTAGGCCAGCAGGGGAGGAGACCCCCCCTTCCTCAGGAACAGAGAGGAAAAACAATCATTCTGGTATGTAACAAAAACAACAGTACCTTAAACAGTAGCCCTGAATGATTCACAGCAGGTGTGGGTGTCAGATCTACTATGTAACAAAAACAACAGTACCTTAAACAGTAGCCCTGAATGATTCACAGCAGGTGTGGGTCTGGTATGTAACAAAAACAACAGTACCTTAAACAGTAGCCCTGAATGATTCACAGCAGGTGTGGGTGTCAGATCTACTATGTAACAAAAACAACAGTACCTTAAACAGCAGCCCTGAATGATTCACAGCAGGTGTGGGTGTAATAAAAACAACAGTACCTTAAACAGTAGCCCTGAATGATTCACAGCAGGTGTGGGTGTAACAAAAACAACAGTACCTTAAACAGCAGCCCTGAATGATTCACAGCAGGTGTGTAATAAAAACAACAGTACCTTAAACAGCAGCCCTGAATGATTCACAGCAGGTGTGGGTGTAACAAAAACAACAGTACCTTAAACAGTAGCCCTGAATGATTCACAGCAGGTGTGTAACAAAAACAACAGTACCTTAAACAGTAGCCCTGAATGATTCACAGCAGGTGTGTAACAAAAACAACAGTACCTTAAACAGTAGCCCTGAATGATTCACAGCAGGTGTGTAACAAAAACAACAGTACCTTAAACAGCAGCCCTGAATGATTCACAGCAGGTGTGTAACAAAAACAACAGTACCTTAAACAGCAGCCCTGAATGATTCACAGCAGGTGTGTAACAAAAACAACAGGACCTTAAACAGCAGCCCTGAATGATTCACAGCAGGTGTGGGTGTCAGATCTACTCGCCCTACTGGATGTGCTCGGGCTCCTGCGACTACAGATGAAAAAGAAGCTCACAACATTTATTTAAAAAAAAGTAAGGCTCATGTTTATGAGAAATCTTCCTGTACACTTGAATCCTGATCATTGAATGTTTGTATGATTCATATTTTGAATGTAATAACGTTCCCAAATGTCTGGTAACATCAATAGCTTAGCTTGTTAGCTAATCTAAACCTGTCGGACATTTTGGGCATGTTAATCCCACGTACCCGACGTACAGCCAATCACAGTGCGTGAAGCCTTGATGTCATCTGTGCCGCGGGCCGATCTTACACCAACACACCAGTGCTAACTTTGATCTTATCTTTATATTCTATAATTGGAGAGTTCTCTGTTTGTTTGTCTGTGAGTTGCAAGGCACAGCATCGCTCCAATCACCAACTTTTTTGCCAGAACACCTTTCAGGGGTCAGAAATTAATCTGGTGCAAAAAAAACAACAATATCTGCCCACAGGGCGCACTACAGCAATATTTTACATTTTTATTAGGCCTTCACACTCATCATCAGTATCCCTTCCCTGCTTCCCACTGATGATGTCACTGTTGACATTGTGACATTATTTACATCAGTGGTTCCCAACCACCGGGCCCCGGACCGGTGCCGGTCCGCAAAGCGATTGCTGCCGGACCGCGAGGAAATGGCAGGGAGAAGGTAAAGAGAGAGGGAGAGAGAGAAAATAGAGAGCGAGAAGAGAGAGAGAGAGGGAGGGGGAGAGACTATTTGTGCGTAATGAACTTGGTCTGTCTGTGCGGTGCTGCCAGCCTGCACCTTTCCCCAGCCCCGTGCCCAAAACACACACATGCACACACACACACACACACAAGCTTAAGGAGTTAAGAAGCTTCTAAAGAAGTGTTTCCCAAACGCCTTCTTAACAGAAGAGAAGAAGAAAAAAAAAAGAAGGCTCTTAACACATTCACCGCCAGCCGTTTTTTCAATACTGTAGGTAGGTTCTGCCAAGGTTTTTTTTTGAGGATTCTGGCTCATCTTTCAAGAGCCGAGGATTCTTTTCTGCTAAGATTTTGTGAACACAAATTATCTCAAAAGAACTAATAGAATGTGTGCTTTCTCTGTCTAAAAGAGTTAGTTTGTAGAGTTAGTAGTTATGTAGGCATTAGCAGTAGAATACAGCATGGTTTCAGCGTCTGAAAATTTATGCTGAGATAAATGGCTTTTTGTGAAATTCGATAGAACAGTCACTTTAACCATTTATTTTTGGCGTAAGACGTCAGACATCTAAACAATAGTTTTGAACAGTCATTTCCTCCATAGCAGCAGGAAACCCCCCTCTCCTTCAAACTCCTCCCTCCGTGTGTGTTCTCCTCTCTCCGTGGCTGCAGCGGTACAAGCGAGGCTCTGCCTGTCTGTGCTGCCTGGCTGCTGGCGGCTGCTCTTTGGGCGAGTCTGCATGAGTCGTTTCGGTTGTGAGCTCAGCTGGAATGAAGCTGCGTGCGATTGTGGGCTTTCTGCCGGTGTTTCAAAGTGTGTTGCACGCATAATCTATTATGCAAATTTGCAATCCCCCACCGCCAGCTCCCAGCGCGATAATGTGCGAAAGCGAAAGCGTTTTCGCCAATCCATTTTACAGTATGAGAATGGTTTCCTTGCGCGTTCCCCTGCAGTTTTGGCTCGGCTTTTTCTAGTCTGGAGAGCACTGTCGCCACTTAGTGGGTCGGTGGAATGGGTTGTACACGTTCGGTGGCTCCCATATTTTTATAGGAGACGTGGGGGGCGTTGATCCACGTCCCACCGTCAATTTTTTTTTTTTTTTTTTTGACGACTTGACTCGTCAATGGCAGTCAACCGTTGAATTTTTTTTGACGAGTCAACTCGCCAATGGCAGTGAACGTGTTAAGAAGCATCTTAACTGGAGCTGTCCACCATCTCGATGTGAGAGGTCCTCTGCGGCCCACTAGATAGCACTCTGAGCCCACCAGTGGGCCACGACCCAGTGGTTGAGAAACACTGTTGTAGAATAACCTAATCGTGGTCATGTTAAACAAGAACTTCTTCTATTAAACATTTATTTCAGACATGGACTGCAGTTCAAATTGCTTTATATACACGGCATACAACAAAATTGCGAGAAACACTACAGAATTTAAGCGACCTTGGGTTCTGTGAAAGGTGCTATATAAATCCACAAGATAAAAGGAATCCATTCTGATTAGAGGAATATAGCCTACGGTAAAACATTTAAAACACAAGTAACCATACATACAGGGGAGATTTTCAAGTGTTCCCCAATTGTAAACACTAAAGGGTGCATGAAAGAAAGGAAAAAGGGAAAAACACAAGAGGAACAGTGGACACAAGTATCTCCTTTTGCCTGAGGCAGCTGGATCTGCCAGTGTTTCGTCATTAAGAAGGTGTTAAGAATGCCCCAGACCCTTCTTACAAAACCTTCTTAACGAAAGATCATCTTAGCGCTAAAAAGCTTTTGGGAAATGCAGCCTTCTTAACGGAAGATAATTTTAGGCTAAGAAGCAATCGGGAAACGCGTTTGCTTCTTAAGGGGGCCTTAAGAAGGGTTAAAGAAGCTTCTTAGCGCTAAGAAGCTTTTGGGAAACGCAGCCAATGACGATTAGTTTGATCAGCATTGAGATCACAATTATTTCTCACGATTACTCTTTGACTTTGGGAACATCATGCATTTATTATGCCTCCGCCGCCGATAGCCAGGCTGGAGGCATTATGGATCCGGGTTATCCGTCCGTACGTATGTCCGTCCGTCCGTCCGATGTTCGTTAACACGATATCTGAGGAACGCCTCGACGGAATTTAATCAAATTTGCCTCAAACATCCACTTAGACTCAAGGATGATCTCATTAGATTTTGGTGGTCAAAAGTCAAGGTCACTGTGACCTCTCCAACGCCATTTTCAAGCATGTTAACGCGATATCTCAGGAATGCCTTGACGGAATTTCATCAAATTTGTCTCAAACATCGACTTGGACTCAAGCATGAACTGATTAGATTTTGGTGGTGTTGTGATCGACACATTATGGACTGTACTGTATCATGAGAAATATGAATGAACATATCATGATTTAACATGTTTTCCTCTCTAGCTATAAACCTCTATTGAGAGGAGACAAATGGCTTTTGTGGTTGCCCCAGGACGTTTCACACCTCTCAGAGCCTCAAAGGATTCCGGCCATTGTTTTATCTCTAAGGGTAATCAAGCCATAAAACCCCCTTTTCCCTTGCCTCACCTTACAGAATGGGCACAGTCCAGCTCACAGAGCGCTATCATTGGCCAGAACCATCACAAAAGACACATGAGAGGCCAATGAGAACCCTTCGTGATTTTCCCCAGACAGTACCAAAACTGTTGGAAACAGTTTTAACTAAGAGTCTCAACTAAGCTTGAACCAGGGGTTGGAGGGGCCAGAGAAGCCGGCTCCCCTCCCCCGCTCGCTGCACCCCCTGAACAAAGGCCTAACCAGGCCTGACCACAGCCACCAGAGGCCAGGGTGAACCGCGCAGCAGGCCCAGGGATTGCCTACCAAGGCCGTAAGTCCCACCAGACATAGCATGCTTACACTGAGATAGTTATACTTAATCTCAGTTAATTTAAGTCGTTTTAGTGTTATACGTCGCCGGGGAAAGCCCCCTCGCGCTTCCAGACGTGCCACAGCCTGGCATAACGCCAGCTGTTGACCAAGCTTCCAGGCAAGAACGCCTGACTGACGACCCTCCCCGCGCACCGCACGTGCAGGAGAAGAAGAAGAAAGCCACACCGCAGCAGGGCAAACCAACGGCTGCAGAAAGACACACCGTGGCGGGCATCCACACAGCCGCAGCACTCCTTCGACTCAACCAGCAGAGAGACTGCACGTCCACCCCCGGCATCGTCGACCCCCATCAGACGTCCGCTGCATGCTTGCCCAGGCCAGATCGCACGTCGGCCCCGACGTCAACTCAGCCAAACCTCGAACCTCCTCCTCAACTCAACCAAACCTACAGCGCACAGGACAGCCGTGCCAACAACGGAACGATTCACTTAGCAGAGTGAATCCGCGTGAGAGTTTATGGTTTAATGGTTCTGGGCAGTTAGGGTTAAAATGCATTACCATGTATATGTTGATTACAGTATCCTGTATGTTGATGTACCATGTTTGCACACTGTTGAATGATATAGACGCCTGAAGGTGAGCGCTAAGTTCGGAAGAACTCAGCGGCCATCAGCGGGCCATTCTCCTCTCTCCCTCTCCCTCTCACCCTCCCCCACTCTCTCGGCCTCCCAGCTGAGCCCGTTCAACCGAGAGGGCTAAGCTTGGAACGGTCTAGAGATGTTCAGAATGTCCACCCGCAAAAATACAGTTAAGCTGAATTAGAGAGTTTGATTAGTCACTCACACAGAGTGATCCAGGCTAGGCAGGCAGAGTGATCCCTTCCTAAATTCGGCAGAACCGCCATTTTGGAAAGGAGGCGGCTCCAGACCGCCCCCCAGCCACCTCTGTCTGACTAGGGCCCAATTCCAATCCGCCCCCTAAAGACTCAAGCCCTGAACCCTCAGTCCCTCTAATGGCTGCCATCTAAAAGTGGTTGAGTCATCAAGTGTGGAAGGGATCCACATTGGATAAATAGGAGGATTGGGACAGCAGAGCCCTTTGCACTTGACAAGATGATGTTGACTCTGGCAGGTTTGGGGTTCGCTATATATTGTTTATTGTCAAGACACCTAAGGTGTTTGAGGGATAGACTCCCTGATGAGTCTGTTCTCATCCAGGCTCTGGCTCTACAGAGTGGACAACAGGTCATTTAAAAATAAATGTAGCCTACTGCAAAATCTGCAACATCTGTAATTATAATTAAAATAAGCATAATAATGACATGTCACCCAACATTATACACAATGTCAATACTGTACAATACAGATTCGGTAAAACTATTTCTCATTCATCAACAAAGTTGTGGATTGCAATTGTAATAGAAATGATCGATGATTATTCTAGGATTGTGTAAAATAACTACTTGCATTCCTCTGATATAATATTTTTGTCTAATCTGAAATCCCTATTAATGTAATGTTTCATTGTCAATTAAGGCATTCCAGCCCACTCGCAAACACCGCGTTCGTTTCGTGCGTGTGTTCTTTTATTTTTTTGACAGATATTTGCAGCCTTCCCCGTTTTATACATCACAACGCTATGCATTGTGGGCAATTCCCTTTCCGTAAGTGGCCATAGCTGCTCCCTTACGGTAAGGGGGCAGAAAGGGCTCACTCTGAGCCCTCATTCACTTTGCGATTTCACCGTGGGACATCCCTAAACCCTCACTCCCTTCACGTGAACGCGCCTCTAAGGGGGTGAGTCAGTAAGGGGGCGAATTGGAATTGGGCCTAAGTCAATCCTTCCTCAACTTTGGCAAAACCGCCATTTTGAAAAGGAGGCGGTCTACACACGATCAGCCCGCCTCTCAGCCAGTCCTGTGATTACATCACAGAGACAGCCAGAACGAGCCACTCCTCCCTCTCTCCCTCCTTCTCTTCCCCTAAAGCACACGCACACACACACACACACACACACACACACACACACACACACACACACACACACACACACACACACACACACACACACACATAAACACACACACACACACACACACACACAATTGATGATGTTTATTCACATTAGGTATTAGCGATAGATGTGGTAGAGTATTAGTCATAAAAGTAAATGTGATGAACTGATATTTTAATCATTATGTTAATGTCAATTGATATTGTGATTTATTAAATCTTTTTATTACATAATGCTATGAATCTTGGTGGTTATTCATGAGGTATTTTATCTGTGGAAATCTGTGACAGAAGCTTACGAACTTTGACCTTCAATTAACTGTACAATGTACACTATATCATTATGAGACTGATATGACAATTTGGTTTGGTGTCTAAACAAGTCATAACTTGACTTTTAGACAGGTCTGTAGCCTTAACTACAGTGGTGCCCCGAATCTTACAGAGAATACAATATTTTCTGTCAAATCTAATAAATTTATGAATATTAATAATTTATAATTATTAATAATCATATTTCATAACCAAACCAGCTCCTGCGAGCACAACAGTGGTCAAAGGTCAAGGCCACTGTGACCTCACACACCCAATTTCCAAGCTCTGTAACACAACATCTCAGGAGCGCCTTGACGGAATTTCTTCCAATTTGCCTCAAATGGCGATTTGGACTCAAGAATGAACTAATGGCGGAGGAATAAATCCGCGGTGCGGTCTTTCTAGTTAACTAATTAACTAAACAAAACAAAAACTTTTAACACTGGATTTCTTTGAACTGTCATCTTTTACCAAGGAATGTTTAGACATAAACAGACAAACACGCCGGCTCGCTGTTCTCAACTTGAGCTTAAACACAACAATATGTTTGGACTTTGGAGGAGGGGCTAGGTGCACCACTGCGAGGGAAAGGGGTGCGCTGGATTTACAACACAAGACAAAACCAGAGCAACATTACTAAACAGAATGTGGCACATTTTATCTTGATTTTCTTGTTTTCGTGATTGTGGGAAGCTAAAATCCTGATCACAATCAATATTTGATTAATTGTGAAGCCCTAATGTCAGGACACTGGAAAACTACTATTACTATGTAAAAATGTAATGTCACAAATGCATTTACATGGACCTCAGTAGAGAAGTAAGCCAGCTTTTCTTCTATCTCTGTAAAGTTGACAAGCAGAATGTAAGCTCTGTGTTCAGTGTTTTGATTGGAGATTATCTTGGTCACAGATGAAGCAGCAGAAACGGAGACGTCAGTTCACCATAGCTACTGTGCCGAGGTTCTGCCCACGCCGCTAGCCCAGCCAACCGCTGAGTGGAACTCGCTGATAGATAACCCCTCAACCAATCACACACCCCCAGAAGAAAAGTCTCCACCCCGTTCCACAGGTAATGCTGCATGTGCTGCTGTTAAACAATAGTGTTATAATAAGTGGAATACTACACAGTATTACCATATATATTATATTACTATATATGGGTCACCGCAGGCTCCGCCAATTCTAACAAATGGTAGCAGCAAGTCTCCTAAATTGTCACATGGTACAATAGACTCAAACCTGCCGAAAGTCTCCTAAGTGACCGTGTCCGTGAAAAACCACGAGCAAAACCCATGTGACAAAATGACAGGAAGTGAGTTGAAGTTGGGCCGTCTTGCTTGAAATCCCATCGTCTTTGGTATTACTAGTGGTTATTAAGATATTAGGAGTTATTAAGTTAATCCTACCCTAACCATTCAATGCTAGCTCTCTATACCGTTAGCTCTTCCAGCTAAAATAGCAATACCAATCTCTTTTCCCTCAGTGTCTATTTCTCACTTTCCTTCCTATCATGGGTGACCAGTAACTTACAGGTCGTTGTCTGACGAATGACCTTCCGCTGCTTGGCGTGGCGTGGGCGTTTCAGCTCGGATACAGTGTACTGGCTACACTCAATTCCGTAGCTTGACTTTCTGCTTGGACCACTTCAAGCTTTGTCTGTATTCTGGTTTTGTCATTCAAAGGATGTGTGAGAATCCCCACTCTCACACAGTGATGGTGTACTGTGTAGGTGATCAAAGTCTCTCCATCGCTTCACTGTGGCTGGTGGCTAGTAGTTAAAACATTGTGGAAATGATTCCATACCATCGATTTCCCTGCATTGCTTTCGATAATGTTACTTCCTCAATTAAAGTATGGCTTTACCGGTAATCAACCCACTTTGTATCATTAATAATCTTGGTAATATAAGCACATGGGCAGCCTTTATCTTCTCGCTCTGTTTACCTCACGGAGAAAAATGCTGCTGCTCCTGTCTGCAGAAACTCAGCCCCCGCCAGCTGCAAGTCATTAAGGCTCGTTAAGGCTCTCAATGCGATTCTCCACGGATGTGCGCATAAATTAAACAATAACAGCCGCCCTCTGAGCAGATTCCACGTCTCCAGCAGAACGTCTCCGCAGCTTCGTTGTGAAGCGTTGTGACGTAAAACGTGTCAGAACGGAGCGCTTTGCCAGAGGAGGTAATGGGAGATCTCCGTGAGGAAAACACAGAGAAGGTAAACACTGCCTGTGTGCTTATTTTGCAGAGATTATTAATGATACAAAGTGGGTTGATTACCGGTAAAGCTATCCTTTAACATTTTCTTTCACGTGTACAGTATCTCCTAGTTTCAGTTTCATGTGTTGTGCAACACTGGTGTTGCCTTCAAGTGCTGTCAGTAAAGTAGTAAAACAACACTCCAGCACACAGACAGCATGTTGTGAAGCCAAAAACAAGACAACACACTAAAGTGACTGAACAATGTGATCGAGTCCGGCGCGAGCCCGAACATCTCTTAAATCTTTTTGTCCAAGCCCGGCCCAGGTCGGGTAGCCCAGCTCTAATACCTACCAAACCATGGAGGTATGAGCTCCAAACGCCTCACAAAATGCTCTGGGAAGGAGACGCATTTCCTTGTTTCATTTAGAATGCAGTCCACTGACTCTGCTCTGCTGAGGTGATCTGCTCTGCGTGATGTTATTGGCTGGGCTGCTCCGCTCCCTTGGTTTGACCAAGTAAAACTCTTTTTATAAGCATTTTACGAAATGTAGGTAGAAAAAATAAATCTATTGGTGCGTATGTCTAAACTGGAAGTGGGTGTGACTTTGGCTCTTTATTCTCTTCTCTAGCTGTTGGCATGAAGAACTCTGCATCCAGGACTCCTACAGCCAACAAACACTCCAGAGAACCCAGTATGTACAAACCCTAACTTGAGTCTGGATTGAAGCTTGTGATTTTGTTGGGAGCATGTGCTGCACCTGCAAAGCAACTGTTACCTTTTCCTGCTGCCCTGACTTCATTCATGGTCAGCCTCTAGCTGTCATAGGTCAAATCGACTGGAGTCACACCGAAGTCACCTTTTGTATCCACCCTTCTTTTCTACATGTCACAATCATAAAAAACAGTACATTCCTAAAAGCCATGGTTGCTGTCCGTCATGTGTTTGTCTTCTTAAATATTGCGTAGTTTGTAATACCGTTTTAATACCGCAGTTTTTGTCCTTTCCGAGCCTGTCGTTTCTGTTCTTTAGCTTTGTAATTCCGGGTTTCCACCAATAAATAGCCACAGCAGAGAGGGTGCTGTATCCCGCTGGGAAGCCAAAGAACAGCAGCAGCTCAGACACGACAAAAACCCCTCACTATTGAAAACTACAGAGTACCAATACAGCCCGGTACTTCACATCCTCAAGGACACTGATCTCACACCTGTCCATCCGTCCGTCCCATTCTTGTGAACGCAATATCTCAGGAGGGAATTTCTTCAAATTTGGCACAAACGTCCACTTGGACTCAAGGATGAACTGACGTTTTTGGCCATAACTCAATAATTCATAGGCTAATTATGAAAAAAATTCACACAAATGTCTAATAGGATAAAATGATGAAGAGATGACATTTTATATCTAAAAGTTCAAAGGTCAACTTCACTGTGACATAATGTTTGTGGAAGTGCTGTCACTTAATTTTGCAGACACCAAAATCCTTTAAGTTGAGCTAATAATGAAATACTTAAAGGGAGACTAAACCCCCCAGATTTCTGGCAAAACGGTATTCTACTTTATTTGACAATTCTGCAGGCAAGATGGCTGCCTGTAGTCTCTTGTACCCTGTCAGAATTCCTAGCCCATAAACTAACTAATAACTTGGCCAATAAGTATGTAACATACAAAATAAAACAAACAGTAATGTCTTCATTTGATGTAGAATGCAGAGGACATCTAACTGGTTCGTTAAACTCACATTCCAGGAATATTGTATTTACCGCACTGCTCCTATAATGTAAGTGGCTCGTGCCTCAGAGAGCCTGGTTGTCGGAACCCACTCGCTTAGCACCAGAACACATTCGATTTGAGGGCGGAACACGCCAGGATTGGCCAACGCCAACTCCAGGGCCCAGAACTGTCAAATCAAATCATCGACAGAGATGGTATGGCCCTTTTTTTTGCATGACAGGCGGTATTTTCAGTGTATCAGAGATAGAGAACGTTATAAATATAGCCATGTTATAAAGAACTAACCAACGCTGATAGTCCGTATGGAAATGGTGTTACTCGAAATGGTTAAAAGTTATATCAATTTGGTCATTCAGTGGCGTTTTACTGCCATATAAAGTAACTAACGTTAGCCGCTAGCATTAGCCACAGTACCCTATTACCCATAATGCATTACGTTATCCCAGCACCCGAACGGCTCGCTGCAGAAAATAAAGCTGATAATATACAATTGATTCAGATTGAAGTACACCACGCGCAAATACCACCGTGACGTAACGATGTACCAAATCATCCATTAATTTGAGGGCCCCCCAAAAAAGCAGGTTTGAACCCATAGAGGGCACTTATGCAGCTGAAAATGATAAAGTTGGTAGAATATTATAAATTTGCTCTCAAATGTGGAAATTTTGACCAGAATTCTTCACACACCACCCCAAAAGCCATATATATTGGTTAAAAGCTGAAAAAAAAGTGTTTTGATGTTTAGTCCTGGTTTAACACATTCACTGCCAACAACGTATGAACACGTTTTCAGAATCCAGCTGTTCCCTGCCAACAACGTGTTTACACGTTTTTGGCATCGATTTTTTTTTTTTGACGGTGGGTTGTGCATCTAAGCCTTTTACATCTCTTATATAATTATTGGAGCCACCGAACGTTTACAACCCATTCCACCGACCCACTAAGTGGCAGCAGTGCTCTCCTGGCTAGAGAAAGGAAAGCATTTTTTTAACTTGTCACGCCATTCTCAGCCCAGCCATTCTCCTTTTCGCGCTGATTGCTGGCGATGCGGGATTGCAAATTTACATAATAGATTCAGCCGATCTACTATGATCGGGTGATAGATTACAGGTGGAGGAACACACTTTGAAACACGCAGCATAAATATGACCAGAATCGCAAAAGCTTCTCTCAACCAAAACTCCAAACGAGCGAGTCCATCCCGACTTCCTCAAACAGCGGCCGTGCAGACATGCAGGCACAGGAGAGCAGCAAAGCACTGACTGGTGACAAGCTTGTCCGCCCACGGAGGGAGGAGTTGAAGCAACTCGAGAGGGAGGGAGAGAGAGAGAGAGAGAGAGAGAGAGAGAGAGGGAGGGAGAGCGAGAGGGAGGGAGAGAGAGAGAGAGAGCGAGAGGGGGAGGGAGAGAGAGAGAGAGAGAGACAAAAATGAATGGTTAAAGTGACTGTTCCATCCAATTTCACAAAAAGCCGTTTATCTCTGAATATTCTTTCTCACGCTAAAACCATGCTGTATTCAACTGCTAATGCTTACATAACTACTAACTCTACAAACTAACTCTTTTAGACAGAGAAAGTACACATTCTATTAGTACTTTTGAGATATTGTATGTTCACAAACTCCAAGCTGAAACGAATCCTCGGCTCTTATAAAATGAGCCATAATCCTCAAAAAACGGCTTGGCAGAAGCTACCTACAGCAAAAAAAAACGTCTGGCAGTCAATGTGTTAATAATCAGATTCAGATAAAGGGCCCTATCGTTGTACGGCGCTATCGTTTGCACTGCCTCTTATTGCTATCTTCCCAGCGTCTAAGCTATCGTCTGCCTCCACCGTCCAGTTTTGCGCTGTGATGACACAGGTGTAGGCGTGGCCCAGGCATGTCGGTGGGCCTCTAGCCTATCATGTGTCTCATAGAGACCATAGTCTTTATTTCTGGGGACTTTCGGGCCTCGTTGAAGAGGCGGATGGCAGTTGGGAAGAAGCTGTTCTTGTGATGAGAGGTTCTGGTTCTGCCAGACCTCAGTCTCCTCCAAAGTTTGTGGCATGGGTGGGAGGGGTCGGCCATGATTTTCTGAGAACATTTCCGCGTCTTGCCGGTGAGCAGGTCCTGAAGCAGGGCCCGAAATTAAATTTTTGACTCACCGACCAAGTGGCGGGTAGATGGAAAAAATCCACCGGCCAAGCATATTTTTTACCGGACAAAATAATAAATCCGGGCCGGTATGAGACTTTGACGGTATGTCCAGCTGGCCCTGCAGCTCACGTACGCACCTGGCTGCTCCTTGATGGTATACTTCAGCGATGCTGGATCACCTGTCCTGGAGCTGGCAACATACAGCTGTCCATGGCTGAAGACGGGGGTCTGAAGCCAGACTCCCACTTCTTTTTTGTGACATCACTGATCACTGATGATGTCAGTACACATTTCCAGTCTGCAGAGCGCTTTCTATGCCATAGCTGTCTATTGTCTGCCATTTCTTCCAGAAGTCATTGGGTGAGATTTGTCTAGGCTAGATTTGTCTGTTATCTGCTCTTTGTGGGTCTAAGCTAGATTTGTCTGTTATCTGCTCTTTCTTCCAGAAAGCAGTAGGTGAGTTTGTTTAGGCTACAGAGTGAAACTAGAGTCGTTTAAAGCTACTAATTGCTCTCACCTGACCTCAGGTGTACAGCCCTTGTGAACGACCGAGTGATTGTGTAGGCGGTGCTTAGGGCCTCTTTTGAATCAGTATTTCTTAGCATAGTAAGTCTAAAGCGGCAGCCTCTGGGCACAAAGACTAGGGAGTCTTTCTGCGGGAGTCCATCGAGGGTAGGCCAGAGAATAGGGCTTCTATTACTTCTCTTTAACTAACTACCTGCTCATCTACCTAACTATGTGTCGTTTCCTCATCCCTGTTATAACCTCAGCCCATAGGCGCCGCAAACACGGCATCTTCAGGTGTAGTAACCCAGGTAATCTTTCCTACCCTAAGCGCACAAGTACCGTAGTCCTTTTTCTATTGCCGGAGGTCTCTGGAACTGCCAGTCGTCGGCTGTTAAGAAAACCAAGACCAGACTATTATAAAAAAATAAAAATAAAATACTAACTAAACTTTACCACTATTCCTTCAGAAGTTGTAGCTGTCATAGACTGTGTTGCATAGTTGATTTCTCTATTGCTGACAAAAATGTGTTATTGTAAGTCGCTTTGGATAAAAGCGTCTGCCAAATGACGTAATGTAATGTAATGTCACAGTGGGATTTATGACATCACTGATGATGTCACACATCACTGGGATTTATGACATCACTAAGGTGTGCCCAAAAACACTTGTTTATATCCAGCATGACGCAAATTAAATATGGTCACCACTTGAGTTCAGAGCATTACTGACATGATATTATGACCTGTTTTACATTGCTGAGCAGACTTAACAGCAGTGGTCACATCACAACAACAAAAGAGTAGTCAATAAATTCTAGCATCATTCACCACACTTTGTCAGTGCATTTCTTCCTGTTCTTTCTCTCTCCACATTGCTGTAGTCATGTCGTCTTTGCATGGTCCGAGCCCCCCCTCATCCAGCAGTGAAGAGCCCAGTCAGTTCCAGTGCTTTCTGCCTGGCTGCTCCAAGGCCTTTCGAAAGGCCAAGCTGCTGGATTATCACCTCAAATACTATCACAGCAGCTCTGCCGCCCAGGCCAACACTTCCGTTCCAGAGCTTCAAGATGGCAAGAGAAGACGAACCGTCTCATCCTGCTCTTGTAAGCGCATGCCTGAAAGTGCTCGTACAACCACACACACACACACACACACACACACACACACACACACACACACACACACACACACACACACACACACACACACACACACACATTGGTCAAGTAGTTCTTATAGGAATACATTTTTCCCAGATGGCAGCACTGTTTGGAACTTCAATACCCAGAAATCTCTATAGTGACCTCAATAAACAACCACAGTCACAGCCTGTCTGTAGAATACCAAGGGTACCAAAGGGATGAGAGAGTCAAAGGATTAACGTTGATGAGTTAAATGGGACAGCGCTCACCTGGTACCGTTCAGGACACACTATTTTTTTATTTCAATTTGAAGTTTTGATTTATCACTCCCTCTGTGGAGAACATTTCCAACCAGTGATGATATCGACTGTAATTTAATTTGGTCAAATGGAATTAATCTGTTGCATCTCAGTGAGTGGGGAAGGAATGCTCTTCCCTGTTGCAGCCCCACTTTGGGAGGGTGACAAGGTTGAAGCTTGAACCTTTAATCTTAATTTGTATCTAGAATTCTAGTCTACTGTACGTGTCTGTGTTTCCTTCGCATATCTCAAGAACCGTCAATCCGATCGACTTGAAACTCGGGGACTGTGCTAATGGGAACCTGTCGAAGTGCAATGCTGAATTCCGTGCAATTTGGACACGCACATATTGATAGCGCCACCTAGAGCTCTGCATTCTGGCCCGAGCCTGAGGGGGATATGGCTGTCAAAATTGGCCCAAAATCATATTAGAATATTCCCTCTAAACAAATCATATTCGTTCGAATATATTCTATTACTTTTTTTCTTTCTTTTTTAGCCTGCATGGCAAGGCAAACCAATACAACTGAACCAGAGAGCTTATATAACTACTTGGTATATTTATTTGAACATAAACCTTTTTTTATTTCAACACAAACATGTGTTGAAACATTCATATTTATTTAGTCAGTACTAATACAGTAGTAGCCTACACTTTTGTAATGTTTTTAAATAACCAGGCAAACTCTTCACCAGGTTTTTTACCTGGTTAAATGTAAAAAAAAATGTATAGCTGCTGCGCAGCAACGGGTCGTGGCCGGGCACTGACAGAGATGCTCACGTCATTTTTTGCAAGTCCAAGTCAAGTCTCAAGTCTTTGAGCTAGAGTCCAAGCCAAGTAAGGGGTACTTAGATTTGCGGCTCCGATTCCTGTTGAAAAAATGAAAATGTTTCTGATAAACTGTTTGAACTGACACATTTAATATTGGTAATGTTTTAAGAAGTGTTTTATAATGGTGTTGATAATAAGCTACTCGAAATTGATCAAACACAGGTTCAGGCAGGCTGTATTAAAATAAAAGTCGGGCTTCATGACGGGCTCGGGCTCAGAATTCTCATAAGCCTTAGGGGCCGGGCTAGGGCCTACATTTTAGGCCCGTGCAGAGTTCTAGCGCCACCTACTGGCAACACAAAAAGTGGTTTATCTTGAGAACCGTTCGTCCAATCGGTTGGTGCAATTGACCAATCAGAACCCTACCCTTCCCCTCCCCATGCTAGTAACTGCAGGGAGAATACACACATTATGTCTCTCTCACACACATACACACACACTACAACACTACTCAAGCATGCTTATGTTTTGTTTGTTTAAAAAAAAAATCTGATTTACCCCTCGCTTTTCTCCCCAATTGTACTTGGCCAATTCCCCCTGCGTTACCGGTCGGTGTTCCACCCACTCTGCCGATCTGGGGAGAGTTGTAGACTAGCACATGCTTCCTCTGATACATGTGCACTAGGGCTGTGCAATTAATCAAATTTTAATCTCAATTACAATTTTGGCTTGCCACAATTATGAAAACAAGATAATTGAGATAAAACAATTATTTTTTATATTTTATTTATTCTAGCCTATTTATTTATCTACATTTTTACTTTTATTATATTTATTTGTTTTTCAGTCCAATTATGTTTTTTCAAATGCAAAAGTCAAGTAAGTGAGTAATCGCGTTAAATAATCGTGATCTCAAATCTGTCAAAAATAATTGTGATTAAGATTTTTGCCATAATCGAGCAGCCCTAATGTGCAGTCGCCAGCCACTTCTTTTCACCTGACAGCGAGAAGTTCCACCAACAGGAGGTAGTGCGTGGGAGGATGACGCTATTACCCCTCGGTTCCCCTCCCCCCTGAACAGGGCGTGCTAGTGCAGCGACCAGGACTCATACCCCATCAACTTCCCATCCGCAGACATGCCCAATTGTGTCTGGAGGAACGTCTTACCAAGCCGGAAGTACCGCTGCTGGGAATTGAACCTGGGTTTCAGCGGTGGTAGGCGAGCTCTTTTACCTCCTACATTACCCAGACGCCCAAGCATACCCATGTTCATTTTTGTATAGATTTGGCTAAATACTTTGAATGTTACAGAATAAAACATTGTCATCTAGCTTACTTGAAAATAATCTGCCTAATGTCCTGCGGCAGTTGTTTAAAAACTGTGTGTGTGTGTGTGTGTGTGTGCGCGTGCGTGCGTGCGTGCGTGTGTGTGTGTATGTGCGTGTGCATGCATGCATAGCTCTGTTCCCCCAGATCTTCCAGGTAGAGGCGGTGCAAGCTACAGCCAGGTCTGGGAAGAAGAAACGCTCGTCAGCCTCTGTGAGCTCCGACAGCACTGAAGTGTCATCCCTAACTCCCATCCCTCACCCCTCCCTGGTGCTGCCTCCCCTTTCTCCCCCCACACCTCCTTACCACAGTCTGCTGAGGAGTCCTCTGGAGCCAGGTTAGTCTCCAATCCTGGAACTGGGATGGGCATCAGAACTTTAACAATCTACCAGCATGCCTTTCTAGTTGATTGCTGGATTTGTTTAAAGGTTCCATATAGGGGTAGGACAATATTAGATATTATCTTCTATCTAGATTCTAGCCGCGCGCTTCAGACAGGAGTTGCAGAGCATGGACTGATCAGCGGCATGATCAAAGGAGGGGGGAGCCGCTACGTGAACAATATGGTGCAACTCTGGACATTACAGTCAAACGTGTGCAGCCCATGTATCAAACTGTTTGTTAGCAGTAATGTTACAGTAAGTCTCCCATCATATACAGTAGGCTACTTGCCCAGATAGTTTTCACAAGCCATTAATATTGCCAATCATAATATGATTGTGTTTATATTCCCCCTGCGTCACGGGCTGCTCAACTCAGTGACCAAGACTACTTTTTTAACAACTAGTCATCATCGACTCGACTTTATTGGTAGAGAGATCGACTTGAAAAAATCTGGAGTCATGCAACCCCTTAACCTTGCAAGCAAGCTGGATTCTCTCGTGAGATCTAAAATCCCGCGAGAAATCCATCTTGGCATCAAGCTTGGCCTTAGTGTGAGTGGCTGAAGCCCCCGAACACCCTGCTGTTCGACCAATCAGCGGCAGCTACAAGCAAGCCTGCAGGGATGCAAACTAGGCATTTTTCGGCGGATCCCGCTTTTTTCATCTCAATTTGGGTAATTTCATTTCATTTTTGGGGCACTCTCTGTCTAGCCTTCAGAGAGAGCAGACGTGTGTATGCCGTGCTCCGCTACTGCTTGCCTGCCTTCTGCTTGCTTGCTGTCTATCTGCCTGCCTCCCGTCTGTCTGCTGCCTGTCTATCTAGCTGCCTGTCTGTTGTGGATTTACGACAATTTCGGGATTTTAAGGCGCTGTACATATACCTTTTTGGGAACCTGGGTCACTATCTAGGGCATGTCGCCCTGTAAAGGATGTACTGACCACTTGCAAAAAATGTCAATACTGGAAACCACTCTCTTCCATCTGAAAGACACTGGGAATATCTCTACACTGCTGCCTCAGAGAGCAGCCTCTTTCAATGGACACACAGAAACTACGAATGCTAACAGTGCGCTAGCCTCCCCATCCTCGCGTAAGCCTCCCACACATGTTCCCGAAAAAATTAACTCTGAAGCTGCGATAGCCTGTGCTATCTCGGGGAAACAAACTGACACTGTCCATTGGAATGTTCAGGGGGGAAGCCGAAAAGGAGATTTATCTCCCACAGATTAGTGATCCCTGGAGCCTCAGAGAGTGCCTCTTATCGCCCGGAAATTAGCTCAGCTACGGGCTGGCCTGCGTTAGCTAGTATAGCCCCTGTCGCTAGCTCTGAACAGCCATGGATTGCTGTGAGAGGAGGAAAGAGAGATGCCAAGAGATTTTCCCCTTAACCAGTGATGTCTCTACAGCTGGTAAACAGATTTCAACCACTATTGGGTAGGCCTGTATCGACTGCCGACACGGATATTGGACCGGCCCATCGGCTTTCCGACAACCTAGGTATGCCCAAAGCTAGGATCCTGTCTACTCACAGCTCCGTAAACAAGATTACTTTACATGTCGGAGAAAATGACATTCTGAAAGAGCAATCAGAAATATTAAAACGTGACTTCCTGGATCTACTAGTGCTTCTGGGCTCCCTGGATATTGAAGCATTTATCAGTGGCCCTCTGACCCCAATTGGATATAGAATCAACAAGTTCAGTAGGTCTCCGGGCTTAACACGTTCAGTGCCAGCGACGCCATATGGCGTCATTAGAAATTTACCGTACAGTGCCAGCGACGCCAAATGGCGTCATAACTCCAAATTGTTTTTTTGACGGGGGGGTGTCGATCTAAGCTTCTTACGTCGCCTCTAACAATATTGTAGCTATTGGAGGTCGATAACCTATTTTACAAACCCATTAGGTGGCGACAGCACTCTCCTGATCAGAGAAAAAGGAGCCAAACACACAGAAATAGTCACTGGTGAAAATGAGGAAATCGCATTGCATCCGTCCGTATGCATCGACGTGCCTCCATAAACGAGCACAACGCCAGCTGTGCCCCCAGCAGCAGCATCCGCTGTCACAACTGAGCACTTCCATGTACGCTGCAACAGCACATTCACATAATCAGCATTATTATTCCGAACTGGAAGCATGCCAGCCCGTGACAAACACACGCAGAACCAAAAAGCTGAATGTCGCGCACCATTCACTGTGTGTGCGCAGCAAACTCAGCAGAGACTGAGAGCCACCAGACACATAAGACACACCCAGGAGGCGTGTGCAGTTGAGGGGGGGGGGGGGGGGGGAGCACGGAGAGCAGCAGAGCAGCATACACTTCACCCAGACAGACCCAGACATCAGAAAATTAGCTTCAGAGTCAGAGATGTGCTTGAAATGTTTAATTTCACAAAAGGCTCATTATCTCAGCTCGTAGAAAAAAAGGTATGTTTTTCGTTCAATCAAGCTATCTTCTCCGGCTCATAACTAAAGAACGGAAAATGGGATCAATAAACTTTTTTTTGCAGGTGATAGAAGAGAGTCTCATCGTTATTTGTGCGTGTTCAGTGTTTACATAGTAATTATTAAAAAAATTATATGACTGTTTTAAAATGCATTGCGGCCTATGTGGCACAGCAAGCAACCTTTTGCCCAAGGGCCGTGGCACTGAAAGTGTTAAGTACATGGCTTTCAACCGTCTGTCCCCTGCATAATGTGAACTATATTGATCATTTCAACCTGTTTTGGAACCGCAAATACCTCTTTAGTGATAATGGAAAACTCAACAGAGATGGCACGAGGTTGTTTACTGCAAACCTTGTCTACAACATCAATCATCCAACATCTGATTTGCTCTTAAGCTTTCTCAAAGTACACCAAATTCATGCATTTTACTTTAAAATGTTTTAAAAAATCTCGCGGGGGGGCATGCCCCCGCATCCCCCTAGGGGGTCTGCGGTCCCCCACCACAAATTCTCAAAATCCTGTGGGAAACACTGGATGCCCGCTTGCCCCGGGCAACCAAAAAAAGAAAAAAGTCAACCATTTCTTGGCCTTTGGATGCCAATGGGGCAACCACGTTTTAACATGTAAAAAATAGACACAGCAGCAAACAGCAAAATATTCACTAAATAAATATTGATTTAAAATGTCACGGTTATATTTAGAGGCTCTGCTACACCGAGTGTTTTGTTGTTGCAACAGTCCGTCAGTTCAAAATGCCGTGTCTCTCTTGCTTCATTTCCGCACGGACTATTATGTGGGCGCACCACACAGCTGCATGTTCCCAGTAGCCAGTCAGTAAGCCATGGACGTCAGCCAAACATACATTAAATATTGCTCCCGAGATCTGTGCGTTGTGTGACAGAGTCGCCCACACAAACAGTGGTCTCCGTCTATCTTAATTTGTTTACTGAACACATTTTATTTGTTGGAGATTTTAACATACATGTATGTTGTGAAACCAAACCCATGGTGAATGACTTCCTGAATCAGATCGATTCTTTAAATTTCACCCAGTCTGTGATTGGTCCGACTCATGAAAAGGGCCACACTCTGGACCTTGTACTGTCCCATGGTTTATGTGTAACCTTGAATGAAATCTGCAACACGTGTATATCTGACCATCTGCCTGTTGTATTTACTGCTACAGTGCCTTGTTCAAAGGCAGAAACTCGTACTCCTGCTCGCCGCCTGCGGGCATTAAATCCTCAAACTCCATCCCAGTTTTCCACTGCTTTTAAAGACTCTTTGTTTTATACTGTGGATGGCCTCTGTGATCGTAGTGCTGATGAACTGACCGCACTCTTTGACACCACTTGCACTGATATCTTGGACTCTATTGCTCCTCTCAGGTCTAAGCGCAAAAAAACACCTGCAGAGCCATGGCTTAATGACACGACCCGATCTCTCAGACGATGTAGACGAGCTGAGAGAAAGTGGAAAAAAGACAACCTTCATGTATCCCTGGGCATTTTAAGGGAGTGTCTAGCCACCTATCAAAGTGCTGTTAAAACTGCCTTTATCTCCAATCTTGTTTCTAATAACAGCCACAGGCCACAGGTCCTTTTTAACGTTTTTAATTCTCTTATCAATCCCTGTGATACAGCTCGCATTGTGCCCACGCCTGCACTCTGCGAAAACTTTTTAACATTTTTTGTTGACAAAATCTCTGTTCTTAGGTCTCTAGCCACCACGTGTGCCCTAGACCCGTCTACTCCCCCTGTATGCCTGGCTGTCTTTGACCAGTTTGAGCCTGTGTCCCTCTCTGACCTGTCCAAGGTGGTAGTTTGCGGCCTACAAACTGCCCCCTGGACAGTATCCCATCCCGCTTGCTCAAAGATGTTTTTAATTCTGTTGGGTCAAGTATCCTCCTTTAGTGAACACTTCTCTCAGCACAGGGTGTGTTCCAGCTGCTTTCAAACGTGCCGTAGTGCAGCCCCTTCTTAAAAAGAACAACCTGGACCCCTCTGTTCTCGCCAACTTCAGGCCTATTTCCAAACTGCCCTTTTTATCAAAGGTTTTGGAGAGGCTAGTTCTAAACCAACTACATACTTTTCTAGTCGACAACGACATCTATGAGCAGTTTCAATCTGGCTTTAAACCACGCCATAGCACCGAAACTGCTCTCTTAAGAGTTTTTAATGATCTTCTTTTAACTGTCGATGCAGGACACTCTGCTGTACTAGTGTTACTGGACCTGACCGCGGCCTTCGACACTGTGGACCACAACATGCTGCTTCTGAACAGTTTAATTCTAAAATGAACTTCTGACATTTAAGAAACTGACACCTCTAATCACAGAATGACAAAGCGAAAGTAAATGAAATTATGAATTTGGAGACAGTTGGCATTATAAAATAGCGTTGTATTTGGGTACAGAATCATCTGTGCTTTGGGAGAAATTGACTGGTGAATTTCAGGAGGTATTTGGAAGAAAATGTGACTCTGTTGAGTCTGTTTTGGATAAAGCCTTCATAGGGTATGGTCGAGAACGGGACCGAGATGCACTCCGGTCCAAACCAAGCAGCTGAGTAGCCTCAGCTGGAATCTGCTTGAACAAAGGACAAAGTAAAAAAAACTTCTCAATTTAATTTGACTCATTTTGTCAAAGAGCCTCCAATACCATTCTCAGCTCATTTGCAACTATCTATTCTAAAAAGAATATTACAACTGTATTAGTGCCTAATCAATTTAAACCCTTTGGCTACACAGAGATCATCTTGCACTTGCACATAATATTATAGTGTCGTTTGTCTGTGATGTGGTCCTTCACATCTTCTTAAAGTCCTCTTTTGAAAAGTTTCATTTACATAGTCAAATGCCATGTTCTAACTTTATAGCATGGAAGTGTGGTTGTGTTGCCCTTTGAAAGCTCCAACACAGATGTAAAGTCCAAAGGTCACTTGACGTCACCTTTTTTAGACTGTCGCTGGTCTAAAGGTGTGATGCTGAGCCTCCCATTGATAAATAATTACACACTGTTCTGTGTTCATTTGTTTTGAATTGTAAAGATTTGTTGCATTAAGTTATTTTGGATGTAACTGAAAATTTGGGAATTTTGTTCTTTCTTCCAGGCTTCATCAAGATGGAGAAGAGAATCAAAATGGAGGAGAAACACATCAGCATAGGTCTGACTGTTGTTGGCTGCTTGGGTTTTTGGTTGTTCAGTCTACTGTACCATTTGTATGTCTACTTGCCTGGCTGCTTTTACGTTTTTCCTATTTGTCAATCTGTCTGCCTGCTTATCAATCTACCTGTCTGTATTTCTGCTTGTTTCCCTATATAAATGATCTGCCTGTCTGTCTGTCTGTCTGTCTGTCTGCAGGGCGAAGGGAAAGGAGAGACCAGAGGGAGAATGACCACTTCAAGGTCAAACTAAAGAAGAAGAAGAAGAAAAAGAAGAAGTCCAAGCAACACTGTGAGTAGAAGACAGAGACTGGATAAAAGACGTAATATAAAAGTGGAATATAAATATTCCCGGAACCACCAGAAGGATCTTAGGCCTTAAAACATAGATTAAAAAATAAGTGATATATGATATATGAAATTACAGTATATATCTTGGAGCCACATCTAACCATCATCATCAGTATATAAATGGGAGCTGGGGCTCTGTCTGTTTGTTTGTTTCTTTCTTTCTTTCTCTGCCCCACTGTGATTGTCCCACTGTGATGTCATAAATCCCACTATGACACCATCCGTGATGTCATAAATCCCACTGTGACATCATCAATGATATATATATATATAGTCGCTGTCGCGGCAGAACCTCAAATCTCCACAACAGCAACTTTTCAGGTAAGTAAAAAAAACTTGCTCTTAACACGTTCACTGCCAATGACGAGTTGACTCGTCAAACACAATCCAACCGTTCACTGCCAATGACGAGTTGACTCGTCAAAAAAAAAAAAAAAAATTTTTGACGGTGCTACGTGGATCAATGTCCCCCACGTCTCCTATAAAAATATTGGAAGTATTGAATGTGTATAATCTATTTTACCGACCAACTAATGGCTCAATCCCACCACACTTAACAGCCCTGCACAGCTCGTCCCCACTCGGCTCCACTCGTCTCTACTCGATGGATGTTTTGCTTCGACCGGCGCTCGATCGGCCCCCACCCACCCCCGCCCACAGCTGGTCGTCTAAAAATAGCGACCGCATATCTGTCCTTCGGCTCTAACATAACGTTACAATTAAATCCATCCACAGAACTTTTAAACTGTTTATGAAATACTGGTGCCTCTAAATGACCTACAGTGTACATGGGCAAATGTGACAATCGGCCAAGAGAATGATATCACAGGCATGCTGCGCTGTGCGGGGACGGGAGAGGCGCAACAGAGTGAAGCCTCTACCCCGCAGCCTCTCACCAGGCAAGACCGGGGCTTCCAAACACCCGCTGCGGCCTAGCGGAGCGCTGCAGCCTCCACTCAGCTACAGAGCTCCCTGAGCGAGCAGCGGACTTTTTTCTCAGACAATTGAACACCCGCCACGATTTTATTTCACCGGAGGTGAAGGCAGCGACACAAAATACTGATGGAAATATACATAACAGAAGATAAGGTAAGACCACTAAACTGGTATGCAGCCGCCAGCATTGCATTGACAGTCAGTAGACAGAGTAAACACGATTCTCTCTGACCAATCAGTAGCCATCAGAGTTTTACGTCACCATTTGGGACCTACTCGCCAGCCCGAAGTACCCCGACGAGGCAGGGACCAAAAGTAGCACGACTCGGCCACAAAACAAACCGAGCTGGGCCGGTTTTTGATGGTGGGATGAGACCAAAAGTCGAGTCGAGCGGAGCGGGACCGCGCTACTAGCTGCTGTGGAATTGGGCCATAAGTGGCGACAGTGCTCTCCCGACAGAGAGAAAGCCAACCAAAAACAGCCGCGGGAGCAAGCCATTCTCAAGGAAATGGCTTGGCGATTTTACAGTCATCAGTCACCAGACTCGCCCGAGAGCGGCCGCGCCAGCAGCAGCACACCGAGAGCGGAGAGCGGTGCTGGCGTGGGGGATTGCAAATTTGCATAATAGATTATGGGTGAAACACACTTTGAAACACCCGCAGAAAGGCCAGAATCGCACGCATTCCGAAAACCCAGAAACGAACGAGCCTCATTCTCATACTGTAGGCGAAAACGCTTTCACGCTGCTGCACACGGGCGCACAACGTTCCAAAAATAGACTGGGTGGGCAGCATAAAGCCTAGAATCGCACAAAGCTTCATCAAAGCTCTCAACCGAAAATCCAAGAAACGATTGAGTCCCATCCACAGTCCACACTCGCCACACTCGCCGACGAGGGGCCGCCAGAGAGGGAGGCTGCTCACTGCTCAGACAGGCAGGAGAAACTGGCTTGTGACAAACGCCACCAGACACGCCCACGGAGGGAGGAGTTTAAAGGAGAGGGTGTTCAGAACTATATTGTTCAGATGTCTGATCTCTCACTGATGCCAAAAATAAATGGTTAAAGTGACTGTTCTGCCTGTTTGATTGAATTTCACAAAACTGCGATTATCTCAGCTTCCTGTCTCAGACGCTGAAACCATGCTGTACTCAACGGCTAATATCTACATAACTACTAACTCTACAAACTAACTCTTTTAGACAGAGAAAGCACACATTCTATTAGTACTTTTGTGAACTTCGTGTTCACAAAGTCCAAGCAGAAAATTATCCTCGGCTCTTGTAAAATGAGCCAGAATCCTCAAAAAACGGCTTGGCAGAAGCTACCTACAGTAAAAAAAAAAATGGCTGGCAGTGAATGTGTTAAAATACTGAACCAAACGTTGTCAAAGTTGGCACATGTCTTAATTATAGTTAGTTTCCCGCTGAATGTGTCATTACATTATTAATATCTTACGTGGATAAGCTCAAATTATGTTTATGTTATCAGTCCGACTTGGAAGCACTCTCTCCCGGCCAGTCAGGCGCTGATGGCTGCCTCCCCTCTGGTATGCACATGCACGAGCCGCAAGCTCCGGGCCACGGGGGCACGCGCAGCCGACCAGCAGTGCTCCCCAGCCTCTCATGGCCGAGGCGAAGGCTTTGGGATGGGGGTGAGAACAGTCTGACATAACGTAACGTAACGTTAACGTTACTTTATTCTCGTCAGAAACCACTCCGATTTGCATGTTAAAACAAGTTTGCAGCCTAGGAATCACTGGAATGATGATACGGATGCAGTAGCACACGTGCTCCACACCGCCCTCTCCCACCTGGAGGGGAAGGACACCTATGTGAGAATGCTGTTCGTGGACTACAGCTCAGCATTCAACACCATAGTACCCTCCAGGCTGGTAAGCAAACTCAAGCATCTGGGACTAAGCACAGCGATGTGTGACTGGATCCTGGACTTTCTAACAGACCGCCGCCAGGTGCTGAAAGTGGGCAACCTCACCTCCTCCCCACTGACCATCAGCATAGGAGCGCCACAGGGGTGTGTCTCCAGCCCCTTCTGGTATGACCTCTACACCCACGACTGCGTGGCGACTCAAACTTCGAACACTATCGTGAAGTTTGCAGACGACACAGTGGTCGTGGGGCGGATCTCCAGGAGCGACGAGACAGCCTACAGAAAGGAGGTGGAGGCCCTGGAACAATGGTGCCAGGACAACCACCTCTCTCTGAACGTCTCCAAGACAAAGGAGGTCATTGTAGACTACAGAAGGGGGGGGGGGGGGGGGCGCACACCCCCCAATCACCATCAACGGCACAGTGGTGGAAAGGGTGGACAGCTTCAAGTACCTGGGAGTCAATATCCACCAGGACCTGACATGGGCCAACCACATCGCCACTGTTATCAAAAAGGCCCAACAGCGACTACGCGGACTCAGGCGCCTGAAGAAATTCGGGCTAAGGCCAAAAATCCTCAGGGACTTCTACAGAGGCACCATTGAAAGCCTGCTGACTGGCTGCTTCACCACCTGGTACGGGAACTGCACCACCATGGACCGCAGGGCGCTAAGAAGGGTGAGGCGCGCGGCCCAGCACGTAACAGGATGTGTGAGCTGCCAAAACTGCAAGATCTGTACAACCAGCGGTGCCTCAGGAGGTCCCTGAAGATCATCAAAGACACAAACCATCCCCACAACAGCCTGTTCTCCCTGCTACCCTCAGGGAGGAGATACAGGGTCCCAAGAGCACGCACAAATCACTTGAGGGACAGTTTCTTCTCACAGGCCACGAGACTCCTTAACATATACAAATAGTGTAGTAGCTGTACTGTACCGCACTGTAGATGCTACCATTATGTATGACTAATGTTCAATAGTATGTTTAATTAGGTATACGCTATTTGCACCTAACAGAATGTTATTATGTTTAATTATGTTTAAAGTATGTTCATGCCATTTGCACTATGGGCAGTGAATACGCCACTGTCTGTGGCGTGTCTTACTGCTTTATTGCTTGTTGCCTCTTGTTTTTTATTTATATATCTTTTATTTTTTGCACTATGTTGTAACGGAGCCTACAGCACAAGAATTTCACACGTGATACTTGTACTATTGAGTGACAATAAAAATCTTGAATCTTGAATCTTGGAAAACATTTTATTGATCTATTCACGTCAGAGGAAGCCAGGATTAAACAAAACGATATCACAAATACACAGCGCGTCTGCCGTGTGTCTTTTCCGGGTTTAGTGTCCTGCGTGGGGGGGTACAGACGGAGGTAGGGGATGAATTTCGAGGTTTGACTGACAGACTGAAGGCGAATGGCGTTACGAGAATTACTCACAAGCTCGTTTGAATGCTTTTCCATTGGTTGCATTTGGTAAAACCCACACAGAGACGTGAAGGCTGACCAATGGCATTGATTCATGACAAAAGATAAAACTCTGAAATAATTGATATTCGGGGTCCTGCCGCGACAGCGACATTTCCAATCTTTCCAAATATGCAAATTAAAGTACCATAAATATCCAAAATAATGGTTAGGCAAATAGTCTTCCTCACAACATTATTTAACAAACTGTATAAACTATTACCAATGAACCTTCATATCAATCCTTAAGCAAACTTAAATACTTTATAAAGAAACTGAATTGCTACTTACATTGAAGGTTATTCAAAAGACACATGGCAAACAGGTACAAGCACTCTGGTGAGGTGAAGATGTTTGGAGACAAAGAGGAGGAAGGCCTGATCCCTGCCTCTATTTATAAAGTGGGAGGTACTAGCACAGGCACACTGAACCACCACTTGGTGTCTCCTTGTGGAGATCAGGGGGAAAACTTGTAGTTTCTAACAGCCGCCCCCGGATTTGAGCAGCAAATATGTTTCATTTTGTTTCTTCAGTGATTTCAGGGAGTGTGATTAATCTGGAAACAGGGCGTAGGTATTCTCGACCTTTCCAGGGAAGGTTTCAGTTATCTTTCCAAATGAATAGGCCATGTTGCTCGAGGATATTGAGGGTCAACTATCATCACGACCTGACCTGAATCCAAGTTTTCCTTGTCAGTCTCCCATTTTTGCCTGGTTTGAAGATTTGGAAGGTAGTAGCGAATGAATGCTGTCCAGAAATGATCAGCTAAGATCGAAGATCTGACTGTGAAGATCTGACTCCTGCCGAGGAATTCACTTTCACAGTAGATTGCCTGAGGAAGAGAGGAGTCAGGCTGCCCCATTAGCAACATGTTTGGTGTGACTGGGTCTGGGTCAGCAAGGTCAGAGGAGATATATCCAAGAGGCTTTGAATTCATTATGCCTTCAACTTCAATCAAGACTGTGTGTAGGACTGTTCAAGATTCAAGATTTTTATTGTCACTCCGTAGTACAAGTATCACGTGTGAAATTATTGTGCTGTGAACTCCGTTTACAACATAGTACAAATATAATAGGGCATATGAGTGCAAAAACAACAAGAGACACAACAAGCAATAAGGCAGTAGAGCGATAAGACAAGTCAGAGACAGTGGCATATTCACTGCACATAGGTGCACATGTCATGTGCATACTTTGGACGTACTTAAACATTTTAAATTCGACTTATTTGACGTACAGGTGCAAATAGCATATACCTAATTAAACATACAATTAAACATTAGACATACATAGTGGTAGCATCTACAATGCGGTACAGTACAGCTACTACACTATTTGTGTATGTTAAGGAGTCTCGTGGCCTGCGGGAAGAAACTGTTCCTCAAGCGATTTGTGCGTGCTTTTGGAACCCTGTATCTTCTCCCTGAGGGTAGCAGGGAGAACAGGCTGTTGTGGGGGTGGTTTGTGTCTTTGATGATCTTCAGGGACCTCCTGAGGCACCGCTGGTTATATAGTTCCTGCAGTTCTGGCACCTCACATCCTGTTACGTGCTGGGCCGCGCGTCTCACTCTTCGTAGCGCCCTGCGGTCCATGGTGGTACAGTTCCCGTACCAGGTGGTGAAGCACCCAGTCAGCAGGCTTTCAATGGTGCCTATGTAGAAGTCCCTAAGGATTTCTGGCCTTAGCCCAAATTTCTTTAGGCGCCTGAGTCCGTGTAGTCGCTGTTGGGCCTTTTTGACAACAGTGGCGGGGTGACCGGCCCATGTCAGGTCCTGGTGGATGTTGACTCCCAGGTACTTGAAGCTGTCCACCTTTTCCACCACTGTGCCGTTGATGGTGATTGGGGGGGGTGTGCCCCCCCCTCTCCTGTAGTCTACAATGATCTCCTTGGTCTTGGAGACGTTCAGAGAGAGGTGGTTGTCCTGGCACCACTGTTCTAGGGCCTTCACCTCCTCTCTGTAGGCCGTCTCGTCGCCCCTGGAGATCAGCCCCACGACTGCTGTGTCGATTGCAAACTTCACGATGGTGTTAGAGATTTGAGTCGTCACGCAGTCGTGGGTGTAGAGGTCGTACCAGAAGGGGCTGGAGACGCATCCCTGGGGCACTCCTATGCTGATGGTCAGTGGGGAGGAGGTAAGGTTGCCCACTCTCACCACCTGGCAGCGGTCTGTCAGAAAGTCCAGGATCCAGTCACACATTGCTGTGTTTAGTCCCAGGACCTTGAGCTTGCTTACCAGCCTGGAGGGTACTATGGTGTGGAATGCTGAGCTGTAGTCCACGAACAGCATTCTCACATAGGTGTCCTTCCCCTCCAGGTGTGAGAGGGCAGTGTGGAGTACGTGTGCTATTGCATCCGCCGTGCTCCTGTTGGGGCGGTATGCAAATTGGAGCGGGTCGTGGTCCGGGGGGAGTGTGGGGCGCATGTGTGATATGACCAGTTTCTGTTGTTGGTTGGTTTCCTAATGTAACATTGAGGGTAGGGCTGCTCAATAAATCGATTTTGAATCGTAATCGAATTAATTAATTAGTAGTTCAAAAAATGAAAATCGTAAAATCGATTTAAACTTTAACTAGGGTAATTACGTTACGGCATGGCGGCTATCTCTCATGTACGCGTGCTGCTTACTCGTCCATTCTCCCCGCTGTAATGTCTCTCTGGAGGCTGTGACTACTGCTGGCTACTAAAGACAGCAGCAATGAACTTATTTATATTTCAACGCCTCCAAAAAGCACAGAGTGTGAGCACTGAGCAGCGTGTTGCACTGCGGGCTGTGCAAGATAACGATTGCCACAACACACACACGCGCGCGCACGAACAGACGTTATCATGGGACGCTGAAATGCTGCCTTTATAGTTCACATAAGAACAAAACAACACATGAGGCCACCGAGTAGCTTCTGCTTCTTGGCTGTAACGTTACCAGTACTGACCGTGTCTGTCTGAATTTCCTCCTAACTGCTGCTATCGCAGTTCCCCGCATACCTGTTGTGACTTTGTGTTATTCTAGTGTCAAGTGACTGCAGGTTAGCAAGCAACAGCTAGGAAGTTAGGCATAGCAAGTTAGGCTAAAACAGGAAGTTGGGTTGTTCTGCCTTCAGAGTAAAAGCATAAATCAGGGGTCTCAAACTCAAATTACCTGGGGGCCGCTGAGTGTCCAGTCTTGTCACAAGGGGGCCACTTCATGTATTTAAGAAAAAGAGAGAGAAAAATGCAACCGTTCGAATTCTCAACATTAACAATTTATTCATTTACTTGAGGGACAATCTATTTTTTACATTAACAATTTATTTGTTTATTTGAGGGACTTCTTTTTTCTTTTTTTAGGGACAATGCACATTACTAAATTAGGCAGTGTTCATTTTCAACTGTCCCTTGGAACTCCAGCTAGAATTAGAACTGATCATAAATGTCACTTGACAGCTCAGTAATCCGCTCTGCCGCTGTGTTGGCTGAAAGGCTGATGTTGCTTAAGTGACTTTTTTTCTGGACAGACGATATTTGCAACCTGCAGCATGCAGTCTTTTAGAAACGTCAACGTGCCTTCAGTAAACGGCTTCCCGCTTTGGCAATCATCTCACACACCACGTAACTTACTTCAACTGCTGCACCAGCCTCCTTTCTGCCTTCTGGAAGAGATGTTGTTGCATTGACAGCTCTTACTTTAGCTGTGCAGCAGGTTTGTCCCTCTCATCTCCCCGGTACTTTGCATAGGCTACTGCTCTGCATGTTTAGTTGAATAATGTCGCTTCAGGTTATATTCTTTTAGGACGGCGATTTTCTCTTTGCAAATGAGGCAGGCGGCATTCCCTTTGAACTTGACGAAAAAATAATCACTCTCCCACTTCTCCTGAAACTGTCTGTGCTCGTCATCAACCTTTCTTTTGCCTTTTGACAGCGACATGTTTACTTCTCAACAAAAGACAACATTTCAGCGTGCAAATGTTTTTCTTTCACTGGGGTGAACCCAATCACCTGCTAATGAGGTGGATTTGACATGCAGTGATGATCCCGCTGGCCTGGAGTGTGAAGCGTGTTGCCAGATACTGCTGACGGTTTCCAGCACAAAGAGTTCAAAAAACGCCAAAATGCACACAAAACAGCCCAAGGAACTGCACATCTATGTACATTTATCTGGCAACCCTGGTGTGAAATGCGGCTCATCTGCATGAAGACAGCGCCTCGTCCACGCGCCTCGGGAGCGCATGGCTGCCATTGCCTCTGTGTTTTACAACGAGCGGAGGTGCGGGCCTGATTTCACTATAATTTGATATCAATTGGTGGGCCGGAGCGTTATGGATTTGGGTTTTCCGTACGTACGTCCGTCCGATGTTTGTTAACACGATATCTGAGGAACGCCTTGACGGAATTTCATAAAATTTGCCTCAAACTTCAACTTGGACTCAAGGATGAACTGATTACATTTTAGTGGTCAAAGTTCAAGGTCACTGTGACCTCACGAACACTATTCCAAAGTTCGTTAACGCAATATCTCAGGAACGCCTTGACGAAATTTCTTCCAATTTGCCGCAAACGTCGACTGGCATGTAGTCCATGGGCCAAGGCTGAAATTTTGACATATCGGTACCACCTGAGGTGACCGCACGATTTTGTTATTTTTGTCTTCCTACATGTCTCTAGTTTATATTTTGGTATGATAACCCTTCCGATTTGGTAGCTTAAGGATAGTTATCACTCTGTAAACAAACCTACCCCCAAAAAATGACAAAACCCTGATTTCATCATATCTCCTGAACCACACATGATAACGCAAAAAATGTGATGTCTACCCCTATGTTTTCATGGTCAGGGATTACAATGACACCCTAGACAACATCATAAACTGTTCACATGAATAGTTAATGGTGAATTCAGTGGTGTTTTGGTGAATTCAGTGGTGTTTTGAGAAGGATACAATGCAATTAGTCCATGGGCCAATGGTGAAATCGGTACCACCTAAGGGGACCGCGCAATTTTTTTTATTTTTGTCTTCCTATATGTCTCTAGTTTATGTTTTGGTATGATAACCCTGCCAATCTGGTAGCTTATTGATAGTTATCACTCTGTAAAAAACCTTCTTCCATATAAATGACAAAACCCTGATTTCTGTGTATTAGTCCAGATGATATGTGAAAATCATGTTCACTTTTTCATAAATGCATGAAACTTGGTATGCATATAGTTTGGGGCCCCGTAAATCTTCTGAAATTAAGCCATCACAAAAATGCCTCGTGGTGGCCATTTTGATTCTGCCATAAGTGAATTATGTAGTTTGCATCATATCTCCTGAACCACACATGATAAGACAGAAAAGGTGATGTCTATCCCAATGTTTTCATGGTATAGGATTACAATGATACCATATAGAACATCATAAACTGTTAAAGTAACTAATCAATGGTAAATTTAATGACGTGAGAAGTTAATCACAGTTTCTGATAACTGATGCTATAACCTCAATTCCATGACCACTCTCTTGCTAACATTTTTTGATGAGTAATTTTACTTCTATGGGCCTTTTGTTAAAATAGCCCCCAGGCCCCTCCCAAACATCCTGCGACTTTCTGCCAGACGGCCAAATCCAAGATGGCCACTGGTACAATCTTGAAAAATTTACTTTTGAACCAGAGCACCTAGAATAATGTATGAAGACACTTTTCGGTGTAAGTCAACCACAAAGAATCTGATTCTGACATCAGTTTTACATTCTGACATAATTTTGACCCAGAATTCCAAGATGGCTGCCATCCAGTAGCGTGAAAACTTAACTTTTGAATGGCAACATATACGTATGTGGTAAAGATACAATTGGGAGTGCTGCATTGGGTCAAGAAGACATCAATATAGGTTAGCAGAGTAAAAATCAGGTGCTCTTCCAGGATGGGGCATATATAGATAGAAGATAAAAAAGAGGTAGCTGTCCAGTGTGGTTGCAGGAAGTTCCCCAGGTGTTGAAAGCAGCAGAGGAAGACATCCGAGGCACTCAGAATAAAGGATTTTTAATATAATTCAGAGTGCCTCGGATGTCTTCCTCTGCTGCTTTCAAAACCTGGGGAACGTCCTGCAACCACACTGGACAGCTACCTCTTTTTTATCTTGTATATACGTATGTGGTGTTTGGGGTTTACCATTTTTAGAATAAGGACGGAGATTAACAATGGTGAATTATAGCTATTTTAATTGCAAATCCATGCCTACCAAACATGGTTTAGTAATGACAATTATTGTGTTTTGAGGGTAATTTCATAATTATGTTAGTCTCGCTGGCCAGCCTCCCCTCCCTACCGGGAGAGGAGTCTGGCGCCACGGAAACAGGCAACTGGGATAAGCCCTCCCCTGCTCTACAGCTGCTCTCCCATTGGAGCGACTGTTTCAGTGGCTGCTGGATGTCTGCTCCCGGCTTATTACAAACTCTGTCATTGGCTCCGACCACGTCAATCAGGGCAGCTTCTGCTCCCTCCTCCCTGTGTGTCGCTGTAAATAGTGCCCTGCTGCCTCAGTGAAAACAACAATGCTAACTAGCTAGCAAGCTAACGGCAGAAACCGACACGCTAGCTCGTTGCTACACGCTGAAAAGGGCAAGTTGGATTGTTGGAAACTATTTTCCAAGGGCACTGCCGCTAAGCGCCGCCCATCTCAATCCCACTATGGAGACCTGCGTGGGAGGGGAGGCAGGCCAGCGAGACTATGGGATAGGTGAAGGTGAATAGCCTATGTCCATTGTCCAACAAGTTTTCTAAATTAATTTCCCTCTTTGCGATGTGATAAAAGTTTCTCAGTGAGTTATAGTTGATTGCCTCACTGAATTATCTGCTAATATCCAATTTTAGCAACAGAATTTGATGTCCTGGCGTGGCACGTCCCTGTGTAATGACATATCCAAAAGGAATTTTACTCTGCGCTGTGCTGCACAGCATAGAGATTATGGTGCGCTCAAGCGCAGCGGGGTATTTAGCGCGTAAGAGGTGCTTTTTTTTTTGGCGCGTAAGAGGTGCTGCCCCGTATTCTGCGCAGAAACGCCTGATTGTGGCACGCCTATGTCCAGTAAAAATTATAACAGGCATGCGCTTGTGCACGCCCCCAATTTGCATTGCGCGCGGCGTACCGCTTTTGCGAAGATAGGGCCCCCGGGACTTGCAAGAATCTGGTCAACTTCTCCTCTCCTGCAGCATGGGCTGATTTTAAGTCTGCAATGAGTTCATCAGAGAGGCAGGCAGACTGTAAGGTGCGGAGGGTTGGGGAGGCCAGGTCAAACGGGAAGGAGTTGAACTCATGCATGCAGGCATGGCTCAAAATGGATGCGAAAAGGTGCAAACACACCAGATGCTGAAGTGACGAAGCATCTGGAAGCGCAGCCAGTTTCATTTTGGCGCACTTGTTAGCACATTAGACCGTTCAGTCAGACCAGCCGTGATGCGGCCGGCTCGCCCCATGCAGAGTTTCCACTCCCTCCGTGTCGAATCTGTCTATCTCAAATGCCTGTGCCACTGTGAAACAACAACATCAACAATGCTAGCTCATTGCTACATGCTGAAAACGGTTGGATCTGGATTGTGCAATAAAGCAGGCCTGCTTGATACTTTTGGTGGATAGTTGTAAAGGTGAACAGAGCCTTTTTCCCCTATACCAGGGTGGAGGTATTAGCAGCCAGACTCTGCCATTGTAGGGAGGGTGTCTGGCAAGCGAGACTACCCGGGGAGGAACTCAAGGTAGGAGCTGCTGAGATGGAGTGGAGCACTCCAAGGCAGTGATTGACCTGGTTGTGGTCAACTTGTAAACCTCCACGAGTTGCTGGAACATTGTGTTTTTGATGAATGTGTGGCCTTATTCAACTCCAACATCACATACAGGAAGACGCAGAAGAGCAAGCGCATCTAGGAGCTCTATCTCCAATCTGTAGGGCTGCAAGAACCCTACATCACTCTCGTTGACATGGGCATGATCTAGAGGATGGCAACTCCATCAGCAAGAGATCGGCAGACACAAGATGGCACCCCATACAAGTGGTCGGACTATGTCCACAAGGTGTCATCCATCATCCTTGCCCGCCATGGTGATGTTGACATATCATCTGTGTGATTGACCGGTATGACACAGCATACGTGGCTAAAAATTATGAGCGGAATCTGATGATTCAGAATCTATAGCTACAGCTAATAAAAAGAGCTTATTTTAGTTATCTTGTCATACATTCATTAAATATTTTAATGCAAGAAATCCTGGGGGTAGTTGGTACAGCAGTACCAAGGTAAAATGGGTGTTGACATTAACATCTTTTCAGTGAACATAATTCTGAAATGATTCCCAAAACATCCACCATTGTTAATCTCCTTCCTTGTGGTAAACCCCAAACGCACAGTATACCTTTCCATTCAAAAGTTACATTTCCACAATACTGGATGGCAGCCATCTTGGAATTCTGGGTCAAAACTATGCCATAATGTCAAACTGATGTCAGAATCGGATTCCTCGTGGTTGACTTACACCGAAAAGTGTCTTCATACATTATTCTATGTGCTCTGTGTCAAAAGTCAATTTTTTAACATGGCGCCAGTGGCCATCTTGGATTTGGCCATCTGGCAAGGAACATCCCAGGATCTTTAGGAGGGACCTGGGCGCTATTTTAACAAAAGGTCTATATAAGTCAAATCACTCATCAAAACATCTTAGCCAGAGAATGGTCATGGCTTTGAAGTTATAGCATCGGTTATCAGATACTGTCATTTCCTTCTCACAACGTCATCAAATTCACCATTGATTAGTCACTTTAACAGTTTATGATGTTCTATATGGTATCATTGTAATCCTTGACCATGAAAACATTGGGATGGACATCTCCTTTCCAGTGTTAGCATGTGTGGTTCAGGAGATATGATGCAAACTACATAATTTGCTTATGGCAGAATTAAAATGGCCGCCACAAGGCATTTTTGCGATGGCTCAATTTCTGAAACTGTACAGGGCCCCAAACTATAAGCGTACCAAGTTTCATGCTTTTACGAAAAAGGGAACATCATTTTCACATATCATCTGGACTAATACACAGAAATCAGGGTTTTGTCATTTATATGGGGGTATGTTTGTTTACAGAGTGATAACTATCCTTAAGCTACCAAATCGGCAGGGTTATCATACCAAAATATAAACTAGAGACATGTAGGAAGACAAAAATAACAAAATCGTGCGGTCACCTCAGGTGGTACCGATTTTTGCCTTGGCCCATGGACTTATGCAAGGATGAACTGATTAGATTTTGGTGCTCAAAGGTCAAGGTCACTGTGACCTCACGACCGCTTGTTTCATGCTTGTTAACACGATATCTCAGGAACACCTTGATGGAATTTCATCAAATTGTCCTCAAACCTCCACTTGGACTCAAGGACGAAGTGATTCGATTTTGGTGGTTAAAGGTCAAAGCTCAACGTCACTGTGACCTCACGAACGCCATTCCCAAGTTCGTTAATGTCATTTTCAAGGTGTGAACGCGATATCTTAGGAACGCCTTGATGGAATTTCTTCGAATTTGCCTCAAACGTCCACTTGGACTCAAGGATGAACTGATTACATTTTGGTGGTCAAAGGTCAAGGTCACTGTGACCCCACGAATGCCATTTTCAAGCTGGGTAACGCCATGACAAAATTTCTTCACATTTGGCTCAAACGTCAAAGTCTCGACAGACATGGATGTTAACTGCTCACTTGTTGGCGGAGGCATATATCCACGGTGCGGTCGTTCTAGTTTTAGATTGAAACAAGCAAATGTTAAAGGAAAACTTTGCCGCTTTTTATCAGCTTTGTATCAACAATGTCAGTAGTATAGAGCAGCCATTCCCAACCTGTGGGCCAGGAAGGTATTGCAAGTGGGCCGCCAAATAATTTGCAGAACATTACGATCTTTATGGGGATTTTTTTTAAATATGCATGAGAATGCACTTAACCATCGTTGAATGATAGTTATTTAATTTGTAATACATTATTCATGAATTAGCCTATTGCAGACAGCCCCTCACTTTTAGTTTCTCATTTCTGTGTGGTGCTGATGGACAGCTCCTTTTATCGTTAAAATAAAAAGTGCTCTGAGAACGCATTATTTACGCTCGATGTGGGCCGCTGACATTTTTGCGATTTTCTCCCTCAGCTCTCTCCCTCCTCTCTCCTCTCTCTCCCTCTCCTCTCTCCCTCAGTCTCTCTCGTGTGTGTGTCACTGATGACATCAGTGATGTCACAATGCCTATGTATGACATCACTACATCAGTGGGACTGATGTCATCAGTGGTTTATGACATCACTGATAATGTCATCAGTGGGACCGATGTCATCAGTTGTTTATGACATCACTGATGATCTCACCATGGTTTGACATCACTGATGATGTCATCAGTGGGACTGATGCCATCAGTGGGTTATGACATCACTGATGATGTCATCATTGGGACTGATGTCATTTGTGGTTTATGACATCACTGATTGTGTCACAGTGCTTTATGACATAATTGAAGATGTCATCAGTGGAACAGACAGAAACAAACAGCCCTAGCTCCCATTTACAGTATATACTGATGATACATGTACAAAAAAACATTTAGCCCTTGTTCACACAGGATGAAGCTTGAGGCAGGCACAAACTGAACTGACACCTAACCGTTCACACAAGAAGCCTTCTCTTTTCCTCTCAGCACCTCCTTGGGGCGCCTTGAACCCACCCACAACTCCCATTGACTTCATGCATGGCAGCTTCAAGCTTCACACGTCACGCTTGGAAAACAGCCGTGAATCCTGACGCTTGGTGTGAGCGGCTTTGACTGTTAACAAAGACGCCTAAATGAAACTTGTGGGTTCAGTGTAGGTTGAGCTTAGGTTGAGCGTTGCTTCGGCGTATAGTGTGAACGGGGGCTTAATGTGATAAATGGGTAACATTCTCACGCTGATATTTTTATATTTTTTCTTCCCGATATGATAGTAACAGCACGTGGATGACGGAATGATGATAAATGTGAGAATTCATATATGAACTAACGCAATCTCTCTGTGTCCAGGTTACCATGACTACGGCAACCTGTCACTGTCCTTAATGGAACGCACTTCTCTTCACCATCACTATGGCAACTCCTTCTCCTTCCTCCCCTCCTCTTCCTCCAAACACCTCCTCTATCCCCGGGCAGTTTTGCAAGTGGACCTCACTGGGGAGAGTAAGTCCACATTTAGGCTGCTGTGTGTCCAGTTGTTTTTTTCCTTCCCTCATTAAAAGTAATGAGAGGCTGCCGCACAAAAAGGTGACCGCTCCAGAAGTGCTGCAGCCAGTGTTTTGTTTAGCTGGAACGCTAGGGTTCCAGCTAGGGAACCTCCCTAGCTGACATCCCTGTCAGCAATGTTATTCTTGAAGTTAGAAACGCCATGGGCTCTCAAGAATTTAAGCTTTGTGGTGAAAAACTCATGTTGATGTTTCCGCTCATATACCAATTTGTTTTAATCACACCTTTTTACCTGTGCGGTCAGACAGAACCTATTGTGCCTGGAGTGAGAAAGGGCTGTGCTCACTCAGAGACTTATACATACATACAGTAGATGGCCATTTCACCTCTTTTGATCTTCTGAGGAGGAAATTTGAGTTACCCAATACGCATTGGTTCAGATACCTGCAAGTCAGAGATTATGTACGGTCTAAGTTTCGAGATTTTGAAGTTCTCCCAGATGAACACACTTTTTCTGAGGTCTTGTTGAGTCCCCCCCACTCCAGGCACCTTATTTCTAGACTAGTACATTTGTTCGATAACTATAACAGGGCCTCCACTGAGGATTAGAGAGGCATGGCAGGATGAACTTGGTGTTGATCTGTCGCAGATTATATGGGACAGGAGTTTGTGTATGGTCCAATCTTGCTCAGTTAACAGCAGACACCAGCTGATCCAATTCAAAGTTACTCACCGTCTTCACTATTCCAAATCGAAAGTGCACAAGATTTACCCATCTGTCTCAACACTATGTGATAAGTGCCAGGTGTTAGAGGGTACATTGTCACACACTTTTTGGCTTTGCCCTTTAATATCCGGATTCTGGGCCAAAGTTTTCGACTGGTATTCTAAGGCCTATAGATTCACTCTTAAGCCAGAAGCAGAACTTGCCATTTTTGACTGCTCTTACTTCTCCTCATGGCTGTGCAGCAGTCCCTGACGCAGGGGATGATTGTCGCAAAAATACTTATTTTGAAAGACTGGAAGTCCCCCTCTCCACCCTCCTTTCAGCTGTGGCTGACAGACATGGTCTCAGTAGTGCATATGTATTAATTAATACACAGGACAAGATGTTACTATCCCTTGTGCCAAAATCCGAGGAAAAACACATTTAGAAGCCCAATCCAGAATAAAACAAGCTAACAGGCTAACAAACTAATACACAAGACACAAATCACCAGTTACCTACCCTAGCCAACAGCAGTATGAAGCATGTCATTGGGGTTTTCAAGTGGGCACCTTCCTTCACCGATGTTTCGTTAAGTTAGGCCCACGACACCTCAAGAAGGCTTAACGGTGTAATCCAGCGTCCTGGAAACACCCCCCTCCATGCTACCACCGCACAACTGCATATTACCTCACTATCTAAGCCTAGCTATCCAGGTCGGTTCGGTATGACATTCCTAACTACACCACCACTGTCAATGATTCAGCCCTGTTGATGCGGACCGTCAATCATGACCAACAACAAACAATCAATCTTACCTTAGCGAGCTCCCCAGCTAGCATGTTTCCTCCTTAGCCACAGCCATTCACTTGCTCGTTCTGCTGCCTGAGACGTGTTGCTAACCGCAAGTTTCAGGCTCCGTCCCCAAATGCCCAACTCAGTTAGTAGGGCAATAACGCACTTTGCCACAAAACCACGGCAGCCCACCTCTACAGGCCGCACTCGAGCCCTCCAACCTCGCTGCTCTGCCTCTGCTGCCATTTCAGCATACCTAGCTTTCTTGCGCTCATTAGCCTCCTCAACTCGATCTTCCCAGGGGACTGTGAGTTCAATGAAATAAACTATCTTCTCTACCTCAGACCACAGTAACAAGTCCGGACGTAGCCGGGTGCTAACTATATATGCTGGGATGACTAGCTGTTCATTCAAGTCAACCCTCATTTCCCAGGCTCCACCTACACTTAGCTGCCCTAACTTGTGCCTGACCTTAATTGGTCTAATATTTTCTCCCTCACGTACAAATTTGATCTGTCTAGTCTCTTTGCTAGCTACTAGAGAATTTACTTCTAGCCGCTTTTCCTCAACTGCAGTTGCCAAACATTTGAACACCTGGTTGTGACGCCAGGTGTATCGCCCCTGGAAGAGACTGACCTTACACCCTGACAGTATATGCCTCAGTGTACATTAGGGGTGGGAATCGCTGAGTAGCTCACGATACGATATCGTCACGATACTTGGCCTTCGATAACGATATTATCACGATACAGCGATACTGCGATAATCGATATATTGGAAGACGATACATCACGATACCTGTGTAACTGAAGAGAAAAAAATACCCCTAAAAGGCAAGAAGCAGGTATTATGTATTTATTAGCAGAATTGACATGAACTCTCTCAGAGTTCACTCACTCACTCATACCATTTTCAATACCACGGAGGAAAAGTTACACATTAAGTCTTTTTATTATTATTATTAAAACAAGAAAACCTATATAACCTACCTACCTATATAATTTCTAAAAGTAGATATTAATGATCAAACATTTCTGTTGTGCTCGTTATTTGGGTGAATTTAGTTAGGTAAAATAAAATATTAATAATCCGAAAATTATTAATATTTCACAAAATTATTAAAATATTAAAATATGTAATCCTGGATAAGGATTAACCTAGGGGCACCACCTGCTTAATCGCAGGACCCAACTTTAATCACAGTTAGTCTCTCTGAAGCGTGAAGTTGCTAATCTTTAAGCAATAGTCCACCACAGTCATCACAAAGTCACTCTGAAACAGTTGAATTCTAATAAAAGTTGACAATATTTATTACATATAAAATAAAGAAGAGGTATTGGCAATACAGTCAATGGATTTCAGTTATAACCAAGTTACATTCTAAAACCCTTCACTGTATTGGGGAAAAAGCGTGAGGTTATGAGGATTTATCTGCATGAAGGTGTAAGGCACCGGATGAACACTAGAGGGAGGCAGAGTGTGTGTGTGTGTGTGTGGGTGAGTGGTCTCTACTCAAAATGGCCGACCCGGAAGGACCGACTTGACCCAAAATGGATGACTAAGGGATGTGTTGTTCGACCCCAAGATGGACGACACAGGAGTGGGTGTGCTTGACACAAAATGGAGGATAAGGGAGTGTGTGCGCGGCACCAAATGGAGGTTAGCCGACTAGTAGCTATGTGTGTGTGTATTTATAGGGGAAAGGTTCGTGCCCGCGCTTACGCACGTGCCCGTGGGGGAGAAATACGCTGTCTAGATAAAAACGGGGCCGCGAGGCGCTTGCTTCACCACGGTTAGTTTTAACCGGCTTTGAACTGGCGAAATAAGCTCCTCTCGGCTCGTTGGCTATCTTAGATCCCCTCCGGGGATCGGTGAAGAATTAAATGGCTAGCTTTTAAACACTCGGGTTCAGTAATGCAGGTATATGCACAATTACAGTCAGACACAAACAGTCACAGATTAATTTACAGTATCATATCAGTCAATCATGTATATCTATGGATATATATCATCTAACTCTAAACAATTCTAAGCCCGGACTTGAGTGATCAATTCAGTCTTACTTGGCTTGCGCGCTCAGTTCTGCACACTCGGGTGCAGTGGTTTGTTATGGTCGGTCTCGCAAGGTTCCTCCGGCGTAAAGGGGGGGGGGATGCTCGTCTAGCGGGTGTCCGCGGTCCCGGGAAGGAAGGAGCGGAGGGTTGAGAACAGGCAGTCGAACTCAGCTGGCCACGCTGGGTTTCTGGATCTGCTGTCGTCTCAGTGGAGGAAAGGGGGATCTCACAGCTCGCTTCTTCGGGTTGAAGGCACTCGCCGGGTCGAGGCGATGCGGGTCGGTTTCAGGATATCAAAGCTAACTTAGCTCTGATGCAGGGGTCGTCAGGCCTGGTGGTGGTCTGGCGGCTCAGCTGCGAGGAGGGGGGAAGGGCGGTTTGTCTCGAGTTGAACCACACGTCCTGTTGTAGCGAGAGGCCACTTAGAACTGAAGTTTTTCGGGCTTCAAACCTGTATATGTTTTGGGGTGCAGGGCGTGTCTTCGCTGTGGTTTAGGCACACCGATTGGTTCACCTTATCTCGCTGCTGTGGGACAAAGAAGTCGGCTCAGTTCCCTGTGGTTTTTATCACGGGTGTGGTATTCAAATTGGCCAAATGGCCAGGTATGTGGGGGTTGTGTGCTCCCACTGTCTGCACATAGACCAGCTAGTATTCAAACAACATGTCTTTCATTCAATGTCAGTGTTCGTTCAACATGTCTTTCATTCAATATCACTGTTAATTCAATATCAATGTTCCTTCAATATGTCTGGCCCAACATTTCCATTCATGTAGCCTACAGTATTTATGTTTTTGTTTCAACTACAAACATAAATAAACGTCAACTTGAAACTATGTTTGAACTACCACACGCAGCATAATATTTTAGCCTGTTTATTAATTATTATTTTTTTTATTTATTTATTTATTTTAAATAAACATATCGATACTTGGTGCCAGTGTATCGATAACGTATCGCAAGTGGAAATATCGCGATACCGTGAGTATCGATATTTTGTCCCACCCCTAGTGTACATACACTAGAACACAACGGGCAGGCAACATCCTCGCCCAACCACTGATTTAAGTTCTGGGGAGATGGCAGCACATCATAAGTAGCCCCTAGAATAAATCTAATTCTGCTTGCCTCCATGCTCCGCAACTCTCTCCACTTCAACTGGAAAGAATCAGGTCTCTGAGGACTAACTCAATCAGGATTCAGGAAGTTCTCAATTATCTGGGACCCATTTCTGGACTACCTGGGTGAGGTCAGAAATTAGTAACTTGCACATCTCTCATGGTCTCCCGGTACGAGATTTTATGTACAGCGTCTCGTGTAAACAGATTTTTGTTGTACATTTTAGTAGACTTACCACTATGTTGTAATGTTTTTTTCAGATCAAGCACTCACACTGTCAATGTCGCCGTTACACCATATTTGTACATGCAGTTTATCTGAAGACTAATTTGTTATGGGTTCTGTCCCGTCTGTTCGCTGTTGTTGTTTTGTTCTGTTTTTTGCTTGTGTGTGTACACCCAATTGTTAACGGCACTGAACCGATGTCTGAAAATGAAACAATGAAAAAACTATATACAAAAAAATAAATAAATAGACTACAGTACATAAAAAGCAATACGGCCACAAAGTGCTGAATATATTCTAGTCTTGAATCTGCTGCAAAGTTTATTGAGTTGCTTCCTATCTGAAGGCAGGCTCTGAGTGAATTAGTTTAGTACAGAGTAGTTTACGCTTTTATTTTGAAGGCGGAAAGGGGGAATGCTACGTGTGAACTGATGCTGGTCTGTTAGTCTGCTAGCGAACGCGCTAGCAAAGACAAACACTACAGTCAGTCAGTGCCTGCTCGTATAGGCTGTGCTGTGTGAAGCAGACCTCTCTGGATTAGAAAAGTAGGCTAAGGAGAGAAAAAATCAGTTCTGAGCGGTCACCATTCTTATAGATGGGAGAGATGACTGCCGTTTTCAGACCATCAGGAAAAACGGCATCTTTAATAGACCGATTAAGCAACATAAAGATTGAAGCGCACAAAGTGGTTGCATTCCGCTTAAAAATACAAGAATCAAGGCAATACACGTCCAGAGCATTAGAGGTTTTTAAGGCCAATAGAGTTTTCAAAACCTGTTCAGTTGGCTCAATGAGGGAGAAGACAGGGTGGGCATGGTCTGGTGGAGAGATCACACCCTCCCTGTGGCCAAATGTTGTGGCCAGCTCCAAGACTGAGTCTCTAAAGAACTAATTAAAGGATGTTTCCGATTACCGTACTTTCTCGTCCTGAGTTAAGATATTATTTACTCTAATTTCAAGGCGTTTGGGGGCCCCGTCTTCCTTTCTTGAGATATTTCTTTAATATAATTATTATATAGATATTTAATGGTTTTAGTTACATATTTACTCACCAGGTGGCGACAAAAGGTAAATAACAGTCTTTTGTGTTGTACTGTATGTAGCCTACAGTATTTATGTTTTTGTTTCAACTACAAACATAAATAAACGTCAACTTGAAAATATGTTTTAACTACCACACACAGCCTAATATTATAGCCTATGTTTATTAATTATTTTTTTTTTTTGGCCGGGCTCGCGGCCCAGTACCAAATGCTTTGCGGCCCGGTACCGGTCTGCGGCCCGGTGGTTGGGGACCACTGCTCCAGAGGGCGAGTGCGAGCCGCCAACTAAAGCTTCTAGAGCCGCAAAATTCTCGCGAGCTGCGAAACGAGGAGCTAGGGGATAGAGGGCTAGGGCGAAATGGTAGGGCTATATAGGTTTCCAAAGGTTTTTCAGAGGCACACTCCAAAGCCAGTGTTATGAGAAATTTCCCAATGCCTTGTGAATCATTGACAAGATGATGGCTAATGGGGGGCACGGTGGCGCAGTGGTAGCCCTGTCGCCTCACAGCTAGAAGGTCCTGGGTTCGATTCCCACCTGGGACGCATTTGAGTGCTGAAGTAGTGCGTGCCCGTAATATGCATGTCCTCGAGCGTAAAAAAGGGCCTTTCTGTTTGCGTGTTCTCCCCGTACCCCCTGGGGGTTTCCTTCATAGGAACCCCTCACCAAAACATGCAATATCCTGGTCGCTGAAGTGGTGCCTCCTCTGGTCATTCGGGGCGCCTGCTCGGAGGGAATGGAACTCGTTGGATCCTCCCACGTGCTATGTCCTACCGGTGAAGCTTTGCCCTGTCAGGTGAAAAGAAGCGGCTGGCTACTGCCCATGTCTCGGAGGAAGCATGGAGCCAGTTTCGCCTCTCCCCAGATCTGCAGATGGTGGAGCAGCAACCAGGATAAATAAATAAATTAGCACCAATGGGGGATAAAAATTGGATAAAAAAATCGGGGGGAAAGAAAAAAGAAAGAAAAAAAAGATGATGGCTAATGCTTTTTTTCTTCATTAATAAAGATTTATTATGGTAATTAATTATGATAACCATCGTATTATCTTAGTTGTATGTTGTTTCAATGCATTCGACCTTTTCTTTATAACAAGCATAACAAAAAATCTAAACAAGTTAATTTGCCAAAATTCAGTCAACTACATATTCGGAAAGATCTATCGCAGTTTGTTCATGTTATCATAAAACTTGGTAGATAGGTTAATGCACCCATTTCTGCAAGTTTAATTGAAAACAGTCACTTCTGTATTTTGCCATAGAAAGTCCAGCCATTGTGATTAACAATTGATTGATTTTATTTGTATAGCGCTTTTCTAAATACTCAGAGACGATTTACATCGTAAAGGAGATACGTAACACATAACAGACAATATCAATGAATAAGACAGAAAATAGAAGAGTTCAGATAGGGAGAAAGACAAGAAAGTTAAAATGTACAACTGCATGTCCAATCTTCATGCAACTTGTTTTTTCTGTCTTTTCAAACTCTGCTTGGACCCCTACCATTGCAGCTTGTGGCTATTTCTCTATAGATTTATCAAGGTTTTTTAAGATGGCAGCAACACAGTACTGTAGCTACACTAGGCTGTAACTTTAACCCCTAACAGCCTCTGACCTTGTTCTTTCCCCTGAGCTATCCAGATCTGTCAGATTGAGGGTATCAAGAAGATTCTTTAAAGTGATCCAAGTGATCACAACCTTAAAGGGCTTGACACACTGGGGACACTTGAAAGGACTAGTGGCAACAAAGGCCGACCAATGCCCCAATGTCGCCTTTTGCGGAGGCAAAAAGTTGCACTTAAACACACCACAAAGACTAGAACCGATGGGCAACTAGCACATACGTTCTGCGCCTGCGTGAGACAACTAGCACATACTGTACGTTCTGCGCCTGCGTGAGACCTGATTCATGAAACAAAGCAGCATTTCACTCACCACTTAAATGGTTTCCTAATATAGCTACTTCCTAATCGAGAATATGTCAGATAAAAAGTTTAAATGGCACTGGCGTTGTCAGCCTTGCCTGGTCTTTTGTTTGTGGAAGAAAGGAAGATGCAGAGGTTGAAAAATAAAGAGAAACCGCACTAAATGGGTGATGATATGCAGCAACAGGCTCAAGGGACTTTCCTGAATGTTTTGGAATTATCAGATGAGATGAAGTTGCAATGCCAACGCCGGTTAATCGGCTCTATGTGTCAGCCCTCCAACTTCTGCCCCCTTTACTATCATCTGTCCAGATCTTTCAGAAGGAGAGTATCTAGGAGATTCCACGACAGAGTCACTGCTCTACAGTGGGGAGGAGCTCGAGCTGGAGGAGAATGAGCCGGCGGAGGACCTGAGTGAGGCCAGTCAGGAGATTGTCCGTTGCATCTGTCAGATGGATGAGGAAAATGGCTTTATGATCCAGGTGAGCCAAACCCTGAGCTTGCAGCTGGCATTAGTTCATCTAGTGGCGACTTACTAACATTGTAGCCTTAAAATGGTTGAAAATACAACACACAAAGACGGAGCTATATTATACATCAGATCCCTGACCCCTTTTAGGGGGAAAACACAAGTCACTTTAAAATAGCGGTACAAAAACAAATCGAGGGAAAAAAAGATTAATTTTGTTTATAAATTACCCAAAGACACAATGACATGACAATATATATTACTGTACAACTCGGCCGGCCATAGAATGCTCAAGATACATCGAAAATATTAATTTCTTCCATCTTCAGTCATGTGGCTCATGTCCCTTCTGTGACCTAGTTACAGAGCCCGGTGTCCGCTGGTCAGTCTCATGGGCACAAGCTCCATTTGAAGTCAGCAACTTACTGTTTAAACATACAAGTTGAAACTTTGGAAACAGACGTTTTATGAATACTTGTAAGCCTGTCTCTAATTTTACATACACATACTCCAATAAGAAGCACACATTCCAAATAAATGTAAATGTTTCACCGGTGATTCACACAGTCCTCTCCCCGCAAAAGTTGAGGGTGGTAGGTAGCCAGCACAGCGAACCACTTTTCCAAAAACAATTATTTTACATTCACAAAGGGCCCTATCTTCCCACTGTGCGCAATGCAAATTGGGGGTGGGCACAAGCGCATGCCTGTTATAATTGTACTGGGCATAGGCGTGCCAAAGCAGGCGTTTCAGCGATAAATGTGGGGATAGATGGCATTATCCTATCTTCAGCAGCGCGCAATTACTTTGTGCTAAGAGCTTTGAAAAGCACCTCTTACGCGCTAAATACCTCGCTGCGCTGGAGCTCACCATAATCTCTGCGCAGTGCAGAAACGTTACGCACGGACATGCCACCCCAGGACATCAAATTCTGCTGCTAAAATTGGGTAACCAGCAGATTATTCGGTGAGGCAATCAAATATAATTCACTGAGAAACTTTTATCACATTGCAAGGAGGGGTGTTGGAGCCATTACATTACGTTACATTACATTAGGTCATTTGGCAGACGCTTTTATCCAAAGCGACTTACAATAACACATTTTTGTCAGCAATAGAGCAATCAACTATGGAGCACAGTCTATGACAACTACAACTTCTGAAGGAACAGTGGTACAAGTTTAGTTTAGGTTAGTATTTTATTTATTTTTTTAGAAAGAGAGAAAGAAGTTAGATCAAGAAGGGCCCAGATGGAGCCTGAAAAGGTGTGTCTTTAGTCTTTTCCGAAAGATCGGCAGTGATTCAGCAGTCCTGACCGAAGGTGGAAGCTCGTTCCACCATTCAGGTGCCAGGGACGAGAAGAGTCGAGATCGGGATGAGCGACTTTTGAGCCCCCGTAGCGAAGGAGGGGCGAGGCGACCTGCACTGGTGGAGGAGCGAAGGGAGCGCTGAGAGGTTTGGAACCTGACCATAGATTGCAGGTACAGGGGAGCTGACTGGTGTACTGCCCTGTAGGCCAGTACCAGTGTCTTGAATTTGATGAGCCATGTTGGGAACATTTAAGTTGAATGGGAAACCTGTAAAAGAAAATATATTTTGAATTCTATTTTTATTCAGATTGAGCGTCTGCCAAATGACGTAATGTAACGTAATGTAATGTAATTGATGAAATATGTAATTCATGAGATTTACTTACCATTATGACTTACCTGGATTTAAATTGATATTGAAATTAATAGTTACCTGACATACTTACCTGATGCTGACTGGGGTGGGACGTTGGTGACGCTCCTCCCCTCTGTAGTACCTTAAGTTAATGAATGAAATGTGGGACAGGTGTGTTAGACGGCGGAGAGCTACAGTTTTCCGACTGCATCGCATCACTTATAAGAGAAAATATCCTAGTTTGTCTATCCTGCGTTTGATATTATTTTGTTCATATGGAAAAGTAAACCGGAGTTTTGTTTATTAAATCTTATGTTTATAGTACAACTTTTCCGTGCGTGCTTTACAATGAATGTGTGTCGGCAACTCCTGCATCTAACCTGGTGACTAAATGAAATGGTGGATTAGTCATATCAAGGGGTTATGGTAAATTAATTGAGAAAACTTGTACATTGTAGCCTATTTGCAATAGGCTATTCACCTTCACCTGCTATAACCAGGAGGGTCGTTGGCATCACAGCTGATCTGGCACAAGCCTCGGCACGAGTCGAGTTTTAATTGAGTCCACTATAAATCCTCCAATCTTTTCTTTTGTCGCTGCCGTTTACCCGCTGCAAACACGTTTCTATTGTCCCACCCCAGTCAACAAAATAACCCCAATTGCATCAAAACTCAGATGTTTTTAACAGGTATATTATGTGATGGTGTCGTTATGAGATAAAATATAAATGATTTGGCACGCCTCTAATCTGCGTTTGCGCCCGTTGTTGTGACAAGTTATGCTTCCCCGCACCACCATGCATCGCCACCATATTGCTGTTTTAACTTAAAAACAGGGGGGTCACGTCTACCCAAATAATTATATCAATCAATCAATCAACTTTTATTTCAGGCACAATTGGGTCCATAAAGAGACATACAGTACAGTAAACAATACAGGAAACATTTAGAAGTGCATTAGAAACACACACGCTCTTGCCCCAACAATGCGACGTTGTGGAAAACCGTAAAAAGGATTAAGAAATATAAATTAAAAGATATACAAACTTTGGCACCAGTGTTTCCATAAGCATGATGTATACCTCGTATCACTCTTAGTTATGTTAACAAGAGCCATTATAATCTGATTGCTAGACACTGTCAGTCTGCCCATAAATTTAAACATACAATTTCTCAGAACAGCATAAAAAGTGGATACATTCCTATAGGGGAGGGGAGGGGAAGGTGAGCTTCTGATCCTCGTTGGTTTTAGTGATCATAACGAGACTCTTTTTAGGATTAGATTTGATGTCATACATCATGCCATTCCTAGAGCATACTCTGAGAAGCTGCTGTAGGCCGGCACTGCATGGAGACAGTATAACTAGATCATCGGCATACAAGTGATTAAAAAGGCTATCTGTACTGCCATACAGCCAGTGTTACATTGACTTAACTCTTTGGACAAACCATCCATATATAAATTGAAGAGCACCATATCATTTTTAAACAGTTATGTTTCTGTATAAATCATTACAATATGTTCCCGTGAGGTGGGGATGCGTTTTGCTGCTGCCTGGCGGGGGTGCAAAACTCGGCATAACACCTGGACAGCGGACTGCAATCTTCCCTGCTTTAAGGCACGCGCAAACAGGTGCGCAAGCGCTAATAGGGAATATCGCCTGTACGAAGATAGGGCGTAAAGTGTTTCTTGGGAGATAATATGCATGCCGAATTGGAGAGTGCAAGGCCACAGTTGCCAGATTTCTGAATAGAGTTTGGTGTGGCTGCCTCTCCACATGCGAAAATTGGGAAAGCTAACGTTTAGTAGCTGATCTCTTGGCAGTTTCTGCAAAATAGCAACAGGCTTTTGACTGCCGGGGGAAGGCGAAGAAGCTTTGAAGCAAGCTAAGCCCTCGTTCACACCATTCGCCGAAGCCACGCTGAAGCTACGCAGCGCTATGGCAGTTTCATTTCGGCGTCCTTGTTAACAGGCGAGACCATTCACACCAGCCGCACGCCACGCCATGATGAAGCCACACTGCAGCGATAGTTTCAGCTTCTGTTCTATTTTTTTTTTTTTTTTTCATTTCTTAGCTTCATTTTCTCCCTGAGCTTGTCAAGTAGACCCTTTTTTCGCTTTGAGACAGGCTTTTGATTTCTGCAGAAATTGAAAAGTGCAATTCTGTCTCCATATGAGGGAATGTAGTTGGCCAAAGCTGAATCGTCCATAAGCAGGATAACATCTATGTCAATATTACCGCTTTCAGACAGACACGGTTCTGGTTCTGGCTCTGGCTCCGTTCTGGAGTCTCAGAACCTTGGTGCTTTCTGGCGAACCAGCCCGTGTTCACAACAGTTTAAGCGGAACCAAAGTGGGAGGACATTATTCGGTAGTCCTGCTTCAGTTTTTTAAGTTTATTAATTATTTGGTCTGGCGTTCGAGTGAACCCAGCCTTGGCCATCTCTTCCGCAAGTTCGGCATACGACTTGCTCTTTCTTGTACTGCTTTCTAGCTTTTCTTGAGATTCGGTAGATGCCCAAATTGCCACTAAACATTTGGTTTCCTCAGGAGACCACTGCAAATTATTTTTCTCCATGTTGTCACTGCCTTCTTCTCCTTCCAGCTCGTTTTCACAGCCTAGAATGAGACATGCCCACTGATGATGTCACGGTTCCCAAGGAAAAAACAACTGTTTTTTGGTTCCGCTGAGAACCAACTTTTCAGGTTCCGAACCAATTCTTTTTTCGGTCGGAACGCGCTGGCCGGTTCAAATTTGGGTTCGGGAACCGGAACCGGCACGGAGCCCTGCCGGTGTGAAAGCCCTATCAGTGAAGCAAAGGAAAACCATGATAAGGGTAAAATATCACAGGCACTGCAATACTTTCACACATCTTGCCCAGGAATGCAAAAATACAATAGTCAGTGAGCTCAACAAGCAGTTTGACAGGGACACATTGTGCAATGTTTTAACTCCATCTTATTACTTTGGATGTGAGATGGATGACCCTAACAATAATTGTGTCATTAAAATATTTAGAAGAAACAGCCATGTTTTTCAACCAACCAATCTTGTTCATTTATAGTAGGTGTTCTGTTCCCATCAGGACATTATTTCCTTGAGTTTGTTTTTCAACGATTCTTGGGTGCCGATTCGATTTATATTGCGATTCTTAAGTATTATTGCGATTCGATATTACGATTTATTGCGATTTTTGTTTATTTTTTTCTTTTATTTTTTCAGTTTGTTTTTCTTTTTTACACTAGATTAGAACATGGGAAAAGTTGAATCATACACTAGAGACTGTATATTATATATCATGAGTAGAGCTGGGCGATATAGTTAAAAACAGGGGCGGACTGGGATCATAATTCAGGCCGGATTAGATACCAAACAGGCCAGGCCGATATGGGCCGACACGCGTGAAATTTGGGCCGTTTGAAGCCCAATTTGGGCCGTTTGAAGCCAGATTTGGGCCGTTTGAAGTCCAATTTTACAATGAGATGCACCTACTTTAACCCTGAAGTGTAATTATTACTTCAGACTAACTAATAAAGTAATAAAACCACTAGTAAACCAGTAGGCGGCGCCTGGCCTGCTGTTCAGTGAGTGGCCTGACTGCAAGCACCCCATTTTTTTTTATTTTTTTTTTGCGATTATCGATTCTGGAATAAAAGATAGATTCAAAAAATCGTGACATTAAAAATCGCGATACTTAGGTGAATCGATTTTTTCCCCCACCCCTAATCGATAAGTTTGGTTTTTCTCCCCCTGCTGGCAATAGTTGTGTATTACATCAGTTATGCATGTACCGTAAATTCCGGACTATAAGCCGCACCGGTGTATAAGCCGCACCTGCAAAGTTGACTATTTTTTTCTTATATAAGCCGCACCGGACTATAAGCCGCGGGTGTTTTAATGGTATTTTTTTTTTTTTTTTTTTTTTTTGTGTTTTAATGTTTAATTACCATAGGGTTCATGCACAGAGGGGATTGTTGGGAAAGAGATGGCTGTTTGAGGAAGCTCCCATTTATTAACATTTCAACAAAACAACATAACACAACACCACCTGTGTTGTTTTTTACAGTGCACACAGTGTCATACAGTGTCATACAGTGTGGTGAAAAGAGGGCAAGAGAGGAAATTAAAACTTATTATAGTTATATAGGATTTATAGTTAAAAAGAGTGCTAAAAAAGAGTTTTTTTTTTTTTTTTTTTTTTTGAAAAAATCCATAGATAAGCCGCACCGTTATATAAGCCGCAGGGGCCAAAAAAGCCCAAAAAACGGGAAAAAGGTGCGGCTTATAGTCCGGAATTTACGGTAGTCATGTGATCTCTGGCCATGTGCTCAGTCAAGAAGTCCATTGTGGGCAAGACAGCAGCATGGTTCTTGTCCTCACTCAACTTTCACATTCCAGTTCAAACTTCGATGTTCCATGCCTTTGGTAGCATTCTCGGTATGTCAAATGTATATTTTTACATTGTTCTTTTATTTGACTGTTAATTCCTAAGTTTGTTGTGCAATATTGAGTATTTTGATGATGATGGTTGATTGATAGCTCATATCAGAATAGCACCATGCTAGTATGCTTCAGTAAAATAGTAGGCTACTCTTACTGTTGTGCTATATTTAAGTCAATTTCAGTTTATTTAGATAAGTGTTTTTTATGTACGCTGTATAACATTGTGTGACATTATTGCTTCTAAGCCTTGTTACAGCCTTTGTTCTAGCTACGAAAATATTACAGTACTATAGCCATGTGGAGTTATATTTTCTGTCATTTGTTAGACATTTATTATGGTGCTTGTGACTCATCTGCTCAATATTTAAGAAAGTTTGCTTTCTGTTCAGTAGCGGCTTGTGCATTGTTGTCCAGGGAGGGCTATATATAGGCCTGGACGATGGGGTTGAAATCAATATGATAATCATAAGGATTCTTCTCAATATCAATATCATGTTTCACGTATGCAAAATCAGTGTTCATCTCATTGAACTGAATGGTGATGTCAAACAAACCTTATATTTTCAAATAATATTCCTGCCATACCTCATTTGATCAGTTTTTAAGTAACATTTGCTTGTCATCGTCAATTTAGACAGCAAAAATGTCACTATTAAAATAACTTCATATCATCACGATGATTCCACTGAAAGACAACAATAATAGGCTATTGAATTATCGTCCACTCCAGCCCTAAATCAAGCAAGTAGTAACGGACGTTACTAGCAACGTCTGAAAAAGACCCGAGTGTATTTCCTTCCTCTGTCTGTAGCCTGTTGTTTAACGGCGAGCTCAGGGTGATCTGGTCCAAGCTCTTTGGAGCAGGCAGCGCTCCACAAGCTTGTTGTGACCAAAATCCCCGCATTTAAAGCACTTCATACTCCCAGAGCTGGCGTAAACCATAGAGAACCTCATGCATTACTCAAAATGAAACGTCCAGGGTTTGTGTCTCCAAAAGCAACTAACGCTAACGTTACATGCAAGGTAACGTGAAGCTAACGTAGCTAGCTGCAGGGCAGTCATGATCTATAAGGAAAACGAATGCGCACATAGCCTACATAAAAGTCAACATCACATACGTGTATTTTCTTTAATCTAGACTAGAGGCATCATTTTTCAGTCAAAAGTGAAACGACACAGATATGATGGCGTATAGTGAGGCTTTCCATGCCTCACTATAGAACTGGCCCCAATGCAAAATTCAGGCCGCTTATATGTTGCCGTCATGCCAATAAGAGTCTAAATTTATTTTTTTATATTTTATCTGCAGACTAAGCAGCTAGGCTTTCGGTTCTATAAAAGCCATTATTTTTTGTATTGACTATTGAGTGATACACTTTACTAAAACAATCATATTATATCAGAAGTGTTGTTTGTGTTCACAGTGATGTCAGATTTGCTTAGGTCAGAGCTATGGAATATTAAATCATCCATCTTTGCTCACTACATCTGCCCTTTCTTTCTTCTTCTTTTTTACCCCAGGTGTGCATAAAATACAGGTTAAGAACTTATGGAAAAGTCATGGAAATCCATTGGTCAAAATGTGTATGATCCCTTAAGGGTTAAATTGAGCATTTATGAGAGATTTCAAAAATATCGAGATATATATCGTGTATCGCGATATAGCCGAAAAACATCGCGATATTCTTTAGAGGCCATATCGCCCAGCCCTATACTCGACTGGTCGTTTAAAAATATATATATATATATCTTTAAGAAAGAACATGAGGTATTTACACGACATACATGGACTATCATATCCCATATCCCCCACAAAGAACATCAAAACACAACAAAACAAAACAAGAAAACTGCATAAGATACACAATATTCCAAGAACAAACAAGACTATTGGACAAACAACCAAACAAAAACAATGCATTCAGCTCCTATCCTGATAAGCCTAATGACACTGGGGTAAAAAGTTCTTAAAGTCAAACTCTGTATGTGGTTGCCATATTTTGGGGATGTCTAAGAATCTGCCTTTGCTCTTGTAGTAAATGTTATCCAACGTATGGTAGCTTGAGAGTTCATTCCACCAGTGAACTACAGCTGGAGTGGATGCTTTCCAATTTAAAGCTATGCATTTCCTAGCTGCCAACAAGGCAAGATCTATGTATTTACTTTGAATGCATTGTTTTTGTTTGGTTGTTTGTCCAATAGTCTTGTTTGTTCTTGGATTATTGTGTATTTTATGCAGTTTTCTTGTTTTGTTTTGTTGTGTTTTGATGTTCTTTGTGGAGGATATGGGATATGGGATATGATAGTCCATGTATGTCGTGTAAATACCTCATGTTCTTTCTTAAAGATAAAAAAAAAAAAAATTAAACGACTAGTCGACTACCGTAAATTCCGCACTATAAGTATAAGCCGCACCTGCAAAGTTGACTGTTTTTTACATATATAAGCCGCACCGGACTATAAGCCGCGGGTGTTTTAATGTTTTTTTTTTTTTTTTTTTTTTTTTTTTTTTGTGTTTTAATGTTTAATTACCATATGTAAGGGTTCATGCACAGAGGGGATTGTCGGGAAAGAGATGGCTGTTTGAGGAAGCTCCCATTTATTAACATTTCAACAAAACAACATAACACAACACCACCTGTGTTGTGTTATGTTATGTTATGTTATGTTGTTAAAAGAGGGCAAGAGAGGAAATTAAAACAGAAGTGGATTTATAGTTAGAAAGAGTGCTAAAAAAGAGAGATTTTTTTTTTTATTTTTTTTTGGAAAAAATCCATAGATAAGCCGCAGGGGCCAAAAAAGCCCAAAAAACGGGAAAAAAGCCGCGGCTTATAGTCCGGAATTTACGGTACTAAGCACAGTGTCGACTAGTGGTTTTACTAGTCGACTAGTCTGTGAATGCCCTAGTGACAATAAAGACGGGCTTCCGTCTGAAATTGTGTTTTTTTTGTTGTTTTTTATGGATTTTTTTTCTCGTTACAGTATTTCAACTTTATTCACGAAATTTCGACTTTATTCTCAACATTTCGTCTTTATTCTCATTACAGTATTTCAACTTTATTCACGAAACTTCTACTTTAATCTCAACATTTCGACTTTATTCTTGAAATAAAAATACAAAACTTGCTCCTTTTTCTTCTGCCTGGTGCTTAAATTTAGACTTTTTTCACGAAGTCCGTACGTACATCTGATGTTCGTTAACGCAATATCTGAGGAACGCCTTGACGGAATTTCTTCCAATTTGCCTCAAACGCCGACTTGCATGCAAGGATGAACTGATTGGATTTTGGTGATCAAAGCTCAAATGTCAAGGTCACTTTGACCTCTTATCTCAAACGTCCAGTTGGACTGAAGGATGAACTGATTAGATTTTGGCAGTCAACGGTCAAAGTCCAAGGTCACTATGACCTCATGAATGCCATTTTCAAGCTTGTTAACGCGATATCTCAGGAACGCCTTCATGGAATTTCTTCCAGTTTGGCTCAAACGTCCACTTGGACTCAAGGATGAACTGATTAGATTTTGGTGGTCAAAGTTCAATGTCACAGTGACTGTATGTCCGACCGTTCATCAAGGAAAGGGGCGGGGCTAGATAAAGGCAGCCATAGCTAGGGTCTTAGAGAGGTCTTAGAGAGTCGGGATTCGAGGGGTGGGTAGGAGGGCTGGGAGGGGGTGTGGTGAGGGAAAACGGCAGGGCAAGGGGAAAAGGGGCCATAGCTAGGTATAGGAAGATCATAGAGGGAGTGGCTAGGGGCATGTGTGTGGTGGGAGAATTTCTCCCCAATTGTTTTTCTCCATTGCTCCACCCCCTCTGCCGATCTGGGGAGAGTTGTAGACTAGCACCACTTTCTCCGATACGATGTGCAGTCACCTGATAGCGGGGAGTTTTCACTGGCACGATGTAGCACGTGGGAGGATCACGCTATTCCCCCCAGTTCCCCTCCCCCCCAAACAGGCACCCCGACCCACCAGAGGAGGGACTAGTGCAGCGACCAGGACTCGTAACCCACCGGCTTCCCACCCGCAGACACGGCCAATTGTGTCTGTAGGAACGTCTGACCAAGCCGGAAGTACCGCTAGCGGGAATTGAACCCGGGTGCAGTGGTAGGCGAGTGCTTTTGCCTCTACGCTACCCAGAGGCCCTTGCAAAGTCTGAATTTTGAGGAGAAAGGTCGCAATTACCAATTTTGTGGTAAAGTAATATAAGGAGTAGTGTAATGAATTACTGTTGTCAGGGAGTAATAAGTAAAGTATTAACTCATTCACCCACCATTGGTGTCATGGAACGTCATTTAAGAGACAAGCTTCCCCGCCATTGACGTCATCTGACGGCAAAAAGACAGTGTCATGTGATACAATGTACTGTAGATGGCTCTCGTACTCAGCTTGTGAAATAGTACAGCTAAAGGTGTACAGGATCAACCACGATTGTCTAACAAAACCAGGAAGCAGAAAAATGCAACAATCTCCCATCAGAAAAGGTCCATAGCACAGCTCTATGGCACGGCTCAAATGCCTGTCCAGCAGCTTTTATCGATACGGGATTGGAGTCCATTACAGCGGGGGCCTGTCACTCAAACGTGAAGGATTTTGTTTACAACATGCAACCTGCACGCAACACGTCCACAAGTCACTGGTCCTCAGGAAATAGTAATCCAGTTCCTAAACTCTTGATGCCGTCTAAATTTCAGCTGGTACATTGCTCCTGACATACAGTAGGCTACACAGACAACCAGTCGTCCCACCGCGCAAGACAAATGTGCGACACGGGCTCCCCTCATAGCGGGGTGAATCTCTTTCTCACACCGGTGTTACGGTAAAAGCTGTGCCCACGGGCGAGTTTGACCGGAAGGGGAAACAAAATCATTATAGGGTTCATAGTTGAGTGTAACACTGCAGTATCCGCCATCAAAGGCATTTATTCGGGTCAGGAGCCATGAAGATGACTTCATTTACAAAAATGCCATTTCCTCCGCTTTCTGGTCAGAGACTGCTGTTTTTGGTGAAAACGACCTACATTCAGGTGTCGATAACTAAAGAACAGATGAAGGTAGAATCAAACTTTTTTTTTTCATATGAAAGTCGAGGCTCTCTTCTTTCTTTTGAGATATTCAGTCTTTACGTAGTCATAGAAGAACATATTCTGTGGGCCTAGGAACATTAATGAAAATGATCAAAAACCCTGATAGTGACTAGTGACTAGTGACTTTCTGAAAAACTGTGGCGGAGAATGAGTTAATAATACTTTTGAAAAGAGTATTGAGTAATAAATTAAATTTTTTGAGGGAAAATGAGAGGGAATGCTATTGGGCTACTTCATGCTAACTTTCCATCTGTGTGTGTGTGTGTGTGCGTGTGCGTGTGTGCGCGTGAAGTGTGAGGAGTGCATGTGTTGGCAGCACAGTGTATGCATGGGCCTCCTGGAAGAGAGTATCCCCGACCAGTACATCTGTTACATCTGTAGAGACCCCCCAGGTAACACAAACACACACACTACTTCTCTTTAGCTTTCTGTGCTGTGCGATCTTGATGCTGTCAGTTTAATGCTCCTAAAAACCTGCAGCTAACAATACACAATACACACAGACTTTGCATTCTTATTATAAGATTATTATAGCATGTACATACACAACTCTCCTTTGCTATTTAAGCCTGGGGCCGGTTGCACAAAACACCTTGAGTTAAGATTTTCCTAAAGTCCGAGTTAAGGTCTGTAACGACGCATTATGTAATAACTGCACATTATGTAATAAAATATCAAAATGTAATAAACGTCATTTTCAATATGTAATAACGACGCATTATGTAACAAAATTATAAAATGCACTGACTTTGTCATTGATCTTTTTATGTAATAAACATTTGACCATAAAAAGCATTTTAATTCTGTTTATGAGTTTATGAATGTCTGTCCATATTCCACACCAGTAGCGGACCGTGGGGTCTTGCACCGGGCCTTCAATGGTAGGACTGATGAGACACACCCCTCCCCCCCCAGCAAATCATTGCCTCAAGCTCCACTAAAATCTAAACAATATGCAAACTTCGTTCTTAATAAATAATTGGTCCATTACGAAATTGCTCCGACAGACCTGTTAACTCAACCACTGTTATGCTCAACCACTGGCTCTTTTTTTTCCTCTCTTTCAACGAAACAACTCCAACTAGAAGCCAAACTAAAAATTTAGCCAAACTCACTAGAAATGGTCCAAACATTCGGCTAAATTAACTTCACAAATAAACTGATCGAAAAGTCCACATATGTCATTAAAAAAATGCTCAAATGTGAACGAATTCATATAGGCCTATAGGCTATATTCTATTTTATTTATTTTATTTTATTTGTTTAGTTGTACAGGGACAATGCACATCAATCAACATTGCTGCAAATGTGCCAGTTTTAGCTGGGTAGCTAATTTTCAACTGCAGTACCTGGGCAAGGTGTTGATTGCCGGATAAAAACAGTAAAAAACAACAAAACAACAACAAAAGACAAGCAATTAATAATAAGCAGTACATAATAAAAGCACAAGCACATCACAGCACAAGGTTAGTCTTCATACATGCAGGAAAACAAGCAAACAGACGATGCAGCCAGGCAGACACACAAGCAGACAGACAATGCGGCCAAACAACCATGAAGATAGACAAAGCATCCATGCAACATCATGACAAGAGAGAAGGAGGGGGAAAAAAGTCAGATAAGCAATAACAATTATGCAACATGTACAATTTTGCAACATGCAGGCAAGCAGACAGACATGGGCTAGTTGTGTTCACACACCTGATTGTCTTTTAACCATGTTTTCATGGTGTGTTTGAAAGATTTAAATGTATTTATATTGCGAATGTGTGACTGTATGGAGTTCCAGAGGTGGACAGCTCTCACAGAGAAGGCTGACTGGCCAAATTAACATTTCCTGAGAGGTATGGTGAGGTTGCCTAATGCAACAGATCTAGTGAGTCTGCTGCTCACTGAGAAAAAGTAATTAAGTGGAGGTGGAGCAAGACCATGGAGGATCTTATATACCAGACAAGCGTCACTGAGCCTTGTGATGTTGTCCAAGCTTAACAGGCCATACTACTCTAGAATATTGGAGTGGTGATGGGGCTTCAGCTGCGGCTTCAGCTGTCCGACATGAGAAACACACCTGCTCCAAGCAAAAGGTGCGCACAATAAGAAACAAACACAAACCAAAGTTAACACATTGACTGCCAGCCGTTTTTTTTTTGCTGTAGGTAGCTTTTGCCAAGCCGTTTTTTTGAGGATTCTGGCTCATTTTACAAGAGCCGAGGATTCTTTTCTGCTTGGAGTTTGTCAACACAAAGTTCACAAAAGTACTAATAGAATGTGTGCTTTCTCTGTCTAAAAGAGTTAGTTTGTAGAGTTAGTAGTTATGTAGATATTAGCCGTTGAGTACAGCATGGTTTTAGCGTCTTGAGACAGGAAGCTGAGATAATCGCAGTTTTGTGAAATTCAATCAAACAGCCAGAACAGTCACTTTAACCATTTATTTTTGGCATCAGTGAGAGATCAGACATCCAAACGAACGCCCTCTCCTTCAACTCCTCCCTCCGTGGGCGTGTCTAGTGGCTTTCAGCCTGCGTTTGTCACAAGTGAGTGCTCTGCTGCTGGGAGTTTGAGCAGCGTCGCTCCCTGGCAGCGAGTTTGAGCAGCCTGCCTCCCTGGCAGCGAGTGTGGATAGGTCTCACTCATCTCTTGGGTTTGAGAGCCCCGATGAAGCCCCGTGCGACTCTAGGCTTTATGCTGACACACAGTCCATTTCTGGAACCCCCCACCGCAGCAGCGCGAAAGCGTCCCCGCCTACAGTATGAGAATGAGGCTCGTTCGTTTCTGACTGTAAAATCGCCAAGCCATTTCCTTGATTTCCTTCCTTGGAGGAAGCAGCCGCGGGAGGCGGCTGCTTTTGGTTGACTTTATCTCTGTCGGGAGAGGACCGTCGCCACCTAGCTGGTCGGTAAAATAGATTATACACATTCAATACTTCCAATATCTCCATAGGAGACGCGGGGGGCATTGATCCACGTAGCACCGTCAAAAAAAATATATATTTTTTTTTTGACGACTCAACTCGTCGTTGGCAGTGAACAGCTGGATTGTGTTTGACGACTCAACTCGTTCTTGGCAATTAACGTGTTAAGAAACAGGATAATATTAAACTTAATTTAAATTATATTTTTTTTAATAAAAAAAACAGTATAGGCTACTTAACACATTGAGTGCCAAGGACGTCTGTGGACGTCCTAAAAAAAAGTAACGAGGAGTGCCAAGGACGTCTGTGGACGTCCTAAAATCATAATTCATATTATTCCATAATTCTGCTGTTTAAGGTCGTACCTAGCCAGTGAGCATGAATCCCTTCAAGGGATCACACGGCGCCACCTTAAACATCGTCACAGGAGCTGCTCCACCCACCTCAGATCCTTTACTTTGTACAGGAGACAGCGGAGAAAGCCGTGATCAAAGTGGAAACCGATGCATACTTCAGCCAGAGCCGTATTGATTGCTCTGTCTGCAGCGGAGCGGACAGTTGGCTCGGCTGCATCCGTGCCCACAACTGAGCTCTTCTGCTTATATCTATCTTCTATCTATCTGTTTCTCCAAATGATTCCCTGCCAGAAAGCCAGCACCCGAAGCCGAACGGCCAAGCCCTTTTCGTTCAGTCGCGTTTGGCACTTCCTTGTTGCGCGCTGGGATCTGTCCGGGGCAAAAACGAGTCTGTACTCTGTGCGTGTGGGGAGGAGCCCGCAGCTCGGGGGTGGAGGGGGGGGTGGAGGGGGTGGAGGGGGTGGGGGGAGCAGGCTGCACAGAAACCACACTACGCCACCACATCAGAAAACACCAGCCAGAGTCAGTGAATGTGCTCGAAATTAGAGTGCAAAAAGTATTCATAAAAGTCACTATATCTTGAAAAGTAAAAAAAAAACGGCAGAAAACCCTTGAAAGTGCACTTCTTACAGAGGCTGTCATTTCATAATGGAACTGTCTAGAAACAAAATTTCTTCTTTGGAAGAAGCAGGAGTGTTCAATGTTTCAGTAGAGTCCAGCCCTCTCAATATAGCTCTAATAGAAAAAATTCTATAGCTGTTTTCAACTGAATGGAAGTGAATCTGGCACAGGCTCCAGACAATTTTACTGAAGCGCTGTGGCACTCAATGTGTTAACATAAAAAGCAAAATAAACAATTTATTTATTTTCTGGGCTGAGCCCAAGCCATAACAATGAACCAAAAGTGTCACATCTTAAATGAAACACCACATGCATTATAAGCCATAAACATTAAACCAACATTGCAATAAAGGAAAGATTTTTTGAAAGATAGGACAAGGTCATCTCACAGAAGCAAATCCGAGCATTGCCAGCAACAACAATCTTTTATATATATATATATATATATATATATATATATATATATATATATATATATATATATATATATATATATAGTATATATATTTTATTTTAAAGTTTTCAATGTAGACAAGAAACAACACATAATGCAATCATTCCCATTAAAGACAAGAAAGAAAAAACTAATAGAAATGACTAGAAGAAAAAATAAATAAAGAAATATTTCATGAAGTACAATAAGATATCTCAACCAAGATTTTTTTTTTTTTATGTTATTGACCTATAGTGGAACCAGTTCAGAAGTCATAGCAAGTTCACAGTTGGTAGGGGTAATATTTTCATGTACTCAATAAAAGGTTGCCAAATACTTAGAAATACATCAAATCTGTTTTTCAGAACATACATGATTTTCTCTAAAGGAATACAATTAGTCATCTCTGTTATCCATTTTGATATAGACAGAGGGGAATCCGATTTCCAGGTTAGGGCAATGCACTTTCTGGAAACAGCAAGGGCTATATCGATGCATTTTCTAGTACTTTGACTTAACTTCAAGTTTGATACATTTCCCAAGAGACAGAGCTCTGGGTCGAATGGAATTGATGTGTCCATAATTTTTGTTAAAATGTCACATAAATCACACCAAAATGTTGTGACTTTAACACACTGCCATGTGCAATGTAACATTGTGCCCCCGTCAATACCGCAGCTAAAACACAGGTTTGAAATTGTAGAATTGTAACGGTGTAATTTCTGAGGGGTGAGGTAGAGTTGGTGAAGAAAGTTGTAGTTGACTAGCCTGAATCTGGCATTTACAGTAGCAAACATGCTGTTCTGACATAGGTCAGACCATAGGTCTTTATCTATAGTGGTGCCCAGTTCAGTTTCCCATCTCTCTCTTGATCGATGTATGTTTTGTTTTGGATAATGATCAATCATTATGGAATATACCCTACTAATAAGTCGCCCTGTACCTTTGTCATTATCAAACACCTCCTCCAACTTTGTCAAATCAGGTAATGACATTTGTTCACCCAAACTTTTTTCAAAAAGGTTCTTAGTTGCAAATAACAAAAAAAATGTTTGTTGGATAAACCATATTTCACTTTTATCTGATCAAAGGACATATCATTATCATAACAGTGTTCAAGACATCTTATTCCTTTGTCATAAAAATTGTATGATCAGAGATCATTGGTATAAGTTTGTTTTTCCACAAAGGTGTTTTGGGAGACAAGTTATTTAGAGTTTTAAAAATACTATTGGGAAGAGGGATAGGGAGCGACTGAAATAGATACATTATCCTCGGTAAAATGTTCATCTTTATACAATTGACCCTGCCAAGTAGGGTCAAGGGTAAATCTGTCCACCTGTTTAGGTCACCTTCAATTTTTTTGATCAACACAGGATAGTTAAGTTGGAATAAATTCTTCAAGCTATTATCCACCTGTATACCCAAATATGTAATTTTTTTAACATACTTAAAAGGCCCTGACTGACACAGATCTCTATAATCGAATTCAGTCAGAGATATTATTTCACTCTTTTCATAATTCACCTTATAACCAGATATTATGCTATAATTGTTCAAAAGATTTTGTAATTTGATAAGAGATCGGGATGGGTCTGTAAAAAATAAAATTATGTCATCAGCAAATAAACTAATTTTGTGACTTTGTTGACCTACTTGAAAGCCTTTTATGTCTGGGTCTTGTCTCACTGCTTGCGCCAGCGGTTCGAGTGACAGGACGAAGAGTCCGGAGGAAAGAGGCAACCCTGCCTGCTGCTTCTTTGTAGTATAACGGGGGTTGATGTTATACCATTTGTGACTATCTTTGCTTGGGGTTTATAATATAGAGTTTTCACCCAGTTAGTGAAAGATGCGCTGAAACCAAATTTGTCTAAGACCTTCATCAAATATGGCCATTCAAGGCCTTTTCAGCATCTAGTGCTATAGCAATAATGGGCTCGTTTCTGGTATTGACTGTGTGAATAATATTGAAGAGTCTGCGGAGATTGTCAGTCGAGAGCCGTTTGTGTATGAAGCCAGTTTGGTATTTATTGATAAGTTTGGGGAGGAAATTATTTAATCTACCTGTTAGGGCTTTGGAAATTATTTTAAAGTCTGCATTAAGGAGACTAATTGGCCTGTAAGAAGTGCATTTTTGGGGGTCCTTATTTTTCTTGTGAATAACAGTTATTAAGGCAGTGGAAAAGGAGTCAGATAGTGATTGTGTTTCAATTGCTAGGGTTATAACATCCATAAAAAGGGGGACAAGCAGATCTTTAAACTCTTTATAAAATTCAGGTGGAAAGCCGTCTTCACCTGGTGATCTATTAGATTGCAGTGAGGAGATGGCTTTTTCAATTTATTTTGAGTAAGGGGACAGTTCATCTCCTCCTGGTCCTCCTATGTCAATTTCGGTAAATTCACAGTTGATAAAAACTGATCTATCATGGTCAGCTCATCAGGGGATTCTGATGTATACAGTGAAGAGTAGTAAAGTTTGAAACAATCATTCATTTATTTTGGATTCCCCGTAACAGTCCCATTTTCAGTTTCTATAGAGTTAATAGCTCTCGACTTCTCCTCAGACTTCAACTGCCAAGCTAAGACTTTGTGTGCCTTTTCGCCCAACTCGTAGTATCTTTGTTTGGTTCTGAGAATGTTTTTTTCTATTGCATAAGTGTTTAATAAGTTATATTTAAGCTTTTGGTTCACTAATTTTTGGTATGTCTCTTTAGAGTGTGAATTTTTATGTTATTTTTCCAAATGCAGAATTTCCTTCTCCACTTGATAATTTCAGCCATATGTTTTTTCTTTAAACCATTGGTGTAGGAAATTATTTGGCCTCTTAAATAGGCTTTCATTGTATCCCACAATACAAAACTGTTGGGGGAAGAGGTACAATTTGTTTCACAAAATAACTTAATTTGGTCTCTTAGAAAACGGCAAAAATCTGTTTTTTTTTTAAACCAAGTTGGGTTCAGCCGCCATCTGTATGGTCCTTGTACTTTCTCAGGTATTGACACAGAAAGTGTCAGTGGGGAATGATCCGAAATGATCCTAGGTAAATATTCAGTTTCTAAAATTCTGTGAGTTAATTGGTTAGATGCAAGAAAATGGTCTATCCTGGTATGAGAATTATGTGGGCATGAATAGAAAGAGTACGGTAGTCTCTGGCTGTGGGATGAAAGTGTCTCCAGGTGTCACTAAGGTTTAGATCCTTCATAAAGGCCAGGGTGGATGTGGCTGCTTTAGTCCTTGTCAATGTAGTGGCTGAGGACCTGTCGAGAACTGGATCAAGGCAGAAGTTAAAATCTCCTCCTATCAATATATTCCCACTGCATTCAGACACTCTAAAAAATATTTCTTGGATGAAGGATTTGTCATCGTAATTTGGTGCATACAAATTCAGAAATGTCCAATTTTCAGAGTACATATTGCCTTGGATCAGTACATATCGCCCTGTTGGATCAGAGATAATTTTTTCCACAGAAAATGGTAGGTTTTTATGTAATAGTATAGCCGTTCCCCTTGATTTGGAATTGAATGAAGATGCATACACTTGTCCTACCCATTCTCTTTTTAGCTTTTGGTGTTCAGGTTTGGTAAGATGGCTTTCTTGTATAAATGCTATGTCAGTTTTTGATCTTTTCAAATACTCAAATACTCTTTTTCTTTTAACTGGTCCATTCAGCCAATTAACATTAAATCAGGTAAATGTTACTACCTTAGCCATGTTGTTTGCTTAGGTTTTATATTCATATAGAGTAGATGTGTAAAGGATGTCTCTTGGTTGGATCTTCAAAAACTTGATACATTGACAATCAAAATAAAATATAAAAACATAAAAGAAAAAGAAAAAACTAACCACCTCCCACCCATCCTAGGATTCCTTTCCCAAACAAAGAAACCCACAGGCGAACAAAAATGAATTCTGAATGAGCTGAAGCGGTCGGATGGCTGCAGCAGGAAGCCCAGCCAGAAGAACATTGCAGTAGTCCAGGCGAGATGACAAGCCTGGACCAGGAGTTGTGTTGCTTCCCTTGTGAGAAACGGATGGATTTTGCGGATGTTGTACAGGGAGAATCTACAGGAGTGGGCAGTTGCTGCGATGTAGGCTGAGTTGGACAGCTGATTGTCAAGGATCACTCCAAGGTTCTTAGCTGTTTGAGAGGGAAACACAGTAGTGTTGTCAAATGGAGATGGAAAGGTCGGTGAGGGGACAGTCTTTCCCGGGGAGGAAGAGTAGCTCTGTCTTACCAAGTTTCAGCTTGAGATGGTGGGCAGACATCCAAGCACCAATGTCTTTGAGGCATGCAGCGATACGTGCCTCGATTTGGGTGTCTGAGCGGGGGCAAGAGAGGTAGAGCTGAGTGTCGTCAGCATAGCAGTGATAAGAGAAGCCATGAGATGAGATCACATGGAATATCAAGGGGCCCAGGACTGAGCCCTGGGGCACACCTGTGCTAAGAGTACAGGATCTGGATAGGGATCCTCGCCATAGAACCTGGTATGAGCGGTTAGAGAGATAGGAGGCAAACCAGGAGAGTGCAGATCCTGAGATGCCTAGATCAGAGAGAGTAGAGAGAAGAATCTGATTCACTGTATCAAAAGCTGCAGACAAGTCAAGGAGGACAAGGACAGAGGAGAGGGATGAGGCCTTAGCAGTGTGTAGGGCCTCAGTGACTGAAAGCAGATCTGTCTCAGTAGAGTGAGAAGCCTTGAAGCCAGATTGTAGAGGATCCAGTAGGTCATTCTGGGAGAGATAGAGAGAAAGTTGTTCGGAAGTAGCCCCTTCAAGGGTTTTGGAAATTAATGAGAGGAGAGAGACAAGACGGTAGTTCTGGATGGCAGTAGTATCAAGGGAGGGTTTCTTAAGCAGTGGCTTGACTCTAGCAGTCTTTAGAGAAGCTGGCACAAGACCAGAGGACAGATAGGAGTTGATAAGGGTAGTGAGGAAGGGAGATATATCAGTGGAGATGGATTGGAGAAGAGAGGAAGGGATAGGATCAAGGGGGCAGGAGGTGGCACGGTTAGACCTGACAAGCTTAAGGACCTCTTCGGGGGAGAGGGGAGAGAAGGAGGTAAGTCCTGTAGAGAGTTGGGGTTGGGAGTATTGCAGCTATTGAATGGAGGGGGAAGGAAGAGCTGATGTCATCTACCTTCTTAGCAAAGAAGGTTACAAAATCATCAGCAGAGAGGGAGGGTGGTGAGGGAGGGTTGAGGAGAGAGGAGAAGGTGGAAAATAGTTTGCTGGGGTTGGAGGCAGAGGACTGGATTTCAGAAATGAAGAAGGAGGTATTTGCTGTTGAGACAGCAGATGTAAAGTTAGAGTGGATAAGGTGGTAAGCAGAGAGATCCCTGGGGTTCTGTGTTAAAATTAGTCTACTCACCAAAAACACAGCAACTAAAATCCAGCAGAAACCAAGCTAACAAAGTTATACACACAGTGAGATCCTTCTTGAAGACAAAAGTTTGTGAGACTGAAGTGAAGGCACCTTGCTCACAGCTTATATAGATGCTCGGGGGCTAGGCCACACCCTGGCAAATTATCTTACCGCTTCACAGCTGAACACAGAAATGAACCAGCTTGAAGTACTCAGATTTATTACATATTATTACATAATGCCTCGTTATTACATATTGAAAGTTAAATTTTATTACATTTTGACATTTTTTTACATAATGTGCAGTTATTACATAATGCGTTGTTACAAGGTCTCCATAAAATTAAAACAGTTGCACAAAACACCCTTAAATCTTCTCTTTATGGTTTCCTTAAAATGTTTAGAAAAAGCAAAGGAAATCCGCACACTGTTTTTTAAGCTCCCACGGTGAGTTTTTTAATTACAAAAAAGCAACGTTTCGACCCTCACGGGTTTTCATCAGGCAGTACAGAGGACTGAGGACTTAAAATGTTTAACCTTAGGGAGAAGTCTTAAGGGTGTTTTGTGCAACCAATTTTATTTTATGGAAACCTTAACTCGGACTTTAAGGAAAATCTTAACTCAAGGTGTTTTGTGCAACTGGCCCTTGTCTTTATTGGAATCTTTCCATTATTTGGTTTATGTCTCCTTGCTCTATAGGCCAGAGGTGGAGTGCCAAGTATCTTCACAACCGTGATTGGTTAATGAAAGGACACATGTTTGGCTTGTCCATCCTATCAGAGAACTACTCAAAGCAGAACAGCCAGCGAATTGTCTCCACCCACGAGCTGTTAGCTGACCTCTTGATGCTCAAGCACATCCTGCATGGACTGATGTTAAAGATGCATATACTTCAGTAAGACACACACACACACACACACACACACAGATGTTACATGAACTGACATTATCTTAAATTGTTTCATCCTGAATACCCTTTATAGGAGCCATGTATGTGTTGTGTATTTCTGTCTACTGCATAACTGTCACTTATGGTAATTAGTGGGTGTGACGGGGTGGGTGTTGCTTACCTGGGAGGTGTGTGTTGCTGATGAGTGTCTTAGCTGATGATAGATAGCCTCCCCAGCTTAGCCTCTCAGCGGCTACAAACATTTTGGAGTTTTCCGCTACACCCTTGCTGTCTGCTCCCAACAGCATCCTAGTTTTAATCAGTGATTGGATCGGTAATCGCCCGATCAAACTATGAAAAAATCAAATCAGCCTCAGAAAACCTGATCAGTGCATCCCTACTTTTTAAGGTCCAGCTACTCATAACTTCTAGCTAGTTAGTTAGATAGCTTGTCTGGGTCCAGAGCCCAGTTGTTTGTCTTTCTGTCTGTTTCAGAGGCTAATAGTTAATTGTTTTTGTCCAGGGACCGACACAGCCCCAGCCTGCAGCTCTGGGCTCGCTCCTGGGTCAACTCAGACGAGCACCAGCCTATGGGAGGCCTCCCCGACTGCCTGAACCTCCTCGATCACATGCACAGCTCTTGCCTGGCCTCTCGTCCTCACAGCTCCCTCCTCCCCCCCTCTGACCCCCCCCTCTCTGATACCTACATCACCAGTGAGCACAGCTACCAGAAACCAGTGGATACAGAGATGTACTGTCACCACCATCCCCAATCCAGCACCAGCTTACACAAGGGTCCAGCTACAGACTCTGCCAGCTGCAGCATACAGCAAGCCAAGGTAACTAACATGCATTTATGTGTGGTGGTGGCAGCTGTGAAGGATGCACAGATGCATTGACTTTAGGGCTGCAGCTATTATTTTAGTAATCGAGTATTTTACCGATGATTTTGCTATCTCTTATAGATAGGTTTTAGTATGTAATCTTCATGTTGGGTGAACATCATGAGCAAGAGGAAACAGTGCTAACCACTGAGCCACCGTGCCATCACACCTTTTGAAAAACCTGTTATATACCGTCATATCTGACTGCTCAAATCATTCTTCCGGACGGTTGGGATGCAGTGATCCACTACGGACGGACAACAACATGGCAACGAAGATACCAGAAACAGGGCTTTAATCTTGTATCGTGCCCACTATAACTTTAGTGGATCATAAAAATTTGTTTATGGCAGGGTTTCCCAACCTTTTTTGCACCGCAGACTTGTTTAATACTGACAATATTGCTGCGGACCCGGGAGGTGCGGGCTACACATGGCACATCGTTCAAACATTGGATATTAGACACAGTGCATATTTTCCTCATATGAACTTGCATAATATAAAACCTTGCATATAAAAACAATAACATTATAACTCACCTTGGGAGCCTTGGACTGTCTGCAACATGGCAAGACATCATCGAGGATTGATGGAAGAGATATGAAAGATGCTGCAGAGCCATGGTTAGCCTGTACATAATGCCACGCCATAGCATCATCCATGTTGTGTGTACGGATGGCGGTCTTATGTTCAGATATACAAGTCTTTAGAGCTCTTTTTATTTGTCCAACATATACCAAACCACAGGGACATTTCAGCATGTAGACAACATCTGTGCTGCTGCAGTTAATGAAGGATTTGATATAGTGTTTTTTTACCAGTAGGCTACGTGGATGTGTAAAGTACTTGGTGTCAGATGAGTTGGAACATTGTCAGTGGTGTAGTCTACCTTTTTTCAGAGGGTATACTGACTCTGACCTCCCCACCCACCCACCCACGGGTGCCTTAACCGGAAGTGGGTGTGGTTTCGCCCGGAAGTGGGCGGATATTCAACCCGTTTTTTGCTGTTGTTGTTCCTCCCCAAATTTACAGAATCCCAAAATGCGAGACTCATTAGCCAATGAACAGCCAGGAATGGGTCTCACGCTACTTTTGCATGCTAAAATAAAGCTGATAATGTATAATTTGATTCAAGGGATGAAAAACCCTTTCAGAGTACAACACAAACTGTCTATTTTGCTGCAACTCGACGGTGCTGCTTAATCCAGGACCTTACTTCCTGGAACTCTTGAGAGTAAAAAACTGGTCCATTGGAGGAGTGAATGGAGATGTCGGGACTCACTCTTCTATCTAGACAGCTCTGGCTTCAGCTATCAGCTTCATCTTGCTTCTTCGGTCGCTATTCTCTCTCCTGAAGATTTGTTTACCGATGGGGAGAAAGCCCCACGTGATAGCCACCCGACAATCTCTCTCTCTCTCTCTCTCTCTCTCTCTCTCTGCTCAACGCTGTAACAAATTCAGTAGACTTTGCCATTTCCCACGGATATTGTAGCGTTTTTCCTTCATGGCTTGACAGAAAAAGTCTGCCTTCACACGCCTAGTCGGCTTGAAAATAGAACTCACGCCAAACGATAAAATCGGCGCAGCTCAGACGAGGCGTGGGTACACGCGGTTCACGTTGAGGCGCCCTGTGTACACAGCCTCATTGACTAAAAAGGACGCCTATTTGTGCGCTTTGTAACACAGGGTGAGTTTTATGAATGGAAAGTGAAAACGATACGTATCATAGCGCATTTCGCAGTGCGCATACGCAAATCTGAGTCATTTCGCAGTGTGTATACGGCGTATACCTGCGTATCACGTAGACAACACCACTGAACATTGTGCACAGTGGCCACAGCGAAAAAAAGCCTATAGGTTGATCTGGAAGAGAGAAACAACGTTAACAATTAATCGATTAACTGATCGTTAAAGTGCCCAACTAACGGTTAAAGTCGAGCTGAACCCAAAAATGACTTTTATTTTATTTTAGTTCAAATACCTGAGTATTCAGTGCACCTTATTTAACACATTCACTGCCAGCAATTTTTTTTTTACTGTAGGTAGCTTCTGCCAGAGGGTTTTTTTGAGGATTCTGGCTCATCTTTCAAGACCCGAGGATTCTTTTCTGCTAAGATTTTGTGAACACAAAATATCTCAAAAGAACTAATAGAATGTGTGCTTTCTCTGTCTAAAAGAGTTAGTTTGTAGAGTTAGTAGTTATGTAGGCATTAGCACTTGAATACAGCATGGTTTCAGCGTCTGAAAATTTAAGCTGAGATAAATAGCTTTTTGTGAAATTCGATAGAACAGTCACTTTAACCATTCATTTTTGGCATCAGTAAGACGTCAGACATCTAAACAATAGTTTTGAACAGTAATTTCCTCCATAACAGCAGGAAACACCCCTCTACTTCAAACTCCTCCCTCCGTGTGTGTTCTTCTTGGCTGCAGCGGGCGTGTCACAAGCGAGTTGCTGCTGCTGCTGCTCCTGTCTGCTGGCGGCCGCTGGGCAAGTCTGGATGGGCTCGCTCGTTTCTTGGGGTTTCGGTTGAGAAACCCCAAGAAACGGGGTTTCTTTTGCGATTCTGGTCTTATTTATGCTGCGTGTTTCAAAGTGTGTTGCACCCATAATCTATTATGCAAATTTGCAATTCCCCACCGCCAGCAATCAGCGCGAAAGCGAAAGCGTTTTCGCCAATCCATTTCACTGTATGAGAATGGTTTCATCGCGCGTTCCCCTGCAGTTTTGGCTCGGCTTTTTCTAGAATGGAGAGCACTGTCGCCACTTAGTGGGTCGGTGGAATGGGTTGTACACGTTCGGTGGCTCCAATATTTTTATAGGAGACGTGGGGGGCGTTGATCCACGTCCCACCGTTTTTTTTTTAAGCCGAGATATCTCGTCATTGGCAGTCAACCGTTGGATTTTGTAAGCCGAGATATCTCGTCAATGGCAGTGAACGTGTTAATAATGTATGCCAAAAAAATCACAAAAATCTAATTTCTTTCGTTTTTCACACTTTTTCACATCAAAAGTTAATTTTTCAAGATTTCATTCATAACAATAATCTACAGTTTGCTGACGTCACCTAGTACTATCAAATTTCTACCCCATTTTCAACCAATCATATCACGACATGGCAGCTGTCAATCAAATCTTCATTTCCCAACCCAACTCAAATCCCACCTCTTCAAAACAGCCTACAATACCTGACTTCTACCTCTAACCACCATTCCATCTCTGCAATCTATTGATTTGTATTTGTTTTCGTTCTTGTTATTTAGTTTTGTTTACTGTATTACTTTTCTATGTATTGTAAAGCGTCTTTGAGTTCCCGAGAAAAGCGCTATATAAAACCTATGTATTATTATTATTATTATTATTATTATTATTTCAGGATAATTTTCTCTTCCAAATGAAGGAGAAAATGGCGCCTAGTGCCTGTCATCTGGCAGAATTTCTAGCCCATAAACTAACTACTAACTTGGCCAATTATGCAAACTAAAGCAGACGGTAATGTCTAAGAAAGCAAAGAAATGTAACTGGCTCCTTAAAACTCTCATTCCAGGAATATTTTATTTACCGCAGTAGCGTAAATGGCACGTGGGAGAGCCTGGTTGTCAGGGGTCGCACCTCAGAGATTCCAGGCAGATGGGCTGCACTCTTCGCTCCGCAACACAAAGGCAGCTGGCCGCCTGCGGCTCACCTAGCTCCACTCAGCCACTAACCTGAGGAGAGGGCCACAACACGCTGAATCCCACTCGATTTGGAGGCAGAACACGCCAGGATTGGCCAAAGCCCAATCCAGTCCCCAGAATTGTCAAATAAAATCATCAACATGCTACTATGACCCGCCTCTCAACCTGTCATCTCAGACAAGTTATGTTTTCAGTCTGAAACGGACTCAGACCCACGCGCCACTTGGATTCATTTCGACTTTAAGGAAAATGCATGAAATTTCCATCCCTAATAGAGAATAATGCCTTCCAGACCGTAACGAGAACCCCCCCCCCCCCCCCCCCCCCCCCGGCCATTCAACAGAATGCAATTTCCGGGGAGGCTTCACCCAGACAGAGGCACTTATGCCCACTGGTTGTATGCCAAGTTGAAAGCTTTTTTTTTTTTACCTACAGTCACGGCCCGTCCTCCGCCGCGCTGTCATCCTCATTAGGACAGCTCTTCTTTTATCTCCCACACCTCTTTGCTGCAACTCGCACATCTATTTTGGTCAGCGGGTCAGCACCGTTTGATGACCTCGCGTACGTGTCTATCTATCTATCTTATCTATATAGATAGGTAGATAGGTAGATAGATAGAAAATGTCAAAAATGATCAAAGCTCCCATATTATGCTATTTTCAGCTGTTTAATACATGTCGCTGTTTTTTTTTTACAAGGTTACAAACCCAACAAAACCTCAGAAGCTAACGTAGCTAGTTAGCTAACTTTCCAAATGCTTGTGACTATAGGGGGCCACGGACCCAACAAAAATGACGACTTGGAGAAGTCAGCAAGTTGGACTAACGTTAAGTTCTGAAAATGTGTGCCTTTGTCATTTCAGCTATTATATATCGGTTGGTCATATGTCTATGAAATTCGGCTGCTAGGCTAACGTTAGCTGCTAAGTAACGTTAGCGCTTCCTAGCACAGCACGTTGTTTCGCAGTAGCCTACAACCGATGCTGGAATGAGACACATATTTTCAGAACTTACCACTTCAGTCCTACATCCTCGCTCACTTCCAAGTCATCTCCTTGTTTTTGCGGTCCTGAATCGGTTATTCCATGAGACTACTCGTGTGCGTGCTATGCTAGCCAAGTCCCAGTCTGACAGCCAGGTTGGCAAGGCAACAAGGACTATCTACGTCACTAGACCCGTGGCTCTCGCACAAATCCCGTGCCATCTCGTGTACGGGATTTCATGGAGGGGGAGAGGGGTTTCATGGGGGTAACATTCAAACACTTTCACCTATTTATTTGAAGCTTAGTCCACGTTTAACAGCATATGTGACCTGCTCTGACAAAATCGGTCACATTGACCCCAAAACACATTTTGTTTTATACAGTGTTGGAAAGAGGAGAATCTCAAAATTATCTTTGTAGTCCAACAATTGATGGAGATACACCCATTTATGTCGCGACTGTTTCCAAACTATTTTTTTTAGAAAAATGGCCTCAAAGTTTGATGTTAATTCTGAGACATAAACATCTTTTCTTGAAGTTGTCTGCATGTGCATGCCCACACACCAGGTGGGATTGGGCTGAAATTCTGTATGGCACTGTGTTATGATCCTGGGAAGGTCATGGCAAGGTCATGGAAACCACCTGGAAAGTCCTGGAAACTACCTGGAAAGTCTTGGGAACCACCTCCCCAGGTTGGATTTGGCTGTAAATTTGTATGGCAGTGTGTCATGATCCGTGGAAGGCCATGAGAAGGTCATGGAAACCACCTTGAAAGTCCTGGAAAGTCCTGGAAACCACTTCCCCAAGTTAAATTTGGCTGTAAATGTGTATGGCAGTGTGTTATGATCCGGGTAAGGTCATGAGAAGGTCATGGAAACCTGTGAAGAGAAAAGTAGAGTGCGCACATCTATGTATGCAGGTGCCGGACAATGTGAATGTTCTGATGAAGTTCTTTTAGAACGAAACGTTAATAAAGTGACTGGGAGCATCCTAATTTCAGTGTGCAGTGTAGAATATTTTATTTTTAAAGGTCATGGAAACCACCTGGAAAGTCCTGGAAACCACCTTCGGTTGGAGTGGGCTGTTAATTTGCATGGTGGTGTGTTATGATCTGGGCTAGGTCATGGTAAGGTCCTGGAAACCACTTAGAAAATCCTGGAAACTGGACTTTCTGAATTTAAGACCTCAAATTTCAAATGAGCTATCTTATCAAATCTGGCAAATGTATTTTCTAATATTAGATTAGAAAATAAATTTGCCAGATTTGATGGGACTTTCCCTATAAACCACAACCACTTCTGGGGCCAAATGTATAAAACTATGTGCATGTACTGTATGTGTAGAAATCTGTGTAAGCCCAAAAAAGCTCTATGCCCAAATTAACACATTATACATTTGGCCCCTGGTCTTCTATTCGAATATACAGATAGATATATACTTTTGTTGGTTGAACAGGTACACATGAAATCTCAGTACACCTCAGTGGATATCATGACAAAGTAGCCTATGTAAAGGCAACTAATAGACCAGCTAGAACAGTCTGGTAAATTCAGAAAATGGCATCACTTTACTGTAATGCAGCCTTTAACCCCAGGGAAATATTCATGTGTAAGCATATTTAAGTAGGCTACGTAGAAAAGCGGTATATAAGTCCTATCAATTATTATTATTATTATTATTATTATTAGTAGTAGTAGTAGTAGTAGTAGTAGTAGTAGTAGTAGTAGTATTATTATTATTATCATTATTATTATTATTATTGTTATTATCAATACCAACTGTTCTGTAACACCCAACTGACAGAAGATCCTCTGACACCCCACCCACATTATTTTTTTTAATTTTTACATTAATGCAGGCTAATAATTGTACATTAATGTAGTAATAATTGTAATTGTAATAATTATTACAAATAACAGGGACAAAGAATCTATAGCGGACCCGTTTCTGCTCTGGAGTAGAGACAGAGAGAACAGCAACAGAGACAGCTGAAAGTAACCTAGGCTATGAGGCAAATAATCTGAAATTAGCTTAGTCTAATGCCATCTGTGAATTGAATTTAAAAGTCAAGCAACATCATCACGCAGATTACTGACTAGTATTAGTCTATCAATCTGACAGACAGACAGACAGACAGACAGACAGACAGACAGACAGACTGTCACTGGACCTCACAGCCTGCAAATAAAACTTTCCAGACAGATGAAAATAAACACTTTCCACAGCTTTTCCTCCACACAAACGCACCGGTTGATCAAGCTATAGTATGCAGAAATTATGCAGCTGCAAGGGGAGAGAGAGAGACGGGAGAGACGGGTTGCCATGTTCGTTATCGATAACCCCCGAAGAGGCAGATTTTTAAGAGGTTAAAACATTACATAAACAGCCTAAACTAGTCTAAAATAACAAACCAATAACACAACTCCACAATACAACCCTGACAAACTTTAGAAACAGCTTTTTAAATCCCAGAGTAGTCCATAATATAGCCTACCATTTACAAGTACTTACAAACCCGTTTAACTGGCAACGTGCACGTGCCGCAGTCAAGAGTGAGAACAATCGAGTAGCAGGCTCTGTCAGCATAGTTTCAGTTTTGTCACTCTACCTTCAAGAGCTTCAAAAGTATATTTAGCGGTCGAACTTCACAATAATCTTTACACAGAATGAAAGCCAAGGCTTTATTTGACTATAATCTGATGAAACCCCAAAACAGCAGAAATAAATATTTTCTGATAAAATCGCATTTTCTAGACAAACAGCCAGCGCGACAAGCGACTGATTTGGTCAGAGCAGGTCACATATATGATACAAAATTAAGAAATGCATAATAGGGCCCCTTTAAACGTCTTACCCTTTCAAAAGTACATCACAAACGGACAGCCCTGCTTAATCCTCGCTAAAAAACTGGTCCATTGGAGAGAATGGAGCTGTTGCAACTCTTCTATTATATGGCTCTGGCATTAGCTAATGATCACATGGGAGGGAAAGGGGGTGTTCGCCGTGACGTAACGGTGGAGGGAACCCGTTTGAACCCACAGAGGGCACTCTCGCTGCCTGAAAATGATAGTGTTTAGAATTCTAACAGTTTAGTTTCAAATGTGGAGATTTTGACCAGAGTCCTTCACACACCAACTCAAAAGTAATATACATTGGTTAAAAGCTGAAAAAATTAGCTTTAGGGGTTAGTCCCGCTTTAAGTTGTGTTTTCAGCCTGAACCACAAAAGTATTCCTTATCCAATTACCCGATTAATCATTCGAATAATCGGTAGAATACTGTAATAGCGCTGCCCTTCACAGTTGGCTTTAGGTTAGGTAATGGTTAGGCGTAGCGGAGGCTGTCAGAGATCTGCACTCTGAGTGCTTGTGTTTGTGTGTTTTCTCTCCAGGAGCAGCCTGTGGTGGTTATCTCATATCCATTAGAAGCCAGTAGAACACCTGGAGATCCTTCATACTCCTCAAGAAACCCTATTAGTCCACAAAGCCCAGTGCAAGCAGAACACCAGGCCAGAACCAGGTAGGCTATTCTTCAGGCTCAACAGAGGTCCCCAAATTGGGGCTTGGGGACACCCAAAGTCTTAGAGGCAATGTACACCGCCTCTGGAACAGATGCGGTACGGCTCCGAACAGACCCACGCTCATGTAATCAGTCAGACATATGCGGGATCCGACAAAAATAGAACAGGTGTGTAATTTTTCTGTACCACATGTATCGCCCATCAATTAACATGGGCGAGAGTCGATCCGACAGTTTTACCCGATCCGCAATGCAGCCGTAACGCATCTGGTGTACATTGCCTGTTACAGTATGACTGACTTTGAGGGCCTATCATGACTTAGGCCTAAATGTTAGTGTGTAGTGAAAATAGATGTCTATTGGAGTGTTCCGACATTATAGAACTTGTGCAGTTACAAAAAAGTAAACTACCGTAAATTCCGGACTATAAGCCGCACCGGTGTATAAGCCGCACCTTCAAAGTTGACTATTTTTTTCTTATATAAGCCGCACCGGACTATAAGCCGCGGGTGTTTTAATGGTATTTTTTTTTTTTTTTTTTTTTTTTTTTTTTTTTGTGTTTTAATGTTTAATTACCATATGTAAGGGTTCATGCACAGAGGGGATTGTAGAGGAAGCTCCCATTTATTAACATTTCAACAAAACAACATAACACAACACCACCTGTGTTGTTTTTTACAGTGCACACAGTGTCATACAGTGTCATACAGTGTGGTGAAAAGAGGGCAAGAGAGGAAATTAAAACTTATTATAGTTATATAGGATTTATAGTTAGAAAGAGTGCTAAAAAAGAGATTTTTTTTTTTTTTTTTTTGAAAAAATCCATAGATAAGCCGCACCGTTATATAAGCCGCAGGGGCCAAAAAAGGCCAAAAAACGGGGAAAAAGGTGCGGCTTATAGTCCGGAATTTACGGTATATGCGCTTCTGTAAGTATCAGTATCACCAATGAAAGAGTGGCATCGCTAAAACCGTAGTTTTATAAAGATGTCTGTACTATATATATATATATATATATATATATATATATTAGGGGTGTCACGGTACACAAAAGTCACGGTTCGGTACGTACCTCGGTTTTGGGGTCACGGTTCGGTACGAATACGGCACGGTACGAAAACGGGGGAAAAAAGCAACAAATCCCAAATTCTGTTTTTTTCCCTTTGAATATGTCTGAATTCTGCTTTTTACGCTATTTTTACCATCAGAAATAGTGTCTAATATGTGGGAATGAATAAATGTCCACTATTTAATAAGATCTAGGCAATCCACACAAAAAGGTTTTACTCTAGAGCAGTGATTTTCAAAGTGTGGGGTGCGCCTCCCTCTCAGATGTCTATTCCAGCTGTTTGACAGGGCAAAGGCATTTCCCCCCACTTTAAATCTTTATTGTACACAAGTTTGTAAACAGAGCGCATGTGTGGAGTAGCCTAATACTCCCACCAACCCCTCCCCCTGTTGTATTTGTTTTATGTAGCATTTGCGTTTGATGTAAGCACTAATTTGGAATCCTATATAAAAGCGGCCACTAGGCGGCAGTGTTTCTTTAGTCAACGTCAAAATACCTACATGTTCAGAAGAAGAATAAAACGGCAGAAGAAGAAAAACTTCTAAACCCTGTTGAAAGATACCCCCACTGTCTGACAGACAACAGGGTGGGTTTCACTTTCCCAGTAAGTACGGGAGAGAACCCTGTCAGCGCCTTAACGTTATTGGATGTGAGTTTTGTTTAGCATAATATGATTACGTTCGGTCATCTAATGGATTATTGGAACATGACAAGGAGTCATCGCCTCTTCCTCACCGCAGCTTGCCTGTCTGCATCCGCAGATGTCTGCTTGACCGCATCACTCATCCCACGCGATGTACTGTATGTTGCTTGTTTACAAGTTAACAGCTTTGTCAGTGTTATGTAACGTTTAGCCGCAACGCACAACTATAAAGGACTTTGTCGCGGCTACGTAACGTTACATTGGCAAGCTTACCTCGTTGGCTTGATGTTGACAGAATTTGCAAAACAGCTTATCGCCACAAAACGTCCCATTCTGTGAATGCGGATTTCTATGGCCCTTGTGTTGTTTTGGTGTGTCTTCTTCTGTGGCGTTTAATTCAATTCAATTCAATGCCGTTCAAACAGCGTTTAGGTGCTACTGGATTTGACGTATTCGTCGTGTCGTTTCATGTACCGTGAAACGAGGTACCGTGAGGGTCGTACCGTAAATTCACGGGACGAATACATGTACCGTGACACCCCTAATATATATATATATATACATATTTACATATTTTTAAGGGGGGGGGGGGATTTAGGAAATCATGCATAACATAGTAGCCATGAAAAATGAAACTAATAATCCCAATTGACCAAACAGGACCAGGACCTGTGTTCAGTGGCAGATGAACTTGCTAACCCATATCGAGGATGTGCAGAACCAATTGGCCTCCAGGATGGACTTCATAGAGAAGGAACTGGATGGTGAGCAGTCAGAACTTACCATGCAAGAGTAATAGAAGAAGCAGGTCAGCACTCCAAAATGTCTTTTCAGAAATTTAATAAGTCACCTGGGATGGCACACAACGAACGTTTCAGCGTCAAGCCTTCATCAGCGTTGTGTTGTGTTGTGCCTGCCAAGGAAAACTAACTGCCAGTGAAGCTGGCCAACCTAACCTGCAGCTATTTAGACCAATAGAATCAAGGCATAGGCCCTGTGTCTGTAATGCTACTGTGACAGGTAAGACCTACAACGTCAAAGGTATACACACTAAGGGCCATGTAGAAAAAGTACGAAATAGAAATATTAGAAAATGTTTATACGTAGAAAAAGGATAAAAATAACTAGAGGACCCTTTAGCCAGTTTTTACGAATAAAAAGGATCTGCAGTACTGACATTTATTTTGAAGAACAGGCTTCTGAACTCTGTTCACGATTCAGCGCTAAGGGTTACAGTACTACTGACTACTACTTCTACTACTACTACTTGATAACAGCCTCCAGAAAGTTAGAAATATGAAGCGGCATGACTTGTTGGCACCTAAAACTTCCTCTCATGATTTTTACATTGTTTGTGCTACAACCTTCTCTCCCATTTCGCAGGAAATAAAAAAGTGTGTATTGAAACATTGGCACATCTTGTGTAGTGACCCCCAAGTAGGCCAGGTCTACACTAAGCCTCCCATTTTGCTCATAAACAAGCCAGGAACTTAAGCGACATGGTGGTCAGAGCTGACTGTCATACACGTCCTTCACACTTTTTATCTAGTGTACCTAACGGTAATTTTCCTTGTTCCAATTGTGTTCAATGTAACGCCATGATCAGAGGTCAGTTTTTCCTACACCCACACTCTGGTAAAAAGTTCTTTATCAAGAGTAGAATCTCATGTACAACTAAATGTGTTGTGTATCTTTTGAAGTGCCGTGTGGCTTATGTTATGTGGGTAAGACCAGAAGGGATTTAAAAATCTGCATCTCTGAACACAAAAGTAATATTAGGAACAAGGATGAAACGTCCTCAGTAGCAAGGCACTTTACTTCTGCCGGCCATGATGTGTGTTCTCTTAGGTTCCAGGGCATTGAAACTGTAGCACCTTTAAAAAGAGATGGTGATAGAGACAGAGCTCTGTTACAGAGAGAAGCTTTTAAAAAGAGATGGTGATAGAGACAGAGCTCTGTTACAGAGAGAAGCTTTTAAAAAGAGGTGGTGATAGAGACAGAGCTCTGTTACAGAGATAAGCTTTTAAAAAGAGATGGTGATAGAGACAGAGCTCTGTTACAGAGAGAAGCTTTTAAAAAGAGGTGGTGATAGAGACAGAGCTCTGTTACAGAGAGAAGCTTTTAAAAAGAGATGGTGATAGAGACAGAGCTCTGTTACAGAGAGAAGCTTTTAAAAAGAGATGGTGATAGAGACAGAGCTCTGTTACAGAGAGAAGCTTTTAAAAAGAGATGGTGATAGAGACAGAGCTCTGTTACAGAGAGAAGCTTTTAAAAAGAGATGGTGATAGAGACAGAGCTCTGTTACAGAGAGAAGCTTTTAAAAAGAGGGGGTGATAGAGACAGAGCTCTGTTACAGAGAGAAGCTTTTAAAAAGAGATGGTGATAGAGACAGAGCTCTGTTACAGAGAGAAGCTTTTAAAAAGAGGTGGTGATAGAGACAGAGCTCTGTTACAGAGAGAAGCTTTTAAAAAGAGATGGTGATAGAGACAGAGCTCTGTTACAGAGAGAAGCTTTTAAAAAGGTGCTGCTAGTTCCAGTGTGCCGCTGCTACCTGGGGCTGGGCGATAAATGTCAATTAATTTCTTGCTTATTCATTGGCTCTTTTCGCCTGATAAGTAATTACATAACCTGACTGCTAAATTTGACTGTCCCCTGTGACTATTCATGACTATATCGCCTAGCCACAGTATATTCTATCTGTTCTGCTCTTCTCTTCCCCCCCTTCCGCTGTTTCCTCCCCACCTCTTCCCTTTCCCTGCTCTCTCCTCCCCCACATTCCCTGCTCCCCACCTCCTCCATTTCCCTGCTCCCTCCTCCCCCACATCCTCCCTCTCCTTTCCCTGCTCCCTCCTCCCTCAGCCCCCCCCTCCCTCCCCTGCTCCCTCCCAACCTCCTCCCTTTCCCTGCTCTCTCCTCCCCCACTTTCCCTGTCCCCTCCCCACCTCCTCCCTTGCCCTACTCTCTCCTCCCCCACATCCCCCCGCTCTCCCTCCCTTGCTCCCCCTCCTCCCTTTTCCTGCTCTCTCCGCTTTCCCCCCTTCCCCTGCTCCTTCCCCACCTCCTCTCCTTCCCGGCTCTCTCCTCCTCCAAATTTCCCATTCCCTCCCCACCTCCTCCCTTTCCCTGCTCTCTCATCCCCCACATACCCCTGGTCTCCCTCCCCTGCTCCGTCCCCACCTCCTCCCTTTTCCTGCTCTCTCCTCCCCCACATTCCCCTGCTCCCTCCCCACCTCCTCCCTTTTCCTGATCTCTCCTCCCCCACATTCCCCTGCTCCCTCCCCACCTCCTCCCTTTTCCTGCTCTCTCCTTCCCCACATTCCCCTGCTCCCTCCCCACCTCCTCCCTTTTCCAGCTCTCTCCTCCCCCACATTCCCCTGCTCCCTCCCCACCTCCTCCCTTTTCCTGCTCTCTCCTCCCCCACATTCCCCTTGCTCCCCCCCACCTCCTCCCTTTCCCTGCTCTCCCCTCCCCCAAATTCCCATGTTCCCTCCCCATCTCCTCCCTTCCCTGTTCTCTCCTCCCCCACATACCATCCCCCTTTTCTCCCTTTCTCTCTGCCTCTCTCTAAGATTCATCAATCTTGTTATTATTACTACTGTAATTGCTATTGTTGTGTCAGCTAGATTTAGCTAGACATATTTTCTGTGAAGTCCTCTGAGACATGCTTGTGAATCCCTTCACAACCTCTCCGACCCCCTTCAATCTGGCTTCAAACCTGCACACTCCACTGAAACAGCTCTTCTCTCTGTCACCTCCGCCCTTCACTCTGCCAAAGCTTCATCTCTTTCCTCCGTCCTCACTCTTCTTGATCTGTCCGCCGCTTTTGATACCATCAACCACCAAATTCTACTGTCCACCCTATTCGACCTTGGCATCACCGGTTCTGCACTTTCCTGGTTCTCCTCTTACTTATCTAACCGCTCTTTTCAGGTCCTCTGGAGAGGAACTCTTTCGGACCCCTGCACTCTCACCACGGGTGTCCCCCAGGATTCTGTCTTAGGTCCTTTCCTCTTCTCTACATGAGATCTTTGGGCCACGTCATCTCCTCTCACGGGTTATCCTATCACTCCTACGCAGACGACACACAGCTCTATCTCTCCTAACCCCCCCTCGGACTCTCATATCTCTTCCCGTATCTCTGCCTGCCTCAAAGATATTAGCAACTGAATGTCTTCTCACCATCTCTAACTCAACCCTGACAAAACCGAACTTCTCTTCTTCCCCTGCAACGACTCCCCCCTATCCGATCTGTCCCTATCCATCGACAACACCACCGTCCTCCCCTCCCAATCTGCCAAAAATCTCGGAATCACCATTCTCTGCCCACATTACAGCAACGGCACGTTCCTGTAGATTCTCCCTCTTTAACATCAGAAAGATCCGCCCTTTTTTAACCTCAGAAGCAACCCAAATTTTAGTTCAGGCCATGGTTTTATCTCGTCTTGATTATTGTAATGTTCTTTTAGCCGGTCTCCCCTCCTCTGGCATCCAACCCCTTCAACTCATCCAGAATTCTGCTGCCCGCCTTGTTTTCAACCAACCCAAATTCTCCCATGTCACCCCTCTCCTCCATGACCTCCACTGGCTCCCCATCCTGTCACGCATCAAATTCAAAACCCTTGTCCTCACATACAGAGCTGTCCACTCAACTGCCCTCCAATACCTTCAACCCTTGGTCCCGTTCCAACCCTCCCTCCGCCCCTCCACTAGCACAAGCCGTCTCGCCCCCCCCTTGCTTCGCGGGCTCAAGGGCCGCTCTCAAGCTCCCGCTCTCAAGCTCCCTCTTTTTTCCTGTCTCGCCCCCAAATGGTGGAACGAGCTCCCCCCCTTGGTCAGGACATCAGAATCTCTCCCCATCTTCCGCAATCGGCTAAAAACTCATCTTTTTTCTCTCCATTTCACCTCCCCCTAACCTTACTTCTCCATCTCCCTTACATGCTGCCCACGGACCTTCAACTGTCTGTTTGTTTTTTGGTTCTTTATTTTATTTATCTTTTTCATTATCTCTGCTTTCCACTATGTATGTTACATGATCTATGCTTGTTATTTTCTGTATGTACGTCGCTTTGGAGAAAGGCGTCTGCCAAATGAAATAAAGTAAAGTAAAGTAATTAGGGATATACAAATAAACTTTATGTTAGTAGACACACGTAACTATAGATCCCCATTAGGTCTGTTTAGCAAAATAACGCATATTTTATTTTTTAAACGGTTTTACTTTGTGGAGGCTTAAGAGGGGCTAATAGGCTGGGCTGGAGTAGTGACTCACACAGCCAAGCTGAGACCCGACTCATGTGACACACCCCCGCCCTTTGCGGGCAATGCGGGCTCCAGAGTTGAACAGATATCCCAGAATGCTCCAGGAAACATTACCCTGAAATAAGAGTTTTGAGCTTCATTTTGAAGTATCAAAAACTAATGGGCTCAGTTGGTCCATATACTGTCAATAGAGAGCGCCAGGGATGACGTATTTTTGTAGTCGGAACGCGGAAGTCCTGGACTTCCGGGTTCTTCACTGTTTCTGCCTATGGGATTTTTGAATGGGTTTTTGCCGCGATGCTTCAAATAAGGTCTCTGGGCAACGCAAGCTTAATCAAATGCGAACCAGTGTTCAGCGCAGGGCCGTAGCCAGGGGGGGGAAAAGTGTGGACGATTCCAAGGGCCCTTGACTGACAGGGGCCCCAAATGGCCAAAATCTTCCGCCGCCGCCCTTTGGACAGCGGCATCCGTGGGCCCAATGTGATATCCTTTCATGGGGCCCGAAATCCCTGGCTATGGCCCTGGTTCAGCGGGATAATCTTCACACATGAGGACCACTTTCATGAGTTTTGAAGTGTAAATGCGAGCCCTAGAAGTAAAAAGCTTGTGCTAAGCTAATCCAGAACTACACACAGTGTCGCATAGGCTTCCACGTCACGTCACCACACAACCTGGAGTGTTGTTGATGTGTGCCCGGGCTGAACCAGGTGAGGGAAAGAGAATTTCCATGTTGTCCTTTGAAGTGATGACGTTATTGATGTATAATATCCCCGTCGACTCAACAGTGTAGTCTCATTTAGCCGTTTGCTAGCTAGCCGCCCTTTTAACGGCACGTAAAAGCTTAAAAACTCATAAAAGTGGTCCTCATGTGTGAAGATTATCCCGCTGAACACTGGTTCACGTTTGATTAAGCTTGCGTTGCCCAGAGACCTTATTTGAAGCATCACGCCAAAAACCCATTCAAAAATCCCATAGGCGAAAACAGTGAAGAACCCGGAAGTGTTAGCATCGATGTTTTCCGGACTCATTCCTGGGGCTCTCTATGGTTCCTCCCTGTTGTTTGGAGCAGCAGGTGTAATTTATCTAGGCTGATTACTGCATTCAAGCTGAACGTTGCTGCCAGTCAGTGGGTGTGACTCCGCAGTGACTTCTGTGATGTCACGTGCATACCCTCTATACACAAAACCTTCAAAATAAAAACACAGAACCTTCCAAATACAAGCACAAAACTTTCAAAATAAAAGGCAAGGCAGGTTTATTTGTATACAGTAGCACATTTCATACACAGAGGCAATTCAAACTGCTTTACGTGAAATGGATAAAAAGAAAAGAGATCTGATATTTTACAATGTAAAATATCAAATCAAAAAGGTCACAGTGCAAAATTATTAGCATATTTTTACTTTGTGAGTGAATTCATATGCATAAAAAGGTCAAAACCTTCCAAATAAAAGCCCAACCTTCCAATTAAAAGCCCAAAACCCTCTAAATAAAAGCACAGAACCTTATAAATAAAAGCCCAAAACCTTCCAAATAAAAGCCCAAAACCTTCAAAATAAAAGTCCAAAACCTTCCAAATAAAAGCACAAAACACACACATATGCAAGGTATTGGTTAGCTAGAAGATGATAGATAAGGTAGAGTACTTGATCCCTGAAGGGAAATTACAGCATTTCAGCAGCAATTTGCATGAACACAACTCACATCACTTATAACAAGTGAAAAACGTAGAAAACAATATCCATATTTACAAAACTAGTACAGCCTTCTTACATTGCAATGTGCGTTTTACCTTAATGTCCACTGTAGAGCATATTATATTATATACTGTATTACTGTACACTTTAAGTACAAAATGTGCATTGTGGACAAAAAGGGTAGTGTGCAATGTGCATTTGCAAAGTGATGCATCAACATGAGCAACAGTTTGCACTGCCAGCAATCACACACATTTTCACATTTCTAGGAAGGGACTGTCCAATATTTACGTGGGGTAAAATATGATATATCATTAAAAAAACTACGGCCATGGGTGAGAGCCATTGGATTGAAATTGTAGGCTATTCCCCATAATGCGTAGCAAGGGCAGCAACTTTTCAGTGATCTTTTTAATAGAAAATATAGCCATATGCACAGCAGATATTGATTTGGTTCCTGTTATAGGCTAATTATGATTTAATGAGACGTGCGGCGGCTCTACTGTACCTGATTATCACCGATCATATAGTGCCATTTTAATCTATTTAATGTCAATCAGAAGAGCTCATTACGTGACTGCAAGCCTTCTATTTAACCTACACAAAATTATGAGAACAATATTCTTCAAAGGCATTTATGCGCAGAAAGGACTGTTCTGTTGTATGTGCGGGTGTTGTATGTGCGGTCAGCGGGTCATCACATCATAATTTGGTCCTGTGGTCAGTTAGTTGACTAACGTAAAATTGCACGTTAGTGGTTACATAACTCGTATCATAGGTGCGCCCCGGCGAAACAAACAGCGCTACACCTCTGCGAATATGCATAAGAAAGGAGCTGACGGGCGTAATCCATGTGAGTAGGCTATTGTCATCCGGAGTACAAGCAAGTGTCTCCTCGGCTGCAACCAGCAGACAGCCAGCAGCACACAGAAGTTTGACCAAATAGGAAGAAACCATTTGCGTGGGGGTGGGTGGATAGGCTACATAGCGAAACACAATGCAAACTAATGCAAAACAGAAAAGAAAAAAACTTTACATGCCTGCCACTCCTATTGCAAAATAAATTACCTTGCCCCCCCCATACATGCCCTCACCCTTTTTTTTACCCCCCACCACCCCACCTAAATATCGGACAGTCCCTAACTTCTACTACTCTACTGTATTATTATTACTACTACTACTAATGTTTCTACTAATACTAATACTGCTAATACTATTACTAGTACTACTACTGCAGCAGTCTCTACTCCACTCTAGCTGTTTTTCTACCTCCGCCGCCAGCGATAGCCAGGCCGGAGGCATTATGGATCCGGGTTGTCCGTATGTCCGTACGTCCGTCCGTACATCCTTACGATGTTCGTTAACGCGATATCTGAGGAACGCCTTGACGGAATTTCATCAAATTTGCCTTAAACATCCACTTAGGCTCAAGGATGATCTGATTAGATTTTGGTGGTCAAAGGTCAAGGTCACTGTGACCAATAAATAAAAACAAGAGGCAACAAGCAATAAAGCAGTGAGACACGCCACAGACAGTGGCGTATTCACTGCCCATATGTGCAAATGGCATGAACATACTTTAAACATAATTAAACATAATAACATTCTTTTAGGTGCCAATAGCATATACCTAATTAAACATACTATTGAACATTAGTCATACGTGATGGTAGCAGCTGCAGTGCGGTACAGTACGGCTACTACACTATTTGTATATGTTAAGGAGTCTCGTGGCCTGTGAGAAGAAACTGTACCTCAAGCGATTTGTGCGTGCTCTTGGGACCCTGTATCTCCTCCCTGAGGGTAGCAGGGAGAACAGACTGTTGTGGGGGTGGTTTGTGTCTTTGATGATCTTCAGGGACCTTCTGAGGCACCGCTGGTTGTACAGATCTTGCAGTTCTGGCAGCTCACATCCTGTTACGTGCTGGGCCGCGCGCCTCACCCTTCTTAGCGCCCTGCGGTGACCTCTCGAACGCCATTTTCAAGCTTGTTAACGCGATATCTGAGGAACGCCTTCACGGAATTTCATCATATTTGCCTTAAACATCCACTTGGACTCAAGGATGAACTGATTAGATTTTCGTGGTCAAAGGTCAAGGTCACTGTGACCACTCGAACGCCATTTTCAAGCTTGTTAACGCAATATCTCAGGAATGCCTTGACGGAGTTTCATCAAATTTGCCTGAAACATCGGCTTGGACTCAAGGATGAACTGATTAGATTTTCGTGGTCAAAGGTCAAGGTCACTGTGACCTCATGAATGCCATTCCCAAGTTCGTTAAAGCGATATCTCAAGAACGGCTTGATGGAATGTCTGCCAATTTGGCTCAAACGTCAACTTGGGCGCAAGGATGAACGGATTACATTTTGGTGATCAAAGGTCAAGGTCACTGTGACCTCTCCAACGCCATTTTCAAGCTTGTTAACGCCATATCTCAGGAATGCCTTGACGGAATTTAATCAAATTTGCCTCAAACATTAACTTGGCCTCAAGGATGAACTGATTACATTTTGGTGGTCAAACTTCAAGGTCACTGTGACCTCACAAACTCCATTCCCAAGTTCGTTAACACAATAACTCAAGAACAGCTTGATAGAATTTCTTCTGATTTGGCTCAAACATCGACTTGGACGCAAGGATGAACTGATTCCATTTTGGTGATCAAAGGTCAAAGGTCAAGCTCACTGTGACCTCTCGAATCCCATTTTCAAGCTTATTAACGCGATATCTCAGGAATGTCTTGATGGAATTTCTTCGAATTTGCCTCAAACGTCCACTTGGACTCAAGGATGAACTGATTACATTTTGGTGGTCAAAGTTCAAGGTCACTGTGACCTCACACACCCAATTTCCAAGCTCTGTAACGCAACATCTCAGGAGCGCCTTGACGGAATTTCTTCCAATTTGCCTCAAATGGCGATTTGGACTCAAGAATGAACTAATGGCGCAGGCATAAGTCCGCGTTGCGGTCATTCTAGTATAGACTTGTGCTGTCTTTTGCTCTCTTATCCTTTCTACTCATACTGCTATAACTGCAGCTAGTTGAAACAATTCAAAATACTCAAAACACTCAAAATTCAATTCAGACATTGAAACTCTTTATAATGAAATTCTACTGCCTTAAGCCTTCTTTTGCCAAAGCAAGCACAGAAAATTTAAAATGTTCTAGTTATTATTAACAAGGCTAGAATTTGGATGTTATTTGTATTTGAGGATATTTTGACAGGACAAGATGTTATTAAATCAGGGCCTAAAATTCATTTTGCTTTTTCATTTATAGACTTTTGGGGCGATTTTTTGGTGATTTTCCACCGCAGCTAATTTTAGGCCCTGTTAAATGTTGTAATAATGTAGTTGTCATGTCCCCCTCTCTCCTGTGTGCAGTGCTGGAGTCCTGGCTGGAGCTGTCAGGAGGTCTGGAGCATCCAGACACACAGCTCAAGCTCTCCATCAAGCAGCTTCTGGCTGACCTCAGCAAGCTGCAGGACATCAGTACACTCTGCCAAGTCTGACACACACACACACACGCATACATACATACATACATACACACACTCTCTCTCTCTCTCTCACACACACACACACACACACACACACACACACACACACACACACACACACACACAAACACAAACAAACACAAAAACACACAAAACAGTCTTTGGCTCTGCAGAACCAGGCTAGCCCTGTTTGGCCCTGTTGTGGAAATGGAAAAGTCCTGGACCCTCCTTTGTTCCCAGGCAGCTGGAGGCAGACCTGGCTTGTTTTTTCAGACACTCAGACCAACTCAAATTCAAATATCTTTTTCAAGATACAGTAAACTAAGTGCTTCGCAATGTTTTATTTTTCAAGTATTGTTAAGTATCCAGATTGGAGGCAAGAATGATGAAAAATTAGAACCTTAGGTAACCAAAACTCAGCAAGTCAGTTGAGCTTTGGCCCGGGCTGGAGAGTGGCAGTTGGTCTGTGGTCCCTGTGTGAGTTGGTCGCAGTCTGTTGTCAAATGGGTTGTAGATTAAAATGTACATAAAAACATTTACCGTTTTTTAAATAGAGCAGATCAAAAGTATGGAAGCAAACATGGACAAAATCTATTTGAAGAAAAAGCAACCTGTTAATTTAGTATTTCAACACCTTGTATAGACTGCATTTTTGAAGTATTAGCACATTGATTTGCAAATACAGCTGTACATTGATAGTTTTATTTAGAGGTCATTCTTATGCAATTTCATGAGACCAATAAAAACTATTCTGGGTAATTCCTCTGTCCTGTCTTCTGTTGCTCCAGAGGGAAGCAGGAGGACTCAATTCTGCCTTGACATGTTATTTTTCTATCCAGGATAAGATGTATTGCTTTTATTTTGTCTGTCTTTCCACACAGATGTCTTTGCAACTATTCAAGAAAAATATATTAAACAAAAATAAGAATACTGGGTGTGGTCGACTGATTAACAGGATTTAATCAACTAAAATCCAGATCCACCGGTGGTGAGTCAAAATGGTCCCGCTATTAAAATCAGGCAGATTGTAACCTTTTATCCTAGCATTGAGCCCAGAACAAATAATAGCTCGAGAAAGAGAAAGCTGCTGGTTCCATTCCTTCACCTCTCCACTCCACTAGAGTTGCTCTGTGGCCACTGGCCAGAGGGACACGCCAACATTTTGGGAGATTTGCCTATTTGACATCTTCCCAATACTAGGAAGACAAGAAGATAGAGTCCCTTCTCTTCTCTGTGCGTGTATTAGAAAAATAGCTAGCGCTAGTTAGCTTAGCACACTGAATGTAGTCAATGGTACGGCTATATAGCCTACCCTCGTTAACATGGGGGGGGACATAAAATGCTTACATTCTGCTCACCTGGCATAATCCAAGTCTCCACAAGCCCTGAGATGCCAAATAGACGTGAAAAGACATAATTTATATACCGTATATTATTATGATCAGTATGGAAGCATTTTGTGTTTTTTTGCTCTTGTTGGGGCTAGGCTAGCCGTACCATTGACTACCATTCATTGTGCTAAGCTAACTAGTGCTCGCTATACATTCAGGCGGTGACAGCATGGGGGAAATCCTCCCGTTCTCCCCATTCAGCATAGTTAGCATTTAGCTGCTAGCCCAGCCCAGGCAGACAGGATCGGGGATTCAACCACCGCAGTAAATGCACATCTGAACAGGCGTCTATGTACCTGCTGTTGAATCCCCAATCCTGTAGTGTAGAGCCGCAGCACCGTCCTTTGTAGCCCCTTAGCTACAAGTAGCTGTAGCTTTCAAACCCCGCCGCCAAGAAGCAATGAACCAGTGGCGGCCAGCCACTAGAGGGCGCCAGGGTGCCGCCCCACCTACCCAAAGCAGGGGCAAATAAAATGTATATATATAGGCCTATAGCCTATATATATTATTTTTTTATGAGCGAGGGGAATATTAGATAGTGAGTATATAATCTGCAATAAATATGTAGATTCATAATGATCTACATGTGTACTGTTTTGGGTCAACTACTTTCTGCCACGGTCGCCGTCCGGGGACTTCCGGCTTCCACCAGTGCTGCAGCCTGATCTGTGTAAATTGCACATGCGCGGTTCGCTCTCAAAACAAAGGGATTTGGGGCGCTGGTATCTAGCGACCAGGTGGAGGTGGGGCCAGGTAGAGCGACGGCAATGCATTCTTGACGGACTCTATATTTGCATGCACGAACGTGCACCAGTGCCATGTGTTCGTCTAGCTCCGTGCAACGGTTGGGATACACGGAGCATATTATGTCACGGAGAACCCCGAACGCAACAAAGAACTCGGTTGGTGATAGGTCTCTGGTGAGACGGGGGTCGGAAGATTTTAGGACGGCCGATACGTCCTGGCCGCCCATTATTTCCTTGCTGCACTCAGCAGACGGCAGGATAATACTGACTAAGTTAGTATCTCTGCCTTGAAGGATCCTGGACCGAAGTCTGGGGGATACGTTGGCAGAAAGTGGGATATATGGCCTTCCGTATGCGGGGGAGGGAATAGCAGAGGCGAGGGAATTCATCGGGGGAATATGCACGGGGAGGGGAGGGAACTCGGCGCACACACCTGGATCCTGAAGCGGAGCTGGCTGGGCTGATATCACCGGATGAGATGCCGGTTGAAAAGGGGGATACACGCCTGGAACCTGGGGCGGGGCTGATTGGGCTGCTGCTGAGGGGAGCGTGGGGCTCCCGAGTGTCTCCAGGCGGGCATCGATGAGGGACCCGACCAGTGATTGAATGGTTGCAAGCAGTAGATCCTGGAGGCTTGGAGGGGCTGGAAGCCTCGTATCGTCCGCCGAGGAGCCGGCGGTTTTGGTGCGTTTGTGAGCCGGGCGGTGAGGCAATGTTTTTGTATTTCTTTATTCTTTCTTTTGCAGTGTTTAATTATTTTTTGGGTTGTTGTGTTTCCTTTTGAAATGATGCATGCTTTTATTTTCTAGACTTGGTTTTGTGTTAATTGTCTCAAGCTTGATCACGGCTGCACACCTGTTGTCCATTCGGCGTCTATTGGCACCAATCTGTGCTGGATGGAGCACACCTGCGATGAGAAAGACAGGCAGTGCAGGGGGCCTATTAGAAAATAGATAGAGCTGAGCCAACCAATTGAACAGCACCAGAGGATGGACTTAACCTGTTTGGGGGAAGTATATAAACTGTTGATACAGGAAGGCACAAAAGGACACGCAGTGACTGACAGTGGGGCGCAGCAGAGCAGCAGAGGGAGAAGCAGTAGCAGTAGCAGACCAGAAGCAGGAGACCAACAGCAGCAGCAGCGGACCAGCAGGAGCAGTGGGCAGGCCCGGACCGAAACTCAACCCAAACCCAGCCTTGGAGCACCGCTCGCTAGCGGCCAGCAGAGGGAGAGTGTAAAACCTCTCCCTTCCGAGTAAGTCTTTGACCATCTCGGTGTTCCATGTGCCTGTGGTGTAAACGTGTAATAAGGATGATATAAGCAAAGGACGGTTGACTCCCCTACAGTTTCTGTCTGTAGGTTTGACCGAAGAGGAGAGGAGGCCCCCCCTGCACGGTGGACTCCGGATTCCCCCAGTCATCCAGCACGAGCACTTTATGGGCTTGGCCCAGAGTTTTAGCCGGACCATTTTAGTTGCTGTATTTTAACGAAGACATTTTAGCTGCTGCAGTTTTAACCCCCTGTCTTTTATTTTTAGACTTAGGTGATCACTGTTGTTGCATTTTATATTTTAGACATTAAAACTGTTATTCCTTACACTGTGTCCGTGTTCACCTTTTTTTTTATACACCACTGGTTTTAACTGCTCTCCACCCGATGGAACGAACCTGTTTTTAGATCCCCATTTGTGTTATTTAAAAGAGTCCTAGGCTCTCCAAACCTAGGTGGCGTTGTCGGGTTTTAAATTGAGTGCACGCCTACAAGCCCACCACGGGCGTCACATTTGTTTCCCAATCACATTTAAACTAGACTTCCCTGCTGCTGAGGTCCGAGGGGCAGGGGTTGATAGCTCACGGAGAGAGTCAAGGACCACAGAGGCGTTTATTGGGCAATGCCCAACCATAGGAGTAACCATTGATGGGGTAGAGCTACAAGGGATATTAGATTCGGGGTCACAAGTCACCTTTCAGATTCAGATTCATTTATTTAAAGAATGGGACTTTACACGTTAATGAACAGTACAGCCGTACAGTAAACATGCCAGGTTATAGCCCAAGGGCTAGTTTCCACCTGTAGTCCCATGGCAGGCTGATGTAAACAAGAAAGAGAAAAAAAATGAATAGTACAAAAAAGATTAATAGTACAGAAGATTAGTAAAACCAAAAATGATTAAAACACACAATTAATAGTACCAAAAAATTAATAGTACAAAAGGTTAGTAAAACCTAAAATGAATAAAACACATAGAGCATGCAGCGAAACATGGCAGATGATATGTTAAGTGTGATCACATTGCTGGTTTGATCTGAGCCATAGTTTCAGCTGGCCTTTGAAGGTGGCGAGACTAGGGCATTCTCTAATAGAGGGAGGTAGATTATTCCAGAGGGTGCTTCCCATGTAGGATAAGGTCTTCTGGCTAAAGGAAGTTTTTCTAAAGGGGACCTCACAGACCTTGTTCGTGATGGCCCGGGTGACACGGGTCGAGTTGGCGGTCGAACGATATTTGATGAAGTCAGCAAGAGGAGGCGGCGCCAGTCCATGTAGAACTTTGTATATTAGACAGGCAGAGGTGAAATTTCTAAAGTTCTCAAAACTTAGCATGTCATATTTACGTATGACATGACAGTGGTGATGAGAAAAGGGTTTTTTATCTAGTATTTTCAGGGCTTTTTTATAAAGTATTTCGGCTGGTTTGAGAGTGGTTACACCTGTTAACGACCAGCTAGTTATACAATAATTCAGATGCGAAAGGATCATCGAGTGTAAAAATAAAAACGCAGCGTCTGTGGACAGACAGCTCCTTATTTGTCTGAAATTATACAGGTGGAATTTAATTTTTTTGGAGATCATTTTAATGTGGTTGCTGAACGTTAGGTTGGAGTCCAACATCACGCCTAAGTATTTAAACTCGTTAACTACAGATAATTCCTCTGACCCCAAGAAGACATTGGAGCGCGGAGGTGCAGTGTTTCTTTTAGAAAAGAACATACAAACTGTTTTTTTTGCATTCAGCACGAGACAAGATTTAGTTAGCCACCTTGATGAGCCAGAGTTTATTCGATGAGCACTTTACTCAAGCTAAGCTGGGTAGGGCCCCTCTGATTCTAAAATTGAGAGCCGCCAATAACCTTGCGATCCCATACACAAGCTACGCTGTGCTGGACTTTGAGATAGATGGGATTATGATACCGGGGCGGGGGGTTTTGATAGTCAAAGATGAAGGTACTACTAAACCCCTCCTAATTGGCATGAATGTAATAGAAGCTTGCTGGGATGTACTTTTTAAGTATCCCGGAAGATCTGGTGTCTCTCCTCGCCAGCTAAAGAACCCGAGGGTCTGGAAGGATGCCTTTGCGACCTGCCGTCGTGTAGAAGCCACTGTGGAAGAGGATGGAGCACTGGGATATGTGCGGCTGGCTCGACGAGGCACCATCAAGGTTCCCCCAAGGATGTTAGTGTGGGGACGTACTCGAATGGGCATCAATGGAGAAGATTACTGTGCCATGGTGGAGGCGCTGGCAGAGACCAGCAACGTGGGCGTAGCCAAGACGTTGGCAGTGGTAAGGAAAGGAAGAGTCCCTATACGTGTGTGTAATCCTCACCCCTACAGCCTGTCCATAGGTCGACACCAGAGACTGGGGAAATTGTATCGTGTGGATGAAGCTGACGTGCACGGCACCCATGATCTAGACCTGTCCTTGGGTGAAGACTGCGTCGTTGACGTGGGGCTGGTAGATGTCACCACCACCGCCAGAAAAAGTCAAGAAAGTGCAGAGTGATTCTGCTGAGACACTGCACACAGGTGATTTGACTGATCTGATGAGTTGGTGTGATTGAGCTTCACTCAGCTAGTGAGTGGGGGGGATTCGCTTGTTGTTCTTCCTCTGCAATAGAGAGCCCTTCTACCATGTCTATGAGTGACAAGGTTATGATTTGAAATACAACAGTGTGTGTGCGTGTGTGCAGGCACGTGCACACATAGACATCAAAGGGGGCTTGAGCCCCTGCCTTTTTTTCAGTCTGTAAAAAGTGCCCTTTTCTGACCATGAATGCATTTCTAATGGTGCTTTGTATGGAAAATGCCCTTTCCATGCCGTCACTGAAGGCAGCATTCAAAGAGAAATGCCTTTTCCGAACTCTCTTGGCCTTGAATGCACCATTTATAATAGGCTTCTGCATGGAGCAGTGTTTTTTTAAACCGCCCCTGAAGGCAGCAGGCAGCAGCCCAAAAACACATGTGGCCCGTCCCCGCCCACTCCAGCAGCAGTGCGCACTGAACTCCGCTCAGCCAGACAGAGCAGCAACCACATGACATGCAGCAGCACAGGCGCACCCGCACACAGTCTGACAGATATATAATATCAGTCAGTCAGTCAACATGAATCAGGTATGTATGTTTGTCAAAACAAAGAATTACACAGAGAGCCACCCCCCCATTTGTTTCATGTTGAAATTTCGGCGGTACAGACAGGCATGCAGCAGCGAGGCGAGCAGCCTGTACTGCTGTTTTACACCCCGCCAGAGAGCACCAAACACAGCCTTCATGTGCTAGGAATGAGCCCCCAAAACATGGAAGTCACCTCGATGCTTTTTTATGCTTTTAAAGTGTGTGTCTAGGTGCCAGGGCACTGAGGGCAGGCCTCTGGTCTGGAGGGGATGCAAATCACATCTTATGGTGGTCTATGTAGCAAAAACGGAGTTAAATGACTGCAACTGTAATTCGGCCTTGTCTGATATCAATATGTATTCCGTAGCCACTAGCCAGTGACGACTGAGTGAGCCTCATTTATGGCTACTGGCCTGGGTAGTTGTTGTGGCTCTTGTTCGACTTGAATGAATGAATGAATTAATAAATAAATAAATAAATAAACCACCCAATAAATAAATAATCCAAATATAGGGAACAAATGCAGAATTGTTGCTCTTGAAAATATTTGTTTGTCAATGTGTCTCCTGATAAGGGCAAGGCTGTGTAGAGTAACAGTAATGCTGAATTGCTTCTAGAGCTTCATCAGTGACAGAATACTGCAGACCCCTTCCGCACAAAGTAACCAGCTTTTCTTTTATTTATTTTAATATTATTTTTAATGTCAATTTTAAACCGGTCTACAGTAGGCTAATGCAGGAAAAACGACCATTCCACCCCCGGTCTTAGTCTTTGTTAAGGTGCTGGAAGCAATGAGTATGTACTAAAAAGAAAAGAATCCACATCTGTGCAAACCAGTCTGCGGTGCAAAAGAGGTTGGGAACTCCTGCCCTATGCCTAGACTGTCGTCACGGCACCTACTGTACATGGGAAAGCCTGCCCTAGAGCCAGTTCTAATTTCCTTCACTGGGATTTGTTTGCACTCCATTGTAAGGGCACGTCATGTTTTCTCACTTGGAAGTGCTTCTGGGCGGGCACTTTTTTTTCATCAGAAAGGCACCTATAGGGAACCTCAAGTTGATCCTATTGTAAGGGCACGTATATGGCACCACATCATATTTTCTCCACTGGAGGGGCATCCATTAGGAAACGTACCCACATTCTCATGCATGCAGGGCCACCCTTTACAGCAGTGCTTCTCAAAGTGGGGTCCAGGGACCCCCAGGGGTCCTTGAGGGGGTTCCAGGGGGTCCCCAGCAAAAAAGGGATACATTTATTTTCACTATTTCCATCCATCAGAATTTATGACTATTGGGTTGCATACACTTTCTGTAATACAATTGTTTAAAGCAAATATCTTATCAAATGGGGGTCCGTGGTCTAATTTGTGTCAGATTAGGGGTCACCCCCCCCAATCCCCCAGTGGACACTGGGGCCTTACTTTTTTGATAGTTCTTTTTTTTTTTAGATCTCGACACTACTGAACATGTGGTGGCTGGCTGGCCCACTCCCTCCCCCACCTTGTTGTGTTTCTGGACCTACTGTATGGGTTGCAGGGGTCCTGTGGAAAGGGAGGATCGGTTTGTATGTATTTTTGAATGTGTTTATGTAGGTGTATGTGCTTTTGTATTTTTGTTCTCTTATGTATATATTTAAAAATATATCAAATAAAAGGTTTGAGAAAAAAGTTACAACTACAGTATGCCTACATCCAGAAAGAAAAATCAATCGACCCATTACAGGGATATGGGTTTAACAGAACAGCGCCATCTAGTGAAGAAATTCAACAGCACACTCAGCAAGCCTGATGCTCAAACAGATGATCCCCAGTGTTGTCTTTTCTATATAGAAATAAATGAGATAAAAACACAGATATATATATATAGTATATATGTATATATATATATACATAACCTTTCCAAAAAAATAGAATATCATGGAAATAACATGGATAACCGTGGACTTCAGCGGATTGTCAAGCAAAGACGATTAAAAAATTTGGCAGAGATTCAGAAGGAGTGGACTGAGGCTGGAGTCAGTCATAACTGAGAAGTAACTGCTGACTTTCTTCACACTGTAATCATTTCTTGAAATACTGTATTGGGGGTTTTCTGGAGCTGTAGGCCAAAATTATGAAAAATGAAACAAAGGCTAGAAATATTTCACTTTGTGTGTAATGAATCGATAATCTATGAAAGTTTCACTTTATGAAAGGAATTATGGAAAAAAACTAACTTTCCATGATATTCAATTTTTTTTTGGAAAGGATCTGTATTACACAAAAGGTGTCTGCTGGATTAAATGTGTAACGTAACACTGAAACAAACCGGTGTTAGCTTGTGAAATAATTCTTCAAAATGTTCCCATCATTCCATCACTTCATTCTAAACAGCAATTATTGTAACTATAAAGAACACACAATTAGGGTCTTTTTACATTTGTTGGCAAATTATTTGTATTTTATATATATACACACACACACACACACACACACACAGGCATAAAGGACCATTATTTTCCAAAACACTCTTTCTAGGTGCACTGCACACAATAGCAAAAGTTGAAATTATTGAATTTCTCAAACCAAATTGACTGAGGCTTCAACACTGATTAACTTCAAGCCTTCCCCGTGAACTGCACTTGAACCATATTGCACCTACGCTGCTGATCCAATGATGCTTCTATTTGACCTCTCCAGTACAAGGCTAAAGTGCTCCTTATTGGGTGACCCCATCAGTGGTCAACCTGAATAAATCTCCAAAGACATGACAAATATTTATCTCCTGTGGTCTCCCTTCGGGGCCCCAACATGTTCTCAGAAATACCCATGGCACCAAACCAAAAGTATCCTTTTGACTGTCCATTTCACATTGTGCAGCCTGAACATTAAAAGGGCAGAAATATTTCCACGACTTAAAACAACTGCGGGGACCCCTGACCCCGTTACTTGGTGTCCTTTCGTGACACTTTCAATACTGGAGATGGAGCGAGGTGGGCGGGGACATCTCCCCTCAGGCTCAGCTCTTCCAGTCCCACGGGATGCAAAGGTCCCCGTCCTGCATGACCGAGTAGAAGTGGGAGACGCAAATGTGGAGACTCTGCGCGAGGGGCATGCGCTGCTCCAGGAGCCTTTTGCAGCAGAGGATCATCTGGCTGGAGCTGACGCTGGGCTCCTTGGAAAGGCTTCCGAGGGAAAGACTGTGGACGCAGGCCTTTACTGCCGCCTCTTCCTCTGCTTGCAGCCTAGACAATCAGAAAGAAGCCAAGTCATTATTAACCAGTGTGAGGAGGCAGGCCAATTATTCCAGAGTTTCTACTCTGGTCTGCAAAGTCTGGAAAAGCATTAACAATGAATTTGAAAAAATTGTAGAAAATGTTGTGGTTCTGATCCGATACACACACAATTCTAGCTTTTATGTTGTTGTAGACCCACTTTGAGTCCACAGTTTGTGTTGATGTGGAGAATAATGCTCAGATAGAGGGATGCTCCTTTTACCCATGCAGTCGCTGTCAGCATGCATTATATCAAATACCCTGCACCAAAATCACATCCAGTCAAGAACATAGGGTCTGCCTGGAAAAATATGGAATTTTAAAATGGAAAGCGTGTAGGAAACCTGCCAATCATCTCACATATTCCCATATTTGTCACCGCGCACGAAGAACAATCTTCATCTAAACAGTTATATGACCTATCTGTGTACTGTAAATCCTATTGAACACCAGACATCTTCAAAACAAATCAAGGTCTGGAAAGTATTTATGTACCGTAAATTCCGGACTATAAGACGCACCGGTGTATAAGCCGCGGGACCAAAATTGACTATTTTTTTCTTCTATAAGCCGCACCGGTCTATAAGCCGCGGGTGTTTTGATGTTTAATTACCATATGAAAGGGTTCGTGCACAGAGAGGAATGTCGGGAAAGCGATGGCTGTTTGGGGAAGCTCCCATTTATTAACATTTCAACAAAACAAAACAAAAGTCAGGTCACTAATCCCCAGACAAAATCACACAACAATAGGCTATATGTGCAGCAAACCTGTAACCAGAGAAGTCAAGTCACTAATCCTCGTCTTCCTCTTCTTCCTGCGTACTGAAACCACCAAAGTCCTCATCTTCAGTGTCGGAAACGAACAGGTTCAGGGTGGCTTCGTCAACCACTCTCCTCTCTCCTTCATTGTCACTCAAAACCAACGAACTCCTCTTCATCTATAGCTGTGTTTCCATTACAGTTTTTCGCAAAAGAATTGCGATATTTCTACAACTTCGACAATGTACAATTGCGACTTGTAGGCGTTTCCATTGAAGTTGCGTTTGAGTGATTCCCCGTTGCAGCAGCTGCCACAGTGATTACGCACGGGGATCTGCCCCATATCCCGTCCCCTGCATGCTCAAATCCAACCAATGGTCAATGGAAATCCCAACATGAAGTTACAATGCATATAAACGAGCCTGATTATCAATTCAAAAGAAAATGAGTCGCAAAATGTTGCTGGCTGCGTGAATGCAGTCAGCGCGACAGGCAGAGGAAAAAAGGTAGCCTAATAGCCTACAACTGGTCCGATTTAGAGATGGAGGGGGGAAAAGGCTGATTTGGTTCTATAATTGCACCTGAAACGTGTGCAATGTATTAGCCTACTCACAGTCACTGTATTCACTTCAGACAGCACCACCGCACCAGTGTGTGCTTTTCATCCTCTCATCTCGCCGCTGTGCCAAATGCGCGCACACAGGCAGCCTGCTGTCACCATGGACCGATTTCTGCCATTAAACATTATCTAATTTGCCCGGCTACGCTTTTGCACAACACTCGTCTTTCTGCTAGGTAGCGTTGCTTCAAAGTTTTCCACTTGCTGCGGAGGTTTTGACACGGCTATCGAACCTTACTTACCAAACTTATTTTCCGCTCCTTTTCCAAGGGATAATATGGGTCACATGACGTGCAAATGCGAAAAATGTGTTTCCATTACACTTTTGCGATAAACTGCTATATCGACACGTCTGAAAAACCACCTCATGATCATCTACTGCTCGTTCTCATGCTGTCGAGAATGAGCAAAGCTTTTTTTTGGTGAAAGAATCCTCCAGGGCGCTTCTTGTTAACAGTCCGAGTGAGTGGCAGGTCGAACGTCAAAGGCACTTCATCCATATTTATGATCTGCTCCGGTTCGATGGAATATTCCTTGATCTTCCTTTGTGTGAATTCGCCGAAGTTTGTGATTTTCTCCTGGTAGTCGGGGGAGGGAGTTGATGGGCTTGTGGCCGTTTGCTTACCGTAATTACCATATGTAAGTGGTCACGCACAGAGGGGATTGTCGGGAAAGAGATGGCTGTTTGAGGAAGCTCCCATTTACCGTATTACCGTAACATTTCAACAAAACAACATAACACAACACCACCGTTGTTTATTTTTACAGTGCACACAGTGTCCGCGGTGTGGTGAAAAGAGGGCAAGAGAGGAAATTAAAACAGAAGTGGATTTATAGTTAGAAAGAGTGCTAAAAAAGAGAGATTTTTTTTTTTTTTTTCTGAAAAAATCCATAGATAAGACGCACCGTTATATAAGCCGCAGGGGCCAAAAAACGGGAAAAAAGCCGCGGCTTATAGTCCGGAATTTACGGTAATTGAAAATGTGTAGGAACCCTGTGACTCCCAATAGGAGAAGACAATCCAAAACACTCAAATGGGACAATGGCACTAAATATATCTGACACACACACACACTCACTCACTGGTGTCTACGTTGGACGCGCTGCCTGGCCTGGAGTGCATGGCTGTGGAGGAAAGCCTGCAGCTTGGGAGGGTCACAGTTGGTGGGGATAATGAAGTGACCCATCTCATGAAGACTGGGGGTGGAGCGGTCGCTGCCAATCACACAACAACAAATGATATATATATATATAATATAATATAATATTATATATATATATAAGCAATATCACACGAGAGGGAGTGCTGCTGTTAGCTAATATCGTCACCGCTGTGATTCGGTCATAGGCACGAGTGCCGAAGATAATCACAGCCGTGACGATATTAGACAACAACAGCATGACCTTGAGTGTGATATTGCTTTTATACAACAGTTCTATTAAACAAAGCTGATTAAAAAAATGACAAAAAGCTGAGAAAATATATGATTTCTCTATTTATTCCTCCGCCAACAAAAATAGTCCCCTCAGCTTTCCGCTACCAGTTGCCAAAAATGTAGCCTAATTAACTGCAGGCTGCCTACTTTTTATCATACACATTGATTTGCAAGTTTCCATTTATTGTACAGCCAGTGAAATATGAGTCTGGTGATGGCATGTTAGTTAGTTATGTTAGGAAATAAATCCATCTTTGCGCTGTCGGTAACTGTGTTACGCTTTGTGAATGACGTTCAATGTAACGTGGCTGGTGTTTTTGTTGATTAGAGCAGCTGTGAAACATTTTAGACAACAGCACTCCCTCTGTGTGATATTGCTTGAAGCGTTCTGTTGATTAGAGCAGCTGTGAAGCGTTTTGTTGATTAGAGCAGCTGTGAAGCGGAGTGATCTACACACAGTGAAGCACAGTGGGTTATCGTGAAATATCAGCACTGGTAGGATCCCTCTTGTCCAATCAAATTGCTCGGCCGGAACTAACTGTTGTATAAATATATATATGTATGTATATATATAAATATAATGAAAGAACGATTTAACCCGTGTTTGGTGTAATTTTCCATACAGCCTGATGAAAACCAACGGTTGAAACGCGTTGCTTTTTTTTGTTGTTGCCCGCATCAATTACTTGTGAAGATGTACACTGTATGTTAACTCTGTGAAGTACGCAGGTACAAATTACTTCTTATTAAATTTATTTATCTTTATACTCTAAGCAGTTAATTTTTTCGCTTTGGTGTATTTTCCCCCCAGCACAAACTAGCTTTTAGAATATACGTATCACTCGTTTTTCACTTTCAGATACTGTATAGATGCTACAGATCCAATGACATACAATAAAGAGAAACTCACTTATAGAAAATCACATGTTGTATTATGCAAACAGAGACCAAATGAAATGTTTTCTGCACTTAAAAGTGCATGATGTTCAACAATGTAAATTATACAGAAGTTTACTGAAGCGAGGGGGTGGGAGGAAGGGGGGTTTCTTACATTCCTCTGGGGAAAACTGCTTTGGTTTGAATCGTGGGCTCAATACAGTGTCCTTTACAGGCATGCGTGCAGCCTTTGGCTGGCTTAAACCAAGCTCGCTTCCGTTTGGTCAGGAGACTTCCTTGAGTAAATGCAATGGGAGAGCAGACTCACTGCAGATTCAAGAGCCCCCACATTTTTCAACATCAAAAAGTGGTGAAGATATTATCTCTAGATCTCCAGATTTGTGTGTCTGTTTGACAACACAGCCTCTACTGAGAATATTAGAGAAGCGTGGCAGGGGGAACTTGGTATTAATTTATCTGACATATGGGAAAGGAGTCTGTCTGTGGTACAACTCTGCTCAGTTAATAGCAGACACCAGCTGATCCAATTTAGTCGCTCACCGTCTTCACTACTCCAAGCATAAATTACACATGATCTTCCCTTCTGTCTCACCACTGTGTGACAGGTGTCATGTGTCACACTATCTCATGCCTTCTGGTTCCTGCCCTTCACTAACGGGATTCTGGGCCAAAATATTTGACTGGTACTCTAAGGCCTACAAAATAACCCTCCATCTTCGGCTGCTCGGATCTCTGACACTGGGGACAACTGTCGCCAAAAGACTCATCCTGAAGGAATTGGTGACCACTGGAGAGACAGTTGACAGCCGGAATGTAGACGGCACCCGGGAGCAGTATGGGTTAGCGCCCCAGCCTGTGTCTTCCGTGAGGAAGAAGCCCAAGAAATCCACGAGAGGCCTTTTAGGAGGGTCATTCAAGCCGCAAGTGGAGCCTGCAGTACCACCACGGCCCAAGAAACATCATACCGGAATGAAATGTTGGGAGCGGAAGAGTCTGTTGCAACGCACAGGTCCTGGACCTGGTGAGATGTAGGAGGAGCCCGGACAGGGGGCAAACAACAGAGCCCAGTCCCTCCAAGTGCCAGAGCCTCCCGGTCCCGGCAGAATAGTTCCGGAGCAGCGGATTGAGTGGCCCTGTCTTTCCCTAAGAGGGCTGACCGTGGGTAGCTACTGGGACGTAAGTCGGGGCTTGATCAACCCCGGCTGGGTCACCTGGGCGAGGGTGTATGATGTTGCAGTACCCGAAACATCCTATGACCCCAGGGTACATCACTGATGATTCGTCCCAGTTGCATCCATGTGATGTTTTTTCTCTATAAGGAATGGAAGTCCTCCTCTTCACCTTCTTTTCAAGTATGGCTGATGGACATGGTTTCTGTTATACAGATGGAGAGACTCAGGTTCCTGAGAACCAACTCGCTTAGAAAGTTCTTAACTATTTGGAACCCGTTTCTGGGCTACTTTGACGAGGTTAAAAATGATTAGTGAGCAGTGACTACGGGTAGGGGTGATGGACAGCTTGCCCGGTCGGTTTCCTGTGGACCCCTTGGGTGGGGTCCTATGCATAATATCCCTCACAAGCACATAAGCAACTTTTGCGGCTGATAGCACCATGTTAACAATGCCAAATGTCAATGATGTATGTATCTTATTTTTATTTTTTATTTTCCTGTGTCTGAGCTAGAGAGCTGCAAACCCGAGGGTACCCTCGTGGGCCCCTCGGGCCTGGCCAATACGGGCTGGGGCCGGGCTTTTTTTTTTTAATTAATTGCTCGGAGCTGCCCGGGCCGGGCCGGGTTCGGGCCCGTTTCAATAATAAAATAAAATTAAGCTGTATTACTCGCTTTATTTTACACAGCAGAGTGAGACCAAGAGGAGGAGGAGCGCACAGACACGCACACACCGTCCCCACACACACACACCCTCACCGTGACGTTAGTCTGCCACTCCAGTCCACAATCCACTCATGACATGTTTCAGTCAGCGTGCTGTCACTGTCAGCATGAAAAACAACAACAAAACAAGCCGCGTGTGTCCGTGTCCGTGTCGTGAGAGAGAAATAAGATCATGAACATAAAATAAAGTTTGCGAGGGGAGAGTTAAACAGTCCCCACTGCAGTAGAGGAAGCTCATTTCAACCTGTTGAAAACGAACCCATCTACCATACATTGTGAGGACACTAATGTGACGTTATTCAATGCAGCTATAAACGGTAAGTCTGCTGTTTTAATTTCGATATGCTTCAGTGACATGTTTCAGTTTGTGGGCATTGTTGCTGTTGGCAATTAAACGATCTGACATTCTCTTTCTGGAGACAATATGTCTGGATTTTGATAGGCCACGGTAGCGTGTGTGAGAGGGGGAGAGAGAGACAGAGAGAAAGCTGCGGTGGTTGTCTTTATAGGCAACACAGTCTATCAACGTTTTGGACCAACGAGTTCAGCAGCACGGCAGCATGCACAGAGGGAGAGAGAGATGTGTCGTCATATTGTGATATTGATGTCGGGCCTCGCAACGGGCTCAGGCCAATTAATTTCATAACCCATCCGGGCCGGGTCGGGCACGGGCCTGCATGTCACGGGCCGGGGAGGGCTCAGGCCGAGATTTCAGGCCCGCGCAGCTCTCTAGTCTGAGCCTGTTTGTCTTGTTTTTTTTATTGTTCTATTAAAAAATTGGAAAAAAAAATAAAAATAAAATAATAGTGTAATAAGAAGAATAATTTTACATCAGTTTTCAGGTTGAGATATCTCCACATTCCCTTGGTCTACAGACATACATTTCACACTGTTTGAAAGTTCCACATCTACACGCTTTGTCCGTTTGTCTCTACGTGCTCGGAGCTTCGAGTTATTAATGAGAACTAGAAATATTGTACGCTAAGCGCTCTCATTTCTAGTATGCACCTGTAACTCGCAAACTTTGCTCGCCAGTTGAGCAATTGTGAGCCGCTCCTCGCGGAAACCCTGAGACTGGGAGGTTGTGAGTTCGATCCCCGGCTGAGTCATACCAAAGACTATAAAAATGGGACCCATTGCCTTCCTGCTTGGCACTCAGCATCAAAGGGTTGGAATTGGGGAGTTAGATCACCAAATGATTCCCGAGCGCGGCTCTGCTGCCGCTCACCGCTCCCCCAGGGGATGGGTCAAATGCGGAGAACAAATTTCGCACACTCAGGTGTGTGACAATCGTTGGGACTTTACCTTTACCTTATTATAGTAGTGAGATATCTATGATGTAACATAAGCAGCTGCTCAGAGGAAAGACTGTGTGTGCTTATTACTTCTCCAGTGTGACGGTGAGTCCCTGCAGGCTTCCAGGGTGCAGCCGGAGGCGTCGGGACAGCAGCCTCTTATGGAAGGTGCTGAGGGTACTGTAGTGCTCGGCGAGGGGCTGCACGGGACCCAAGCGCTCCACGGGGATCACCTGAGCCCCGCCCAGGAGCAGGCTGACCCTCTCCTTCAGCCACTCGCTCTGCTGCTGCAGGCTGCGGTAGGTGGGCAGTCGCTCAAATAGCTGGCAACAAGGAGATCGCAAATTAAGGTTTACAACAGGGTTCCCACAACTTCTTAACTCATTGGCTGCCAGCCATTTCTGGAAAACGGACGCTCCCAGTGCCAGTCCTTTCAGAGCGTTTTCAGTGATTTCTCAAGACCCACAGAATATTGTGTGATATTACTATGTAAACACCGAACACGCCCAAAAACGATGAGACTCTCTTGTATCATCAGAAAAAAAAGGTTTATTGTTATCATTTTCCGTTCTTTAGTTATCAGCAGTAGAAGATAGGTTGGTTTCACCAAAAACAGATGTTTCAAACTAGAACCTGAGATAATGAGCCTTTTGTGAAATGAAGCATTTCAAGCACATCACTGACTCTGAAGCTAATATTTTCTGATGATGTGACACCTAAAACATCTGAACAGTAAACACGATTTTCACGATTTTCTGACGGCAGCCCGTCTTTTTATTGTCACACAACACACTACAACACATGCATGCGGCCACTACACACACTCATGCTGACGGTGGCCGGTGAAATATGTCCTCTGCATTTGACCCATCCAGGCTTGTCCTTTCCTCCAGGGGGCAGGCCAGGAGCAGTGGTCGCTATTTCTTTCCAGCGCCCGGGGACCTTCATTGGACCATCATTGGACCAACTTCAGATGTTGTCGTCACTGGTCGGATGACGATCTTCTGCATGTTTTTAGTGGGGGGTTATGTACGGAGGAACCCCCTGGGGGGTACGGGGAGAACATGCAAACTCCACACAGAATGGCCCTTTCGACGAGATAGCCCACCTGGGCAGTAGGCACTGAAGATATGGGGGGGTCACAACTCCAGAGCCCACAGCATCCCAGGTGGGAATCGAACCCAGGACCTTCGAGCTGTGAGGCGACAGCGCTTACCACTGCACCACCGTACCCCGCAGGCTTTTTTTAATTTCCTTCAATAAAAGAGCAAAAACAAAGGAATTTTGATGGCAAAATAATATTTTTTAGCTGCAACCAGCAGCGCTGGCCCCTGCGTGCGCAGACCCTACACCTTCTTGCTGGTCTTGATTTACTGCTGGTGGGCATCAGGTATTCCAGCTTGTGTTTGCCAATCTGTCCATCGAGCCTGCTGTCTGGGTCGGTGTTGTGTGGTGCCCTGCGTGCCCCACCCCCCTCAACTGCAAACTCCTCCTCCGTGGGAGTGTCTCTGGTGGCTCTGCTCGAATCTCTGCTACCTGCGTCAGGCGACGAATCTCTGCATGCTGGAGCCGGGAGAAACTCACCCCCACACTAACACACAGCCTGCATGCTGGAGCTGGGAGAAACTCACCCCCGTGCGCTGCACCCAGCGTCTATTTTCGGAGCGCTCCGCCGTTTTTGTGCGCCCCAGCGCGACACCGAAAAGCCAAACCATTCTCAGCAGTCCCCGCTGAGAATGGTTTGGCTTTTCGGTGTCGGGTGCTCCTTTTCTGGCGGCTAATCGTGTGGAGAAACTATCGCAGCAGAGACAGAGGGGCTCAGTTGTGGGAGCGGATTGGCTGCTGTTCGCAGCTAACGTTAACTCCAGCCAGAGCAATCTATACGGCTCTGGCTCCAGCATGCATCGGTTTCCCTTTCATCACGGCTTCTTCTGCTGTTTTTCCTCACCTTTCTCTAATCTGGAGAGCACTGTCGCCACCTAATGGGTCCGTAAAATAGCTTATACACCTTCAAAATCCCCCATACTTTTACAGGAGATGCATCAGGCTTTAATCCACGTCCCACCGTCAAAAAACACAATTGACTTTTGAGGCCCAATCCGCCAAAACTAGGTTGGAGACTCTGAAGACGATGCGCCATGGGCACACTTTTTTTTGGGTGTGGCCAAACTCACGCCGAAATTCGGCACTGTACTCTGTCGGGTCCCCAGCAGCGCACCCCCCAAGTTTGAAGTCGATCGGACGAACAGTTCTTGAGATACGTGACAGCCATGTTCTCATTGGTCGAATTGCATGGAATTTGACACTGCACTTCTTTGGGTCCCCAGCAGCGCACCCGTCAAGTTTGAAGTCGATCAGACGAACGCTTCCCGAGATAAACTGCTTTTTGTGTTGTCAGTAGGTATTTGGCACCACACTCCGTCGCATTCCCGGCAGCGCACTCCCCAAGGTTGAAGTTGATCGGATGAATGGTTCTCGAGATAAAACTGCTTTTTGTGTTGCCAGTAGGTCGCACACACTGCACTCCATCAGGTCGCCCTAAGCACACTCCCCAAGTTTGGAGGCGATCAAAGCAATGGTGTGCGAGTTATGGCCATTTAAAATCTAAAACATTGCTGTAGCGCCCCCTAAGGGCGCATTCTCAAATTTCGTACTGTTACGTGGGAGTGTCTGTGCTTGATTGTTCCTCTCCAGGGCCTCCCCCCTGTGCTGTAGCACCTGTGCAGGAGAGCACAGGTGTACTCACTCTGCCAATCAGAGGCTGCAGCTTAAAACCATGGAGAGACAGTCAGACCCAGTGGGCCATCGTGACAGCTTGGTGCTGTGTGTTGGTGTATACCACATTTCTTACAGCTTGGTGCTGGGTGTTGGGGCTTCCCTAACTGTGTTGCACACAGCATTGTGTGCTGTGTGCGTGGTGCTTAGCACTTGTGGATCGGTGTCGGTCAAAACCTTTAACTCTTCTAGAGAGTGTGACTCTCAGACAGAGTGGGGCGCCTGTTGACTCTCTTTGAGCGTGTGATCATTCTATTTGTTTAATCTTAGGTTTTGTGTTATTAACCACTCTTCCTTCGTTTCAGGAAGCAGTCCTCAGTTGGTCCAATTTGTACCTTTTTATTTAACCTTATTTTAGTAATAAAACCTGATTATTGTAAATGCTCTCTGTCTCCTTTGTCCCCCGGTTTGTTGTGTTTTATATGTTACATCCTTTCTCCCCTGGTTAAACTTGGAAACGTAACACTTACATTCACTTAATGTTTGAGGACTCATGGGAAGGGAACCCTGTCACAAAACACTTGCAAAGATACACAGGCGTCATGTTAATTGGAGGATTTCAGTCGCGTTACCTTTGTCCACTGATGATGAACATCCATCGTTCCAAGCATGACATGTCCCGAGGCATTCATCCCAGACTGATCAGTGAAGACAATGGTGTGTCCTAAATGAAATATAAAGAGCAGGATGGCCACAATTAACTGAACTTCTCTGTATAAGTGTGTACATGTCTTTGGTCTTTGTCTGTTCTCAAATTTCATCCCTGTTGACCGCCGTACACTCTCTCTGACTGTGAGGCAATCAGATTAAAAGACAGTAGCTGCGTGCCGTTTACATGCACACTTTTTCCTCAATCTGATTGAAATGAATGGCTTTGAAGATTTGGGGTCAACTTGTTTACACGGGATGTGATTGAATACAATCTAGTGTTTACATGCACCCAGAGCATGCACCGATATCATTGAACAGCTGTGTGACGTGCGCAAAAGTGAGGAGCACAACTTGACAGGTCTGCCAACTCTCGTATTGAGAGAGAGTTGAGAGACTCAAGCAATTGACACTTCTCACACACTACATTTTCTCGCAGTGAAAAAAAAAATCATACTGTCATCATACCGGTAGCCTAAAGCGTGAATTATGCCAGACATATGGACTGTCACACCGAAATTAGAGAGAAAAACCAGCACTCCAAATGTCCTTTCGTAGGTTTGAATAATTCCTCAAACCCAGGCAGCAGCAACGAACGTTTAAGTCAAAGACCTTCCTCAGCGTTGTCTTGCCCTGCACCCAGTGAGTTTTGAATCCATTTTGAGTGTGCTCGCGACCTGTGAATTTATTTTACACCGAAATGAGAGGCACGGAATCCTGACGAGAAAACGTTTGGCGCTTAGCCTATTCCATGCGGGTTTCTCCTCGCCGGAGTGTTGAAAATCTCCACTTTGTAGTTAGAAAATAACTCTTCTGGCAGCAGCTCCTCTCCTGCAGGCAGCAGTCCCCTTTATGTCAAGACAGAGGTCATCATGGGCATGCGCAGAACGAATGCAGCCAGAGAGTAGTCAAGCCAGAGAGTAATCAGTTTCATCGTTTATTCAGTGATCCTCACTATTTCTTCGATGAGAGCCGCACTGGCAGGACAAAGTCAATAGGAGAGCCACTTTTACCGCAAAACACCAAAAGCCACCCCAACCAAGCACATCTGCCTACCATTTTTTTGTTTTATTGTTTTCCACACACACAGTACACACACACACACATCTACCATTTTTCCCTAGAAAATCTTTCAGGCCTGGAGGGATTTCGAAACGTACCCCGACCGCAACGGTGGGGGCCGTCGCTGGCGACGCTGAAGTTTTAGCTAACCTGTTCACATCTATGTTCGCAATGGCATCCCAAGTATCATCATACTATTATGGGATGCTATGCGAACAGTTGTATTATGGGATGTGCATTTACCACACGTTGACACGTTTTGGAACAGCGCTGCACGCTGGCACAATAGTCCTAAAAGCAAAATGCTTATTGTTTTGAATGATTTGGCACCTTCTATTACTGTCAACACCAGTATTGTTGTATTGTAATAATATGCCATAAAGGTTTATTGAAATTTTTGGGAGAGCAGGGGGGGGGGGAAATAAAAAAATAAAAAATAAAAATGCAATTTCTTAGAGCCGCCAACTAAAGCTTCGAGAGCCGCCAGCGTCTCGCGAGCCGCGCAATGAGGAACTAGGGTTTACATGATACAATTTTTCTTTTGATCGGTTTATGAAAAGGTTTAAACTACCCCTCTGCAACCGATTGCAATTTCGGTTTGGGCCTATTTAAGCGGAATGAGGTGTTTATATGGAGCATTTTTAATCGGTTTGGGCTTTTAACCCTATTTCAAGCTGATTATGTAAACGTGACTACTGGCTCTGTATGAAGCAGGCTGAGTTGGGTTGGGGTGTCGGTAGTGGACTTAAATATAACAATCACATAACTGCAATTGCTTCAGCTTCAACCATTTGCACATTATTATTATTAACACAAGCAAACACTTTTGCGCATAGCCTATTCCTAGATTATCATCCAATCATTTTATTTGGGCGTTACAAAACAAGTTTCTCATTCTTAATAAAACAGCTGTATTAAAAAACAAACAGTAGGCTAGTGCAAACAGTATTTTGATATAGGTCTAAACAGCCTACTTCACATTTGCATGTAGGCCTACTTATTCAATTTTATTTAACAGTGCAAACAGCAATAGGCTATTCTTTTGAACAGAACAAACCTGGTATGAACGTTTAAATCATTAGTGCAAAAACATTTTAGAGTTAAACTGAAATCGTCTGAACAAAACAAAAACAAATGGCATGCTACATTTCTATAGGTACAATGTAAATAGCCTACTCAATGTGCTGTCTTCAGAGTTTAGTTGAATCTAGCAACGCTGACAGCGCTTCATTGGTCCTGACACACAACAAACAGACTGGCGCAATCTAGGGTGAGGGGCAGAGCAGCAGCGGCTGCGGGGTTTACTCGTTCAATACAAATAGCCGTTCACTCTTTGCACTGCGTGTTTCTCCAATACGGGACAAAGCGCGTCCCGTATCAGTTCAATATGGAACACGTCTTTTTGTTTACAAATACGGGACCATTCCGTATTTTAAGGGACGGTTGGCAACCCTAAATGGAAGCGCTCTCGACATGATTTCCATAGCGTTCTAACTGAAAAAAGCGCTTTGGGTGGGTGCCTTAGGCTGTAAGTGGTGGAGACTGCTGTCTGGATGACTAACTAGCCTAACAATAGTTTAAAAAGTCACTTTATTCTTTCCCCCGTGTAGCCAGTCACTTCATGATTAATTACAAACTCATCTACTGTAAGTGCGCAAGATTTAAATTCACACAGAGAAAATACCACTGAAAACACATTTATATGAAATTTAACATTTATATGGAAAATGTGTACTAATTAGTTTGGCTGATAAAAAGTATCCTTGGCAGACCATTTCTTCTTTAGTTTACCAGCCCTTTACAGGTGAGCAAGTCAAATCACTCACTATGATTTAGCAAATCATTGAGTGTCACAGAATGGATATTTATTGACATGAAAATGTTTGAAATGAATTCTGCCAGTCTTGAGTTCAAAGTGATGCTCTGTGTGGTGGCTTTACCTTGCAGGTTGATCAAGGCCTCTGGGTTTTGCTGAGACAGTCGGCTGAGACTCTGGAGCTGACAGCACCTATGGGCGACTCCCCAGCTACGCTGCCACCTGCAGGACACCAGCAGAGTCAGGGTGTTTTAGTTTATCTAACAAAGCGGCACATGCAGTACTACTGTCCACTAACCTCACGTCACCAGGCTCTCTCTCTAAAGGTGGGAATATGCTTGACGTTTATCACTTGAACACTGCTGCTGCTGTTGTCAATGGAATATTAGATGTTAAAGTCTAGACCCTGAATATTAGATGTTAAAGTCTAGACCCTGAATATTAGATGACAAAAAAAATTCAGATGCATTTCCAGGAAGAAATAAAATCATATATTCAGACAATACGGTAGATCTCTGAACTAGAACTAGTCTTTAAGGTTTATCAGATCTTTAAGGCAGAGTGACCGACCGCACCTCCACCCTTTCCCTGCTCTCTCCTCCCCCACAACCCCCCGCTCTCCCTCCCCACCTCCTCCCCTTCCCTGCTCTCTCCTCCCCCACATTCTCCTGTTCCCTCCCCACCTAATTCCTTTCACCTGCTCTCTCCTCCCCCATAACCTCCCCGCTCTCCATCCCCACCTCCTCCCTGTCCCTGCTCTCTCCTCCACCCCTTCTCTCCCCTCCCTGCTCCCTCCCCACCTCCTCCCTCTCCCTGCTCTCTCATCCCCCCTTCTCTCCCCTCCCCAGCCCACCTCCTCCCTTTCCCTGCTCTCTCCTCCCCCACACTCCCTGTTCCCCCCCACCTCCTCCCTTTCCCTGCTCTCTCCTCCCCCACATCCCCCCCGCTCTCCCTCCACACCTCCTCCCTTCCCTGCTCTCTCCTCCCCCCCCCCATTTCCCTGCTTCCTCCCCATCTCCTCCCTTTCCCTGCTCTCTCCTCCCCCACATTCGGCTGTTCCCTCCCCATCCCTCTTTACCTGCTCTCTCCTCCCCCACATTTCCCTCCCCCTCTCTCCCTCTCTTTCTGTCTCTCTGATTGTTCAATCATGTTGTTATTACTACTACTGTAATTACTATTGTTGTTTCAGCTAGATTTAGCTAGACATATTCTCTGTGAAGTCCTCTGAGACATGCTTGTGAATTAGGGCTATACAAATAAACTTGACTTAACTAGACACCTGCTCAATGTTACGGAAACGCTGTGTTGGAGAAAATGTAAGTTCCATTGGCCTCGTGTCATAAGACACATAGCTATTGGTATTAGGGATGGGCATTTCTAGCAAAAACACTATTCGAAATTTGCTGGCCAAATTCGAATTTAATTCGAAATTCGAAAAAAAAAAAAAAAATGTAAAAAAAAAAATTTTTTTTTTTTTTTTGTGAGTGAAATGTTGCATTGTCTCCCCTGATTCTAAGTCTACGGCTTTATTAATGAATATAAAAAGCTTCTGCTGTGGATTTTTAGCTCAAACAAGCATTGCACCACTGAAGTAAAGAACATGTTACATGACATTGACATTTTCGAAAATAAAAAACAGTTTTGACAATCATGAGTGGTTCATTAAATATTTAGTAGGCTCAGGTCTGAGTGCCAAAGGGGTGCCAAAGTCACCCCCTGTCCCTCTTCATGGGATTTCATCCGCCATTCATTTTTCCATAAACCTTGCTTAAAATGCTTATAAAAATTGTTCTACTTGCTCAAACCAAGCGATTTCTTAGAATCAGGGGAGACAATGCAACATTTCACTCAAATTTTTTTTTTTTTTTTTTTTTTTTCGAATTTCGAATTTCAATAATAAAAGTCGACCTTGATAATAACAACGATTATTCGAAAATTCGAAATTCGATGCCCATCCCTAATTGGTATGAGTTATTAATCATAAATGCATATCACATAGACAAAAGGCAATACAGACGCCATACTCAGATAACCTATAAGGCACATTAGAAGCTCTTTTCTATCTCACACCGCAAAGATGTATGTGTGATGGCTAATACATTCATATGAGACAACTTCCTGACTCCCTGGCTTCATTCAATATTTGGTCATCGTTTCATATTGGCTGGAAATGCTGTTGTTTATGCGGGAAGAAGACTGATGATTATTGATACAGATTCCATTCTAAAACACGCTGCTCTATCATTTGAATGACGTCTGGAAGTGGTGTCATGATTACCTGATATCAGTCAGGGCAAATTTCTGGCACAGTTCTTTCTTCAGTCTTGTCAGCTCGTCTCGCCGAGGGAGACTGCCGCTGTGCTTCTTCATCGCCTCGGCCTCATTCTTTCTCAGCCACAAGCTGGAGAAGACAGGATACATCTGGCATCAACACCACGTCCCTCTGTTCCATAAAAACACTAAACCAATCAACACCACGTCCATCTGTTCCATAAAAACACTAAACCAATCAACACCACGTCCATCTGTTCCATAAAAACACTAAACCAATCAACACCACGTCCCTCTGTTCCATAAAAACACTAAACCAATCAACACCACGTCCCTCTGTTCCATAAAAACACTAAACCAATCAACACCACGTCCCTCTGTTCCATAAAAACACTAAACCAATCAACACCATGTCCATCTGTTCCATAAAAACACTAAACCAATCAACACCACGTCCCTCTGTTCCATAAAAACACTAAACCAATCAACACCACGTCCCTCTGTTCCATAAAAACACTAAACCAATCAACACCACGTCCATCTGTTCCATAAAAACACTAAACCAATCAACACCATGTACATCTGTTCCATAAAAACACTAAACCAATCAACACCACGTCCATCTGTTCCATAAAAACACTAAACCAATCAACACCAGGTCCATCTGTTCCATAAAAAACACTAAACCAATCAACACCACGTCCATCTGTTCCATAAAAACACTAAACCAATCAACACCACGTCCCTCTGTTCCATAAAAACACTAAACCAATCAACACCACGTCCCTCTGTTCCATAAAAACACTAAACCAATCAACACCACGTCCCTCTGTTCCATAAAAACACTAAACCAATCAACACCACGTCCCTCTGTTCCATAAAAACACTAAACCAATCAACACCACGTCCCTCTGTTCCATAAGCACACTAAACCAATCAACACCACGTCCCTCTGTTCCATAAAAACACTAAACCAATCAACACCACGTCCATCTGTTCCATAAAAACACTAAACCAATCAACAACACGTCCATCTGTTCCATAAAAACACTAAACCAATCAACACCACGTCCATCTGTTCCATAAAAACACTAAACCAATCAACACCACGTCCCTCTGTTCCATAAAAACACTAAACCAATCAACACCACGTCCATCTGTTCCATAAAAACACTAAACCAATCAACACCACGTCCATCTGTTCCATAAAAACACTAAACCAATCAACAACACGTCCCTCTGTTCCATAAAAACACTAAACCAATCAACACCACGTCCATCTGTTCCATAAAAACACTAAACCAATCAACACCACGTCCCTCTGTTCCATAAAAACACTAAACCAATCAACACCACGTCCATCTGTTCCATAAAAACACTAAACCAATCAACACCACGTCCCTCTGTTCCATAAGCACACTAAACCAATCAACACCACGTCCCTCTGTTCCATAAAAACACTAAACCAATCAACACCACATCCATCTGTTCCATAAAAACACTAAACCAATCAACACCACGTCCATCTGTTCCATAAAAACACTAAACCAATCAACACCACGTCCCTCTGTTCCATAAAAACACTAAACCAATCAACACCACGTCCCTCTGTTCCATAAGCACACTAAACCAATCAACACCACGTCCCTCTGTTCCATAAAAACACTAAACCAATCAACACCACGTCCATCTGTTCCATAAAAACACTAAACCAATCAACACCACGTCCATCTGTTCCATAAAAACACTAAACCAATCAACACCACGTCCCTCTGTTCCATAAAAACACTAAACCAATCAACACCACGTCCCTCTGTTCCATAAAAACACTAAACCAATCAACACCATGTCCATCTGTTCCATAAAAACACTAAACCAATCAACACCACGTCCCTCTGTTCCATAAAAACACTAAACCAATCAACACCACGTCCCTCTGTTCCATAAAAACACTAAACCAATCAACACCACGTCCATCTGTTCCATAAAAACACTAAACCAATCAACACCATGTACATCTGTTCCATAAAAACACTAAACCAATCAACACCACGTCCATCTGTTCCATAAAAACACTAAACCAATCAACACCACGTCCCTCTGTTCCATAAAAACACTAAACCAATCAACACCACGTCCCTCTGTTCCATAAAAACACTAAACCAATCAACACCACGTCCCTCTGTTCCATAAGCACACTAAACCAATCAACACCACGTCCCTCTGTTCCATAAAAACACTAAACCAATCAACACCATGTACATCTGTTCCATAAGCAGACTAAACCAATCAACACCACATCCATCTGTTCCTAAGCACACTAAACCTTTAAATGCATGCAGACTTCCCATACATTTTCATTCATGGATACATTTTCAAAACATTTCCTTTTTAAGGATCCACAATACAATTTCCATGTAATCTGAGGTGGTAGTGACACTAAATTGGTACCAGAAACTATTACAAATAGGACACAATATAGGAACAGGAATAATATTCATATAAAAATAGAAGCACTAAAATCCATTATGAAGAGGTGTCTCTGATGTGGTCTGTATACGAGGGATCAGCCGAGCAGCATTTTGGTAAACAAACCGCGTCACTGGGTGGCAACGGCAATGGAACCCTATGGAGCCCAAGTGGCGCGAGGCTTGAATGTCTAACTCTAGCCAGTTAACTCTGTTTACATTTTAAAAACTGCGACAGTTCACACAACTTTAACACGACATGCATATATTATACATCAAACTCTTGAGCTACTTCTGCTCTCACTCAGAATGCGATATCATGTATAGTTTTTGAGATATTAACATTTGTTTGGCACACCTCATACTATTAACTGCCGCGGGGTTCTGCATTTCTGGGTGTCAAGTGACGTCACGCTGATTCGTCCTATAGTACTAATTTCTGTCTTCTTTTTTTACGTCAACAGCTACAGAAAAGACATTTTCTGTTATGTTTCATTACACACAACAAATCCATGACTTTTCCAAAACTCTTACTAATTTCATGACTTCCAGGTTTTCCATGACCATGGGAACACGGATGACTAATGCCGAGACGTGGGTGTACACAATCGCTCGGAAGGGGGGGAAATCGGCACACGAGGAATGAGGTCAATTTAAATTCTGTTTCCTGTCATGGACTTCTATGATATTTGTTCAAATTCTGTATTCTGATGCAGAGTTGAGGTCCAGCCAGTGTTGTAGTTAAGGCAATATATCTCGAGTCCGAGTCAAGTTTCGAGTCTCCTCCTAAAGGCCTTTTACTTTCAAACCTCCTTGAGTGCCTGGACCTGGATTTGTATCCTCTCCTTTTGATCATTTTTCCTTTCCAAGTGGTTTGAGGGACTCCAGCAGCCACTTCTCTCTTATACTGTTCGAGTCTCCTGTGTTTGAGCCCGAGTCTGAGTCACCAAAGAAGAGTCCGAGTCGAGTCCCCATTACCTGAGTCCGAGTCCAGAGTTACTCAACACACTAAAACAAAAAAACTTGATCAATATTATATTGATAATATATTAACAAGTCCAAGTCCTCAACTCCAACTTCCAAGACCAAGTTCAGTCCAAGTTCAAGTCCGAGTCATCAGTGCCCAAGTCCAAGTCGAGTCACGAGTCCTGAAAATTACTCCAGGACTGGGACTCGAGTCTTGTGTCTTGGACTCGAGTACTACACCACTGGGTCCAACCTGAGTGTAGGTTGGACTCTTTTGGCCTGCTGAAGCTCCTGCTCAGGATCTCTGAAGCCGGTGAACGTGTAGTAGGTCTTGTCCCATTTGATGGGCCTGTAGAAACGCATCCCAGCCTCAGGGGGGCGTTTCTCCGTGTCCGTCCTCACTTTCAGCCCCTTCATGTGCTCTACAGGAAGGCTGCATGACTTCAAAATGTTCACTACCGTGCTCAAGACGTCCTTTGTGTGCAGGGTGAAACTCACTGAGCGGAACCCTGCGAAAACAGGCAGCATGGTTACCATTCCTGGAAACAAAAGGCTTAAATGGAAAGAATGCTTTGTTAGTAGGAGTGATATTATAGGAAAATATACCAGAGTCCTGCTGCATGTCACTGCTGTTTCTTGTTTCTCTGACATAAAAGGTGAGGTTTGTTGGTTGAAGCGATCCTACCCCGGGCTTCTGGACGTTTTCCAAATAGCCATTTAGCCTCTTTAGGGAATTTTCATTCACTTCCTGCAAGACGGAACATAAAATGTGGGAGTTTAACCAGGACCAGGAGACAGGACCATGTTACTCCCTGGTTTAACCTGTTCATTTTAGAATCAATCAACTGTAAGATCTTATTGTTGTTATGACCTTCTTCTCTCTCTCTCTCTCTCTCTCTCCTGTGCTTCTCCCTTGGTTTTACTTCATTGTTTCTGTAAAACACTTAAGGAGTTACTTTCAAAAAGCAGAAAGGCACTTCAATGGGAAGTCGTGTGGAAAAAAAAGGTTATCTTTGTTAAGGAAATCTCAAATCTCAAAAAGCCTTTATTGCATGGCTAATTCATATTGACCCCCCCCCCCCCCACCCCATTCAAAGTAATTAATTCAGTATCACTTTGTTTTGTAAAGTGCTATATAAATAAATTATTGTTATGACTATTATAGTATAGTATGGAGAGGCTTGCCTCCACTTGTATGTGGAAGATAAATAAGCCAGTGTCTTTGATCTCCTTTTCTACATTTTAGATATCCACCACATTGACATTGCTGCGTATACACATTTGAGCACAAACACAGAAGATAACGGACTGCTTTATTATTATTTTCAGATTTTTCCCCATTTTCTCCACAATTGTACTTGGTCAATTTGCCTACTGCTGCTCCATCCCCTCTGCCGATCTGGGGAGAGCCGTAGACTAGCACCATGCTTCCTCCGACACATGCGCAGTTTGCAGCCGCTTCGACAGCGAGGAGCCACGTAGCATGTGGAAGGATCACGCTATTCCCACCAGTTCCCTTCCACCCTGAACAGGTGCCCCGACAGACCAGGGGAGGCGCTAGTGCAGCGACCAGTAGGCTGTACCACGAATGTTGTATAAGAAGATCCAGGATCTGTCCCTTGATCTGGTTTGGCTAAACCAGATAATTGGCATCTAGCTGGATTTTAGTTAATTCGTACCATGAAGCTAGATCGCCACTCGTTAAGTGGAACCAGGTTTTTCTAATCAAGCTGAGAGCTTGTGCACATGAAAATGCCCGTGCACTGGAGCTCGTGCCCGCAAAAGAGGCGTGGTTTTTAACAACTGCCAATCACAATGCAATATGGACTGCTCCAACTTCTACAGCGCCAGATTTTTTCTATTTCCTCATTCATTGAAACCGCAAATAAAAATCCGCGTTGGATATTATTAGTCTGTTCCCGAATGACTGTCTAAAGTTACCACTTTTATCCACATCAGTCATTTATTTGAAGAGCGGTTTCTGCCTGCACGTAGGCTATCTACAGCAGCTCAATTCACCCTCTCAATAAACTCAATAAAACCGGCATGTCTTTTTTGCGAGTGGAAGCAATGTGTAATCTATCTCAGTCCAAAATCCGTATGTATAGACCATTTAGGCTCAATGAATAATAATGATCTCATGATGTGTTTAGTCGCACTGATTGAATAATTCCTATAGGCTAATCAATAAAAAAAAGATTGATAATAAAATTAAAAAAGGCTTGAACTGAATCGACACGGTACGTGCGGGCATAGATTTCATTTATAAAAAATAGACTATTTTGTGGTCACATATATAGGCTATTGTCAGCAGAGTCGCATATCTCCATATTTCATATAATGATGCTGGAAATATGAAGTTCAATCACATCATACAGGCCAAAAGCAACACAGTTGCAGCTGCAAAATGCAGGAGTAGCCTAGATATGAATCATCTGTGTGCAGGCGATCCCATATTAAATTGCTTAGATGTAGTAGGCTATTCTAGCATGTATGACCATTTCCAACCCAACGTCAGTCTCAGCCCCGTTGCGCACACGGCACCGTGCGCTTTGGAGACGTTTATGTAACCTTTTTATGCCGGTTTAGTGATATTTCTCCACTCACCATTCAGCTGTAATCGATCGGCGGGGTCAAACAACGTATCTAGGCTAAAGTCACTATTTATAAAGAACTTAGAACGTACATAATCTCTGACTTGTAGATATCTAAACCAATGCGTGTTGGGCAACTCAAATTTCCTCCTCAGAAGGGCGAAAGAGGCGAAATGGCCATCTATGTATAAGTCTCTGATTAAACACAGCCCTTTCTCAATCCAGGCACGATAGGTTCTGTCTGACCGTGCAGGCGAAAAAGTGTGATTAAAACAAATTGGTATATGCGGAGACCTCTGGTATACTCAGAACTCTTCTGATGTGGTTAAGGATTTTGACTGAGTTTTTTACCACAAAGGTTAAATTCTTAAGAGCCCCTGGCATTTCTAACTTAGAGAATAACATTGCGGACAGGGAGGAGTCTGTAATAGAGCTGGCTTCCATTTTTAGCCAAAGGGGGGTCCCAGAAATCAAGTTGTCAGGAGTCCCCTGTCGCCAAAACATTAAGGCTCTAGCATTGGCAGCCCAGTAGTAGTGCCTGAACACTGGTAAGGCCAGTCCGCCTTCAAGCCTGGGTTTTTTCAAATGGGTTTTCGAAATTCTATGATTCTTATCATTCCAGATGTAAGATAGAATTATAGAGTCCAGCTCTTTGAAAAACCCGGAAGTGAGGGAAATGGGAAGATTTTGACACAAATAGAGGAACCTGGGAAGTGAAACCATCTTAACGGAATTTATACGTCCTAACATAGACAAAGGGAGAATTTTCCAGTTTTCTATACATTGTTTAAGTCTTGAAACAAAGTCTCCAAAGTTCAGCTTAAATATGAATTTAGGATCTCTGGGTATGGTGAGGCCAAGATAGGTGAGATGGTCCTTTGCCAATTTAAATGGGAGATTTCCCAAGGAACCAGGAGTGAAAACATCGGAGAGAGGCATAAAGTCACTCTTTTTCCAGTTGATTGTATATCCGGACAACTTACCGAAGGAGGTGAATAGTTCTAGAAGAGGGGGAATCGATTTCTCTGAGTCATGTAGATAATATTACATCGTCAGCGTATAGACTCATGCGTGTCTCGATACCTCCGATATATTCAATACTTCAATGAGCGCGTATTTTTAAGGCAAGGGGCTCGAGCGCAACGGCGAAGAGTGCCGGTGAGAGAGGGCAACCCTGCTGAACCGAGCGAAGTAGTGGAAACTTGGTCGACTTATCGCCATTGGTTATAACTGAACATGTTGGACTAGCATATATAAGCTTTACCCAGGATATAAATGAATTGCCAAATCCAAATTTGTGCAGTGACTCGAACATATAAGGCCACTCAACCTGATCAAATGCCTTCTGTGCATCAAGTGACAAGATTGCTGCACCGCGGGTCTTATTGTGATCTGCATACATGGAATTGAGAAGGCGCCTGATGTTGAAAAAAGAAAGCCTGTTGGGAATGAACCCTGTCTGGTCGGGGTGAATGATGGATGAGAGATGCTTATTTAACAGGTAGCCAGAGTTTTAGTACGGTAATTACTTTTCTATCAAAGTTCTGAAGTGCAATGGGTCTGTAGCTGGCTGGATCTGCTTGCTCCTTCCCCTTTTTTAAGATGAGTGAGATGTTAGCTTTATAGTGTCTTAGGCAAAATTTTGTCATCGTTAGAGCTAGATGTCATTCTGAGGAGGAGTGGGGCAAGGATGTCACAGAATTTCTTGTAAAACTTGGCTCCGAATGCGTCCGGACCAGCTGCTTTACCTGACGGGAATGATTTGATGGCGGAAGCTATTTCTTCCAATGTAAAGTCAGAATCTAGGTCCTCTATGGCAGCATCACTGAGCTTGGGTGTCTCAAAAGAGTCAAAAAAGTCACTCAAATCAGACCGAGTGGCATCACACTTAAGACGAGTAAAGCTCACTGTAAAATTCCCTAAAATGGTCATTTATTTCCTTGGGATTAGTCAGCAGGGTGCCCCCCTTTGATTTGATAGAAGAGATTAATCTGGAAGCCTGAGCGCCCTTGAGCTGTCGTGCCAAAAGTTTCTCTGGCTTATCTCCCAATTCAAATTGCTTTTGTCTCAGTTTTAACAGGAGGGTGTTTATTTGGCCGCCCAGGATACAATTATATTCATATTTTAGTTTCAATATCTTATTGTAGTCCTCTGAGGATTTTGAGCTCTGATATGCCGCTTTGAAGGAAGGAAGAATATTTTCAATTTCCAGTAGGCGCCTCTCTCTTTTTTTCTTGGCTGTGGATTCGTAGGAGATTATCCCCACGGATAACAACTTTTAACGTTTCCCATAGTGTGGAATCTGATACTTCTCCGTTGTTGTTAAATTCCATAAAGTGCTTTAATTTGGTGGCAATATATTCTATAAATTTCCCATCGGCGAGTAAGGAAGGGTTAAGACGCCAAGAGTAGCTTTGTTTAGGAAGAGAGAGGTTCAGCGAAATAGTCAAAGGAGCATGGTCAGAAATCAAAATGTTATGGTATTTTGTGTTAACAACGTGGGAAATTAACTGGGAATCTATTAAAAAATAATCAATTCTGCTGTAGGATTTATGGGCATGTGAGTAAAATGAAAATTCTTTATCAGTGAGGTGTTGTATTCTCCAAATGTCAATTAAGTTCCTCGATTTTATCAAATTATTTAAGACTTGCACAGATGATATGTTTGAGGGTGTCCACACACCCACCGTGTGTGGACAATCTATCTAAGTATGGGTCTAAGTAACAGTTAAAATCAAAAATTGGGATCATCAATATTGGAGGCGTAAAGGTTGAGTAAAATTAAAGGAAATGAATTGACGCTACAGGAAACTAAAACAAAACGTCCATTAGGGTCTGATATTGTGTTTGCCATGGAGAATGAAATGGATTTATGAATAAGGATTGCAGCCCCACGGGCTTTACTTGAAAATGATGAATGGTATATTTGGCCTACCCACCCTCTTAAGTTTTAGATGATCTGCTGGTTTGAGGTGAGTTTCTTGAAGAAATGCAATTTTTGTATTTAAATGTTTTAAATGATTGAATACCTTATTACGTTTGACAGATGTGTTCATGCCCTTGACATTCCAGCTAGTAAATGATAAAGCACCTCTAGGTGCTGTTATGGTGTTAGGGATCGACATGGAATGCTGGAATGTCAAGGGCTAACTGAGGAGTGATGTGATGACATTTGAATAGACATATGGAGGTGTAGCACACAAATAAAAACAAAGAAAGCACAAAAAAGTGACATAAAGAAACACAAATAAAACATTAAACATACAGTCAACCCCCCAGCCAACCCCACCCACTAACCCGGCTGCTGTAAAAAAAAACAGCAGCGCTGACTCTGACCCTAAGATCAGCATACTTAGTTCTCCGAGACTGTTCTCTTTGATTGATGAATTGTTAAACAATTTATGATGCTCTCTTCACAATAATGGTTCAATATATGACAGACATACCCGTTCCCTGGGAAACTGGCCAAAGAAGTCCGGATGGACCGCAAAGTAAAACGGTCGGAGTGCATTGATAGCATCTGCCCCGGACAGAGCTCTCTGCTGGACGAAATGTGTGGCAACATGTTTGCTCTCCACTCTGAAAGTATTTCAAAGAAAGATTAAAGAGCTAGACTTAGAAGGAAGCCAACCATTTATACAGCCAAGCACTCTGTTATATGGGGGTGCAACGGTATGAGAGTTTGATGGTAGGATGTATAATTATAGTCTCTACAACACTATGCACAGGGACAAACATGTTCCTAGCTGCATTTTGAAATGGATATAATAATACAGTACCTGACTTTTAAGAACAAAAAATTGTGGATTGGACCTAATATAATGGTCTTAGTCTTTTTACACCTAGCCTACTCTTGGGAACCATTTAATCTAGGGATATATGCTAGAATATGCCACATCTGTCATCTAAGCACGTAATATACTGGGCCGGGCTTTCAAAAACCAGGCAAGAGAATAACGCAACACACGTCTTTATTTGGAGACTGGAGACCACAAGAAGACAACAGGTTGCTAGGGATAATTTGCTGGCCAACCATAAAGTAACATCCCAAGACCAGCGAGCAAGGCTCTCTTGTTATTTGCTGGCCAACTATAAAGTAACACCCCACTGCATTGCATCTTAAAGCCACAAGTTGGAAAAAAGATCACTCTATAGCCACTGGCCAAAAATTCCACTAATATCCACAAACTAGTGGCATTTTCTTCAGTCTAATGCCTTTTTTACATCAAAAAACACTACACACATGTTTTTGTTACCCAGGAAAGCAGCAGGGGGTAGCAGCAGCAGCATCGCCTTTTAAACTCGCCGTTTAGCCGATAGAGCGACCCTGCAAGTGAGGTGGTTTTTTATACGATGGGTCTGCACGCCATGGCGATATAAATCTTGGCAGTGGTCGAACGCATTATTTTCCAACCCTGCTTATCCTCCTCTTGATTTGCCGCACCTTTTCAAGCGCAAGTCAAGATTCAAGATTCAAGATTCAAGATTTTTATTGTCACTCCGTAGTACAAGTATCACGTGTGAAATTCTTGTGCTGTAGACTCCGTTACAACATAGTGCAAAAAAAATAAAAAATAAAATAAAAACAAGAGGCAACAAGCAATAAAGCAGTAGACACGCCACAGACAGTGGCGTATTCACTGCACATATGTGCAAATGGCATGAACATACTTTAAACATAATTAAACATAATAACATTCTGTTAGGTGCAAATAGCATATACCTAATTAAACATACTATTGAACATTAGTCATACGTGATGGTAGCAGCTGCAGTGCGGTACAGTACGGCTACTACACTATTTGTATATGTTAAGGAGTCTCGTGGCCTGCGAGAAGAAACTGTCCCTCAAGCGATTTGTGCGTGCTCTTGGGACCCTGTATCTCCTCCCTGAGGGTAGCAGGGAGAACAGACTGTTGTGGGGGTGGTTTGTGTCTTTGATGATCTTCAGGGACCTCCTGAGGCGCCGCTGGTTGTACAGATCTTGCAGTTCTGGCAGCTCACATCCTGTTACGTGCTGGGCCGCGCGCCTCACCCTTCTTAGCGCCCTGCGCTCCATGGTGGTACAGTTCCTGTACCAGGTGCAGGGATTCCGTTAGCCGGCAATTGCCGGCTTTTAGCCGGTATTTTTTGCCGTGGGCCGGCAAATTGAAAGGTCACCGGCTCAAGTGACTGGCTGAAAATACGCCAGATAAATAAATTCCTTATATAAAATAGCCTAATATTGTGTGGCCTATAACCTAAGTGATGTTGCCAATAAGCTACGACTTAACACATTGAGTGCCAGCCATTTTTTCATCCTGTAGGTAAGTTGTGCCAGGGTTTTTTTTGAGGATTCTGGCTCATTTTACAAGAGCCGAGGATTATTTTCTGTTAAGAATTCATGAACACCAATCATCTAAAAATAACTAATAGAATGTGTGCTTTCTCTGTCTAAAAGAGTTAGTTTGCAGAGTTAGTAGTTATGTAGATATTAGCCGTTGAGTACAGCATGGTTTCAGCGTCTGGAAATTTATTCAGAGATAAATGGCTTTTTGTGAAATTCGATAGAATAGTCACTTTAACCATTCATTTTTGGCATCAGTAAGACCGTCAGACATTCTAAACAATAGTTTTGAACAGTAATTTCCTCCATAACAACAGGAAACACCCCTCTCATTCAAACTCCTCCCTCCGTGTGTCTTCTCCTCCTTCCTCCTGGCTCTACAGCGGGCGTGTCAGAAGCGCGTTGCTGCTGCCTGCCTGCCTGCCTGCGTGCCTGCCTGCTTGCCTGCGTGCGGACGCTCCTTGTGCGAGTCAAGATGGGCCGGGGAATGCGTGGGCGATGGGCAGATGTTGATTCTGGCCTTTCTGAGGTGTTTCAAAGTGTGTTTCACCTATAATCTATTTTGCAAATCGCTCTCCGCTCTCTGTGTGCTGCTGCCTGCGCGGCCGCTCTCGGGCAAGACAAGTCTGGAATGGATTACTGTAAAATCGCCTCGCCATTTCCTTGAATGGCTTGCTCCCGCGGCAGTTTTTTCTTTGATTTCGCTCGTCTGGGGGAGCACTGTCAACACTTAGTGGGTCGGTAAAATAGATTATACACATTCTCTTGCTCCAATAGTGATCTCGAAGATGTAAAAGTTGTTGATTGATGTCCCACCGTCAAAAAAAAAAAATGTTTATGTAAGACGAGATATCTCGGCTCTGGCACTCAAGCGTTGGATTATGTAAGACGAGATATCTCGGCTATGGCACTTAACGTGTTAAATAGAGATTTATTACATCATATGTTTTCCGCCCCCTGTATGTTGAGTGTTGGTGAAAAAGAAAAATATAGCAGACGCTTTCTTTACTGTAGAGCACCGTTTAAAAGCCGCACAAGCAGCATCAGTCCCGCCGGCCAGCGCTGGACCCGCTGTGAGGAAACACACAGGAGGAAACCTAAATGTCAAAACAGACATCCCTTGCTAGGCCAGTCCTTTTTTTAATCGAGATCATGCAACAAGTAGCCTACTTCAGCCGAGGCCAGCAAGACGGCAGCAAAGAAACAGAAGCGTGTCTGCCGCCGTCAAAAGCGAAAGCGACCCGACGTTAGGCTGTCAATTTAGCGGAGGTAAAAAGCATTTTGTCGGCCGAATCAATCAATCAATCAATGGCTCGTGCTTGTTGCCCAACGCTCGTATGATGAGGAGATGAATCAAAATGCTTACCACAAATAAAGCCACATGGGAGCCGAGGACGAGTGAAGGAGAGCTGACGCAGGTGCCGCCAGGTGTGGAGTGGGAGAGATTAAGGTGCGTAGCCTATTGCTGGAGATTCAAGTTGTGCGCTGTCTGCACTCTGCACTGACACTGTTGCACTTATTACTTTTAGCTAACGCTACGTTGTTTTTCATCAAGGCAATGCCCAGAAGATATGGGTTCATGAGTGTCTGCAAATGCAGATAGATAGGCTATAGGAGCATGCATGCATCTTGTCTGTTTCAATAACGAAAGCGTCCTTACCGAGAACGACGTGCCGACCAATTCAATATTCTTGCTGCGAAATCGGCCTCTTAATGACAACACTGGAATAAATATGATCGACTATAGAGGCTATAAAAATAGACTATAGAGAAATAAATTGATTCGTTTATTTAGGAAACAATTATTTATCCTTTTTTTAATAGTGGCCGGTAAATATTCGATACGGCCGGAATTTTGGAACATAACCGGCTGCACTGGCCGTCTGGGAAAATGTCTAGCGGAATCCCTGACCAGGTGGTGAAGCGTGATTTCTAACCCCACATAGGATAAGCAATAACCACGCCCTGTGGCGCCGGGATTGGCCAGGAGCAACACTGGAGGGCACGCAGCCCAGCGATTTCATGAACCAACACGCCTGAATAGCTCTTGAGAACGGACAGCGATTTCGAGTGCGGACATTGAGAGCGGACATTGAAATGAATTATGGTCACCTACATAGTATAGTAATAATAATAATACGCATATTGTAATCTACACAATCTACACAATCTACAAAAACATGCAATAATATAAACGGTGTTGTGTTCACGTTCATAGCTCATATAATATAATGTATCATATCGTTAATTTCAAGCTCAATTCTTACCCAGAGAAAAGGTAGCCTACAGCACTGAAAATGTAACAAGCAATAGTTTTTTAAACATCTTTATTTTAAAAGATGAAAACCCCCAGGTGCTTCGTCCCAAGCTTCAATGCTCCTGGCCAATCCCGGCGCCACAGGGCGTGGTTATTGCTTATCCTATGTGGGGTTAGAAATCACGCGGTGGTGAAGCAGCCAGTCAGCAGGCTTTCAATGGTGCCTCTGTAGAAGTCCCTGAGGATTTTTGGCCTTAGCCCGAATTTCTTCAGGCGCCTGAGTCCGTGTAGTCGCTGTTGGGCCTTTTTGACAACAGTGGCGGTGTGGTTGGCCCATGTCAGGTCCTGGTGGATATTGACTCCCAGGTACTTGAAGCTGTCCACCCTTTCCACCACTGTGCCGTTGATGGTGATTGGGGGGTGTGCACCCCCCCCCCTTCTGTAGTCTACAATGATCTCCTTTGTCTTGGAGACGTTCAGAGAGAGGTGGTTGTCCTGGCACCATTGTTCCAGGGCCTCCACCTCCTTTCTGTAGGCCGTCTCGTCGCTCCTGGAGATCAGCCCCACGACCGATGTGTTGTCTGCAAACTTCACGATGGTGTTCGAAGTTTGAGTCGCCATGCAGTCGTGGGTGTAGAGGTCGTACCAGAAGGGGCTGGAGACGCACCCCTGTGGCGCTCCTATGCTGATGGTCAGTGGGGAGGAGGTGAGGTTGCCCACTCTCACCACCTGGCGGCGGTCTGTTAGAAAGTCCAGGATCCAGTCACACATTGCTGTGCTTAGTCCCAGATCCTTGAGTTTGCTTACCAGCCTGGAGGGTACTATGGTGTTGAATGCTGAGCTGTAGTCCACGAACAGCATTCTCACATAGGTGTCCTTCCCCTCCAGGTGGGAGAGGGCGGTGTGGAGCACGTGTGCTACTGCATCCGCTGTGCTCCTGTTGGGGTGGTATGCAAATTGTAGCGGGTCGTGGTCCGGGGGGAGTGTGGGGCGGATCTGTGATATAATCAGCTTTTCGAAGCATTTGCTGGCTATGGGCGTGAGGGCTATTGGGCGCCAGTCATTGAGGCTGGTCACTTTCTGCTGTTTGGGAATGGGGATGATTGTTGCTGTTTTGAAGCAGGGGGGAACTTGCCGGAGGGAGAGGGACTGGTTGAAAATGTCTGTGAATACGCCTGCCAGCTGGTGGTGGGGCACTGAGGGGTGTGTGGGGGAGGATAGGGAGGAGGGCATTGGGTTAGGTAGGAGTGGGGGGTAGGTGGGGGTGGGTAGGGGGTTGGTGGGGGGGCACTGAGGGGTGGGTGGGGGTTGTGGGGTGGTGGGGGGTGAGGGAAAGGAGAGGAGGGGGGGTTGTGGGGCAGTGGGGGGTGAGGGGAGGAGAGGTGGTGGGGGGGAGAGAGGGGGAGAGAGGGAGGAGAGGAGGAGGGGTTGTGGGGTGAGGGGGAGCGGAGGTGGAGGGGTGGTGGGGTGGGTGGGTTGGGCGCTCTGGCAGAGGGGTCGAACCTAGCGTAGAACGCATTGAGTTCGTCCGGCAGGGTGGGTGACATGCTGGGGTTCTGCTGTTTCACCCCTTTGAAGTCTGTGGCAGCATGGAGTCCACTCCACAGGTGTCTGGGGTTGTTAGCGTCCAGTTTGGACTCCAGCTGCTTTCCATAATCTCTCCGTGCTTTTTTTATTGTGGTTCGGAGGGCATATTGTGCCTGCTTGTATTGTTCTGGTGTACCAGAATTGAAGGCGTGAAGGGCAGCCCGGACATCACTGTTGACCCAGTCAGTGATCCAGTGATTCCCACAGGCTGAAATTCGACTTTCTTAACAGTTAATTACTTTACATTGACGGAATATGCAGAGAGAAAAAAATGTCTGTCTTTTGCATGAGTGCAGCCCACACAGCCCAGGTGTATAGACTGCGTCAAGTCAGCCAGAATGTAAGTAAGTCCACTTTTGCTCTTTCAAACCCTCGTTGTAACGTTAACATTTTCAGTACAGCCACAGTTTCACTCCATATATAATCTTAACATCACAATGAGTATTTTGATACGATGTTTGCGGCTTCATTTGTTGAAACACCTTTTTCTCCTCCAACGTGCATCAGTGAGGCTATTTACTTGTTTAAATTACAATATTTTTGAAAGTTTTAACCGGACGTTTCCATTTTGTTTTGGCTGGCATGATGCTGACCCAATGCAACCGTCTGAGAAGGGAGAAGGGATCGAGGAACAGAGAGCCCGCAGACGTGCTGAAACTTGACGGGGTGCCTGGTGAGGCCAGTGCTTGAAAATATGAATCTCCCAGTGAATGGCGAAAAACGATATACATCTCTATTTTCTACGAAGTGGGCAAAATGTTCAGTTGGAAGTCAAAGCCACATGTGAGATCAGATGTCACAAGCACTATCATTAAAACAACAATGTAATGTACAATGCAAAGACAGGGTTTCCTTTGCTTTCACTAAATATTCACACCAGGGATGGGCAACTTTGATGATAGAGAGGGCCACAAAAAAATCCTTGTTACCAGAGGGCCAGATTGTGACCCTGCACTTCCACCAGTAGCCTACTGTAACACCATCACTCCCAATTATAGCTACTAATTTGATGAAAAGGACTGGTAATCAAAGTTTATTATACCAACATTTATATTTTTCATATTCAAATTTAGTAATTATTCCATTCAGATGACACCAGAAACATTGCTCTAGTTTTAAAACAGCCCGCTACAGCAATTTGATGGGGTACATCACCCAAATATGTGATATTAATCAGATTAGTAATGTTGCATGTGCAATGTGCATCCTGGATATAGTTTGTTACAATAGCGTTAGCTCAAATGCTAACGTTAAACAGTGTGTGGATGGACAATGCTAAGGCCATTAGCGCCATGTTTTGGGTTGTACAGTAAAATTAAATAAAAATAAAAAAGGAAATTGACCCAGGGGCCACACTGAGTGAGGTCGGGGGCCGCATGTGGCCTGCGGGCCACCAGTTGCCCACCCCTGATTTACACAATGAGACTTTTGCTAAATAATCAACAGTAATGTGGATATAATGACTTAGGTGCCGTGCAGACAGCACGTGTGTATTTCACATAAGAACGCTTTGGAAATCATGTCGAGAGCGCTTCCAATGCGCTCAAAACAGCGCACGGACCGTTTTTTCTGTGCTTTGTTTTGTTTTCCCCTGCAGTCGCGCACAGTACAGTTCAGGACGCAACGATCACACGGACGATCGGGTATCCAGCTAGTTTCGTCTGTTTGATGTTGATTTTCACACTGTAAACATGAAAGCCAGATTATTGGCAATTCTGGCAGCAGCAGAGGTTGAAAATCCCCCTGGTAGGAGAAGGGGTAGGAGGAGTGACAATGACGAGCAGCGCGCATTTCCTCCAAATGTTGAACTTTTTTCAGCTTGAGACGCCCAGAGCGCTCCGCCAAAAAACACTAGCCGCCAAGAGCGCTTAAATGCCAGGTGCGGTCCTTGAAAGAGGAGCGCGCTTAGCGCGTCCTTACATAGAGAATGAATGAAATACACACGTCTGTCTGCACGGCCCCTAAGAGAGCAAAGGCAAATAATAGAACAGCTAAAGCTATGGTAAGTTCAGAAAGTGACATCACTTTACTGTAATGCCGCCTTTAAAACCAGGAATAGACAATACAGCCATTATGGCATAAGTGTTGTCTATTCCTGGTTTTATGGCATTGCCATATCACGATATTAGCATATCCAAAATCTAAGACGATATCTGGTCTCATATCACAATATCGATATAATTTTTTATATGTTGCCAATTTGCCCAGCCCTATCCTCCTAAGCTACAGTATTACCTCATGGTGCAGCGCAGGAGGGAGGTCACAGACATGGCTGAAGCTGCAGGTCAACAGAACAGTATCAAATCATGGCATGTGCAGCTGCCAGGTGCATCAGCTGGCCTGTCCTGAGGAGGAGATACAGGTTTTGCTCATGCCAAGGTGTCACACTGTCAACCATGTACGTATGACGTAGGGACGCGTTATTTCGAATCGCACATAGGTTACGCAAAAACCACGCCCTGTGCCCGCCTACGCAGCAGTCAAGTGCCGGGATTGGCCAGGCGCTCATGCTCATGTTGGGCTCTCTGTTACAGGGACACCATTCCTGTGAGAAGCAACAACACCAAGCGAGGCTGCAATGAGGATATTGAAAGAAGGCTAACCCTTTACTTTTGGTTTTATTTATTGTGTATGATTCAACTTTTTATCTATGATTTTATATTATTGCATGTTTTTGTAGATTGTTGGGACTTCACTGGCCTGGAACAAACGGCTGGACTGGGGGGGGGGGAGCTAGCCTATGTGCTGTAGCCTATTGTATTTTTAATTTGATATTTTTTATAGTTTTCATTTGCAGGTTAAACTGTCAGCTGAGCTCTGTTATTGAAGCTTTGGCTAAAGGCCTGAATTTTACAATGATGTTTTGAAATAAATGTTTAAAAATCGATTGTGTGTTAAAAGCTTGTGTTTTCATTGGCGTTAATACACTAATAATTAATTTCAATGTCCGCTATCAAGAGCAATTCAGTTGGTTCATGAAATCGCTGGGCTGCGTGCCCAGCAATTTGTGGTGTGGGAGATTCCAGCTGTCAAAAGAAGAAAAAAAGACTTGCTCCTGGCCAATCCCGGCGTAACCTATGCGTAACCTATGTGCGATTTGAAAGAACGCCGTAGGGACACTCTAGAGTTACTTCCGGTCTGATGATGCTGCGCAACGGTAGCGTGGGGGGCTGGCCACCCGAGTCAGCCGTTTCCTTTTGTTGTTGTCATTGTTAGAACGCGTTTCTCGCGGAGTGCAGCAACTCGGAAAAGCTGCAAATTGGAGCGGCCAAAACATTGACAGTAAATATATGGACCACCTTAGCTAATTGTTTTTGACACGGCAAAATGAAGCTCACTTCCCGATATTGTTTGATTTCGTTTGAGTGGATGAATGAATTTTCCTGATGCATTGTGGGAAATCTGTTCAAATCTGGAGCCGGGAAAACAGGAAGGGACGTGAGCGTGGACGGGACTCTGGGGAGGGTCTGAATTGCTCTCTGAAAAATGTCCTCCTAGCCACGACAGTCATCTTGTTCAAGTTGTTTTCCCCGCTAGCCATTAGCTTGGCTAACGAATGTTGCTAACGTTAGTTGCTATTGCTAGCCTTGCTCCATTGCTCTCACAGTGAATACAGTAGCCCGAAGAAAAACCAGAGAGTATTATTTCCTCCAGACCTCGCGTCACCAGCCTGCCGCTTGCATCTTCCTATCTTCCACAAAATCGAGGTAATCTTATTTTCTAACGTAATTGCATAGCATGACATTAACGCTAGCTACATGTCCATTTGTCATTACAGGAGGACTAAGGTTAGACTAGAGTAGCAGAAGTTAACGTTATACAACGTTAAACAGTATTGCATGCTGCACAGATTTGGACGTAGACAGAAAACAAACGCAGTTCTGTTTACCTGCCTCTTTGAGATGAGGCAGACTCAGAGCATATACTCATCTACCAGCTATATTGTTATATATCTAGCTAACGTTAGATCAACTATCAATCAATGAGGGGGAACAAGGGGGTTAAACTCCTGGATAGTTTATCCACCTCTGCATTTACAGTATTTACCAATCGCACGTAGTGTTGGGTAAGCAAACGTTAACGTTATACAGTGATTAACAGTGTCTAATTCGTTTCTTCAAGGGGTAGCCGCCGTCCAGTACCAGTGATGGGACACACACACAACAGAGGATCAAATGATTTGTGAAGATCAAAGCTATAATATTCTGTTCTCCTGAGATTAACGCTAAACTACATGTCACTGATGATCAGTTGTTTCAACATAGGATATTGCAATAACACACAAGCCAAATGCTGACATGAGAGATTTGCTTTGAACAAGTTGTAGCTAGTATCTACCAGTGACCGGAGAATATTGTTATATTTGCTTGTTTTAATGCTTTTGTCAAGAAACATTGTCAACAAAGATAGCCTTGTTGTATATTATCATGTATAAAGATTGTTGATGTCGAGTGAACACAAACTACGAACCGCAGATTGGACCAGAGGACATGACGACGGAGAAACTTAACCGACCAGCAGTCTGCTTCAATCAATGAATGCTTTATATTTATTGAAATGAAATATGGTGATATCTGGTCTGGTGGTCTGAAATTGCTCTCTCTAGCTAGGCTAACTTGCTCATATTGTGTCATATTATTGTAACGTCTGAATCAGCGTTTCATAACTTTATAATAGCCTAACGTTACTGTATAGCCTGGATGACGTTAGCTAATGCTACCCAGCCTTCCATTGGCATATGCTGCCTTTAGCTTGTGGTATTATGGTACAGTAATATTGTATAGCTGGCTAGACATACGAGTTGATCTGGAATCAGTGTGACAAGATCCCTGCTGCTAGCTTGTCTGCCTTTCTATGTCAGAGTATCTAGCTACAGTATCTTAACAGACTGCATTACATGCTACACCATGCAAATATATGTATAGTATTGCTGTGAAAAAGTTACATTTTGATTGTGTCAAGTGTTACACGTTATATTTTTAACTGAGCTTTGCGGAATTACCTCAACACAATTGTGTATCAGCTTTAAATATCCAATATATACAGCATTAAACAAACGACCAGCAGCATTCAAATGTGCAAAAACGTTATATTTATTGAAATGTGGTGATCTCATGTCACATTACATAATGTTATGCCCAAATGGTCTACTGTCCAGAAGTGTCACTTTACATGTTTGGTAGGGAACTATTTTGATTATGTTAAACCAGCATTTATCTTCCATAATAATGCATTAAATCATAATCACAATGCTATTAGCTGATCACCACAGAGCTGCACAGACCAGTTTATCTAGACGCGAGAGCGGCGCGATTGTCTGACGGGAGATGCTACGTGGGTCCACGGGTAGCAGGGTAAAGGGTAAACACAGGTGCAAGCAAAACACTAATGAGGGTTTGAAACTTCCATGATTGTGGTGAGTTTGAAATGTCGGCGCAACACTTATAAAGTACAGCGCGGACGACATCTTTGTGGCTTGAGGCTTAGCGTTAATTTAGAACCCAGACTGCTTGTCTGCAAGGATGATCTGAATTTCCAGGGCTCCTGCTAAGGGCTAGCCAATATCTAACAATAATGTTACGTTCTAACGTTACAGAGACACCAGCCAAACATGACCCTGTTTAGCTAGCATAACATGTTAGCGGGACATGAGTTAGCTAAGCATCTCTTAGCTGTTGTTTACGTGCACTTACATTTATTGAGGGGGAACTTATAGCGTTATGTAACGTGAGACCCTTAATTGGCCATTATCGACAAACAGCAAGCTATTTAACGTTACCTTTCACACATTGTAAGTGGCATATCACCGCTATCATCATCTTCTTCTTCTTCTTCTTCTTCTTCTTCTTCTTCTTCTTCTTCTTCTTCTTCTTCTTCTTCTTCTTCTTCTTCTTCTTCTTCTTCTTCTTCTTCTGGCTTTCCCGCAGACTGGACAAAGAGCATGGAAGGACTGGATGGGCCAAACATTGCTGCCTTCTTCTTCTTCTTCTTCTTCTTCTGTTAGGTTTTACGGCGGTTGGCATCCAAAATGTTGCATTACCGCCTCCTTCTGGACTAATCCATCCAATGTTCCCCTACTCCATTACAGTCTTGTTATTAGACCAGTTTCTCTCACAAAACTGACAAATAGTTTCTTCCCCTCCACACTGTTAAAACTATAAGTTCCTGGAGGAACCTTTAGGGATTCTTCAGCTTGTCGCTGTGGAACGAACCCCTAGGTGCTTTGAGGAACCTTCAAGAAAAGGTTCTTCGACGAACCCCGCTCTTGGTGTTACTTGAGGAACCTTTTGAAGCTCTTTGAAGAACCTTTAAAAATTTCTGCTGTGATGTTCTTAATATATTATTATTATTATTGTTATTAATAATAATAATAATAATAATAATAATAATAATATAATTGATGGTGAAGAAACAACAGCTGTCTTTTAAGCAAGGTTTTATTTTGTAGAATTGTAATAAACTCAATAAATACACATTACACAGGGATAAGACACTAACAATTATGTCAGGGATAAAATACAATAAATTATTTTGTCAACAAAAACATTCCAAAGTGACACTTTGTATAGCTTTTGTATGTAACCAGGGTGGTTAAATGAAGGGTTAAGTCAACCAATGAAGCACAGCTTTTGGTGACCCTACTGTATAACACTACTGTATAACCTTATCATGGTTATAGTGAGCTCTGTATGCCTTATATGCACCAGTTCTCCCAGGGAAGGGTAAAGCAAGTGGACAGTTAAGCTTTGTGCAGATACTTTCATCAAAACCACTTCAAAAACCAGTTTACACCAGGTGCAAAAATATACAAACATTGCACACTGTAAACATAAATAACCACTTTAGAACACAGTTTAAACTCATGTCTAGCTCCCAAATCACCCAGTACTTGTTACAAGAGCTCAGTTATTTCATTTGAGTGGAACACTGTTCTAAACCGAGCAACATGGACAAAGCTGTTAAAGGTCTCTCATGGGTATTGCAGAGAAGTATGCAGATGGTGATGGAAACAAATTCCAAACAGGACTTGCCATTTAAGTGATTTTTTTACAACCAGTAGCTTCTTTCTAAACCGCCCCCCCCCCCAACACACACACACTTCCTCTGGTGCAAACTTTGAGTCTTTCTCACAGTCTCTGGAAACTTCACTTCAAAGATGAAGTAGATCCCCAGTAGGGCACCAACTCCTTTTGAGATGTCATCTGGCCTTGCAAAGTCAACTCCATTCATGTGGAGGGAGATTTCACATTCGGCACTGAAGGGGTTCCCACTCAGCAGCAGCACAGGTGTAGGAGCCTTCACCACCTATGAAAAGAACACAACAAATACAGTATGTGACATATGATTTTACAATGTGGTGTTCAAGCACTTTTTTGTGTGCAGTTGCAGTTTAAATCTAATTTCTATTGCATATTAAAGGGCCCATATTTTGCTAATATAATGTATTATTATTTTATTGTTGGCCTCCAGTAGAGTAACTTATTGCATCAGTCATAGTTTAAAAAACTCAGTTTATCTTGTACTGGCTCTCACTGCCCCCTTCAGTTCACCCTCTGTCTGAAACGCTCTGTTTTTAGGTCCTGTCCCTGAACCCCCACCCTCCGGAAAATACTCCAGGTGGGCAGCGCGAGGAGTTTTTGCGTTTGCAAACTTCTGCCCAGAGAGCTATCGCTGTAGAAGCGAGACTGTCTGTCTGTCTGACTATCTATCTATCTATCTATCTATCTATCTATCTAGATAAGATAGATAGATAGATAGATAGATAGATAGATAGATAGATAGATAGATAGATAGATAGATAGATAGTCATGCATAACAGAAACAGACAGGCGATCTCTGCTATGGCTACTAAATTTGGTAGTTGTAAAACAATTATATCAACGAGCAACTGATTGTCAAAACGAATTTGACCATCGATGAAAAACGTGACTTGGACATAAAGCAAGCTATCAATTGATTTATCAACATCCCCCTAGCTATCTACAGCTCCGCTAGGCCGGGCTGCACCCGGACATTTCCTTCAGTGGCTGGCCAAGCAGGGATTCTATTACCACGGCCTGCCATAACGTTACACCGGGAGCTTCACACTAGCTAATGTAGCTAGTTAGCTAACTTCCCAAATGCTTGTGACTATAGTGTGCCTCTCCTAGCAAAGGCTACACGGACCAAACCAAAATGAGGACTTGGAGAAGTCAGCAAGTTGGACTAACGTTACAAGTTCTGAAAATATGTGCCTTTCGTCATTCATCGGTTGTTCATGTCTATAAGGCAGCTGTGCTGCTAGGCTAAATAGCAAGTGCTAACGTTACCCAGCCGGTAAGTAACGTTAGCGCTTCCTAGCAGCACATTGGACCGATGCTGGAATGAGACACATATTTTCAGAACTTACCACTTCAGTCCTACATCCTGGCTCACTTCCATGTCGTCTCCTTGTTTTTGCGGTCTGGAATCCGTTATTCCATGAGACTACTACTGTTGTGTTAGTCCCAGACAGCCAGGCTAGAGAGAGCCTGGTGAGTGGTGACGCCGCCGCGGGTTACTGAAACACAGAACAGGGAAGAGAGGGGAAGGGTGGGAGCTAGCGTGCACGCGCTGCGCGCCGGCCGGCGGCAACGCTTTGTTGCCAGGGTAACAAGTCCTTACTGACGTCACAAAAATTATGGTTCTCGCACAAAATCGCCATAAATCCATGTCATCTCGTCTACGAGAGTTCATAGGCGCGAGGGGTGGTTCATGGGGGTAACATTAAAACACTTTCACATATTTATTTGAAGCTTAGCCCATGTTTAATATGACCATCCAAGATTGTAACAACATTGATACAAAATTAAGAAATGCATAATATGGCCCCTTTAATCGTGCAACTGTGCAATAATTGCAAGTCAGTGCAAAGATAAAAAGATTATACCAGTATGCATGTTAAATAATAGTAAGCTAGCCTACCCATCTTATATATATATATATATATATATATATATATATATATATATATATATATATATATATATATACATACATACATACATACATACACACACACACACACACACACACACACACACACACACACACACACCACACACGTATGTGTATATATATATATATGTATGTATGTATGTATGTATGTACACACACACACACACACACACGTATGTGTATATACTGTATATATATATATGTATGTATGTAATACATACATACATACATACATACATACTATGTATGTATGTATGTATGTATGTATGTATGTATGTATGTGTATATATATATATATATATATATATATATATATATATATCCTTTATTAAGGAGTCTCACTGAGAGGGTTGTAGTGCACTAACAACTCTGGGAGTATTGCATTATAAGTAGAGAATTGTTTGATGGTGCAGAAAGTTGGGACATAATTGCTTGAGGGAGACGTTTGGCTGGGATGTAGGTACAGTAATGCACTCAGGGGACAAGTGGTAGGGCACTTTAGCTAGATAGTAGCCTATAGATGGCACTACCACTGGCCTAAGCTAGTCCCACCCACATTAAATGGCAAACTAAATTAGCTGCAGCCCAGTTGAAAAGAGGACTGATAGTAATGTTACCTGCCGGACCAGTCTTTCCAAAGTATACATTAGCCTTTTCAACTTAAAAGGGAAGCTAGATAGCTAATGTTGCGTTAGCTAGCTAGCTAACGTTAGTTAGCTAATGTCCATTAATTTAGCAAACAAGTGGGGGTTATTTTGCAACCAAACTTGTGGGCGACGTAACGTTTTATCCCCATGAACGTATTGTTTCAGACGGAATGAAGACAAAACTCAACTTCAAATGTTTTAAATTAACCTATCTGCCTGTCTTGTTTGTAGGCCTACTTACCGTCCTGCCTGCCATAAATTTCCATTCTAAAATCCCATATCCTTTTCCCCCTAAGAACCAACATGGTGGCTATTTCTGGTTAAGCCGACAAAAATACATCATCCCTCCTCCCTACACTGGACAGATACTCTTTTTTTAGTGCCTATATCACCTGTGACATCAACACCTCTGATGTCACTCAAACAGTTCTGATGTCATCAGTGAGTGATGTCATCAGTGATGATGTCACTGATGATGTCACAACATGACACTCAAACCAGTGCAGGACTGGTTGATTGCTTACAAAGGACAGGCCGGCTCGATGGACGACAGCTCTTCAGAGGGCTACTCTAAGGAGAAGCTGGATGAGAGGATGTCCCTCAACAGCTGCAGTGACAGCGGCTTCCAAACAGCTCTGTGCCGCATCTGCTTCGAGGGGGCCGATCAGGGGGCGCTGTTGAGCCCGTGCCGCTGCAGCGGCTCGATACGTTGCAGCCACGAGTCGTGCCTCATGAAACGGATCAGTGTGAGAGGAGCTTGGAGCTGTGAACTCTGCGACTATAAATACCATGTTATTAGCAGCGGCATCAAGAACCCCCTGCAGTGGCAGTCCATCTCTCTGACCCTGAAAGACAAGAGTGTGGTGCTCATTCTGCTCCTCAAACTCTTACTGATAGTCAACATCAACATCTACAACTTCCCCCTACACCACCTCACCTACTGTTGTTTAGTAGTCTTGTTGTTCCTCTATGGGGGTCTGTCATTCTGTATCTTCCACCGGTGGCAGGTGGTCAACCAGAGATGGAAGGTCCTCAACTACGATAAGGCTCATAACCTGCAGGTGCAGCAGAAGCCGAAGAAGAAGAAGAAGAAGAAGAAGAAGAAGAGGAAGGGACATCCAGCCCTGCTGGAAGCTGCATGACCCCATGATCAGCCCCACCACCACCACCACCGCCGTCATCTCGTCGCTGGCTGTCACCGCTGCCAGCCCTGCGACTGCGAGGTGTTGTCACCCACAACGATGATGGCAACATTGGCGTCGGAGCCCTGCAACAACACTGGAAACTCACTGCTGCCGCGGTGACGGAGCCGAACAACACCAGGAACTCGCTGTTGCCGCAGTGATTTTGGGTTGAAAGTAATGTATAATAATTTCGGAGGCAGACAATTACTAACATAAGACCCTAAATAACATAGTTAGAACGTTTTTGTGGATTTTGGTTTCCAGGGACTTTAATCATTCTTACCAGTGTGTCGTGATTGGGAATCAAATGAATGCAAATAAATGTACTTTGTGATCTTGAATTTTAGATTTATTTTCAATTCAATAGAAGTGCAATGTAGACAGGAGGTAACAATGTCTGTCTACAAAATGTATCTTGAATAGAAAATAAATGCACAATTGTAAACAGTGCAGTATACACTCCAGAACCGATATTTCCGGCGGCGGCGCTGTGGAGCAGTCGAAACCCAAAATGAAACAGCCGAAGAAGGCTGTATCTGAGCTAAAAACTTTGGCACCTCCATGTGGATAATGGCTCGGTATTGGAAACTATGTATTGATAACGTGTGTTTGTACTCATTTTACTTAGGCCTAAATGAGAACTAGAACTAGAACATTTATTTTGATCACATTAATCCAATCCTACTCCCACTGCCGCTGCAGTCAGCCTGGCTCCCAATTCAAGCCAGATCTGACTTTAAGGTGCTCCTGTTAGCATTTTAATTCTTACATGGGCTTTGCTCTGCTTCAGTGCTGCAAACGTGAGAGAGAAAAATACATCCATGGCTGGCTCGCGCTGCTTTCATCCAGAAGCTATGCGCTTCTTTTTCTTCTTTTGATTTGATTGGCGGCCACGGGTTTCATGAGCAACTAGTGTATATGGCAGTGTTGGGGGTAACAAAAGTAACACATTACATGTAATATATAACTTTTAGCAGTAACTCAGTAATATAACGTATTATAGGATTTCAGTAATATTATAGCCTACCAGTTACTTTGTCAAATAGGCTAACTCAAGTTACAAATTAAGTACATTTTATTCAATCAAAGCAGGCTATCTATTAAAAAAAGATACAAATATTTCCTAATCAAACTGTGTTTTTATGCAAATAACCACTATAGATAGATATAATAATAATAATTATTATTATTATTATTATTATTATTATTATTATTATTATTATTATAATAATAATAATTATTATAATAATAATAATTATTATTATTATTAACACTATAAAAAAACACTATAAACTAATAATAATAATAATAATAATAATAATAATAATAATTATTATTATTATTATTATTATTATTATTATTATTATTATTATTATTATTAGTTTATAGTGTTTTTCAATGACTCAAAGACATGCTTGGGAGGAGAAATCCTTTTCAGAGTAAAGTTTGATTTCAGTGAGATAAATTCAAAAACATCCTCACAGTATGATAAAGATGGGGGACTAGTCACACATACAGTGACTTGAGACTTGGCTTGAGACTTGTCCTCAAAGACTTGCGACTTGTAAAGACTTGAGACTTGACTTGGACTCTAGCTCAAAGACTTGAGACTTGTAAAGACTTGAGACTTGACTTGGACTCTAGCTCAAACACTTGAGACTTGACTTGGACTTGCAAAAATGACTTGTGAGTATCTCTGATATATACCAGAGATACTCACAAGTCATACATATCTTTAGGCTACTATATTTGGATATCATATGATGTCAAAATATAGCCTAAAGAGCCTCCAGGAACCTTAATTCAAATTGGGTTCTTTGAGGAACCATATTCATACTGCGTAAAAAGTAAAGGTTATTGCAGGCACCTCTGAGAGCATTGAGGAGCATTGAGGAACTTCTGAGTTCTTGGGGGAACCCCTAGGTTCTTGGAGTAACCTAGAGGTTCCTCAAGGAACTTGTAGTTTTTACAGTGCACTGCTCCCACACATCCCATTATACCATTCACACTGGCCTCTATTTGTCACAATCTCTGCAGTCCAGACAGTCAGTCATCATGATCACCCTCTCTGCTTTATATCTCCTGCATGAGATCAGAGCATGCTCCACCGTCTCCCTTACTTGACACTGACTACAATGCCCAGTTGGATGCTTCCCTATTATGCTAAGTGTTCCATTTAAATTGCTGTGACCCACATTGCCGCCTTTCACAGTTGGTCGTCTTCTTCTTCATATTTGAGATTTCCGGCAGTGTATACTGCACTCCACAGTTCTTTGGAATTATTCTCTGGAAGACTTGTTGGCTTGGTTTGAGCCTTAAAACTCGTTATATTTGGATTGATCGAAATGTCTATGGAGAAAATGGACGCAGAACTTACTTCCGGGGCAAATTACGTCACGATAAGTCACGTGCCTGTTGAGCTCTATTCCCATTCTGCTATAACTTTTCTACAACATCTTCTGCACACCATCTCCAGAAACCCCTCTTTGTGACTGACTGTGTTTACCTTTACTCAGACTAAGAAACCCCTCTTTGTGACTGACTGTGTTTACCTTTACTCAGACTAAGAAACCCCTCTTTGTGACTGTGTTTACCTTTACTCAGACTAAGAAACCCCCACAACACCCAGAAACCTCCTTGCTGCACCCACAATTATATAAAAAAAATCAGACTTCTTTTCCACTCCAGCAGTGCAGTTAATTACCATAGCCAAAAAAGCCAGAAACTTCACTTGATCTTTTCAGAAACAGAACTCATCATGCTCCCTGGCTGATTTGACCTCTTTAATTTCCTGCCTCATCATCCTCATGCCTAGGCTCCTTCTCGATCTCTCCCTGACTATCTCTGCCTATACTGCATGCTTCCCTTTGCAAAGAAGACACTCTATCCTTCCCACACTCTCCAAAACATTCCTTCTCCCCACATTTACCACATACAACAAACTCACTTCTACACACATAATGGCTACTATGGCCAAACTTCCAATATTTTCTATACTGTAGTGGCTTGGGAATTACTGCCTCACACATCATCCAAAAACACTTTATCAGGTAAATACGACCAAATCAAAATGCAGCATGACAGCATCTCATACTTTTTCTCAACTAGGTACTTTATCAGATATTTTCATTCTAAAGCTATCAGCTTTCCAGGATCAGTGAAGCGCTATATAATAAACTAAACATACTAATGAGTAATAATGTTCTGTAATTCTAATATTTCTTATATTTCCATTCTTATACTTATTGAACAATAATTAGTCTCTGATTAATAATACTAACAATAATAATAAACAAAAATAACAATAATGATTTGTTTTAATCATTAGTAGTAGTAGTAGTCTAGTTTATATTATATGCACTTCACTGTTTTTTATATATATATATATATATATATATATATATATATATATATATATATATATATATATATATATATAGCCTATATATATATATATATATATATATATATATATATACTGTATATATATTTTTTTTAATGTTTTATAGAATGATAAAGATACAAGACATAATAATAATAATAATAATAATAATAATAATAATAAAAACAATAATATAAAAACAGAGAGAAAAAAAAAACATCTTTGACATTTAGCATTGTAACGTGGAGCTACCAGCCGGATAAGGTGCTTATGTGCTTGTAAGAGATATTATAGGTCAAAAGCAACAGAGATTTACATGGAGATTTACAATGGTGAGGATTTTTGGGGTTCAAAATAAATTGGCAGAAATCTGCGCTGTTACCACTAAACCAGGCTATGATCGACGCACATGCTCCTCCGCCCATCCTAGTGGTCAAAAGTTTCACATACCTGGGGATAGAAATTTTCTCTTCGATTCAAATAATAATCAAGCACAACTTTGGAAACACATTGAATGAAATTACTTCTGATTTGGTCAGATGGTCCTCGCTACCCAATTCACTCCGCAGCCGAGTATCTATAATCAAGATGAACATTCTACCAAGAGTTAATTTCTTTAGTTCAATGCTGCCCCTTCCTCCTCCAACTCATTATTGGAATAAATTACAATCTGCGGTGACACATTTTTTATGGCGGGGTAAACGGCCACGTATAGAGAGCCGCAGTAACGAGTCCGGAAATCATCGATGCTAACAGCCCTGGTTCTTCACAGTTTTCGCCTATGGGAGTTTTGAATGGGTTTTTGGCGCGATGCTTCTAATAATCTCTCTGGGCAACGCTGGCTTAATCAAACGCGAACCAGTGTTTAGTAACATCATCTTCACACACGAGGACCACTTTTATGAGTTTTGAAGCTTTTACATGCCGTTAAATGGGCGGCTAGCTAGCAAACGGCTAAATGAGACTACACTGCTGAGTCGATGTGGATATATACGTCAATAACGTCACCACTTCAAACGACGAACACGGAAATTATCTTTCCCTCACCTGGTTCAGCCCCGTTCATCCCGGGGTAATCAGTGCACAGCAGCGCACACATCAACAACAGTCCAGGTTGAGTGCTGACGTGACGTGGAAGCCTATGCGACAGTGTGTAGTTCTGAATTAGCTTAGCTCGAGCTTTTTACTTCTAGGGCTCGCATTTATGCTACAAAACTCATGAAAGTGGTCCTCATGTGTGAAGATTATCCCGCTGAACCTTGGTTCGCGTTTGATTAAACTTGCGTTGCCCACAGACATTATTTGAAGCATCACGCCAAAAACCCATTCAAAAATCCCATAGACAGAAACAGTGAAGAACCAGGAAGTTCGGGACTTCCGCATTCAGCCTACAAAAATATGTCATCCCTGCGGCTCTCTATTAAGCTCACTACAATGCAGCGGGAGAGACAGGCTGGGGGCCTGTCGCTTCCAAATTTCAAATATTATTATTGGGCCTTCACACTTAGACCGTTATTGACGCGGCTTCAGCCGGATTCGTTGGTGTCGTGGCGGCCACTGGAACAGAGTCTTGTCCATCCTTATTCCCTCCAAGAGTTCTTATTTGCGAATGTGCCTACCACTCAATGTCACCGTAAATTCGGCCTCATTGTCTCTCAGTTACTTTCTGTATGGAGGGCGGCCTCATTGTCTCTCAGTTACTTTCTGTATGGAGGGCGGCCTCATTGTCTCTCAGTTACTTTCTGTATGGAGGGCGGCCTCATTGTCTCTCAGTTACTTTCTGTATGGAGGGCGGCCTCATTGTCTCTCAGTTACTTTCTGTATGGAGGGCGGCCTCATTGTCTCTCAGTTACTTTCTGTATGGAGGGCGGCCTCATTGTCTCTCAGTTACTTTCTGTATGGAGGGCGGCCTCATTGTCTCTCAGTTACTTTCTGTATGGAGGGCGGTCTCATTGTCTCTCAGTTACTTTCTGTATGGAGGGCGGCAGAGAAACTGTGCGGTTGCCCTTTTGCATGGAACCCATGCTCTCCATTATTTAATAATGCCAGATTGGAGATTGGCGGCCAATCTATCCTGTTCCCCCGCTGGAGAGAGAAAGGGCTTCACACTCCTGTTCCCCCTCTGGAGAGAGAAAGGGCTTCACACTCTGTCCTGTTCCCCCGCTGGAGAGAGAAAGGGGTTCACACTCTGTCCTGTTCCCCCTCTGGAGAGAGAAAGGGCTTCATACTCTGTCCTGTTCCCCCGCTGGAGAGAGAAAGGGCTTCATACTCTGTCCTGTTCCCCCGCTGGAGAGAGAAAGGGCTTCATACTCTGTCCTGTTCCCCCTCTGGAGAGAGAAAGGGCTTCACACTCTGTCCTGTTCCCCCTCTGGAGAGAGAAAGGGCTTCACACTCTATCCTGTTCCCCCTCTGGAGAGAGAAAGGGCTTCACACTCTATCCTGTTCCCCCTCTGGAGAGAGAAAGGGCTTCATACTCTGTCCTGTTCCCCCACTGGAGAGAGAAAGGGCTTCACACTCTATCCTGTTCCCCCGCTGGAGAGAGAAAGGGCTTCATACTCTGTCCTGTTCCCCCGCTGGAGAGAGAAAGGGCTTCACACTCTATCCTGTTCCCCCGCTGGAGAGAGAAAGGGCTTCACACTCTGTCCTGTTCCCCCTCTGGAGAGAGAAAGGGCTTCACACTCTATCCTGTTCCCCCTCTGGAGAGAGAAAGGGCTTCACACTCTGTCCTGTTCCCCCTCTGGAGAGAGAAAGGGCTTCACACTCTATCCTGTTCCCCCTCTGGAGAGAGAAAGGGCTTCACACTCTATCCTGTTCCCCCGCTGGAGAGAGAAAGGGCTTCACACTCTATCCTGTTCCCCCGCTGGAGAGAGAAAGGGCTTCACACTCTGTCCTGTTCCCCCTCTGGAGAGAGAAAGGGGGTTCATACTCTGTCCTGTTCCCCCTCTGGAGAGAGAAAGGGGTTCACACTCTATCCTGTTCCCCCTCTGGAGAGAGAAAGGGGTTCATACTCTGTCCTGTTCCCCCTCTGGAGAGAGAAAGGGCTTCACACTCTATCCTGTTCCCCCTCTGGAGAGAGAAAGGGGTTCACACTCTGTCCTGTTCCCCCTCTGGAGAGAGAAAGGGCTTCACACTCTGTCCTGTTCCTCCGCTGGAGAGAGAAAGGGGTTCACACTCTGTCCTGTTCCCCCTCTGGAGAGAGAAAGGGCTTCACACTCTATCCTGTTCCCCCTCTGGAGAGAGAAAGGGGTTCACACTCTGTCCTGTTCCCCCTCTGGAGAGAGAAAGGGCTTCACACTCTATCCTGTTCCCCCTCTGGAGAGAGAAAGGGGTTCACACTCTGTCCTGTTCCCCCTCTGGAGAGAGAAAGGGCTTCACACTCTATCCTGTTCCCCCTCTGGAGAGAGAAAGGGGTTCACACTCTATCCTGTTCCCCCTCTGGAGAGAGAAAGGGGTTCATACTCTGTCCTGTTCCCCCTCTGGAGAGAGAAAGGGGTTCACACTCTGTCCTGTTCCCCCTCTGGAGAGAGAAAGGGGTTCACACTCTATCCTGTTCCCCCTCTGGAGAGAGAAAGGGCTTCACACTCTATCCTGTTCCCCCGCTGGAGAGAGAAAGGGCTTCACACTCTATCCTGTTCCCCCGCTGGAGAGAGAAAGGGCTTCACACTCTATCCTGTTCCCCCGCTGGAGAGAGAAAGGGCTTCACACTCTATCCTGTTCCCCCGCTGGAGAGAGAAAGGGCTTCATACTCTGTCCTGTTCCCCCGCTGGAGAGAGAAAGGGCTTCACACTCTATCCTGTTCCCCCTCTGGAGAGAGAAAGGGCTTCACACTCTGTCCTGTTCCCCCTCTGGAGAGAGAAAGGGCTTCACACTCTGTCCTGTTCCCCCTCTGGAGAGAGAAAGGGCTTCACACTCTGTCCTGTTCCCCCTCTGGAGAGAGAAAGGGCTTCACACTCTATCCTGTTCCCCCTCTGGAGAGAGAAAGGGCTTCATACTCTGTCCTGTTCCCCCTCTGGAGAGAGAAAGGGCTTCATACTCTGTCCTGTTCCCCCTCTGGAGAGAGAAAGGGCTTCATACTCTGTCCTGTTCCCCCGCTGGAGAGAGAAAGGGCTTCACACTCTGTCCTGTTCCCCCTCTGGAGAGAGAAAGGGCTTCATACTCTGTCCTGTTCCCCCTCTGGAGAGAGAAAGGGCTTCACACTCTGTCCTGTTCCCCCTCTGGAGAGAGAAAGGGCTTCATACTCTATCCTGTTCCCCCTCTGGAGAGAGAAAGGGCTTCACACTCTGTCCTGTTCCCCCTCTGGAGAGAGAAAGGGCTTCACACTCTGTCCTGTTCCCCCGCTGGAGAGAGAAAGGGCTTCACACTCTATCCTGTTCCTCCGCTGGAGAGAGAAAGGGGTTCACACTCTGGGCGACATATATGGAGAGGAGGGGTTGCGTACCTTCCAAGATTTATGTGCAGAATTTTATTTACCTCGTTACTCCTTTTTCTTTTACTTGCAGCTGAGGTCGTCTCTAAAGGCTAGTGGTATTCCATGGCAGAGTCCACTTACTACACACCCACTGTATACTATACTGTATGGTACTACAGGTACAAGCGGCAGTCTCCAAATTGTATCGGTTTATCTTAGAGCATGCCTATAGACCCTTGGCATTGAATGTGGTATGGAGAGCCAAAATCCCGGAACTGGACCCAGATTTTAACTGGGATGGTCCAATATACTCCTAGCTTCCAGAAACCCAGATCATCAACAAATACACTTTAATTTTGCTCATAAACTTTATTTGACACCCAGAAAGCTTTGTCTAATGAAAGTAATCCCAGACTCTATTTGCACTCTGTGTACTAGGAAAGCGGATGGTACTTACCTACATATATTCTGGGAATGTCCTCCTGTAGCTAAATTCTGGGAGCTGGTTGTTTCTCACCTCTCTGATTTATTTGAGATCACTTTACCCTGCTCGCCCATCACTCTCATCCTAAACGATCTGTCCAGCATGGGATTCACTCTATTCAGTCAGCGAGCACTGTTAGCCAGGCTTACAGCTGCGAAGAAATTGATTGCTACGCGACAGAAGCCTCCTCATTGCCTGGCCCGCAAAGCCTCAAAAGCCTTTTACAATAATCGCCTTATAAGGGATGGCCTGGGTCCCCGGGGTGGGGGGGTTGGTTTGTTTTTTGTTTTGTTTGTTTTGATTTTGTGTTTAAGCTCAGCTTGATATATGGGTTTGTTTGATATGTTTGTCCTTTTCGTTGTGGTTATTTTTCCTTCTTTTTGTGACCTCCAATTTTTCTTTGACGTACTGAATGTATACATTATTGTCTATTCATAGTTTTTTTATTTATTATATTGTTACATGTTCTAAGACAAGAGCGAATAAAATAAAAAATATTTTATCACAAAAAAAATGGTGAGGATTTCTTTAAAAAAAATGACCACCGGGGGATGCAAAATCCACCCATGGTGTCATAGCTTTAGCAAAGAGATCCCTGTGATGCTTGTCAAACTGGATATAAATCGTAAGATCCCCCCCTCCCCCAAAAAATAAAATAAATAATAATACTAAATGAAATAAATCCACCCATGCCTGGGAACATTGAGCCCTGGGACCATTGACCCGTGGGAGGGCACATATTTAGGCCTGGGAACATTGAGCCCTTGAACATTGAGCCCTGGGAGAGCACATTACTATTTAGGCCTGGGAACATTGAGCCCTGGGAACATTGGACCCTTTTTCATGTTCCCATTAGGTGCCATAACACTCCGAACATTAGGTGCCACCATGCCATATAAACCCTGGAAACATTGAGCCCTGTGAACAGTGAGCCCTGGGACAGCAGATATTTAGGCCTGGGAACATTGAGCCCTTTCATGTTCCCATTAGGTGCCATATAAACCCTGGGAACATTGAGCCCTGGGAACATTGATCCCTGGGAGAGCTTTACGTATATGCCTGGGAACATTGAACCCTTTTTCATGTTCCCATTAGGTGCCATATACTGTAAACCCTGGGAACATTGAGCCCTGGGAACATTGAACCCTTTTTCATGTTCCCATTAGGTGCCATATAAACCCTGGGAACATTGAGCCCTGGGAACATTGATCCCTGGGAGAGCTTTATATGCCTGCGGCACAGACAGTCTTCTATAGCCATATCAATAAAGGCATTTTAAACTTTTTGCCACAAGAGTGCCTTGGACCTTTCTTTTTCGAAAGAGCACCTTCATCACACCTGTTTGGACTGAAGCACCTTTTCTTTCTTCAGTGGAGTTTCAACTGATACAGGGGTGACTGGATAATGACTGAATTATATTGTTTGGGTGAACCATTCCAAAACTATCCTTTCGGATCCTTTCCAAGCGATCATCTTGGAAGATCTCAGTATCATTCTCTTTCTACCTATATCACACATGGGCAAAATACGGCGCCCCCTGTGTGGCCCGCGATGGAATAAAAACAAAAAAAAATGCACCTGAACTCAATATGCAAGATACCCGCTGAATAAGTGTCCAAAAGTTCACCATTTCAGTCTGGAATATGAAATATCTTTCAATAATCTTTATGACTAAAAGGCTAAAAGTAATCTCATGTGTATGAAATGACTGTTCTACATTGAAGTAGAAATTTTAATAATTAACTTGTTGGTTTTGGATTTATTTAGCTTCAAGAGTGCATTTTTGTTCGTGTGACCCTCAACACAGGCTTTGAGACCCTGGGCCACTTATTGATACTTATGCTTAAATTAACCCACTCATATTCTGGTTTATTTCAAGAAAAACATTTTGGCTAGTGGAAATTCTAATTGGCTGGTAACTAAAATCTATCAGCCATATTGGCAGGTGGTCAAAAAAGCTAATTTCAAGCCCTGCAGGGAGAGCAGGTGGTGACATAGGAGTGAGTGAGAAAAGGATCAAATATTGGTGGTTAAGACTGAATAATGACATCACAACTGTTAATTTAAAATTAGTTATTCCTCTAAACCTGGCTTCAAATGCCCCAAATTCTTCGCGCTGGCGCCGTTCGGGCCTTTTTGTGGCCCTTTCTATCATCAAAGTTGGTTACGGCATAACAATATTTGTTCGGCACCCGGCAACAATCTGGGTTTCTCATGTGGCCCCCCATGAAAAATAGTTGCCCACCCCTGACCTATATAGTTGAAACATTGAATTTATATGGGCACATACTTTATGATATAGGCCAGGTTTTCATAGGTTCTCGGCACAAGTTCACACAACATAAGTTTAATTAAGTTTAAAATAAGTTTAATTATCCTTCAATTACACTGCAAAGGTGATTGGGGATGGGTTACACATAAACTGAGAAACTGAGGGAACTCTCAAGAGGCCTACATCCGACCAGACGTAATTGTGAATCCTTTAATTTATTGCCATCTGGTGGACAAAATGTGATACTGCAAATCTTCTTTTATATTTTGTCTTATTGATGTGTGGAGGTTTAGTAGTAATTTGTTTTGATCTTCCCTTGAGAATAAAAACGTATGGACATAAACTATAGCAATCGTATAATTACATATAATTATAAATCATGTGTGATAGCATAATTCAGGAGCTAATCCCCCCACTAGCCTATCGAAATATATCTATGCTGTGTAGACCAGCATGTTAGTATTTATTTATTTATTTATTTATTTATTTATTTATTTATTTATTTATTTATTTATTTATAAATAAAGTAAATTGAACTGAACTTGACAGGGTTTCCACAATCTTAGTGATAGACACCGTCCCTACATGAGAACTTTAGCTGTGAAATGCATAGTCTTGCAACATTAATACGCTATTCAGACCATTCAACCTGCATACATGCGTGTACTACACACACTAGCCTACGGCTACGCCCAATACAAGGTGTATTGTGCCTCAAGGTGGTTCTATATTAACGATACCCTGACTGTATGTGTATACAGTGCAAAGTAGTTTGTATGTGTGAAGTAAAATAAAAAGGTGTGAATGGGTACAGTTAGCCTGGTCCTTCACATGAGGGAGACAGAGCTCTGTGTGTGTGTGTGTGTGTGTGTGTGTGTGTGTGTGTGTGTGTGTCAAGTCAAGTCAAGTCAAATTTTATTTATATAGCACCTTTCATACACAAGGCAATTCAAGGTGCTTTACAAAAAAATAATCGAAAAAACAAGCAGCAAAGCAATGCACATGTAAAAAACACATAAAAAAAACACAGCCGACAGTTTTAGTTAAAACATATACTCAAATTAACAAACATGAAACATTATTTCTGTTTTAAATAAGTTACAAGGCATTCTTCAGTATTATTATTACATGTACAGTCCATTTGTTGGAAATGTACAGGAATCTTTTTTTTTAATTACAGGCCGAGAGAGGCAGTAGTTTAGTAGCAGTTAAAAGCAAGAGTAAACATAAAGGTCTTTAGCTTGGATTTAAAAATAGGCAGAGTAGGGGCAGATCTAATGTGTTCAGGGAGTTTGTTCCAGTTATGAGAGGCATAGTGGGAGAACGCGGCTTCACCATGTTATGATTTGGTCCTCGGGACAATTAGTAGACCAGTGCCTGAAGATCTCAGGGATCTGGATGGTTCATAGTGTAGAAGCATTTCAGAGATGTAGTGTGGGCCTGACCCGTTGAGAGATTTGTAAACTATTAGCAGAATTTTAAAGTCTATTCTAAGATTTACTGGCAGCCAATGCAGGGATTTGAGAACTGGTGTAATGTGTTCAGCTTTCTTGGTTCTTGTTAGAACTCTAGCAGCCGCATTCTGAATGAGCTGTAGTTGTTTAATAGCTTTTTTGGGAAGACCATTGAAAAGACTGTTGCAGTAGTCTAGCCTGCTAGAAATTAAAGCATGAATTAGTTTTTCAAGATCTTGTTTGGACATATAGCCTCTATCCTTGCTATATTTTTTAGATGATAGAAGGCAGATTTTCTTATAAGCTTGATGTGGGAGTTGAAATTTAGATCAGAGTCAATAATAATGCCAAGATTTTTTACCTGGTCCTTTGGCTTCAAAGATAGGGATTCGAGGTGAGCAGTAACTTTGAGCCTATCTTCTTTTTTGCCGAAGACAATTATCTCTGTTTTGTCTTTATTAAGTTGGAGAAAATTCTGGCACATCCAATCATTAATTTGCGCAAGGCACTGACACAGTGTCTCTATGGGGGCATAGTCATCCGATGAGAGGGCTATGTAGAGTTGGGTGTCATCTGCATAGCTATGATAAGCTATTTTGTTTTTTTGCATAATTAGGCCCAGAGAGAGCATATAAAGGTTAAACAGGACAGGACCTAAAATTGATCCTTGGGGTACCCCACATGTCATTTTGGTTTGGTCAGATGTGTAGTTGCCAATGGAGACAAAGTAGTTCTTGTCTTGCAGATAAGATCTGAACCACTCTAGGACCGTGCCGGAAAGCCCGACCCAGTTTTCCAGTCTGTCCAATAGAATTTCGTGGTCAACCGTATCAAAGGCAGCGCTGAGGTCTAGTAACATTAAGATTGAGATTTTACCTGAATCAGTGTTCATTCGGATGTCATTTTTAACTCTGATAAGCGCAGTTTCGGTGCTATGATGGGGTCGGAAGCCTGATTGGAAGGGATCTAGGAGATCATTGGAGGATAGAAAGGTATTGAGTTGTTGGTAGACAGTTTTTTCGAGTATTTTGCTAATAAAGGGAAGATTTGATATTGGTCTGTAATTGCTGATTATAGAGGGGTCGAGGCTACGCTTCTTTAGCAAGGGCTTAACAACTGCAGTTTTTAGAGATTTTGGAAAAATGCCTGTAAGAAGAGAGGTATTAATTATCTTCAGTATGTCGGTCGCCAGGCAACTGTAGACATTTTTTAGAAAGCTTGTTGGCAGGGTGTCTAGGCAACACGATGAGGATTTAAGGCCTCGTATCGTTTCTTCTAGTTTCTTGTGGTCAATGACATTGAACTGAGTCATGTTAATTAAGCACCTATTCTGTGGGTGCGTGTGTGTGTGTGTGTGTGTGTGTGTGTGGCATCAGATTGCAACAATGTAACTTTCTTCCCTTCCTTCAATGAATTGCAACGGTTACATTGTTGCAATTCATTGACACTGTTCTTTTCGGAAAATCAGTTCTGGTGCATCTCCATCTTATCCGAGACGACAAACAACTTTACGGATAAAGCTGTGTTCACACCGAGATATTTATTTTTCTCTCTGTCGCTCTGTTTAAATCGCTCGTCAAACAGGCACAATAATTGACGGACATCTGGGGGCTATAATGTTACGCAATGTCATGATATTTGTCCACTACGAGCCACCGTAGTTGTTTACAAGCTAAGCCTATCAGCGTGCTCCTAACGCGAGCTCCATACCGGTAGTAGTACAGACTTCACTTCATGTCAGCTCTCAGCCTGTCAATCAGCTGTCAATGCGATTTGTTGCCACACAATAAACCAGCGGTTTGTTCCAAGCCAGTGTGATCCTTGACTCGCTCTCACACGGTTGGGATATTTCATCTCGGGCGACGAGCGAATTTTCTCCCTATCGCTCTGTCTCTGTCGCTCAGACGCCCAGAGATTTTTCTCCCGGGCGAATATACGCTCAATCGCTCGTTTGCATTGACTTTGTATGTAAACTCGATGCCAGCGAAAAACTTTAATAGGTCGGTGTGAACGCAGCTTAACAAAGATGTTCTCTTAGGATTTTAATTTGTTAGATTGTTCTTATTTGCACAACACGTGACCAGAAATGGATGAAAAGACGCATTCTGGTGTTCTTTAAAAATGTTTCCTATTTTGCTTTTTGATATCGTTTTACTCATAACCGGTTGAACGGCATTTTATTTATATTATGTTCTGTGGTCTTGTGTAGAAATTCAGTAGAAAACCGCGACAGAGAGAGACACCTCGGAGAATGCCCCCGTCGCTCCGAAAGCTTTGTGGTATCGCTTCTCGGCCTTTTGGCTAAGATCAAGTGTAGAATCTGTGGAATCTGTAGAACTGGGAGATGGAATAGGGGCTTGCTCCGTCCACTCCACGCATCGACCTGGTATTGCAGTACTTCCAGGAACGGTGCACCCCCTCTCTCTGTAAAAAGGAAATATTTTTTGTTTGGAAGACGTGCTGTAAATCTATGATATTACTCATAAAGTGTGTTCTCTAACATACAGTAATTCTGTTACTACATCATCAGTGATGATGTCATCAGTGATGGCATCCTTCCTGGCTGAGGCTATATAAGTTAAGTGATGATGTCAACAGTGATGTCATCAGTGATGTCATCCTTCCTGGGTGAGGCTATTGCAGGCTAAGCAGCGTATGTGCATTATGTGATGCACAGTTGGCGAGCTGCAGGGCTTAAAAATTAAAATAAAGGAGGAAAGGGACTTTTTGTGGATTGCGGCTCTTGCAACAATGTTTTGGTGTCAATGTGGCTCCTGAGTAGGCAAGGTTGAGTACCACTGGTTTAGCCATACACATTTCATCATTTTCAAGAATGCATAATATAATCTCCATTTAATGTGAGGTGGTGACTCAATCAATAGGCTACTACACTGGACAAATATTCCATAGGTTGAGGCGATGTCTCGTCATAGACGCTGGGTTAGCTGGCTCAGCCTGGCTGGGGGCGTGGTCAGGGTGGGGTAAATCCCCCGTTCTATCCAATCCAATCCAATCCACTTTATTTATAAAGCACATTTAAAACAACAGAGTTGACCAAAGTGCTGTACACTCAAACAAAAATAGCAGTGACAAAAGAAAATACTCAGCACAGACAAATAAGACAGAAGTTAAAATAGTGACAAAAAACAGAAAGTGGAAAAAACGCGACTCCCATACTAGGTTCTAGTTAAACGCCAAGTCGTAAAAATGTGTTTTGAGGCGAGATTGAAAGATGGGCAGTGTAGGGGCCAGCCTAACATGCAGCGGGAGCTCGTTCCACAGTTTGGGGGCTGATCTCCCCTGAGCTTGAGCCTTGCCTTCTGGACGGCCAGAAGAGACTGGTCAGCGGACCTGAGTGACCTAGTCGGGGCATACGGAATTAAAAGCTCAGAGAGATAGGTTGGGGCTAGTCCATTTAGCGATTTAAAAGCAAACAATAAAATCTTAAAATGGATTCTAAAACGAACAGGCAGCCAGTGGAGGGAGGCCAGTACAGGGGTGATGTGCTCACGCTTGTGAGTTCCTGTTAAAAGGCGAGCTGCAGTGTTCTGGACCAGCTGTAAGCGTGAGAGGGAGGCCTGGCTCACCCCAACATAAAGGGCGTTGCAGTAGTCGAGTCTGCTCGAGATAAAAGCATGAATAAGTTTTTCCAGGTCATAAAAGGTTAAAAAAGGCTTGACCTTAGATAAAAGCCTCAGCTGGAAAAAGCTAGATTTTACCACAGAGTTAATCTGTTTGTCGAGTTTAAAATCACTGTCCATTTTCACACCTAGGTTTGTTACGGTGGGTTTTACAAATGGTTCCAGGGGGCCCAAGTCCATGTGAGCGGAACCACTGGGACCAAACATCAGGACTTCAGTTTTACTGTCGTTAAAATTTAAAAAGTTTAAGGCCATCCACGCTTTGATGTCGTTTAGACAGTTCAACAAGGGGTTTAGGGAGTTTGCATCCATGCGTTTCAGGGGCAGGTAAATTTGCGTGTCGTCCGCATAACAGTGGAACGAGATGCCGTACTTCTGGAAAATAGACCCTAGGGGAAGTAAATAGAGAGCGAAGAGGATAGGCCCAAAAATTGAGCCCTGGGGGACCCCACAGGGAAGGGCCGCTGAGGAGGACTCTGAGTCACCGAGGCTCACAGAAAAGCGTCTAGCAGTCAGATAGGACCTGAACCACTCTAGGGCAGTGCCTTTGATGCCGACACAGTGCTCCTGGCGGGAGAGGAGGATGGTATGGTCCACTGTGTTGAAAGCAGGGAGAGGAGGATGGTATGGTCCACTGTGTTGAAAGCAGGGAGAGGAGGATGGTATGGTCCACTGTGTTGAAAGCAGGGAGAGGAGGATGGTATGGTCCACTGTGTTGAAAGCAGGGAGAGGAGGATGGTATGGTCCACTGTGTTGAAAGCAGGGAGAGGAGGATGGTATGGTCCACTGTGTTGAAAGCAGGGAGAGGAGGATGGTATGGTCCACTGTGTTGAAAGCAGGGAGAGGAGGATGGTATGGTCCACTGTGTCGAAAGCAGCTGTGAGGTCTGAAAGCATAAGAATGGCAGAGTTCCCAGAGTCGGTGGCTAAAAATAGATCGTTAAAAACTTTTAAAAGCGCCGTTTCAGTGCTGTGACGGGCTTTAAAACCAGACTGGAACACCTCAAGAACGCCATGGGAATCTAAAAAACATTGTACTTGTGTGAGCACAACTTTCTCTAAAAGTTTTGAAAGAAATGGGAGCTTGGAAATTGGTCGAAAATTAGAAAAGACCGAGGTGTCCAGGTTGGATTTTTTAATTAAAGGTTGCACCACAGCGTGCTTAAAACTAGTGGGAACCACACCTGAGGCAAGGCTGTTGTTTATTATTTTTTGGATGTCGGGTCCGATAGTGTCGCAAACCTCTTTAAAAAGGCGAGGGGGGACCACATCTCTAGGGGAACCTGAAGGTTTCATATGAGCGATGGTGTCGGACAGAGACACAGGCTCAAACTGGTCAAAAACAGCAGAGCAGGTGACAGGGACAGATGGGTCATACAGAGGGGCTGAGATGCTGGCTCTAATGGTTTCAACCTTGTCAGAAAAAAAGTGGAGGAATTTTTCACAGGTTTCCGAGGTAGGTTCAAGACAGACTGATTGGGGGGTATTAAGAATACTATAGTGCTAAAAAGAACACGAGGTTTATGGCAATTATTAGCGATAATATCTGAAAAATATTTGGTCCTTTCAGCTTTAACTGTTTTCTGGTATTTATACCAGCTGTCCTTTAACATGCTGAAAGACACCTGCAATTTGTCCTTTTTCCACTTGCGTTCGGCTCGCCTGCATTCTTGTCTGGCAGCACGGGTGGTGTCATTCAACCAAGGTTCCAGTTTAGGTTTGGGACGTTTGATTTTGAAAGGAGCAACAGTGTCCAGGATGTTAAGGCAAGTGGAATTGAACAGGGTGGTTTGCTCCTCAGTACAGAGGGAGAGCTCAGAGTGAGTCACAGCGGCATTTTTAAAAGCAGCCGAGAACTGAGCAGCGGTGGAAGGTTTAACTACACGAGACAAACGAGCTGGAGCACACTGTTTAGGTAAATGACAGGGAAGAGAAATCTCAAATAAAACAGGCATGTGATCAGAGAAGATTGCATCGCATACTTCAATGTTAAAAACAGGTAGGCCACATGATAAAACCAGATCGAGAGTGTGTCCATGCTCTTGTGTAGGAGCTATCACAGACTGCACAAGATTAAAAGAGTCAATAATGTTTAAAAAGTCTTTGGCCAGTGGCCTAGAAGGACAGCAGACATGGATATTGAAATCTCCGACAATTAAAAAGCTGTCATATTTTGGCATAATGCCAGCCAAGAAGTCGGAAAAGTAATTGATGAAGTCCTTGTTATATTTAGGAGGTCGGTATATGACAGAGCATAGTACTGGGTGAGATCGATCCAGCTCAAACATATTCAGTTCAAAGCTGGAGAAAGTGACAGAGGATAGCTGCCTACAGTTAAAACACTCCTTAAAAATAGTAGCTACTCCTCCTCCTCGTCCGGTAGCCCTCGGGGAGTTAAAGTATGTACAGTCCGGCGGTAAAAGTTCAGAAAAGGCGCTTGACTCACCAGTACTAAGACAGGTTTCAGTTACGCACAGAAAATCCAATCCGCGGGAAGTGAAGAAGTCATTCAGAATAAATGTCTTATTTGCTAGCGATCTAGCATTAACCAGGGCCATCCTGGTAGGAGCCGGGACGTTTCCCATCCGCGGTGCCCGGCCCAGCGGCCGGAGGCTTCGGGGGTTCACCCCTGCTCTGCGGATACGAGGAGAGCGAGCGCGGGGGATCTGGATCTCCTCGTCCGGGCCGACAACAGGTACCAGCCAGGTGTCTGCAGGCTCCAGAGAGCGCAAGGAAACAAAGCGGCGATGATCCGATCCATATTCAGCCAGGAAAGTTAGAATTTAGCTGCTAGCCCAGCCCAGGCAGACACGATCGGGGATTTAACCACCGCAGTAAACGCACATCTGAGCAGACGTCTTGTGTTCTGCTCTAGAACCCCCAAACCTGTAGTTTAGAGCCGCAGCACCGTCCTTTGGTGAGTGACGGTTCAGCCACACTTGCGCGCCGTTTGACGCATGCTGACGCCTGGCTGTATGGACGCTCGTCGCTTGGTGGGCGTGGAAACCCGGAAGCAGCAGGTAACTCCCAAGCTAGCTGCTGCTAGATTTACTTAGCTTCTTTGAAGATTGGTGGTAGAGAGGAAGTGGAAGAGGACAGGAAGGGTAGGGTAGGACCTAGGACAAGCTCAATTGGCTAGCTTTGAATTTTGTCAAACTCCACCCCGCCCGCTGTGTCGCCCACTGTCGCTTCACAAGCCTGCTCCGCATCGTGTGGTATCCCAGCATGCTTCGCGAGGCGATGAACAGCGTGTTCAATACAAAGTGAATGGGCAGCAGCGGGGGTCCTCTCGCCATTCCGAAGTGTCGGCATTCCAATCATTGACTTCTATGCTTTCTCCAAATAAGGTTTCACCATTGACTTCTATGCTTATCTCCAAATAAGGTTTCACCATTGCGAAAGATATTAGGTCCGCCATTCCGACATAGCATCTTGAGTTATTTAGCCTACAGGGGTGGGAGAGGTTAGGTTTAGGGTTAGGTTCTGGGGGAGGTTAGGTTTAGGCGTGGGGGGTGGGAGAGGTTAGGGTTAGGGTCTGCAGGAGGTTAGGTTTAGGCATGGGGGGTGGGAGAGGTTAGGTTTAGACGTGGGGGCTGGGAGAGGTTGGCTCCAGCCGGTCCCCCGGGTTAGGGTTCTTTCGCAATGGCGAGACAGATCTCCATTCCGACAATTTTGTCGGAATGCCGGTATTTCGGAATGCCGGGGTGTCCCCGCAGCAGCATCAGCATGCGTCAAACGGCGCGCAAGTGTAAAGGTAAAGGTAAAGTCCCAACGATTGTCACACACCTGAGTGTGCAAAATTTGTTCTCCGCATTTGACCCATCCCCTGGGGGAGCGGTGAGCAGCAGCAGCGCTGCGCTCGGGAATCATTTGGTGATTTAACCGTCCAATTCCAACCCTTTGATGCTGAGTGCCAAGCAGGGAGGCAATGGGTCCCATTTTTATAGTCTTTGGTATGACTTGGCCAGGGTTCGAACTCACAACCTCCCAGTCTCAGGGCGGACACTCAAACCACAAGGCCACTGAGCTGCTGTGGCTGCACCCTCAGCCCATTGAGATATATCAGCGGTTTTACCCCACTCGCGCGCCAGCCATATAACATTTTGTGGGCGTTCCCACACATGCCGACTGTCTCTATGACTTTTCCAAAACTTTCAAGGATTTTACAAATCCGATGACTTTTCCATGTCTGGAAAACAAGATTTTGAAATTCCACGAATTTTCCAGGTTTTTCATGACCGGGGGATCAGTTTTTAGGCACTGATAAAGTTGAAATATAGAATGCACAATGAGAGTGCAGGTGGTGAAGCAGTGCGATGGTGAATTTCCATACCTTACTCTTTCTTCTGATTTCTGTTTTTATTCCCCAGTTCCTTCCCGACAATATAAATTACCATAATAGCATTTTATCTCATTTTTTATCTGTATCCATACCTGCATACCTTTTGTTTGTTTATACCTCCCTAATTTAAAATGATGGCCTTGTTACAAAAATTACTGACATCCCTTTGACCCCAGTGGTGTAGTGGAGGGTAGTCTACCGCTCATCACCATAGGCTATGGTGATGAGCGGTAATTGCAGGTGAGATCCAAACTGACGTTAGTCAGTTTGTTTGGCCATAGTAACCACCCGCAATGCTGCAGAGATCTGGAAAAGTAGTAGCTTGTTATCCTACTTCACACAAGAGTTGTCGGGAACCTACACTAAGGTTAGAGTGGGTCTATTGTGTTAGCTCCACCCACCCTATCTGGGGTGTCACCACAGAAACAAAGTTCATAAATGCTGCAATACTGAAAATGCAAAGGCTTCCATCAATGGGCCATAGGCTCAATCACCATTGTGTTAACTCAAGTTGGTGATAAATAGTGACTTTAAAGACATTTATGCGAACATCTTTGAGATTGGGGACTCTCCAGACCCAACTTTGGGAATCACCCAAGCATGAGACCCAACAACTGGTGTGACTCAAGAATACTACATTAAAAAGTCATAATGTTCAGCCAATAAGCCAGTGCTGCATATTTACAGTAACCCAGCTTTATTGTGCACCACCACCTTACAAAAAGCCCACACAGGCTGTAATCTGGACCATGAGAAATCTGATGTTTGAGAAGTCTGAAACCGGAGGTCGAGTCATGTTCTCCTGTTACTGAGCTTCACATGAGAAATTACATCCCATATTTGATTCCCACAACACTGCAGCAAGTCCTGGTAATTTCATATCACTGCTGCTTGTGATTGATGTGATACGATCATTAGATCTGATGTGTAGAGGAAATTAGTAATGCATAACACAAACATGCCAGGCAGTTAAAAAAGAGAGGTGGCCACCAACAGTCTGCCATAGCAATGTTCTGAAGGAATTTAGGAGAGCAGCATCCAGACCACAGAGGGTCATGGAGGTCTGAAGATGTCCTGGTCCTGGTCTGTTTGAAGATGGCATTATTGGTATTTTCCAGTACATCCCCCATGCTGCAGTCAGCAGAAATAAATGTTCAAGGGGAACAAAAGGAGGCCCTGGAACAATGGTGCCAGGACAACCACCTCTCTCTGAACGTCTCCAAAGCCGTTTTCACACATGCGTACCGGAAAATTACCTGTAAGTCAATATCGGACATTTCCCTTCACACCTGAGCGCTGCATGTGTGAATATAGTCGTCAAATAGCCTGTATGTTGGGGGGCGGGGGGAGCTTATTTTGGGGGTCGGCAAAACTCCGATGGTGAAATAAGTTCGCTTGTCACACAATAAATCACACTCGTTTGACTTAAGAGGACATGTAAGTTGTATCCTTCACATTCGCTAACCAGTCTTTGAACTGAAATCTTTGAAGAAGTTGGGATCCCTGTCTGAGATAAATCGCCTGGCTGGTTCATGTTTATCCGTTCACCTGCGTCGCGTTGAAGCACTTTTTACAGACTGGCTTCGTTTGATGTGTCCGGGCTTGCCTTCGCTGTCAGCAACGTAAGCAAAATACTTCCACATTTCGCTTCTTGCATCTGCTTACAAGCGTTGGGCGGCTTGCAAGACTCGAACAAGCCTTTGCCATTTTCGGTGTCTGTGTCCCTGTCGGGCTGGACTGAAGGACTGGCCAGAGTGCTAGCAGAGGGAGGGGGGGAGCACGCCCACACATGAAGCAGCGCAAATGCACGAAGCGAAATGTGGAAGTAGTTTGCTTTGATGTGCGCGAATGATTAGATGATGCACGCTGGAAGTGAACGTTAAGCAACGTGTGTACACCTCGCCCATGAGAGAAGGACCGGCAAATGACTGGACCCGTTTCACACTTGTGTCCCTTATCGCGGCATACCGCTCTTCTGACTGGCTCGAAACTGGTGAAAAGTCCGCGATGACGGGGTCGCGCTTATACCGGAAAACAACTTTCACACATGAAGGCATTAGACTGCTTTCTGGTCATTTAGCGGTAAAAAGCGCATGTGGGAAAACGGCTCAAGACAAAGGAGATCATTGTAGACTACAGAAGGGGGGGGCGCACACCCCCCAATCACTATCAATGGCACAGTGGTGGAAAGGGTGGAGAGCTTCAAGTACCTGGGAGTCAATATCCACCAGGACCTGACATGGGCCAACCACACCGCCACTGTTGTCAAAAAGGCCCTACACGGACTCAGGCGCCTGAAGAAATTTGGGCTAAGGCCAAAAATCCTCAGGGACTTCTACAGAGGCACCATTGAAAGCCTGCTGACTGGCTGCTTCACCACCTGGTACGGGAACTGCACCACCATGGACCGCAGGGTGCTAAGAAGGGTGAGGTGCGCAGCCCAGCACGTAACAGGATGTGAGCTGCCAGAACTGCAAGATCTGTACAACAGATCTCAGGAGGTCCCTGAAGATCATCAAAGACACAAACCACCCCCACAACAGTCTGTTCTCCCTGCTACCCTCAGGGAGGAGATACAGGGTCCCAAGAGCACGCACAAATCGCTTGAGGGACAGTTTCTTCTCGCAGGCCACGAGACTCCTTAACATATACAAATAGTGTAGTAGCCATACTGTACCGCACTGCAGCTGCTACCATCACGTATGACTAATGTTCAATAGTATGTTTAATTAGGTATATGCTATTTGCACCTAACAGAATGTTATTATGTTTAATTATGTTTAAAGTGTGTTCATGCCATTTGCACATATGTGCAGTGAATACGCCACTGTCTGTGGCGGGTCTACTGCTTTATTGCTTGTTGCCTCTTGTTTTTTTTGTTTTTTTTGCACTATGATGTAACGGAGTCTACAGCACAAGAATTTCACACGTGATACTTGTACTACGGAGTGACAATAAAAATCTTGAATCTTGAATCTTGAATGAGGAGAAGTGCAGAAAACAGACGTTTTGTGATCCTATATAGGCTCCTGTTCAGAGAATTTTACGAGTTGTCATTGTTCTGAATTTTCTTGTCATAATTAAGGATACACACATAAATAAATAAATACAGATATTTGTTTAAGTCAGCGCTAGATTTAATAAACGCTGAAGATTCGGGTCACAATCCGATTCGGAACAAGAACAAGAACTCTTCTCCATTTATATCTCTTAACTCCCAACAATCTCCTTCAGGGCGGAGGTCAAGTCCATGTACTTGTACTATAATCCGGACTCCAAAGTCCTCTTGGGCATTACTTTCTGGGCCTGGGTGAGGACCACGGCTCTCTCGGACCGCATCAGAGCATTCATGACGAAGCCGGCCACGGGGAGGATGGTGGGGGCTGCCTCAGGGCCCGGCCCAGCTCTTTAGTGAACTCATAGTTGGTGTTGAGTGCCGGGGCGACTCCGTTGAGCACCTGTGGGACAAGGCAGGGGGGCCGGCAGAGGGCTCCAGGGCGTGGCTGATGATTCCCGCCAGGTCCGAGACGTGGATCCAGGGGAACGGCTGCCTCCCGGACCCCAGGGTGCCGCCCAGGCCCAGCCAGAAGGGCAGCAGCATCTGCTTCATGGCACCGCCGTCATGACCCAGTACTGCCCCTGGTGGAGGGGGAAGGCCAACAGGGAATCAGTGTTTCCGTTAGCCGGTAGCCTATAGTTTTTTTCCCTCTCTTTTTTTTATCAATTAAAATCCGGGCACATTTAAATCAAACCAGTCTATGCATATGCACACTAACACCCTTATTTTATCTTATCTCTTGTCGTATTTTGTGATGTCTGTTTTATGGATTGAAAGTATCTTCTGATTGTAGGTGATATTCTGGAGCTTGCTGCTTTGTTCTATAGGCCTACTTTTAATATTTTCTTAAATGTTTCTTCTTTTCTCTTCTCTCTTCTCTTACTGTTATGTGACATGTTTCTATTCTATTTTATACGAGGTATCAGCCAAGCAGCATTTTGGTAAACAAACCGCGTCACTGGGTGGCACTGGCAACGGCAATGGAACCCTATGGAGCCCAAGTGGCGCGAGGCTTGAGTGTCTGACTCTAGCCGGCTAAGTCTGTTTACATTTTAAAAACATGCATATATTATACATCAAACTCTTGAGCTAATTCTGCTCTCAAGGAAAAAAGTGAAAAGCGAGCACACTCCAAAAAAGTATGCAACTTCGGTGCAGGGGCCAGGCACATGTAATAGGCTATCAAGTCACAACAGAAAAGGCACACAAAAAAACAACACTGAAGAAGGCCTATGTGCCGAAACATGTTTGTTGCTGTGCTGCTGCCCCAGACTAAGGTATTAAAACCTCTAAAAGGACTTTTTTGTGTGCTGGCTTTTCTGTTGTGACCTAATTCTGCTCTCACTCAGAATGTCAAAATATAAGAGATGTGATGAGATAGGCCTACAGGACGAATCAGCGTGACGTCACTTGCCACCCAGAAATGCGGAACCCCGCGGCAGTTAATAGTATGATTGAGTTGTGCCAAACAAACGTTAATATCTCAAAAACTATACATCACATCGCTTATATTTTGACATTCTGAGTGGGAGCAGAATTAGCTCAAGAGTTTGATGTATAATATGCATGTCGTGTTAAAGTTGTGTGTGAACTGTCGTTTTTTTTTTATGTAAACAGAGTCAAGCCGGGGCTAGAGCAGACTCTCATGCCTCGCGCCACTTGGGCTCCATAGGGTTCCATTGCCGTTGCCACCCAGTGACGCGGTTTGTTTACCAAAATGCTGCTCGGCTGATCCCTCGTATTGTTTGTCTGACATGTAGTCTTGGACCCCAGGAAGACCCTTTTTTAATAAACAATAAAGTGTAGACTATAGATAGATAGATAGATAGATAGATAGATAGACAGACAGACAGACAGATAGATAGATAGATAGATAGATAGATAGATAGATAGATAGTATCTATCTATCTATCTATCTATCTATCTATCTATCTATCTATCTATCTATCTATCTATCTATAGATAGGCTATATTTTTGCTAACGTTATCCCATTTACTAGCGTATTTTCCCAATGTTTCTTCCATCTGAAGATCCATTTATCTTCTGTGACATTTGTTCTCATCAGGCACACTTTGTGATTGAGAACACATCATAACTGTTGTTGTGTTGTTTAGACATTTTCTTTACCACGGGACTTGAATGCAGCATAGTGGGACGGGCCACGTGTAACAGGCCACGTGGGTAGCCGTATCAATGCGTGCAGCTGCAGCAGCGTGAGAAGAGAAGAGGAGAGAGATCAGGGAAGAGCAGAAACAACAACGTAAATAGTGTTCAGCAGCTATCATGAGACCAGGTAAAGTAACACACACTGCCTCTACTCACTTGTGGTGCCATTTTAACGTGGACTGCGTATTCACTCTGTCTATCGTATGTTTTTACAGTTCAGACGTGTTGTTGTTGTTGCCTAATACCGTAATCGGGCCTGCTCCACCACCCCACGCTGCTAACAACAGCAAACATGTTTTCAAGTTAAATTATATTTAAAAGCTGCTATCAGGTGTTAAATCTACCCCCCGACTGCATATACTAACGTTAGGCGATATTTAAAATGTAGACTTGAAATGTAATTATGATATATCACTAAATCACTTTATAAAGTGGAAGCAGCATGTTAACCAATTTGCTAGCCATGGCTACCCAGCTTATCGTGCGTTTATCGCAAAATAACTTGGATGTGGAGGCTAAATGACGTGACATCCGTTTTGTTGGCATTCCATTTGCAGAAAAGTTGAGCTGGGAAGTTCACTGGTCAGGTCCACTTGCTAGCCATTGTTAGCAATAACAGTTGATAACAGGGCATTTCGTGGCATTTTGCGCATACAAACACTGCAGCCTCATGTCCACACAGATAGAAGTAGCGTAGGCCGTGCTGTGTGTACAGCTGATTTAATGAGACACAAACAAGACAGAAGTGCTAAACAACATCACTACGATTATAACTAGTGTTGTTGTGCGGCGCAGCCATCTTGGATTTTTGAGGTCGGGGCTGCTGAGGCTCCTATGGCGCATTACTTTATCGCAAAATAACTGGGATCAGGGCTGGTCACTTAGCACTTTCAGAAGGAGCACGTGTGCCCCTAAGTTGAAAAAACTAGGAGCAAAACATCAGGAAACATGTGCCCAGTACTCTACTGAGCACATTTTATCTCTTTCTATTTGTTTAGCAGAACTCTGCCAAGGTGTATTGAGTCATGTTCAGTCTACTTTAGTACACTGCACATCAACTGGAGTGTGCTGTATGTGGGCTAATAATCCTGGGCTTCTAAATGTGTTTTATTTTGGCACAAGGAAGGGATATTAACATGTTGTCCTGTGTATTAATGAATCATTCAATGTCATTATGTTTCTTATTTGCATGCACAATAAATAGGCTATTGAAATATATGCTATGGTGGTGGTTTATTATAATGGTGTAATTTTTCATGTCAGGTGTGTTTTTGACAATAAATCACTATATCATTAATAGTTGGATTATTGTAAATATTACTATGGGGGATTGCTGCATGCCATGTAAGGGTTTAATGACACTATGGCCTTGATTTAAAGGTCCCAATTCGTGCAGCTGTAACCTCTTAAAAACGTGTGTCTCTGGTCCATAAAACATGATTCTGGATTAATTTGTCGAAAATATAGCAACCCCGTTTGTTGTGACGGAGTTCTCACTTCCTCATCTCGTCGCTTCCCAAGAATGGTCTGTTTCTATCCACCTTATTTTTGAATGCCCCACTGTAAAAAATAATTGTGCGTACAAGGTCCGGTTTAACGTGACTATTGCTGCAGCTTGCCATTTCCTAATGTATTCTACTTGATTTGAAAAGATGGCTGCCTACACTCAGTCTCTTGTACCCTGGCTGAATTGAACATAACTTGGTCAATAAGTATGTAACATACAAAATAAAACAACCCGTAATATCTTAATTTTATGTAGAATGCAGAGGACATGTAACTGTTTAGTTAAACTTGCATCCCAGGAATATTGTGCTCTTAAGATGACGTTAGTGGCTCGAGTCTGTTTCGTCCTGAAACCCACACGCTTTGCGGTGGTGGTTTTAGCGTAACCTATGTGCGATTCGGGGCGTAAAGTATGTGCGTTTTAGCGTAACTTATGTGGGATTCGAGGTGTAACCTATGTGGGGTTTGGCGTAACCTATGTGCGATTCGAAATAACGTATCCGAGATAGAAAACGTTATGAATATAGCCACGTTATAAACAACAAACTAACGCCGGTGATCCGTATGGAAACAGTGTTACTCGAAATGGTTAATATTGGCCACAGCAGGCGATTACCCATGAATGCACTGCGCTCTTAAAGGGATATTTATCGACGAGATTTTTGCCAAGCTGGACCTGATTAGTGATTTGCTCCGTTCGCCCAGACGGGTGTCAAGCTGTCAGCAACAAGGCTGGGAGGATCACACCGGAAGAAGCACCCATCAGCAGATCAGGCAAAAATGGCCGCCAAAAATAAGGTGGATAATATATTCAGAACTAACAGTTCCCATTGGCCGCTGAGGGAGAGCCCGCCCCAGGCTCCCAGCGGCCAATCAGATTAGCGTCTGTGGACCAGCACGCTAGGTTGCGAGCTATCGCTAAGTTAACGGTTGCTACGCTAAAGAGGACATCTCAAAATGCCTAGACTTACCGAATGCACCTCCGCAGTTGCTGGATCATGTACAGTTGGCGTCGCTCCAGCTAGAAGTGTTAATTTTGTGGCTATAGACAAAATGGTGCAGGTAGCTTGTGTGAGAGAGACCCGCACAGTATGCTTGAGGACCATCGTGACGTCCCAATACCCCGTCTGGGGAACAGAGCGTTAGGGGGTGTGGCTTGAAGGAGACTGCAGGGGGAAGCTGGATAGGGACAAATCCAACTGTGGCAGTTCTGAGCTTGTGACCACTCATTACAGGGAGGGATGACAGCAGTATATATGCATTTACAAGTAAAAACAGCTTTTGCACGGAATGGGACCTTTAATTATTTAGTACATATTTGAGTCAGTGCCATGGTGTTAGGGCTTTTGCATTATGCAGTGGTCTTATGTCCCCTATCCACCTTATTTCTAGCTGCCATGATGCCTGATGGGTGCTCCTTCCGCTTCCGGTGTCATTTTTACACTGTTTTACATGGACAAAAAAACGTCTATGAGGATTTTACAGCAGAGCCATTCTGCTCTACAGCCGTGTCGTTCGGGTGCTGGGATAACGTAATGCATTGTGGGTAGTCGGCTACTGTGGCTAATGTTAACGGCTAGCGTAATAGTTACTTTACATGGCAGTAAAACGCCACTGAATGACCAAATTGATTTAACTTTTAAACATTTCGAGTAACACTGTTTCCATACGGACCCGCAGCATTGGTTAGTTGTTTATAACGTGACTCCCCACGATTTTTTATCCCATTTTTATCCCCCATTAGTGCTAATTTAATTTATTTATCCTGGTTGCTACTCCACCCTCTGCCGATCTGGGGAGAGCCGAAACTGGCTCCATGCTTCCTCCGAGACATGGGCAGTTAGCCAGCCGCTTCTTCTCACCTGACAGAGGAAGCTTCACCGGTAGGACATAGCACGTGGGAGGTTCACGCTATTCCAACCAGTTCCCCTCCCTCTGAAGAGGCGCCCTTAACGACCAGAGGAGGAACCACATTAGCAACCAGGATATTGCATGTTTTGGTGAAGGGGGTTCCTCTATAGCCCTTTTCCCACATGCGCTTTGTACCGCAAAATGACCGGAACGTGGTCTAATGCCTGCATGTGAGAAAGGCGTCGTGCCGGTATAAGCGCGACCCCGTCGTCGCGGAGATTTCACCACTTTCGTGCCAGTCAGAAGAGCGGTATGCGCGATAGCGGATACTAGTGAGAAACGGGTGCAGTCATTTTCCGCGACACTCTCATGGGCGAGGTGTACACACGTTGCTTAATGTTCCAGCGGGCATAATCTAATCATTCGCGCACATTAAAGCAAACTGGCGAAATGATCTTGTGATAATAAGAGCAGTAGCCTATGTCAGCTTCATGTGTGGGTGTGCTGATTTTCCCCTCTCCTCTCTGCTCGCTCTCTGGCCACAGTCCGTCCTCCTCCTTCAGTCACAGCCCGACAGGGACTAAGCAAATGCACGAAGCGAAATGTGGAAATATTTTGCTTACGTTGCCGACAGCGAAGGCAAGCCCGGACACATCAAACGAAGCCAGTCTGTAAAAAGTGCTTCAACGCGACGCAGGTGAACGGATAAACAAGCAAACTTATTTCACCATTCGGAGTTTTGCCGACACGTCACTCCCCACCCGCTCTGCAGTGCCGCCCCGCCCCCCAACATACAGGCAAATTCGCTGCTAGATTCCGACATGCGAGAGGAGAGGTGTGAAGGGAAATGTCTGATATTGACTTACAGGCAGGCCCGGCTCCAGACCCAAGTTACAGAGGGGGCCTGCCACTAGCTTGGGGGGGCCAAGCTACCCAAGGGGGGTCCGGGGGGATTCTCCCCCGGAAGAAGATTTTGTACATTTTAAAGTAAAATTCGTCAACCTGGTGCATTTGAGAGCAAAATGAAGAGGCTAAATCTGTGAAGAACTACACACATCTCTAATGTGTTGTGACTTTACAAATAATTAGGCCTAAACAATTAATATTAAGTGTATTTACACATTGTGCACAAATTGCATTCATTGTGACAAATTTACAATAGTTAATATCCAGCCAGAATCATTGCAAATGGATGTTCAAAGTAACAGTTAGCAATAGCATTCAGTTAATCAATGCCTAATGACAGCCAGATTCCATGTTAAACTTTAAAACAGAAAAACGGAAAAACGTTTAGCAATTTTTTTTTTTTTTTTTTTTTTTTTTTGGAATGGTGGGGGCAGTTTGCTGAATGGGGGGGCCCGGCCCGGTCAGGCCCGCCCCTAGCGCCGGGCCTGCTTACAGGTAATTTTCCGGTACGCATGTGGGAAAACGGCTTATGAAGGAAACCCCCGGGAGGCACGGGGAGAACATGCAAACTCCACGCAGAAAGGCCCTTTTGACGACCCCACCCGGGCGGTGGGCACTCGAGGACATGCGGACGGGCACGCATTCCTTCAGCACTCACAGCGTCCCAGGTGGGAATTGAACCCAGGACCTTCGAGCTGTGAGGCGACAGCGCTTACCACTGCCCCCTAAACAACAACAGTAGTTATAATCGTAGTGATGTTGTTTAGCACTTCTGTTTTGTTTGTGTCTCATTAAATCAGCTGTACACACAGCACTGCCTAACATCTATCTGTGTGGACATGTTGCTGCAGTGTTTGTATGCGCAAAATGCCGCGAAATGCCATGTTATCAACTGTTATTGCTAACAATGGCTAGCCTGGATAGCGACTGGATCTGACCAATGAACAGTGAACTTCCCAGCTCAACTTTTCTGCAAATGGAACGCTAACAAAACAGATGTCACGTCATTTAGCCTCCACATGCCAGTTATTTTGCGATAAAGGAACGCAGTATTAGCTCTCACTTCAGCCCACATCTCTGTAACATCGTTAGGCTCGTGTTGAGCTGTCTTGAATGGCGAACCTATCCAGATTTGTTTCCAGTAGTGCCTGTAGCCCCGTTAGGACTCTTTCGGCTAGGCCAGGGGTGTCCAAACCTTTTTGAATTGGGGCCAGATTAGATCATGTGAAAATGCCGGGGGGCCAGGTGCTCGCATCATATGGGTTATAAATAAAATAAAAATCACATACAAATGTAGGCTACTCTTGAAAGATTTTGTTTACCATCTGAAAACATTAGTTCTGCATGTGCTGTTCCTACTTGGTGCTTGTACAAAACTGTATGATAGTGCTGTCATCGTTAGGTGAAGGGAATGGGTAAATGGGAAAAGATGGGAAAAAATGCCAATTGAACTTGCTTGATTAACCAATACTGTGTGGAGGGCCACATATAGTATATTTTGAGAGACAAGCCGAGGGCCACTTAAAATCAGTCCGCGGGCCGCAATTGGCCCCAGGGCCGGACTTTGGACATGCCTGGGCTAGGCTATGCATAGCTGTCAGCCCTATAGGACAAACACTGGAAACAAGCTTTCAGGAAGCCCACAGACGTAGAATCTTGTCTCTAGCACGTAGGACAATATCTGACCCAACGCACATTCTTTTTAATGAATTTGAGCTGTTGCCTTCAAATAGAAGATTCAGAGTCCCACGGGCTCGCTTAAACAGACTGAGGAACTCATTTGTGCCCCAGGCTGTCAAACTGTTGAATCAGGCTAGAGGCTCTAGATAGGGACTAGATAGGGGCTGCAGCCACTTTCCTTATTCTTGTTGTCTTTTGTTATTGTTTTGTTTTTGTCTACTATGCACTTTGAGGATGGTGTTGGTTGTTGTTTTGCAATATTGTATGTATAAATGAGAAACAAGTGTCTGTGGATGCAAGACAATTTTCGGACTCTGTCTGACAATAAAGTAATATCTTATCTTATCTTATCTTATTAAATATGAACAAATCAAACACTGATTCTAGTATGTAAGGTAGTCTAACTTGTTTGTGTGTTTGTGCTGCAGGGTTCAGTCCTCGTGGGGACCGAGGTGGAAGAGGAGGGTTCCGCGGGGGGAGAGGAGGGTTTGGTGACCGGGGAGGAAGAGGAGGATTTGGTGACCGGGGAGGGAGAGGAGGATTCAGAGGAGGAAGAGGTGAGAACAGAGGGATCAGATGATGACATCATATCACAACCCAATGAGAACCGAGGGATCAGATGATGTCATATCACGGCCCAACAGTTTCTAGTTTTGTCACCATATTGAATGATTCATTACCTCTATATTATTTAAAACCCCCCAAAGTAAAATAAGTAAATGTGGGCCTCCCATTTATATACTGATGGCGATGATGTTTGGTCATGGAAATTTGGTTCAAACTCATGGAAAAGTAATGGAAATGTCATTGGTCAAAATGTGTATGAACCCTGTATAAGGCTCTCCTCCAGGACACGCCAAGAATGGAGAGTTATAATCTATAATTGCTGCGTAAATACCAGGTGATTACTGGGTAAATACCCGGTAGTTGTCAGGAAAATATCTAGTAAATACTGGGTAACTACCTTGTAGTTACCAGGTAAACCTTGTAATTACCGGACTGTAAAAGGAAGGGTTACCAAGTTTTGTTCATCAAGTGATTATAATTAAGTTGCTCAGAATCATGTTGCATGCAGCAGAGATGCTCACAAGTCATTTTTTGCAAGTCCAAGTCAAGTCTCAAGTCTTTGAGGGGCAAGTCCAAGTCAAGTCTCAAGTCTTTGAGGGGCAAGTCCAAGTCAAGTCTCAAGTCTTTGAGGGGCAAGTCCAAGTCAAGTCTCAAGTCTTTGAGGGGCAAGTCCAAGTCAAGTCTCAAGTCTTTGAGGGGCAAGTCCAAGTCAAGTCTCAAGTCTTTGGTCACAAGTCCAAGTCAAGTCTCAAGTTTCTTATGGATGAGCGTTCTATCATCTGCTGCATGCCATCCAGTCTGCTTAGAAAACTGCATAGCTAAAACGAATGAATTCAAAGCATGTACTGTATTATCCTCACTCCTTTATCTATTAGCATAAAGTGTGCAGTTGATTGGATGACATTAGTAGACATTTCCTTAACTCATTCACCGCCAAAGACGTCTTTGACGTGTTATCAGAAATAGCCCTCCCCGCCAATGACGTGTTTGACGTGTTTTTGTTTTTATTAGTACAGGGCGTAGTTCAAACACTTCCCCAGCCTGTGACATAGTATCAGGTCCCTAGCATCTAAGACAACACGTGAACAAACACATACCGCAGCTGTTGTTTTGAAATTGAGCAGGAGGAAAATCAGAAAACGGATAAACGCTTCCTTGTTGCAGACAGGAGAAACGCCATTGAAACGCCCCTCGGCGCGCTGCACGAGCTGGTCGCCTTCCTCTGTGCCAGCCGGGAGAAAACGGGAGAAAGTAATCCAGAGAGATGTGTTTGATCATCGGAGGAATGAGGAAATGATCGATCAGTTTGACGGGTAATCCAGACTCCAGAGGGCGGTGAGGACGTGTTGAATAGCCGAGGGGAAAACGGGAACGATCAAATAGCAGGGAGGATAGGACAGGGAGACATGGACGAGGACGGGTGGACCAGAACAAAACAAAATAAACACACGCAGAAGCGGCAGTCACAGCAGCCCGCTGTCCGTTCTCAAGAGCTATTCAGTTGGTTCATGAAATCACTGGGCTGCGTGCCCTCCAGTGTTGCTCCTGGCCAATCCCGGCGCCACAGGGCGTGGTTATTGCTTATCCTATGTGGGGTTAGAAATCACGCAACGAAGATAAAAGGGCGATCGTGTGTGTGTGTGTCTGTCTGTCTGTCTGTCTGTCTGTCTGTCTGTCTGTCTGTCTGTCTGCACACTCACTCACACCGAGTAAACTGTATTGTTGAATGTAAAAAAAAAGCACTTCATGTGTGTATATATATATATATATATATATTTTTTTTTTGTCATTTGTCTCATAACGAATAATATTTACATGTCTGATGTCAATACAGTTCAAAATAAAAGAATTGAGAGCGAGTTCTGCCTGAGATTGGGCCCTTTACAAAAATTGCCTTTTCTCCTGTTTATTTTCTCAGGGAGACCTTTTGGGTGAAAACAGGGTGTATATAAATGGCTATAAGTAGAGTACAGAACATGCTAAAAGCTCACTTTTTTTTTCCTGGTGAACCCAGAGACGTACATCTTCATTTTGAGGTATTGCAAATCACTTTGGTGCTAATAGATAATTTACTGTGGGTCTTGAAAGATGACCAACAATTATAAAAATCTTTGGCCTGTGCTAAATATTGGCAGTCCTAAACTGGCCATGAATGAGTTAATGTTAATGCACCAAAAAAATACAAATAAAAAACCTCAAGTCCAAGTCAAGTCTCAAGTCTTTGAGGACGAGTCTCAAGTCACTGTGTGTGTGACTTAAATGCGACTCAAGTCCAAGTCTCAAGTCCAAGTCCCCATCTCTGGCATGCAGTAATGGTGCAGCAACTCTGATGTTACACCATGGTGAGCAGCACACCTGCAGCTGCTGTGGAATTTGTCATAACCTTTGGCTATAATAACTTCAACAACAACAATTGCTAAATGCAATGTTAAAATAAAGGATGCTGGATTGACCGCATCAAACTTCATCAGGCACCTGACCGGTCAACCATTCATGGTAATGTGAAAATTAACATTAGCTTGTGTGGACGGTTAGCACTTAGCAAACATGTTAGCAGATGTTAAAACACTCATTACAACCATAAAAGACTTAAGACCTGTCTTGGACTTGCAAAAAAATACTTGTGCATCTATGATCATCACTGTATTTTAATTGCATTTGATATTTGCCATATTTATTGGCCATAGTTGTGACCTGGATGTCTGGCCTGTTTTGTTACAAAGTAGGGTGTTTTACATACATCCTAAAACATGGGGCTTCAAAGGTGCATTTCACATGGTTTGGCTTGATCACAGGCCCATTCATCTTAACATAAGCTTTTAATTCCAGTAAAAATCACCCTTTGTCTGTCTTTCAGGTGGCGGTGGAGGGTTCAGGTCCCCAGAGGGTGGATTTAGAGGGCGGGGGGGTGGAAGGGGCGCCCCGAGGGGCAGGGGGGGCTTCGGAGCAGGGAGGAAGGTGACGGTGGAGCCCCACAGACATGAAGGTGAGTATCATTATAGACTGTTTTAACTTGACAACATAAACATTGTAAATTGCCCTTAGCTTACTTTCTGTTGCAGTGTTTGCTAATACAATATCTCAGTGGTTCTCAACCTTTTTGAGTCATGACGCCCAAAAAACGTAAGGGTCCGACCCCCAGGTTGAGAAGTAGGGATGGGCAATTGAATAAATTTCCATAATCGAAATTCGGGAAAATTAACGATAAATTATCGATAATAATAATAATATAATTATTATTATTATTATTAATTCATTTTTTACAAAATGCCTATGGCAGAAAATACTAAAGACACCAAAGGACAGTGCTGCAGCTCTACACTACAGGATTGATTATAAAAAATAGGTCATTGTGGGATTCGTGTAGATCCGTTGAGTTTTTGAAATGGGGGGGGGGGGGGGGGGTGCTGGATTCACGCTGATCATCAGTGTGTGCTATGATGACTGAGCGTGTGTGCCACAGCGCGCTGCATCATGCACACACACAAAGTCAGGGAGACACCAAAATAAAACGTTTCCAATGGCTTCTGTGTGCTTTATACTTGTGCAGAATCATTTTGTTTTGAAAATATCCGACTGGAAGTCGTATTGTTATTATCGCTAACTAGGGATGGGCATTACATAAACATTGTAAATTGCCCTTAGCTTACTTCCTGTTGCAGTGTTTGCTAATACAATATCTCAGTGGTTCTCAACCTTTTTGAGTCATGACGCCCAAAAAACGTAAGGGTCCGACCCCCAGGTTGAGAAGTAGGGATGGGCATTTGAATAAATTTCCATAATCGAAATTCGGGAAAATTAACGATCAATTATCGATTATCAATAGCGTAATAATAATAATAATAATAATAATAATTTAAAACAAATTATTTAACAAAAATTACTCCGGTAATAACGTTGCACGTTCTTGGCCGGCTAATGTAAGAATATCAGACACTAGCGCTGTGGCCAGCTAAACAAACATGTTAGATGACAGGTTACATGATGTAACCTAGCTAGCTAGGCTACTGTACTCACATTTTGAAAGTAGGACTCAGCTCACCGGCCGCGACTTCCAGGCTTATAAACTCACGACAAAAACCTCATTGTCTTGATGGTCGAGTTCCATCCAGCTGCTCTCAGTCCAACGCGTGGATATTATTAGCGTTATTTGCCACGAGATGTGTGTGAATTGATTCAGTTGGGCGTTAGCAGCTAAAGGCTAGCTGAGTCCATGCTGACTGCTGCTACTTCATAGTTCATAACGTTATAAACAAATAAAATGACTTAAATTATTGGATAAATTAACTTAAACACGTGTACCGTTACTCACACTTTGTTGAAAATTAGGAGAGAAGTGTATGAAGTGTCATAGTTATAACGGCCTCAATGAGGTCCGCAGACCACTGGGTGCGTTTGTGTCACCGGCGCATGCCGGTGTGAATTCCCCATGTTAAAAACAGTGTTGTTGGCACAAAGGGCCCCACCCAGCCAGAAAACTAGAGACTATACGAAGCTCCACCTCACGTTAGTCGGCTCTGCAATGGAGTGGGGCGAGGATGAACGAATTCCACCCAAACCTAGTCCACAAAAACAAAACAAAAAAACAATAATCGATCAAAATTCCACATGATCAAATTCATTCCTCAACGATCAATTATCGATTTTCGATTATTGATCAACATCCCTATCGCTAACTAACACAGGAGAGCAGCTGGTCAGTGCAGTCTGCGTCTCTGCTTCGTTAGCTGGTTTAGCTCGCTGGCATGACCATATGGACCATACGGATACAGACTCCAAAACAGATGTAATTAAAATGTGTCAGACAGCTGCAGCAGAATGTTAGCTGGATGGCATGACAATGACCTCCTAACGTTAGTTAGCGTGTAATGTTAGCAATTAGGGATGGCACCGTGTACACTACTACACGGATATTAAATCATATCCGAAAAATCAATAACTGTTTACACGTCTTTTTTGTGTGTCCTCCATACGTTACTGGTATAGGTTGAGTGCAGTGCTTGTTAGTGTCATTGCAAGTATAGAGAGGAAAAGTGAACGTCACTTCCTGCTTCAGCACTGTACCAGAGATTTTCTTCTGCCATTTATTTTCTCATAGGCATTTCATAAAATGCTTATAAAAATAGTGTTACTTGGTCAAACCAAACGGTTCAGCTATATTTAGAATCGGGAGAGACCATAGAACATTTCACTTTAAGTTAAATGTTAAATGAGTTAAATGTTATGCGGTCTCTCCTGTTTCTATATATATCTGAACCATTTGGTTTGAACAAGTAAAACTATTTTTATGAGCATTTTACGAAATGTCTATGGGAAAATAAATGGCGGATGAAAATCTCTGGTACAGTGCTGAAGCAGGAAGTGACGTTCCACTTTGGCTCTCTATGGTTTTCACCCGTTGAGAGCTGGAGGCGGAGCGAAATTTGACGGAGGCGGCTGCCTCGTAATTCTCTATGCCGGAAAAGCTCTGCATCACATCTACTTTACAAAACATAGTTGGACCTTTTTCATATTCTGCCCATATAATTATAATAATAATAATAATAATAATAATAATAATAATAATAATAATAAATTCGATTTTGAAAGCGCCTTTCTCAGACTCAAGGACACTGTACAATAAGAACAAAACACACTAAAAGAGACATAATAAGCAGTATAGGGAGAAAAAGGAGTAAGAAAGAGGCTAAAAGGGTACAGTAGAGCTATCAGGAGCCCAGGCCGTGCTCAGAGAAAGCGAGGCTGAAAAGATGGGTTTTGAGTTTGCTTTTAAAGATGTTTATAGAACCAGAGTCGCGGATGGGAAATGGGAGGGAGTTCCAGAGTTTAGGTGCAGCAACAGAAAAAGCTCTATCTCCAATGGTGGATCTATTTGTGCGGGGGATGGTGAGAAGTCCAGTGTCGGAGGAACGGAGACTACGTGGGGGGGTGTATGGGTGGAGGGGGCCAGACCGTGCAGGGATTTATAAGTGAGGAGGAGAATTTTGAACGTGATACAATGTTTTATGGGAAGCCAGTGGAGTTGCTGCAGGGTGGGGGTGATGTGGTTCCAGGGTTTGGTTCGTGTAAGGATCCTGGCAGCGGAGTTCTGCACGTACTGCAGCCGGGCAAGGGTCTTGGCAGGGACCCCGAACAACACTCCGTTGCAGTAGTCCAGGCGTGTGGTGATGAAGGCGTGAATCAGAGTTTCGGCGGAGGTGTCAGAGAGTGAGGGACGGAGGCGTGAGATGTTTTTGAGGTGGAAGAATGCAGATTTAGTGACAGATTTAATGTGAGATTGGAAGGAGAGGGTTGGGTCGAGCAGGACCCCCAGGTTGCGGACTTCTGAGGAGGGGCAGATGGAGCAGCTGTCAATGGAGAGGATGAGGTTGCTGACTTTGTGAAGAGTGGACTTGGGTGCAATTACTATGAGTTCAGTTTTATTGCTGTTTAGTTTGAGGAAGTTTGTGGTCATCCAGTTTTTGATTTCACGGAGGCAGGTGATTAGGGAGTGGGGGGGGCTGGGGAGCAGAAGGTTTGGTGTGAATGTAGAGCTGGGTGTCATCGGCGTAGCAGTGGTAACTGAGTCCATGTTTCCTGATGATGTGGCTGAGGGGAAGGAGGTAAGTGGTGAAGAAGAATGGACCAAGGACGGAGCCCTGAGGGACACCTTGTCTGACTGGGGCTGAAGCAGATCGGCACCCGCCGAGGGACACATAGTGGAGCCTGTCGGCTAGATATGACTGAAACCAGGCCAGAAGGGTTCCAGTGATGCCCAGAGTGTGTTCAAGGCGGTCGAGGAGGATAGAGTGGGAAATGGTGTCAAAGGCTGCTGGTGTCAAAGGCTGCTGAGAGGTATACCGGTAGTTTAACAACTTAGATTACTTCAGTCAGATAGAATAGGTTGTTTGGCATTTGAAAACAATTGTTTTTTCTTCTTAAATCCAGTTTCAGGTAGAATCTTTTTTTTAAGGTCTTAAATTTGGCTTTTTGAAGCTGCTTACATTTATTATCCTAAACAATGTACCAGTTGCTAAGTGCACAAATACGGTAGCCAGGCAGAAATTATGTGACCCAACTGATAGGCTAAATATCGGCCACTCCAATCGGTGCATGCCACCTGTTTTGCGATTGCATAGGCCGATTGCAGTCAACAAAACCAATATCGGCCGATACTGATATAGGTCTGATATATTTAAGCAATAACTCATGACAGACCATTGTATATGCTCATTATACCACACCTAAGGGTCGAGAACACCCTTAGGTGTGGTATAATGATCATATACAGTATAACGGGATGAAGTGAGCTATTGCTTTTATAAAACGGTTACCAAGTAGGGCAAATGCAATATGAAAGTAATGGACAACTCCAATTTAAATGGCTGTTATTCATAAATCATAATGTTCCGCGTAATAAAATCCCTCCTGGTTCCCTGCATGCAGTTGCTGAACGTAACGTCAGGTAGCAACACATTCTTGGTGACAAACAAAACAACTAACGTTAGCTAGCTAACTTTGGCTAATGCTTGTGCTAACGTTATGTTTTTTTTGTATATAATTTTTTTATTGTTTCATTTTCAGACACTGGTTTAGTGCCATCAACAATTGGGTGTACACACCCAAGCAAAGAACAAAACAAAACAACAGCAAACAGATGGGACAGAACTAGGGGTGTCAAAATTAATCGTATAATCGATGCATTGCGATGCAGACGTGTGAATCGAATCGAATCGTTGACAGATTAATCGTTGAATCGTTTATGTTTCAATTTCTGTTGACATTCAGATTTTAAAGCACTTTCTAAGTACCGTAAACAAGGGCCTTGAAATTTATCTGACTGCCTGTATTAATTGATGAAAAAGTAGCCATGTGCAGTAATAACACAGAAAATTGAGGATTTGATACTTGGAGCTGCAATATTTTGAACTGTATCGAGATGCACCGTGATGCATCGTGGAATCGAATCGAATCGTTGACAGATGAATCATAATGGAATGGTGAGGACAGTGAAGATTCACAGCCCTACACACAACCCACAACAAATAGTCTTCAAATAAGTTGCATGCACGAATATGATGCAATGGCGATACCGACAGTGTGAGTGCTTGATCTGAAAATAAACTGTTTTCTCCCACCCCGTAAACTTAGTCCCACATCAAGTCGATTGTACAGGTTTTTGGTTTTAAATGATTAAAAACAAACAAACAAACAAAAAGACGAGACAAGTAAACAAATTCAAACGGATAGATGGAAAAGAGAGAGAGAGAGAAAAAAACAACAACAAAAAAGGAGACAACAAACAAACAAAGTACCAAACAAAGTACCAGCCTACTAAAATATGTGTGCAAGGATGTGCAAGTTACTCATTTCTGACCTCACCCAGGTAGTCCAGAAACGGGTCCCAGATGGTCGAGAACCTCCTGATTGAGTTAGTCCTCAGAGGCCTGAGTCTTTCCATATGTACTACTGAGACCATGTCGGTCAGCCACAGCAGAAGGAGGGTGGAGAGGGGGACTTCCAGTCTTTCAAAATAAGTATTTTGGCGACAATCATCCCCTGTGTCAGGGGCTGTTGCACAGCCATGGGGAGAAGTAAAGGCCTAAACAGACTCGTCCGTCAGAGCCTCGCCCCACCCTCCCCGTATGACGGCGGGTGGGGCGCCGTCATGCGGGGAGGGGGCGCCGTCGGCTGACGGGGGCTGCTCGGAAATGTGACTCAGCGGCGACGATACGTGCGTGACGTCAGCAGTCCTTACCGTCCTCATCGTCGTAAAGTTGTCTTCGAAGCATGACGTTAACAAACTAGTTGTGTGGCTTAGCCTTCCCAAATGTTGAGGGTCGTTTTTTAGAATTTAATACATAGAATTGGGAACGTTACATTCAATTTCATTCAGACTGCCTTGCACTCAATCGCCGCCATTTTCCCACGGAGCTTCCACAGGAGGAGGGAGGGTGGAAGGAGGGAGGGTGTAGTGACGTCCTAGCATGTAGGGCTCGCTGGCGCCGGCAGACGGCGAGACGGCTCCAATTCGAGGCGGACGGACGAGTCTGTTTAGGCCTTAAGGAGGAGTCCGAGCAGCCGAAAATGGCAAGTTCTGCCTCCGCCTTAAGAGTTACTCTATAGGCCTTAGAAAAACTTTGGCCCAGAATCCGGATATTAAAGGGCAAACCCAAAAAGCGTGTGACAGTGTACCCTTTAACACCTGGCGTCTATCGCATAGTGGTGAGACAGATGGGTAAATCTTGTGCAATTTTGATTTGGAATAGTGGAGACGGTGAGTAACTTTGAATTGGATCAGCTGGTGTCTGCTGTTAACTGAGCAAGACTGAACCATAGACAAACTCCTGTCCCATATAATCTGCGATCGATCAACACCAAGTTCATCCTGCCATGCCTCTCTAATCCTCTGTGGAGTAGGGATGGGCATTTTAAGCAATTTAAATAGTCGAGTACTCTCTTTCTATTATGAACGAGTGCTCGAGCACTCGCGCGCGGGGGGGGGGGGGGGTCTGTGTGATTACTATGGTAATGACTGAGCAGGGGTAATTTGCTGTATATGGGTCTGTTCACACTAGGGCTGGGCGATTAATCGAATTTTAATCATGATTACGATTTGGGCTGTCCACGATTATGAAAACAAGATAATCGACATACAACGATTTTGCGGCTCTTGTCACTCTCGTTCTGTCTTGTGTTGTAAATCAAGCGCACCCCTTCGTTTGCAGCAGTGTGCTCGGCCCCTCCCCCAAAGCCCAAAATACACACACACCGCTCGAGTTGGGAATGACTGTCATGTGAACAGAGAGCCACTGCACTTCTCCTCCCCACTTATTTCCGTGGTAGCACAAGAATAAGATGAGAGAAGTCACAGAAAGAGAGCCGCTGGTCGAGAGGAGAGGTAAAACAACGTATGTGGGGTGGAAACACTATGGTTTCGCCGAGTTTAAAGGTCCACACATCAAGAGCGATGCGAATATACAGCACGGAATTGCGATGCGAGTTTTGACCCACCTGTCAATCACAGCCATAGACTTGGAACAAACAGTGCAAGATATGCGCGGTCGTGGCTGCACCCCGCAACACAACCTCTCCCTCTTTCTTTAATCACTTGAAATCCACTCACAAAGTGGTCTATGACCAAGCAATAACGCTAAACGAACAAAAATACAAAGCCCCATCTAGCTACTGCCACCACATACAGTCATCGATTCAGGACACTCTTTACAATGCGACCGCATATTCAACAGCTAACAAGCTCACAGATAAACATTAACAATAGCCTATTATTAACCTAAACGACGTAAGTCGCTTTGGATAAAAGCATCTACCAAATGAGTAATTTAATGTAATGTAAACGAACGTTACTAGTGTTCTCATTTGGTTAGTTTTGTGGTTTAAGGACTACTAGTTCAGATGTTTACCAACATATTGAATGTAGATTAATAGTTGCAGTTGGTTGTGGCAGTTCACTGCAACATAGTAGGCCTACATATACTGTATATTTATTTTAGTTTTTATTTTATTTCTAAATCTTTGCACTTTTATTATTTATTTTCACTTATTTATTTTCAATTATATCTCAAATCCAAAGACATCCAATGTTAAATAAAAAGCCAGTGTAAATGTTCAATAAATTCATGATGTTCTCAATGTCAATGAGTAATCGTGTTAAATAATCGTGATCTCAATATCAATCTAAATAATCGTGATTATGATTTTTGCCATAATCGTGCAGCCCTAGTTCACACATAACGTTTGCATTTTTGCATGGAAAAAGCGCTACCTGGAGCATTTCTTGTCAGGAGAGGGACTGACTGTGATATTAGGTGACGCTAAGCGAACATCTAAAGCCTACCTCAGACAGTATCTCCGATGGTTGGATGGATGGCATTAGCGCTTTGGAGCAGACAAGTTGTGAAACAAGCGAATGCATTTCCAATAGCATACATGTCCATTGTCCAGCAATGTCAGGTTATTGTCCAGTATCATCCATTTTACTTTATGATCACTGTTACACTAACGTAAATCCACGGATTACAAGGTCCGGTGTTCTGCCAAAAAGTGAAAAGTGACCAGTGTGATTAACGTTACAGCTGCAGCTGAATAGTGATCACCATGAAGCGATTGTCTCCCAAAAAGTGATTCTTTCTCCACATTTCTTGTGACTACCGTTATGGGAAACGACAGTGTACGTACGTCCGTCCGTCCGTATGTATGTCCATCCGATGTTCGTTAACGCGATATCTCAGAAATGCCTTGACGGAAGTTCATCAAATCTGCCTCAAACATCGACTTAGACTCAAGGATGATCTGATTAGATTTTGGTGGTCAAAGGCCAAGGTCACTGACCTCTCGAACGCCATTTTCAAGCTTGTTAACGCGATATCTCAGGAATGCCTTGACGGAATTTCATACAATTTGCCTCAAACATCGACTTGGACTCAAGGATGAACTGATTAGATTTTGGTGGTCAAAGGCCAAGGTCACTGACCTCTCGAACGCCATTTTAAAGCTTGTTAACGCGATATCTCAGGAATGCCTTGACGGAATTTAATCAAATTTGCCTCAAACATCACCTTGGACTCAAGCATGAACTGATTCGATTTTGGTGGTCAAAGGTCAAAGGTCAAGGTCACTGTGTCCTCTCAAACACCATTTTCAAGCTTGTTAACGTGATATCTCAGGAATGCCTTGACGGAGTTTCATCAAATTTGCCTCAAACATCGACTTGCACTCAAGGATGAACTTATTAGATTTTCATGGTCAAAGGTCAAGGTCACTGACCTCACGAGTGCCATTCCCAAGTTCGTTAAAGCGATATCTCAACAATGGCTTGATGGAATTTCTTCCAATTTGGCTCAAACGTCGACTTGGGGGCAAGGATGAACGGATTACATTTTGGTGATCAAAGGTCAAAGGTCACTGACCTCACACACCCAATTTCCAAGCTCTGTAACACAACATCTCAGGAGCGCCTTGTAGGAATTTCTTCCAATTTGACTCAAATGGGGATTTGGACTCCAGAATGAACTAATGGCGGAGGCATAAAGTTATAATGGTGCATCCCTACCAGAAATGTAGAGCCCACAGGGCACCGACACATATTCTGTGTCTGCCTCCTCAGGAGTGTTCATCTGCAGAGGGAAGGAGGATGCCCTGGTGACCAAGAACATGGTGGTGGGAGAGTCTGTCTATGGAGAGAAGAGGATCAATGTGGAGGTGAGATTCTAGTTGACAGCATGGTGGTGGTACAGTACTAGAGCAAAGAGCACCACTGTTGGATGTAATGCTACTGAATCCAGCACCTGGACTTAACGGCTGCATTTACCACACGTTCCTTCATGATTTGCTTCCCATATTAACATAAGTTGGTGCATATCGTGTGAGCTACTACATGCATTTTGTGCCATAGAAACAAAAGTGTAGATTTGCCATTTGTTTTCTCTTTTGGCTGTCAGGAGGGAGAGACTAAGATTGAATACAGGACCTGGAATCCGTTCCGTTCTAAGCTGGCGGCAGCCATCTTGGGAGGTGTAGACCAGATTCATATTAAGCCAGGGGCAAAAGTCATGTACCTGGGAGCTGCCTCTGGGACCACAGTGTCCCACGTCTCAGACATTGTTGGACCGGTTAGTACAACAATCATTTTCATGTTATGTCTAAGACCTGCTGATAAGACACATTTTGAACTGATGTTTGTAATTAAAGAGAAAAGTTAAGGTGAAATGTAATCCAGTGTCTTTCACATGTGGACAGGATGGGCTGGTCTATGCTGTGGAGTTTTCCCACCGGTCAGGCCGCGACCTTCTCAATGTGGCAAAGAAACGAACCAACATCATTCCCATCATCGAAGACGCCCGTCACCCACACAAATACCGCATGTTGGTTGGTAGGTAGCCACTAGCCACATCAGGAAAAACTGCATGGTGGTCGGCAGATGACAAGTAGTGCTGTCACTAGCTATCACTGAATTCTGAACATGAGACCATCGTAACAAAATTACATTGAAAAGTTATCTTTTAAGTTTCCCCTCCTCTAGCATGGTCATTTTAAATTGGGTAAATCACAAGCTTTCGGTTAATTGTAAGTAGGGATGGGCATTTTAACCAATTTAAATACTCAAATACTCTCCTTCTATTATGAACGAGTAATCGGGTACTCGCTGGTGGGGGTGGGGTGGGGGGGTGTTTGGGGGTCCGTGTGGAAACACACGCTGAACTCAAGTTTGGTTATGTTAAGCAGTTAATGTCGAATATCTATTACTATGGTAATGACGGAGCAGGGGTATCTGCTGTGTATGGGGCTGTTCACACGTAACGTTTGCATTTTTGCATGGAAAAAGCGATACCTGTAGCACTTTTTGTGAGGAGAGGGACCATTAGGTGACGTTAACTGCAGCTGTTGTCCCTACCTGAGATCTCTGGTGGTTGGATGGCAGCATTGGTTAGCGCTTCGTTCGAGCAGACTTGTGAAACAAGCGAAGGCTCATTTCCAATAGGCCTACATGTCTGGTATAGACGGTTTTCACCAGAGCGCAACCCCACAGCACTTCCTTTTTCTCAGCATTCGGCAAACTGCAGAAATATTCACTTGACATTGTTACTTTTGTTTTCGCTGCTCAGCTGTATAGACGGTTTTCACGGAATGGTCAGTCCTGCACTTGAATGTTTTTTTTCTTTTATGTCCATAGCAAACACTGCAACAGGAAGTGAGCGGGGGTTCAATTTAGAATGTTTTTGTTGTCAAGTTAAAACCGTCTATAATCCATTCTGCTTTATGATCACTGTTACAGTAACGTAAATCCACGGATTACAAAGTCCGGTGTTCTGCCAAAAAGTGAAAACTGACCAGTGACCATAACGTTAGATGCAGCTAAATAGTGATCACCATGAAGCAATAAAGTGATTAATTCTCCACATTTCTTGTGGCTAAAGTTATGGGACAACGACAGTGTAGTCAGTAAACTAGTGCCACGTTTTCAATGAGTTTTATCTGCCGTGCGTTTTGGTAAGGGGAGCGCATCTCCACCAGTCAATTTTCGCAATGAGCTGGGAAACTTCCAGTTAAAACTTTCAAAATAATATTTCTTAAACAAAAGTAAATAGCTTATTGATGCACGTTGGATGAGAAAAAGGTATTTCAATGAACAAAGCAGCAAACCTTGTATCAAAATACTCGTGATGTTACGATTACAAGTGAAACTGGCTGTAAAGCTTTAATCAAAATTAATATTAATGCCAATGTTACAATAAGGGTTTTATTTTGAAAGCCTTAAAGCTGATAAAACTTTTACATTCTGGCTGACTTGACGCCCGTGCAGTTATGCCTGTCTGAAACACAGCCATGCTGCCTGTATAGCCAGATCCACATGACGATGCGTGCGTACCATTTTTAAAGGGGTGGGGGCAGGCGCGGACTGCACCATCGGGCGCTTCGGGCAGATGCCTGGTGGCCTGGCATGCATAGGCGGAGTTTGACTTTTAGCTCTGGGGGGGCCACTTCTGCAGGAGACACACATTTGTCTCCCAAAAAATGTGGCCGTTTTACATTTGAAATTTTGCCCGTTTGAAGCCAGATTTAGAGGAATATCTAATTTTAAGGCTGGCATCATCATGGTCTCTCTCTAATTATTTTAATTAGTTTAATAAGTATAAGAATGGAAATATAAGAAATATTACACGTATCCACAGGGTCTTGGAAAGTCTTGAAAGTTGGGAATTCAATTTAGGGAAAATCAGGACCCTTGAAAAGTATTGAAAAGTCTTAGGTGGATTTCAAATTCAAGACCCTTTAACCTCTTCCCCCCGAGTGGGCCTGGCGGCGGGCTGAGCCCTTGTCATCTCTCACAAATGACGCTCTACAGCAGCTTAGGAAGCAGGCAGGGAGACATACAGCACACCAAAATGTCAGGAAGAAACGTGGCTACAAAACTCTGACAAGCATTTGTATTCAAACGAAAAATAATTCCAACCATAAGCAACAATATCACCATGTAGCAAAAACAAGAAAACGGTGCATGCCTGCGTTTATGTAGCGGCTGTAGCTCAGGAGGTAGAGCGGGTTGTCCACTAATCGCTTTGGATAAAAGAGGTCAGTGGTTCGATTCCCACCTGCTCCAGTCTGCATGTCGAAGTGTCCTTGGGCAAGATACTGAACCCCAAATTGCTCCTGATGGTGTGCCAGCACCCTGCGTGGTAACCTGCCGCCATCGGTGTATGAATGGGTGAATGTACCTACTGATTGTAAAGCGCTTTGGATAAAAGCGCTATATGCAGGCCATTTACCATTTATGTGGTGATTTGTTTTTGCGAGTGAATCTTTTCTCTCCAAACGAGACGGCTTCGAAAGCTAAGAGTCTGCTCTTTCCAATGAAGTATAGCTCGTCTCTGAGAGATGAAAACTCACTCAGTAGGTAAGTTATGTCTTACCTTTGCTGTTTTCCAATCAAAATTTGTGTTTGACTTCATAAAAACGCTACTAATTGCTTCTCCTAATGCCTCTTCATCATCTTAAAGCGTTGTTTTTTTACATGTGTTTACAAAGCCATATGGAAGGTTTTTTACATGGAGTGGTCATCTTCACAGAATACACAAGCTTTGGGTTTGGTCCACGGCATTTCCTGGAAAACTGTCCAACGTAAATTCTTTCAGTTCACGTCGATTCTATTGGCTCTGACGCTTCCATAGAGGTGTCAATCATCGAAATCGGCCAAAGGTTTCCCGAGATGTCCCTCTGCCTATCGCCCCAGGCTTTGCATGCAATTTGAAGAAGCCCTTTTGATGCATTTCACACAGTAAAAATGCAGATATAACGCTTGAGGGTTATCCAAACCATAACGCATATTAACTGAGTACCTATAGTGATATGTAAATAGGAGAAAAAAAATTGTATTTCAGTCTTCTACCATAGAAAAGTCAAATGGCAACCAGGATGCCCAAAATGTGCCCAGATCAGGTCCGCCTGGGCCTACATGTAGTAAATCATCTGTAAAATTGCTCTGGTTCACTTTCTAAGGATTTGCTTTGATACAAGCACTCATAAGACATTAGTCTACTGCTCAATAGAAGAATTTGGCTGCCAACCCATGATTTTCAGGTGCTTTTCATCCAAAAGTTTTTTTTTTTGGCGGAGCTTGAATTGTTAATTTTTTGCCATGTTTGTGGAGATATACTGCATTCAGTTTGGGCATGTCATTTTCGGCAGGTGAGCTGAAAAATAGGTTTAGGGATTAACAGGTGTTATTTTTTCGATGTGAATAGATGTGTTTTCATGACGTTAATTTACGCTGAGTTAAAAATAATTTGCGTGCTTTTAAAATAAATAATGTAACGTTACATGCATGTGACAGTGTGGGTGTGTCGTGGGCGTCCCCCCCTCCTCTCCTTCACTCATTCAGTGCTTGCTTCAACACAACAAACATGGCTGCTGTGAGCGCATGCGGTCTTGTCCGGTTGAGAGCGAAATATGGAGTTATTTTGCTTTACGTTACGTTGCTGACAGGGATGGACACTACATAGCCCGTCTGTAAACAATGTTTAAAAGTGTGGAGGCGAACTGGCAAAGGGAGCTGACCAAACGCAGACAAACATCACGACTTCAAAGAGCAACAGGTAGTAAATGTGATCAATAACATAATTACACTCCCTCAAATAAGTCGTCAAATGATTTTTATTTTGTGACAGCAAACATTTTTCACCGTCAGTTTGACGAGGACGTGCTCAGTACGAGCGACCCTCTGCCAAGTAACGTTATTGAGTCATGACGCTGTTTATTTAATAGGGTGATCTGGTTGTAAAAATAAAACGATAGGGTGATCAGGTTGTAAAAATAAAACATTTATATCAGAAAGACGTTGAAAGCAGTGATTGATAATCAATGAAATCTAATATTTTTCTGCAAATTGCATCATTGGGAGGTTGATTCTGGCACTCAATATTACAGGTGGGCAATATATCGATGTTATATCAATATTGTGATATGAGACTATATGGTGAGGGTGTGCAAACCTTTTTGAATGGGGGCCAGATTTGATCATGTGAAAATACCTGGGGGTAGCTCTCAGAGTGCACCAGATTGAGCCTCACGGAAACACTGTTGTGTGCATGTGTGAGTGAGTGAGCGAGCGAGCATGTTATTGTTATAAATATACTTTATATATATTTTTAAGTTTAAATAAACCTTGCCTTTGGGTTAGTTGCTCAATTTATTGTCTTGAGCTTGATTCCTTCCCGGCCTATCTGAATTCTGTTGTATTATATATATACAGTGCATAGAAGTTATGGCAAACTAAGACCGTTTAGTTTTGCAATCTCAAACTCAAAATGTATAGTAAGTGTTAGTTAAAGGTGTGTCGCTGATGTAATCGGTCACAGCTCAAAGTGGCGATGGGGTCTTGAAATTTATTGGAAGGGTCTTGAAAAAGTCTTGAATTTAACCTCAGGATTGCTGCATATACCCTGTATTAGAATATGAGTAGAATTACAGAACATTAATACTCATTATTGTATGTTTAGTAATGTAATGTATATTATAGTGCTTCACTGTTCACTGTTGCTTTTGAACGTGCTCAAAGACCCTTTACAAATACAGGATAAAACAACTTTAATAAAGTTAGTAGAGAAAATATTAAAATAGATGAGAGAGAGGGGGAGAGAGAGAGAGAAATATTATAGGTCAAAAGCAACGGTGAAAAGGGCTTTTTTGGAACGATGACATAATGAGTATGAAAGACAATGAGTTTTGGCCTCTCAGATGTGACTGGGGAGGGCATTCCAGAGGGAGGGGGTGGCTGCAGCAAGGCCCTGTCAGAGGCCCCCCTGTCACAGCTTTAGCAAAGAGATACCTGTGATTCTTGTCCAATTGGATATAAATTGTATGATCATATTCAGCCAGACAGTGAGATTTACATTTACATTTACATTTACATTTTTATTTTTTTATTTTTTTACAACTGGGGGGCCAGGCCCCCTGCCCCCCCCCCCCCAATTAACTCCACCCATGCTGGAATGGCATGGACTGCAATTTTTTTTTTTTTTTTTGCAGGCCAGGCCACTCACAGAACAGCAGGCCAGTATGTATAAGTGTTCCTAGTTGCGCAGATAGCAGGCTGCAGGCAGCCAGGCAGGGAGGAATGAGGTAACTTTTCAGTCAGAAGCTGCTGGGACCCCAGCGCGGGTGGGCGGGGCTTGCTGTTCAATGGTGCCAAAATGGAGAAGAAAAGAGGTGCAGAAAGGTGGAAAGCAAGGAGCATTTATTTATGAAAGTACTGTATATACCTAACTAATATACATAACTGGACAGTCATGTAATTCAGGGTACAGCTCAAAAAACACGTTTTGGTATCACCAAATCAATATTGAGATTAATCGAATCGAATTGAAATTAATCGATTCGCAACCTTGTGAATTGGAATCGAATCGATTCTTGAAATTTGAACCAATACCCAGCTCTAATCACTATATAGAAAAAACATCACATGGATGCAACTGGGACGTATCATCAGTGATGTACCCTGGGGTCATAGGATGTTTTGGGTACTGCAACATCATACACCCTCACCCAGGTGACCCAGCCGGGGGTGATCAAGCCCCGACTTACGTCCCAGTAGCTACCCACGGTCAGCCCTCTAGGGAAAGACAGGGCCACTCAATCCGCTGCTCCAGAACTACTCTGCCGGGACCGGGAGGCTCTGGCACGTGGAGGGACTGGGCTCTGTGGGTTGACTCCTGGCCGGGCTCCTCCTACATCTCACCAAGTACTCAGTTAATATGCGTTATGGTTTGGATAACCCTCAAGTGTTATAGCTGTATTTTTACTGTGTGCAATGCATCGAAAGGCCTTCTTCATTATGCAGGCAACGCCTGGGGCGTTACGCATAGGGATATCTCGGGAACCCATTGGCTGATTTCGATGATTGACACCCCTATGGAAGCGTCAGAGCCAATAGAATCGACGTGGACTGAAAGAATGTACGTCAGACAGTTTTCCAGGAAATGCCGTGGAACTGAACACAAAGCTTTTGTATTCTGTGAAGATGACCACTCCACTCCAAACCCTCCATATGGCTTTGTAAACACCATGACTGTAAAAACGCTTCAAGATGATGAAGAGGCATTAGGAGTAGCAATTAGTAGCGTTTTTATGAAGTCGAACACAACTTTTGATTTGAAAACAGCAAAGGTAAGACGTAACATGTAGTTTTATCTGTAAAACGTTAAACACTTTTTTGCTGTTCTTTGACAGCCTACTGAGTGAGTTTTCATCTCTCAGAGACGAGCTATACCTCATTGGAAACAGCAGACTCTTGGCTTTCGAATGCCATCTCGTTTGGAGAGAGAATGATTCACTCGCAAAAACAAATCACCACATAAATGCAGGCATGCACCGTTTTGTGTTTTGGCTACATGCTGATATTGTTGCTTGGGGTTGGAATTATTTTTCGTTTGCATACAAATGCTTGTCACAGTTAACCACGTTTCTTCCCGACATTTTGGTGTGCTGTATGTCTCATTGCGTGCTTCCTAGGCTGCTGTAGACCGTCATTTGTGAGAGATGACAAGGGCTCACTCGGCCTGTCGGGGGGAAGAGGTTAAATACAATTTTAAGAAAAAGGTAATGCTATGCGGGATTGTGTGTGTGTCTCTCTTGTGTCTGTGAGAATTTATGACATCACTGATGATATCATTATTGGGACGGGACAGACAGACGGAGCCCTTACTCAATTTTACCATGTTTGCTCGATTCCTAGGCTCGCCCGCTATGCGGGCTCGCTAGCTGTCCTGCAGCTCGCCGAGCTGGCCCCGCAGCTTGGCTGCTGTGTGGCCAATGAGACCAGCATCACTGATGTCAGATTTATGACATCACTGATGGTGTCACAGTGGGATTTATGAGGGATTTATGACATCACTGGGATTTGACATCACTGAAGATGTCACAGTGGGATTTATGACATCACAGTGGGACAATCACAGTGGGACAGAGAAACAGACAGACAGAGCCCCAACTCCCATTATACTGATGACTGATCATGCTAATATACTAGGGATCTCGCGCCCTACAGGCGCTCGATTCCTAGGCTCGCCCGCTATGCGGCCTCGCCCGTCCTGCAGCTCACATTCGCAGCTCGGCCGCTGTGTGGCCAATAAGACCCGCATCACTGATGTCAGATTTATGACATCACTGATGATGCCAGAGTGGGATTTATCACCACTGATGATGTCACAGTGGGATTTATGACATCACTGATGATGTCACAGTGGAATTTATGACATCACAGTAGGGCTGGGTCGGTTTGAAAATTTTAAAACCGGTTCGATATTGCCGTCTAAACCGGATCGAACCGGTATACCGATTTTCTTTGTAATTATTTTATTTATTTATTTTTTATTTATTTTTAAGCAGGGCTCCCGAGTGTGGCCCATAACTGTCTGTAGTGCAACTTCAGTCCACCTGATAGCGATAATACACCTCTAAGCTGGTAAAGAAGCAGGACACCTGTGTAACAAACACACCCTGTATTTATTTCTCATAACTATTCAGCTTAACTTTTCTTCAAACATCAACATAATAAACAAAATAAGACTTTTGCATACTAGTGCAACTTGAGAAGAGGCTAATACGAACAATAGTGCAATCAGAATGGCATTTTTTTTTTTTTTTTTTTAGGTTTTTTTCGGTTCGCACGTGATCAAACAGGCAGTGGGACAGAAACAAACAGACAGACAGAGCCTAGCTCCCATTTATATACTGAATGAATGAATATACTAGGCGATGCGCTTTGCATTTCTTGCCCCATTTCATTTTGTTTGTTTTTCTTATTCCATTTTGGAAATATCTTAGCATGAAGTAATTTGGCCAGTTACCCACCATTGTTACAACGGCGTTTGTTTTATAGTGGAAAATCAGGTTTTGGTGTCAGTCCCTTAGACAGGGTTTGTACAAAGTTTGGAAAATGCTTGATTTTAACCTTAATGTTTTCAAGGATATGAATATGCTTGAATTTGAATATACTCCTTGAAAAGTGCTTGATTTTCAACATAATTTGGCGTTTCATCTGCACGATCATTCATGTAAACCAAAAATCACGCAGAGCGGACAGCAGAGTTGCCCCGGAGTTAGATTGACTGACATGGGCTCTGAAATGAAAAGGGGCATTTTTCCGTTCAGCTCCTCTCCGCTTTATGACAATGCCATCTGCTCTCAGCGCTCTGAAAAGTGCTTGAATTTTACTCTTAAAAAGCTGTAGGAACCCTGCTTGGAATCAAAGAGCAAGGGCTTCTTTCTTGAGCTACACCAACATTTAACAAACATACAGGGAAGAAATCCATCATAGAAGATGGGTTTAAAAAAAATCCTCGTAGAAGAGTATTGCGTGTGACTACAATAAGATGCCTACTAGTTGTCAAACTAGCTATATTCATGTCAATACACAGGTGGCCGAATACCATCGTGTGTTCAGACAATAATTGACTGTTGTCTCTTTAGGAATGGTGGATGTCATCTTTGCTGATGTTGCCCAGCCTGACCAGACGAGGATTGTTGCTTTAAATGCTCACAACTTCCTGAAGAACGGAGGACACTTCGTCATCTCAATCAAGGTACAGTGATGAACACCACACCAGGAAGTTATCCTCCATCCTTAGACACCTTATAAAGTAAATTTTATTTATTTATTGTTATACTAGGAACATATTGATGGGCATGTTTCAACTGGGTACGCAGGTGGACAGACGCACGCTTAACCATAGAACAGGCCCGATAGAACTACGGTAATTCCAAACGTAGCACTAGTTTACTAACTTTACGTTACTTCCTGCCCACACAGTCCTCTGCCTTGCAACATGCCTCATGTGTGAAAGGGTACACTTCACGTATCATCCGGGGCAGGCTCAGTGGGAAGTAACCCTCACCTGATCCGGAGTTCATGTGTGAAAGTGGCTATAGTGAAGCCCGTCAGGCCAAACAGTATCAATGTGACCGACGTCGGGGGGGGAAACTAGAATCAGGGCTGTGTTTTCGGTTCATGGAGAGACCTTGTATTAGTTGCTGTGATAATATGGTTAACGATAGATAACGTTAGCTGCTTGCTAACACGAGGAGGAGGATACTTTATTTGTCACTTGCACAGAAATACAGTGTAAAACATGCAGTGAAATGCAATGGGATTTTAGTCTCTGCAATGTGCCAGAAAAGGTAGGTAACAGTAAAAAACAGTAAAAAAAACAGTAAAAGACACAGAACATATAAGAGACTGATCGTAAAGTGCTATACAGTATCATCGGGTCCTATCTTTAATTAAAAAAGAGACAGGCCTAACACGGCCAACATAATCATTATAAACGAAGTTATAGAAATAAAGTGCCGTATTTAAAAAGATAAAAAGAAAGTAAGTGCTATGTGGTCCTAATGCTGCTAGTGGCTAGCATTTAGCATGCGGACAGCCTGGGGGAAGAAGCCTTTCTTGAGCCTTTCGGTTTTTGCCTTCAGGCTACAAAGGAGCTGAGGTCCAGAGTGTTCTGGAGCAGCTTTTCATCAAGGATCTCTCTGTACATTGCCGCATTCATCTTTCCCTCGATTCTGACTCGTCTCCCAGTTCCTGCCGCTGAAGAACATCCCCACAGCATGATGCTTCACTGTAGGGATGGTATTAGCCAGGTGATGAGCGGTGCCTGGTCTCCTCTAGACATGACGCTTGGCATTCAGGCCAAATAGTTCAATCTTGGTTTCATCAGACCAGAGAATTTTGTTTCTCATGGTCTGAGAGTCCTTTAGGTGCCTTTTGGCAAACTCCAAGCAGGCTGTCATGTGCCTTTTACTGTGGAGTGGCTTCCGTCTGGCCAGTCTACCATAAAGGCCTGATTGGTGGAGTGCTGCAGAGATGGTTGTCCTTCTGGAAGGTTCTCCCATCTCCACGCTGGAGCTCTGTCAGTGAGACCATCGGGTTCTTGGTCATCTCCCTGACCAAGGCCTTTCTCCCCCGATTGCTCACTTTGGCTGGGCGGCCAGCTCTAGGAAGAGTCCTGGTGGTTCCAAACTTCTTCCATTTACAAATGATGGAGACCACTGTGCTCATTGGGACCTTCAATGCTGCAGAAATGTTTCTGTACCTTCCCCAGATCTGTGCCTCGCTACAATCCTGTCTCGGATGCACCTGAGCTAAATTTTGAGTGTCATAGCAAAGGCTGTGAATACTTATCTACAGTACATGTCGTTTTTTATTTTTAATAAATTTGCAAAAATTTAAAGAAAAACTTTTTTTCACTTCGTCATTATGGGGTATTGTGTGTAGGATTTTGAGATAAACATTTATTTACCGTAATCCATTTTGGAATAAGGCTGTAACATAACAAAATGTGGAAAAAGTTAAGTGCTATGAATACTTTCCGGATGCACTGTATGTTCTCTGAGGGGAGGCTCAGTCTCCCACACTTTAAAAAAACCCTGACGTAATGTAATGTAACCCTACATTTGACCACTAAGATTTCTTATTTTAACATAAAACAGTTATAATTGAGCTATTTCAAGACACACATCAAATACCTAATTTATGTCAACTTGATTTAGTATTAATTGCTTTTTCTCAGAGGTCTAGTGTGACTGAAGATAACCATAAGTGGCACAATAACAATTGTCACTGCTTTTAGAACTGGAATATATGGCAATATTTCTGTATCTGTAAACGGTCATTTTCTGCTTATTAATGCTTAACCATACTTCAGTCCTATTAGAAAGTAGATCATACATCTTCAAGGTTAAAGGTAAAATCTGTTATTTATTCAAGGATCAAAATGTTTGACAAGAGAAAGCTTTAGAATCTAACTAGTGTCAAATTAACAAAGGTTTAGTGTGAGATGTCTTATGGTCTATCTTTCTCTCTAGGCCAACTGTATAGATTCCACCGCGGCTCCAGAAGCGGTGTTTGCCTCCGAAGTGAAGAAGATGGCGAGTGAAAACATGAAGCCACAGGAGCAGCTCACACTGGAACCATATGAGAGAGACCACGCTGTAGTGGTGGGCATCTACAGGTAGATTAACTCCACACGTGTCCCCCCTGATGCATGAAGGTAGATTGTTTCTGCAGTAACACTTTCTCCTCTCTCTCATACACATGCACGCATGTGTGCGCGCACCCCCCCCCCCACACACACACACACACGCACGTCAAGCTGATCACAAGCAGCAGACACCGACTATTAGATAATGTTAAACGAGACGTTTAACGTTTCCTCAGTTCAAACTCAAAGCACGTGTCTAATCTCGTTCACAGTTTTGTAGTAAACGTTAACCAGCTTACCCTGCTTGTTGAGCCCTGTTTGTCCATGGCTAACATTATGTTACGTTGTTGTTTGTCCTCATTACTGTGGTGCATCCGTGTCATGCAAGGTCGATTTTCATACTTTGCAGCTAACACACATTCTACTTTTACAGAATGTGAAGTGCTCCCATACTGTAGATAGTTTACTTGGAAGGTTTTCGCCGCCTCCGCCATCTTAGCGCCAGCATGGGGCTCCCGTCTCGTCTCCATGGAGACAACGCGTGACAGTCAGTCCGCGACACAGGAAGTGTCCAGCTGCATGACAGACACAGCAAGTCCGACGTAGTAGATATATAGACGTATAGCCCCGCTACCCAACAAATCGCAACCCAAAGCGATAATGCAATTCGTTGCCAACAAATTTAATAATTGATTTTTATTGATTTGATCAATTAGTTGTTGCAGCCATAGAAAATATGAACATGTCTTCTCTACTATCAGCAGAGACTCCTGTTTGACGTTCTGGTGACAAAAGTTGCAATACCTTTGGATGGAAAGGTAACAGTTGAAGGGATCCAACACATCGAACCAGGCTATTTCTCTCCGACAGGCAATCCCGACTTGTTCAAAGACCGGCAGGTTTAGCGAATGTGAAGGACAACATGCATGCCCTCATAAGTCAAACGAGTGTAAACGAGTTCGCTCCGTGGCACAGAGTTTGACGAGGCAATTAAGGCAATGGATATGTGCTGCCTAGTACGAGCACAGAGAGGATGAACAGTCATGATGGTGTATATAAAGTAACTATCAAAGAGATCATAAACCCAAGTAGCTCCTGAAGTTCGCAGACGATACCACCCTCATAGGGCTCATCGCAGACGGACATGAGTCGGAATACAGACAGGAAGTTGACCATCTGGTGACTTGGTGCAGTCAAAACAACCTGGTGTTAAATGTTCAAAAAACAATGGAGATGATTGTGGATTACAGGAGGAACAAACCCCCACCTTCCCCCATCACCCTGGGTGACTCCCCAGTCAACACTGGAGTCCTTCCGCTTCCTGGGGACCATCATCAGCCAGGACCTAAAATGGGAGCTGAACATCAGAGCTCTCACCAAGAAGGCACAGCAGAGGATGTACTTTGTGCGGCAGCTGAAGAAATTCAAAGTGCCAAAGGCCATGATGGTGCACTTCTACACCTCCATCGTTGAGTCCATCCTCACCTCCTCCATCACTGTCTGGTATGCTGCTGCCACTCTCAAAGACATCAACAGACTTCAGCGCATCATCCGCTGTGCTGAGAAGATAATCAGATGCAACCTGCCATCCCTCCAGGACCTGCATGGAGCCAGGACACTGAAGCGGTCTCGCAAGATCATGGCCGACCCCTCCCACCCTGGCCACAAACTCTTTAAGACACTCCCCCACGGCAAGAGACTGAGGTCTGCCAAGACCAGAACCAGCCGCCACAAGACCAGCTTCTTCATGTAAATCCACTGCCTATTTAACGTCTATTTAACTCAGTCTGTAAATCTCATGTAAATTCAACGTGAATTCATATTTATGATCCACAGAACAGCGTTTTCATGTGAGACGTGAGGAGTGATGACTGACAGCTAGTTTGAGTGATAAGTGAGGCACGTTGCAGAAGGAATGACAATGTTTTCGTGTGAGACGTGAGGAGTGATGACTGACGAGAGATGACTGACGAGTGAGGACTGACGAGTGAGGACTGATGACTGAGGACTGATGACTGACGAGTGACGCCACAGTAATGCAGGAAGAATGACAGCGTTTTCGTGTGAGGACTGAAGGTGTTTCAGAGCACACTCGACATGGTTTACTAGGAGACGCAAGAACTGACAAAGGTTACTCTGACGGAGGAGGATGCCCTAAAATGGTTGCCGTACACCCGAAGCGGTAGTAGCTTCAGGGATAGCAGGCTTACGAAAACACTGAAAAGAGTATAGTTTGAGTTTGTTTTCGTTTCATATCTCCACATTGTTGGCTTGCTCACGCTCGACGGAAGCCCCTATCGTCCAAAAGTCCGCGCTTCATAACACAGAGCACAGGGTGAATTTTATGAATGGAAAAGTGAAAGTTCTGTCACAAAACGATGTTACGTACCCTTGCGCATTTTTAAGTGGGTATCCGAAGATCTGGGACCTTTTCTACTGGGTATACGGTGTATACCTGCGTATCACGTAGACTACAGGCATCAGTCAGTATCACATGTTTTCTCTTTAATCAGGTGGAAGCATTTTTCAATCGACACAGAGCTGCATATACGTAGCTCAACTCGAGCCACTGTTTGGTGCAACATAGAGCTAGATTAGCTACCTACACCATCTCAGGTAGCATGCATATGCTGTCGATATGTTTGGATATTCCGAAATGAAGCGCGTTAGTGCTACGCGCAAATTAATTAATGCTTTGATCCACATCCATGTGTTTGTGCCTTGGGGCAGCCTGCATATCGCGCTGTTGTTCTAACTCTCAGTAATCACACGTGAAATAACTTTACACGTTTTGATGGCGCTGAATATCGATGGGCTGTGTGTGTCTGTGGGACAGAGCAGAAGAGACTGTGCTGTTGTGCTCTGGTTGCTCCGCCCACCTTCAGAGGGAGAATAATGTTTCGTTGTTCACCCCGGAGGGGCAGAATCGAACACAAATTAATTAATATTGAACGTTCTATTAATATTGAACGAACACAAACAGTGCTCTGCACTCCGTCAGGTCCCCATTGGCGCACTTCGCAAGTTTGAAGTCGATCCAACCAACGGTTCTCGAGATACACGAAGAAAATGGAAGAAATCTCAGCACCCCAATGACCTCTCAGCCTATCAACACATCTTCTCCAAATTCACCCATGCAGTTTCATCAGCCAAATCATCCTTTTCCATTTCTGAAATAGTCATCCGCCAATAACCCGACCAAACTATTTTCTACATTCTCCTCTCTCCTCAACCCCCCCCCCCCCTCCTCCTCCCTCTCTGCAGACGACTTTTCTACATTTTTCACAAAAAGGATTGACGACATATCATATCCTTCCCCCCTCCATCCTGCAATATCAGTTCTCCTGTTTCCCACCCTGAGTATCTGCCCTCCATTTCAAAGCTCCCTTCCTTCTCTACCCTTTCCTCTGAAGAAGTCCTCAAACTGGTCTATTCTAACCCTGCTACCTCCTGCCCTCTTGATCCCATCCCCTCCTCTCTTCTCCAGTCCATCTCTTCTGATTTATCCCCTTTTCTCACATCCCTCATCAACTCCTCTCTGTCCACAGGCATCATGCCACGTTCCCTAAAAACCGCTAGAGTGAAGCCTCTGCTCAAAAAACCCTCTCTTGACCCCACTGACATTAATAATTACCGTCCTATCTCCCTCCTATCATTCATTTCCAAAACCCTTGAAAGAGCAGTCTCTGATCAACTTTCCCTCCATCTATCAAAAAACAACCTACTCGATCCCCTCCAATCCGGTTTCCGATCTGCCCACTCCACCGAAACTGCTCTCCTCTCCGTCACTGAGGCCCTACACACTGCTAGGGCCTCATAATAATAATAATAATAATAATAATGCATTTATTTTATATAGCGCTTTTCAAGACTCAAAGACGCTTAACCGTAAAACAAAAGACAAGCAACAGGCAGCAGACACAGGCAACAGATACAGGCAACAGGCAACAGATACAGGGGACAGGTACAAATAACAGTGTCCGTTCAGGGCAAGGTTGTATGGAGAAGCAGAGGAGAGGAAGAGAACAGGAGGGAGGGGCAGGGGGGGGGCGGAGGGTGATGGTTTGGAGGAGGTGGTCAGGGGTAGGGGAGGTTGTAAGCTTGGGAGAACAGATAGGTTTTAAGTCGGGTTTTGAAAGTGGGGAGTGAGGGAGAGTCTCGGACGGTCTGGGGGAGGGAGTTCCAAAGTCGGGGTGCAGCACGGGAGAAAGCACAGTCACCAAAGGTTTTGAGTCTGGATGGGGGGATGATGAGGGTGGCAGTAGAAGAGGATCGGAGTGTACGGGAGGGGCGATGGGGGATGAGGAGGTCAGTCAGGTAGGGGGGGGCTAGGCTGTGGAGGGCTTTGAAGGTGAGGAGGAGTAGTTTGAAGTCGATGCGTTGCTTGACGGGGAGCCAGTGGAGAGAGAGGAGGACAGGGGTGATGTGATCACGAGACCGGGTGTGAGTGAGCAGGCGGGCGGCTGAGTTTTGGACCATCTGGAGTCTATGGAGGGAACGGGAGGTGATGCCGGTGAGGAGGGAGTTGCAGTAGTCAAGGCGGGAGGAGATGAAGGCATGGATGAGGGATTGAGCAGCAGGGGGGGAGAGGCAGTGTCTGACTTTAGCGATATTGAGGAGATGGAAATATGAGGTTTTAACAACATAGCTGACGTGGGGATCGAAGGAGAGGGTGGGGTCCAGGATGAAACCAAGGTTGCGAGCCAGGGGGGAGGGGGTGATGGTGGAGTCGTCAATGGTGAGGGTGATGGGTCCAGTTTTATTGAGGGTGGATTTGGTGCCAATGAGGAGGAGTTCCGTTTTGTCACTGTTCAGTTGGAGGAAGTTGTGGGTTAGCCAGGTTTTTATTGCAGATATGCAGTTTTCGATGTGGGTGAGAGGTGGGTTCTGGAGGGATTTGGTGGTGATGTAGAGCTGAGTGTCGTCGGCGTAGCAGTGGAAGTCCAGGTTGAATTGACTGATGATGTGACCAAGGGGGAGTATATAACAGATGAAGAGCAGGGGGCCAAGGACTGAGCCCTGGGGGACCCCCTGCAAAACAGAGGAGAGGGTGGAGGAGTGACCGGAGAGGGAGATGAACTGTTGTCTGTCGGTGAGGTATAAGGTGAGCCAGTCCAGTGCGGTGCCCTCAACACCCAGTTGGCTTAGCCTTTGGAGGAGGATGGAGTGGTTCACAGTGTCAAAGGCTGCGCTCAGATCGAGTAGAACTAGGATGTTGAGGGCACCAGAGTCAGCGGAGGTGAGGAGGTCGTTGATGACTTTGGAGAGGGTGGTTTCGGTGCTGTGGTAGGGACGGAAGCCAGACTGTAGGGGTTCGTAGAGGTTGTGGGAGTGAAGGTGGGAGTGAAGTTGGGTGGCGACGATGCGCTCGAGGGTTTTGGAGAGGAATGGGAGGTTGGAGATGGGGCGGTAGTTGGAGAGGTTGGCGGGGTCGAGGGTTGGCTTTTTGAGGATGGGGGTGACGGCGGCGAGTTTGTAGACAGGGGACGTGACCTTGGGAGAGTGACTGATTGAAAAGGGCAGTGAGGTGGGGGATGAGGGCGGGGAGGCAGACCTTGATCAGGGGGGTGGGGAGGGGGTCGAGGGAGCAGGTGGAAGACTTGGAGGCGGTGATAATGTCGGTGATGAGGGAGGAGTCAACAGGGGAGAAGGCAGTGAGGGAGGGGGGAGGGGGGAGGGAAGATGATAGTGGGGGGGGGAGGGGCGGAGGGGTTGGCGATGGAGGCAGTCAGGGAGGAGTGGATTTTGGAGATTTTGCTGTTGAAGGCGTGGAGAAATGAGTTGCAGAGTTCAGGGGAGGAGAGAGTGTTATTGTCCGGGGGTTGGAGGAGCTTTTTGACAGTGGAGAAGAGAGTGCGGGGGTTCCTGTTGGTGCTGTTGATGAGGGTGGAGAAGTAGGCAGATTTGGCGGCTAGGAGTGCATCACAGTAGGAGAAGAGGTGCTGTTTGAAGAGTTCGGCGTGGACAGTGAGGTGGGTTTTCTTGTGAAGTCTTTCCAGTTGCCGGCCGGTCTGTTTCATCGTGCGGAGTTGGGGAGTGAACCAGGGGGAGGAGGAGGTGAATGAGACGTTGGAGGTTTTCAGGGGGGCCAGGGAGTCAAGGGAGTCGGTGAGTGCAGAATTGAGGAGGGTGGCATAGTCGTCAGGGGAGGAGGGGTGGAGTCAGGGGGGGGAGGGCAGAGGATATAGTCTGGGAGAGAGTGGGTAGGTTGATGGATTTTATGTTACGGAAGGAGATGGTGCGTTTGTTGGGGCGGCGGGGTGAGGGCAGGGGAGCAGAGAAGAGGATGCAGTGGTGGTCAGAGAGAGGGAAAAAGAGAGGGTGAGGGTTGGAGATGGGTAGAGAGTAAGAGCAGACTAGATCGAGAATGTGGCCTTTGGTGTGGGTGGGGAAGTTGATGTGCTGGGTGAGGTGAAAACAGTTGAGGAGAGAGAGGAAGTCAGATGTCAGAGGGGAGTCAGGTTGGTCAACATGGATGTTCAGGTCACCGGTGAGAAGGAGGCGGGAGGAAAGAGAAGAAGCGATGGTGAGGAGTTCAGAGAGGTCAGACAGAAAAGAGGGGTGGGGCTTGGGGGGACGGTAGAGAAGAAGGACAGTGATGGAGTTGGGAAGTGAGAAGGCAAGGTGTTCAAAGGAGGACATGGATGGGAGGTTGAGGTTGAGTTTGTTGATGACTAGGGATTGTTTATGGAAAACGGCGAGACCCCCCCCCCACGCCCAGAGAGGCGGGGCTTGGCGATGTAACTATAGTTGGGGGGGGGGTGGCCTGATTGAGTGAGTAGAAGTCCAGGGGTTGTTGCCATGATTCAGTGAGAAGGAGAAGATCAATGTTATTGTCCAGGATGAGTTCGGATATGACAGGTGATTTGTTGGAGAGAGAGCGAGTGTTCAGCAGGGCAAGGGAGATTGATTTGGGAGGAGGGGGAGCAGGGGGGAGAGAGCGGAGGTTGTTGGGGTTAGCAGAGCGGCAGGTGGTATTGACAGGGGGGCGGGAGTTAGTCCAGAGTGAGGGAATGTTAGTGTCAGCAGAGTAGTGTAGGGTCTGGGTGCGGTTATGGCGGGGTCCACGGTGGATGAAGCGGCAGCGGCGGAGAATGTTAGATTTGCTGGCGGCGGTGAAAGCAGGAGCGGAGAGACGGTGGTTATTGTTGAATAAGTGAAGGTCGGCAGCAGAGTAGGTGAGGCGGGGGAGAGATCGTGGAAGTTGGGGGTTAGGTGGAAAAAATAATGGTCCAGGTGGAAAAAATAAAAATGGTCCAGGGGGAAAAGATAGGAGGAGCAGTAGTGAGAGTCCAAGATGGAGGTATGATATGAGGAGAGGTGACAGTAATCCAGGGAGAGTGGAGTTGACGGTTAATAGGGGCAGGTAGGGTAGCCTAGGTAAACCCAGCCACCACGTGACCTGCTCTCTCAGTTCCCAGTCCCAGTCACTCCCAGAAACTATAGTGACTGAGAACAGGTCTGAGAGCAGGTCACGTGGGGGATGGGTTTACCCAGGCTACAGGTAGGGTGAGTTGTTATTGTTGCAGTTGTTATTGTTGTTGGTGTGAGGATTGATGGTGCTGGCCCAAGACCGAGCCGTGCGGCGGGGCAGCCCAGCCTCATCCCTCTCTTCCGTTCTCATTTTACTAGATCTATCTGCTGCATTCGACACAGTCAATCACCAAATTCTTCTATCCATTCTCTCCGATTTAGGCATTTCTGGTTCTGCACTTTCTTGGTTTTCATCTTATCTTTCCAACCACTCCTACCAGGTCCTATGGCGAGGAGGTCTCTCAAAACCCTGCACTCTCATCACTGGTGTCCCCCAGGGCTCAGTCCTTGGCCCCTGACTGTTCCTGCTATCTATCAGATCTCTCGGCCATATCATCTCATCACACGGTTTCTCATATCACTGTTATGCCGACGACACACAGGTCTACCTCTCTTTCCCCCCCTCTGACACCCAAATCATGACTCGCATCTCTGCATGTCTCAAAGACATTAGTAACTGGATGTCCACTCACCACCTTAAACTTAATCTAAGCAAGACCGAGTTGCTCTTCCTCCCTGGTAAAGACTGCCCACTGACTGACCTTTTCATTTCCATAGATAACACCATTGTACTACCCTCCAAAACTGCTAAGAACCTTGGTGTGATCATGGACAACCAGCTCTCCTTCTCAGCCCACATTTCTGCAACAGCACGCTCCTGTAGGTTCTCCCTATATAACACAAAATCCGTCCATTCCTCACAAGAGAAGCAACACAACTCCTGGTCCAGTCACTGGTCATATCGAAGCTGGACTACTGCAATGCCCTTCTAGCTGGCTTACCTGCCTCTGCTATTCAACCACTCCAGCTCATCCAGAATGCTGCAGCTCGTCTGGTGTTCAATCAATCTGCTGCACACGCAGATTTTCCCACGTCACCCCCCTCTTCCATGACCTCCATTGGCTTCCCATTTCTTCACGTATCAAACACTAGTATTAGCCTACAGAGCAGTACACCAGACAGCCCCTCCGTACTTACAATCTATGGTCAGATTCCAGCCCTCACACCGCTCCCTTCGCCCCTCTACTAGTGCTGGACGCCTCGCCCCTCCACCATTACATGTACTCAATAATCGCTCATCCTGTTCGAGACTTTTTTCATCCCTGGCACCGAAATGGTGGAACGAACTCCCTCCCTCGGTCAGGACGGCCAAAACTCTACCCATCTTTCGAAAAAGACTAAAAACACACCTTTTCGGTATTCCTTCATGAACAGATTTTTTCTGATCCTGTCACTGTCTTGTTTTACTGTTTATATTGTTCTATTTTTGCTAGTCTCTGACTTTGTATTCTTGTTGGTTTTTATTGTAAATAACTTGTTGTACGTCGCTTTGGATAAAGGCATCTGCCAAATGAAATAAAGTAAGTAAAGTAAAGTAGGACAGAGAGATGGACAAGAGACTCGCTTGCTCCAATTATAGTGTAGATTGGTCCTGGAAAGTCCTTGAAAAGTCATTGAATTTGATGTTTAATGCTGACCTTACACCAAAAGACTTTTCAAGCTATTTAATTGTCACAGACAAATTTCCAATGTCTGACTGAAATCATGAGTTTTGCTGGAGTTGTGGCATGCCCCCGTCATCTCAATCATTTGGTGTAACTCAGTCTGAGCTGTCTGAACTCGGCTCAGCCTTATCCTCATCTTGATGTTCCGATAAAATCAAACGTGTTTAATATTATCGGGAGTCTTTAGTTTTAGCTCATGCAAATATTGAAGTTCAGTGACATGAACATTGTCAACAACCAATAGTTGCGCTCTATCCAGCACCAAAACAGGACACAAATAAATGCAGTTATGCCACATTGAGCTCTTGGGTGGAACTAAACTACCATATTCATCCTTGTTTATCTCCTTGTTCTCTGTGTTAACGATACTGTTAGTGTACCGTTTCCTTTCAGTCAAGTAAGTTCAAGTCAAGTAAACCGCTTTTTGTGTTGCCAGTAGGTAGCGCTATGCCGAATTGCACGATTTCAGCTCCCTGCACTCCGTTGGGTCCCCCTAAGCACACTACTCGAGTTTGAAGTCGATCGGACGAACGCTGTGCTGAATTGCATGAAATTCGGCACTGCACTGTCGAGTTCCCATCAGCGCACTCCCCAAATTTGAAGTCGATCGGACGAACAATTCTTGAGATAAACCACTTTTTGTTGCCAGTAGGTGGCGCTATGCCAAATTGCACGAAAACAGGGCACTGCACTCTGTCAGGTCTCCCTTAGCGCACTCCCCAAGTTTGAAGTCGATCCGACGAACGGTTCTCGAGATACGCGAAGGACAGAGAGAGAGACAGACAGACAGACGGTGCTGACATTATAAACATCGAACAAAAAGTTCTGAAATGTGTGTTTGGTAGATTATTTCTCTGTTGTAACAATGGTTCTTGGCAATAAATTGTATACCGTTGGAAAGCCTGTTTATTTCCCTTTTAAATGGTGCCCCATTTGTAAGGAATATCCATTTGTGGAATGAGCAGCACAGCTGAGTATGTGGGTTGCGCTCATGGAAAATTTGATAAATCTTCTCTGCCAATGCCAAACAGCTTATTCTGCTGTTGCTATTGACTCTTGTTTGGTGGATTGGATGATTTGAAGTCTATCAGTAACAAGGAAGAAACAAGACATATTGGCAATTTTACAATTTATTCATTTAACAAACAGTCATGAGCCTCAGTAGCGTGTGGAAGAACCATAAGCAGCCACAACAGCCTGGCACCAGGCTTGTCATTATTGGAGGCAATCTCAAAGCAGAGAGATATCGAGATGGGATTCTGCAACCAGTGGCGATCCCATATCTCCACAGTCTGGGACCGAACTCCATCCTCCAAGATGACAACACTCGCCCCCACAGAGCGGGGTTTATCAGAGACTACCTCCAGAATTTGGGACTAGAGAGAATGGAATGGCCTGCCAATAGGGATGCACGATAATAGCCTAAGTAGTAGCCTACTTAGAAAATCGAAAAAACATTTTCAATGTCAGAATTGAGACTTTGACTATCAATTTCTCCAAAATGGCACAGTGAAAATGGCCCATTTCATGACAGTGTATACCCAGGGGTGTAGTGTACACAAATATGTCAGTCATGGTCTGGGCCTATGAAGCTATGTGATTTTACAGTAGCCTACTTAGAACATTGAAAAACCAACATTTTCAATGTCAGAATTGAGACTTTGACTATCAATTTCTCCAAAATGGCACAGTGAAAATGGCCCATTTCATGACAGTGTATACCCAGGGGTGTAGTGTACACAAATATGTCAGTCATGGTCTGGGCCTATGAAGCTATGTGATTTTACAGTACAGTAGTGTCTTTTCTTTAATCGGGTGGCAGCATTTTTCAGTAAAAAGTGAAATGACACAGATGGTTTATAGTATCTGTCCCATTCATTGGGCCCAGGCTACAATTCACTGAGAACTGGAACCAATGCCAAATTTGAACAGATCAGTAACATGACAATAAGTCTAAATTACTATGCCTTTTGTAATTGTGTTTTGTGCAGACTAAGCAGTCATTGGCTTTCCGTTCTATACAATATATACATATTTGTATTGACTATACACTTATTCAAACAACCATATTATATCAGAAGTTTTATTTGTTTTGCATTCACAGTGATGTCAGTTAAATTTGGTTAGGTCAGCGCTATATGCTCACTACATCTGTCTTTTTTTTAACCCCAGGGGCCGGTTGCACCAACTGGTCTTAACTATGCCTGGTCGTAACTCCTACGTCGGTCTTAGTTAAGACCAGTCTTTAGAGTGGATTTATGCCTGTTGCACCAACACGGCTTATGTCTGGTCTTAACTATGCCGGTTGTAGCAATGCGCGTCCATGTGAATTGCCAGGGAATGCCCCCTGATTGGATGATGTTGCAAAAATGTGCCTCGCGACCTGCTTGGAGCGTCACTCTGCCACTACGCTCTATCAGCCACTACTGTATGTGCATCACTACACCCTCCCTCCTCCCACCCTCCCTCGCTCCGGGGGAAAAATGGCGGCGATTGAGTGCCAGACAGTCTGAATGAAATTGAATGTAACGTTCCCAATTCTATGTATTAAATTCTAAAAAACTAACGGCAACATTTGGGAAGGCTAAGCCACACAACTAGTTCGTTATAATCTAACATCATGCTTCGATGGCGACGTTACGACGGTGACGATGACGGTAAGGACTCAAAAAGGTCTCCGCTGATAGACGGAGATCTCTGTTACAGGCAGGCACTACGCCTCCTCCTGACCAGGCGTAAGAGTTACGCCTGGGCTTAGTGAAAATAAGGCTTAAGCCCTCTTGGTGCAACCGGCGTAGCTGTTAGGTCGTTAAGTTACGACCGGCGTAGCTTAAGACCAGTCGTAAGACCACTTGGCGCAACCGGCCCCAGGCCAGGTGTGCATAAAATACAGGTAAATTTTTTTATATATATTTTTATTATAATAATTATCGGTTATCGTATCGGTTATCGGCCAGGAGAAGCAGATATTTATCGGTTATCGTATCGGTTGAAAAAATCCATATCGTGCATCCCTACCTGCCAATAGTCCTGACCTCAACCCAATTGAACATTTGTGGGATCAGCTTGGGTGTGCTGTTCATGCTAGAGTGACCAACACAACCACGTTGGCTGACTTGCTACAGATCCTGTTTGAGGAGTGGAATGCCATCCCACAGCAGTGTGTAACCAGTCTGGTGACCAGCATGAGGAGGAGGTGCCAGGCTGTTGTGGCTGTGTATGGTAACAGTCAGGAGCCTCAGTAGCGTGTGGAAGAACCATTCACAGCCACAACAGCCTGGCACCTCCTCCTCATGCTGGTCACCAGCCTGGTCATATTCACAGCGGTGAAATAGGCTTTATCAGGAATTTTACTTGTAATAAGTAATAACAAAATATCTGTTGAATCTATTCACATCTTTTCATGTCATGTCTTTATTTTTTTGCACCAAATTATGGAGATTAGTATCGATAAGAGTATCGATAAGTATCGGTATCGAGAACCAGTACCGATACCGGAACCGGTATCGATAAAATCCAAACGATACCCATCCCTAGTCACTACTGAAATCTACTGCATAACCCAATGTATTTTTCTATCATTAAAAAAAAATCAGGAACATGTTACTGTACTGGCTAAGATAACATCTTATATATTAAATGTATAATGTTATATTACATGTTCAATGTGCATGAATGGATAATGGAATTATAGACTACTTGATTTTTTTTACCCAAATACTCTCATTCATGATTATATTTAAATTGTATTTTATCAAATGCAATAATTCTTTTAAAATAATAATCTGCATTATATATCGGTTATCGGCCACCCTGCTCTCTAAATATCGGCCATTGAAAAACCCATATTGGTCGACCTCTACTCCCAACACTGGTGATCGGTGGCAAAAAAATCTGATCGGTGCATCTGCATCCCTACTGATTTATACACCCAGCTTTTAACGGTGGTGGTCCTGCTCCAGAGCTCCAGGACTGGGGCCTAGAAGTTGGACCGTTATCTCAGCATAGGCAATGTGTTGACACTTTCTCTCTCTCTTCCCCTCAGACCCCCTCCAAAACACAAATGAGGCCTGGAAATGTCCTGCCGGGTTCTGGTCTGGTTGCAGACCACCTCTTCTCGCTACTGCCAGAGTTGCCTGTTGATCCGCTCTCCACCTCCACCAACTTGTCTGTAGACCGCTGCAAGATGGGAAAACAAAATCAAGCCAAATGTGGGTAGAATTTGGCTGCGGGTTGTCTTTTTTTGGTCTTCTTCTTTGTTAGACCCTGTGACAGTTAACCAATCAACTAGAGACGGCATTTCAAGCAAAAATACAATTTGATATTCACTGGGAACTATTTGACGAATATTCCAATAGCCATTCAATTAGTACACCTCCCTGGACTAGGCTAGTCATATTGATGTTAGCTAGCCAGGCTAACTAGCAACCTCCTCTGTAGTCGGGATGACCCAGGGAATAGTAGACAGAATATTAGCTTTTCTTCATGCAGTAACGAAGCTTGAAACCTTTCATTGTGGCTGAGTGTGTTTTATTGCCGTAACAAATACAGCTTAACACAATTTATCCTAAGCCACGTTTCTAGCTGCGTACATCTTCCGGAACCACTACAACACTTCACTTCCCAGAATGCCCCACAATGCCATCTTAAAGAGAAGGGCACCAGTAGAAACAAGGGGGAATGTACTTTTTAAGACAAGACGGTGGTTATCCTCCGTTCCATGAGACCTTTGGTCGTCACTCTATAAGAGAGCAGATCTGCCAAGGAGAGCTCATGATGCTGCCGGCCAAGTAAAGAGGCATCTGTGTCTAAACACACTCGTGTAAACTATTTGATCTTTTATAATTTAATGACTATCCAAATATTCAAAAATCATCACCCATCCCTACAATTGGTCAACCAACTGCTTAGAGGGTCTGTACTACACGACTTTGAAGACTGGGAAGGGTTCACATCAAGTTGAACGGACATAGAAAAAAATTGAATATGTTTGATATGGAGAAGCGATTCCCAAATCCACCTGGTTGTCAAGTCAAGGTAGCGACAAGTCAAGTGACTGCTAACCAGAGGGATATTTCAAGAAGCAGCATACACCATTTATCCATGAAGCTTTATCTGGTGAAAGAATTTGGCATGGTCCTGGATTTTGATTCAACTTTGATATTGGCCTCCGTGGGTTTCTTGTAAATATACCAATTTATTTTCCCCATTGAGCAACACTTTTTTTTGCGATCATTTTTTTTTAATTAATAGGTTCAACAAGCATCAATTTCCATAACAAAAAATAGAGAAGGGGGGAAAAAGGAAACGTACATGAAACAGAAAACTACAATTCAGCAGCCAGACACCTCCATAGCAGGGTATATGCAGGAATGCCAGAACTAGATTCAGCACCCCTTAAGACCCACTCCAAAACCTTAACGCCACTTTGTCACATCAGCAATAGAGGTGTAAAACACAAGTTTCATCACAATACCATGTTATATAAAGTATTTGGACATCGGAATGAACAAATCACAAAGTCCGCTGAGTTCAAAACGTTGAATATAAACAAAACGAGAAAGAGAAGAGAAAAGAAAACCGAACAAAACATGAAACGCACCACCCCCCACCCACATCCCAAACCATTGAGCAACACTTAAAGTTAGCCTTTTTTTATATAGTTTAATGGGACAACAGTGTTGTTGTGCTTCTTGAAATACTCACCTGGTCTGTTGTGAGGTGGTTCATTCTGACTGGAGCTGCTACTTTTGCAAGATACCCTCTCCCGTTGTCCTAATTATAACTGTCATCTTGGTGGTGGTCTGAGAGTACTTTCTATCAATGTATAGTGAATTCCATATTCATAGTAGGGCTGGACGATATGGTGGAAATCAATGATAATCAAGGATTTTTCTCTTATCAATACATATCACCATATTAACCATAGTTAATGTATGCATAATTAAATTAAATTATCAAATGAATGTTTATCTCATTGAACCGAATGGTAATGTTCGGTGTGACATCAAACAAAACTACAATATTTTCATATCACACTATTATTCCACTGAAAGACAATAAATGAAAATATGGAATTATCGTCCAGCCCTAATTCATAGTAATATCTCTTGAGTTGTTATCCAACCAGACCTAATATGGCAGCCTTTTTGTCTCTTCAGTCTAAGATCATTACCCCTCCCTATGCTTGTTAAAACATGCTATATTGCTAGTATGTTGTATATAGGCTACGCACAAGACCCGGTTTGTAGTTTAACAACCGTTGATGTTGATCCTCATCCACTATCTGGTTTGGTGGCCAAGCTGGTAAACTCTGAACCCTGTAGGAGTGTGTACAGATTACTATAGATGATGACTTTTCCACTCTGTGACATTGTAATCTGATTTCATACCGCAACTATTTGTTATTAAAGCCCATTCAGCAACTTTACCAAGTTTTGCTATTTGAGAAACTGCGCCCTCTGAGTGCGCTAGTATCTGTACCGATATCGCCGTTCAAAGTCAACAAAACACAGCGCCAGAAAGCTCTGTACATGTTGTGACATCGGGTACTCACTACATGATGAAATAATAATCCATAGTTACGTGAAACGTCATTTTCGTAGCAAATCCGCAGCGAGTTACTTCCTTGTTTTCATTAACACAACGCTTCCGCTGTACAGCGCATGCGTGTGTAACCGAGTTGAATCAGCGCGGATTCCTCATGAGTCCCGAGTGGTAGCGAGTGGATTGGTTAAACTCACTCCCCAGGTATAAAGGCATGTTAACCAGCTCCGCCAAGGGAGCTAGCTCTCTTGGTGTTGCGGTTAACACGCTGGACTCCCAAGCCGAAGGTCGGCAGTTCGAATCCACCCCTGGACAAGCCCTTAACATGGGTTGCTGCAAGTACCACCTACACAACGCCGTTACACGTGCATCTTGCCTCCGGGACGCAGGCACACAACTGCTTAGAGAGGCCTTTGGAGGGCGGTGTGTGACCAATAGAGGTGACATTCTCCCTGTTACAAGTCACTCTACCATCTTCAATGACTAAAAAGCGGTTATATTAAGGTGAAAAAGTTACTGATTGGGGCTTTAAGTCTAAAGCAAAATTGTTTAGATAATTTAAAACAAGTTATGTTTAAAACAAGTTAGGTATGCATTGACTTATCTGAAGCTGTTTTTTAATAAAAAGTTTTAAACTGCTTTCTTTTCATTTTTTGATAGGCTATTGCAGCTTTAATGGAATGATTATATTACCTTGTATGGTTACCAGAGTAATCAAAAGGGAAACCCACCTTCAAATAGTTTTACTAAAACATGTTTTTTTTTAACCGGCCCTCACAAAATGTATAACTTGTGGGGATGAGAAAGAGCTGAAGGTCCACCCATTAGATTCCTCTTGCTGTTCATTCAGTGGCCGGCCCAGAGGGGGCGCTGCATCACTAGTGCAGGGCTAGCACCTGAAGGCAGGTTCATTTGAGACCATGGATGGCCCCCCTCCCAAGCAGGCAGACATCTGGAGAACCAAGACTAACTTAAAGATGCCATCAAAAGCTATTTCGTGGAGCTGCTCTGAAAGAAAATGGAAAAAATATTTGTTAAAAACCGGTTCACCGCAATTCTGTTGCTAGGGAACGGTTTGGACTAGTTTATTTCCTGACAGTTATTGTATTGGCAAACACTGCAACAGGAATTAAGTTTAGAGCCATTTAGAATGTTAAGTTGAAAGGGTCTATAGCGACAGAGGGAAAGACGCGTTTCTGTCAGGTTGCAGGAGCGGTTTAAGGGAAGCACTGCAGTGTCGGCATGCTTCAATGTAGCATCTATATTCCTGTTTTGAATAGACTTCCTGACTCCCCGAAGATCACCACATGTCAAATGTCTTCGATAGGCCAAATCCAATATCCGAACCGCATGCTTTTGACTGTCCTAGTTGCAGTAACTCATAGTCTGCGGTGCTGCGGAGGAGCGGGGTTTGTTTGGGCCGCCATTTTGTGGGGAATATGTGGAGCGCGCGGGCCGGGGCTGTGCTTGCCTGTTGTCGGGAGCGCGCGCTCTCCGTGCAGCCCCTCTCCTTCCTCTGACCGAGATTAACGGCACAGAGGGGCTGACCGACACAGCGCTAGCTTTAGCGGTGCCTCTGAAAAATACATTTGGTTTTCCATAGCGTCTGTTTAGCTTGCCAAACGGCCCCTCGGCTAGCCGCTGACCGCCCAGCAGCCTCCAGTGGGCGGACTGTTTGGCCACAAATGACAATGGCAGCGGTTTATTAGTCAGCTAACGTTAGCGTGCTAGCTAACAGCTAGCTAATGTTAGCTTCTCGTCCGTAAAATCCTACAAGACTGACGAGCTAGCTAACACAGCTGGCCCCAGCTGTAACGTTAGCCGTAAGGTTAGCGCTTGATCAAGACTGCTCAAGAAATCTTGATTTAGAAAATCAGTGAATAGAAGGAAAAGAAGACTGAGTTTCGGGGTGCCCATGGTCCAGGTGGCGGGCTGCCATCCTGCCCTAAGCCGCGACTAGGGCGCACTGCGCCGGGGATCAGCCTGCGTCCACAACCCGCTGTCTGAGCTTCGGATAACCACCACATTTAACTGGAAAAACAACCCTATCGGGATTTTATCACAGTTAAAGCCACTCTACAACTCTGTTGGGATTTCTGCTTCAGAAGAGAGAGGACTGACCCGGGGAGGGGGCTCGGTTGGTTCTTGTGGAAGGAGGGAGAGAGAGGGTTTCCGAACATGGCTGCTTCGGGGAACTTGGTCCAACACGCCGCCTGAGGTAAGAACCAGCCGCCCGGGGGTTGGGCTGCTTTAATCCGGTCTGAATATGGGGCTGATGCCGCCTTGTTCGCTGCTAATAGACATGTGAGAGGCTTCGTGATGAATCTGTGGCCACCGTGCTTGCTAGCCTATCCCTCCCCTTCTCCGCCCCTGTCACTTATTGAGAACCCGGCCACTCGTCTCCATTCCTCGGCCACTGCTGGGCAGCTAGACACGGGGCAGGAGCCAGGTCCCGAGGAAATGAATGGTTTAGTGCTGTTCGATGGATCGCGTTAGATGATGTTGGACACATTCGGGCTGTCTGTCGTGGCGCTAGTGGCTGAGACTGCATTATAATGATGGGGTATAACGTTACTGCATCCCATGATGTGCTACCAGTCTATCCTCCCTACCTGTCACCACAGCTTACAGTGTGACAGAGTCGTTTGTAACAGTTAGCCATATAGCGTGCTAATTGAGTATTGGGGTGGTCACAAGTCATTGATTCAAGATTGAGGTGATCAGTGTGGGTAGCTAGGCAGGTTTCAGTAACAGCATCACGACCTGCCTTAACACGACACCACAGAATAGGAGAGGATGCAGGCGGACCAAGACGGATGGAGGGATGGATGATAGATTGGTAGCCGCTGCCAGCCTCTGTTGAGTGTACTGCAACCGCATCCTTATGTGGCGGGTGTATGGCGTTGGCTTTAGTTTAGGTATCATAGCGGCCACGTCCCCTCCCCGTCTCCCTCTGTAGATCCGCAGCATTTCATCTGCTATGGCAGCTAACGCTAGCTTAGCTACTGCATCAGCCCCAGCCCCAATCCTGCCCTGGAGGAGGGGGAGGCAGGCACTCAGCTACCTGGGGATGGCTGCTACCAGGCAAGGAACAGGACTATGAAGGACCCATTACTGCTACACAGCTGGAGGCATGGTGGTTCTGCAGCCCCCCCCCAGGCTCTCGGTCTCTCTCCCTCTGCCGGTCTGAATCCGTTGACCACATTTCTCTAGTTTGAATAAGGTTGATCAGAAGGTTGTGTATGTGTCCACTCCTCGTCCTCCTCAGTTGGTCTCTGCTGCTTCTGGCCAGGAAGATTTAAGTGATCTTCAAAATGGACCCTCTCCTCACCTGCTTGTCTCCCCACCCAGTTCTCCTCCACTCTCTTCCCTTCCAGTCTCATTCTTTGTCCTCTTATCTTCAGTCTTGGTAATATTGTGCCAGTAGTATTCAGGTTGTCAAGCCATTTGCCCACTTGATCACATTGAAGGCCAAAGGCCATAATGCCATATTGGAGATAGACAAACGGGATAGATTTTCCACAGTTGAAGCTTCTATTCGAAGTCCCTTACAGCCCAGTGAAGATCAACTTATTGTTTGGTTCCAGTGGAAATGGACCTCCTAACCTAATTCCATTGATCTACACAGGACTTAAGCATTATTCATTCATTCATTTAACCAGGCAGACTAGAATAACAATGTGGCAAAAATAAAAAGGCCTTTTGAAGATAAAGGGAGAGTAGAGAATAACAAAGCAATTACAATGGCCTCTTGAGCATTTAATTACATTGACATTAGGTAATAAATCTTTGGGTTTAAGATAGTGTCAATATATAAGATAGTTTTCTCAAAATCCCTCCTCGCATATGATTAAAGTTACATTTGGGTAGTGGTTCCCAAACTGGAGTACGCATACCCCTAGGGGATATGTGGAGCTACAGCAGGGGGTACTTGAGAGAAAAGAGAAAATGGAAAAATGTAAGAATAAATCATGGAAATGGATAAAACGTTAAAATGAATCTCCTCAGGAGGCACCAATTGCAACTATATTCTTCAAAAGGGGGGTTATGATTCATTCATTGCATCATATGCTATAGTTTTCTAAGCAAAATGTTGTAGTCAGGTAAAGGGGGTACTTAAGACAAAGTTTGAGAACTACTGCATTATTAGGGAATGCATTGGGTTTGTTTGCATTCACATTTTCACCTAAATAGATTGCATGTTTATTGTTTATTGTTGCCTAATTTAGAAGTTGGGTCTTTTACCTCCATAAAACCTTTGCAAAGTCAATTTTTATAGTTTTTTTTCCATTTTTTTTGTTTTACATCCATCCTTCAACATAACACATCACAATGATTTTGGGAGATGTGTTGTTGGACTGCCACCTGACTGGTTAGTTACTTATAACAGGTCATCTGGCTGGCTGGCTTGCTAGTTTGCTGCATGAACCCAAGTAGAATTTAATCTGTACACTAGGGATGGGGATTGAGACCTGGGAAGAACCTGTACCCTGGTAAATAATGTCTCAAAACCCCAAAATCAATAAGACCTGAGCTTATCGATATTGCTATCGAGACTACTAAATCCTGACTATAACGTAACATTATGTCTCGAGATGAGAGTCATGTCATTTCAAATCATTGATGTACAAACATACATCGATTGTCTAAAGTTTTTGAATTCAATTGAATTGCCTGCCAATTAGAGGTGGGGCAAAAATTGATACAGCAGCATACTATTGTGATATTTTGTGTGGCAATATATTGTATTGCATGAATGCCAAGTATCGCAATATTTTATTTATTATATAAATTATCAGGTGCATGCAAAATTTATGACAGGTTTTTATGAAAGTGTTGGTCATCAATCTGTCTACTTGACAATTTTGCTTCAATAAAATTGATTGAAGTGAGATGAACTGACTGGAAACTTTAACAGATGTTCACAAAGTTTTCCTTTGGGGACATAGAAAAATCAATAGTGGTATCGAATCGATTCGTGATTTTAATGATAGGGTTTGGTCGATTTCTGGTTTGCCCGGTCCGGTGTACAAGCTTAAACTGGGTTGATTTTATGCAAACCGACTGAACTGGCATTTGTCATTATGTCTGTAGCTCAGCTGGTCTCTGGTCAGCAGTCAGGGGCGGGTTGTGGCCAATATAAGGCCACATTTAGACGACAACAGTCTCTGCATAAAACAACAAACTGTCGTTACATTCTTGATAAAGACTCAGATCATTAAGCAGTCTCAAAAATGGTATCAATATCAATAAAAATGTACGATCCCTAGTACTGTACAAACGGCATCAAACTAGGGATGCCTTTTTTCACAAGTCATTTTGAGGTGTCAAAGCAGGGTAAACGGGTGTAACTAATACAATTAATGATGGTTCCATTCCATCATGGTATGCATGCAGCATGCAACACCATGCCCTGTGACTAGAACACCTAAATGGAATAGAACCGTCACTAATGTTATTAGTTACACCTGTGTTTATGCAGCATTTCCTTGGGTCTTTAAAAAGTCTAAAATCCAATAATATGAATTTTAGGCCCTAACATTTCCTAAATTCGACTATATAAAATGTCAATACATTTTTGCCCAATTCATTTTCTGTTGATCGATTAATCGTGGCAGCTCTAGTGACGTTACAGATCACTGCATTTCGATAAATGTTTTTTAGAGATTTGAAGGGTGGTGTTGGTCGCATCTAACACGATACACCCTTGGAGAGGTTATTGTGCCAAGCTCCGTTAAAAGTCTTGCAATTTAACGTGTCATTGTCATTGACTGGTAAACATATTTTATAGATACATACTTGATAGAACATAGCTTAAGAAAAGTCGCCCGGCATCCCGGTCGAGTGTAGTATGCTGTGTTTGCACCGGGATTGGCCTGAAGATCCAAACTCCGGCCAGCCAGGAAACTAGAGGCCATCTTACGAAGCAACACCTCTGAATTACTGCATCACGCTGCACCTGTCTGTCGCATCACACTGCACCTGTCTGTCGCATCATGCTGCACCTGTCTGTCGCATCACGCTGCACCTGTCGCATCACACTGCACCTGTCTGTCGCATCACGCTGCTGGTGGCTGCTTGCCATCTACTTTGCTTGGCTTGTCTATAGCACGGTATTACAATATTGCGGTTATTGTGACAGTAAGAAAGTAGCACTATTAATTTGCACTAGTTTACTGACTACACTGTCGTTTCCCATAACGTTAGTCACAAGAAATGTGGAGAAAGAATCACTTTTTGGGAGACAATCGCTTCATGGTGATCACTGTTCAGCTGCAGCTGTAACGTTAATCACACTGGTCAGTTTTCACTTTTTTGGCAGAACACCGGACCTTGTAATCCGTGGATTCACGTTAGTGTAACAGTGATCATAAAGTAAAATGGATGATACTGGACAATGGACATGTATTGGAATTAAGCCTTCGCTTGGGTTGTTTCACAACATTGTCCGCTCCGAAGCGCAAATGCCATCCATCCAACCATCGGAGATGCTGTCTGAGGTAGGCTTTACGTTAGCTTAGCGTCACCTCACCTAATATCAGTCAGTCAGTCAGTCCCTCTCCTCGCATGGTCCAGGTAACGCTTTCTCCATGCAAAAATGCAAACGTTATGTGTGAACAGCCCCACACACAGATTACCCCTGCGCCGTCATTACCATAGTAATCACACAGACCCCCCCCCCGCGCGAGTACTCGAGCACTCGTTCATAATAGAAGGAGAGTACTCGACTATTTAAATTGCTTAAAATGCCCATCCCTACTATTTAGCTGGCGCTTATGGAAACCTTGTCAGGGAGTTCCCCAAACTTCTGAGTAGCCAGACATTTAGAAAAAGTAGCCGGACAGGGGTTTTTGCATCAAACATGTATCATGAGAGTGTGACAATTGAAATGATACAAATTACCATTCTTATAAAGGCCCAATGCTCAATTTAATTATAAATAAAAGATTATCCATATCGCAAAACACAAACATGCAATAACTGTTTGTTTCCCACAGGATTTGGAGAGATTGTGGTGGGTGAACCTTGGATCCTTTCTAGGGGGTCCGGGGGAAAGATTTTTTTTTTTTTACATTTAAAGTAAAATCCGTGAATCTGGTGCACTTTGAGAGCAAAATTAAGAGGCTAGATGATGTATCAAGAAACAATACACATTAATATCCTCTTTACTGTGCTATGGCTTTACAATGATGAAAAAATAAACTTCTCCCTTACAGGTGAGGTCAATATAATACCATAGTATATGGTAAAATACTGTTATACTAAGATCACTTCTAGGGAAGAGCTCAAGTAGTTAGCCAATAGGAATGAGCCTGTGGCGGGTTGTAAAGTTGTATTTCAGCACTTCCTAGATCTACAGAGTTGCTACGCTAATAAAAAGACTTGATTATAGTTCAGTTTGTCTCATGCTGCATCTTCTTTGAATACACGACAAAACAAGCTACAAACATGCCTATACAACACAAGCCAACCACAAATCATGCGGTTGCGCAAAAAGTTGGCCACAGCTTGCCACATAGTAGTGTTAAACACTGGAAACGCGTTTAGCAGAGAGAGAGAAAATATGTGTTCAATGTCTTGTTCACTCGTCTTCAGCAAGCTAGCATTAACTTTAGCTTAGCCCAAAGCCTAACGGTTGCAGTTTGAAGGGCGTTTTTGGAAATGATGCAGCCTTCACATGCTAAGACCAAGGAGGGAGAGTGAAAGATTGACCAGAGCCGCAAGGACACCGCACATTAAGCTTCTGGCATACTCTTCGCGCCCAGCCAAGCGCATAGGGCGCGTGGCGATTATGACATCATCGCACGGGGCGTGTCGGGGGGCGAGGCCTGAGCGCAGCGCCGCGCGTCCATGGAGATTTTTCTATCAGCGCATCAGGTTTTGCTGCCTGTGCCTGTGAGATCTCCGTGATAGGCTATCAGTGGATATCTGCTGTGATTGAGTCCTCACCGTCGTAAAGTCGCCTTTGAAGCATGGCGTTCAATTATAATGAACTAGTTGTGTGGCTTAGCCTTCCCAAATGTTGAGGGTCGTTTTTTAGAATTGAATACATAGAATTGGGAATGTTACATTCAATTTCATTCAGACTGCCTGGAGGAGCGAGCTGAGCACTGAGTATGTTCTGTTTTGGCCCGCGCAGAGTCCGTGCGCCCTCCTCGGAGCCCCGCCTCCAGCGCGTGCGCGAAGAGTATGCCAGAAGCTTTAGAGCTTGGAGGCTTGGTCGTTTTTGTAAAGTCAATAACATCTAAATGAATGAACATTGACAACAGCATTATTAACAGTATAATCGCTAATTTAGTAAGATATTTCATCTTTCAAAAGCTGAATCACAGCATGTTATTTACTTAGCTTACCTCCCGGGCTCATGTCATGTTATGACAGCGAAGGATCATGAATGAGAGGCGACGAAAAAAGTGCACTTTCATCTGCGCTTCATGCAACAACACGTGTCGATTGTGTGTGTGTGTGTGTGTTTGTGTGTGTGTGTGTGTTACTGGCTTCGCTCAGATTTAATACCTTGTTCAGTGAATACAGCCTAACCTGATGCTGCCAGATGGACGGTTTAGCTCCACATTGCATTTCACTAAACCAGTCGATCTGGGAATGCAGTAACCCGACCCGCTGACGGAGGCGGGCACTTTGTCCAAGCTACTTGGCAGGTGATTGGATGACCCATCTGTCTATCACCGCTGGTGCGTGTTAACTTCAACCAATCAGATCGTCATGCCTCTGAAGCGACCGGAGGAAGGTGCCTGATCTCCATGGTATTCATTGATTGAGTGAGTCCTCACCGTCCTCATTGTCGTAAAGTCGCCTTTGAAGCATGACATTAGATTATAACAAACTAGTTGTGTGGCTTAGCCTTCCCAAATGTTGAGGGTCGTTTTTTAGAATGTAATACATAGAATTGGGAACGTTCCATTCAATTTCATTCAGACTGCCTGTCACTTCCACGGCGGCAGCCATGTTGACGAGTGAAAAGAACTACAAAGACCATGTACCCACTACTTGCCCAGACGAGCCTAAGCCCGCCTAAGGCTGCCGCTGATTCGTCGAGCCAGCATGGTTCGGCCAATCATCTTAACTGCCTGTGCATGACAAGATGGATTACGTCGAGAGAATCTCTTTTGATCTCGCGAGGTTATCCATCTTGCAAGCAAGGTTAAATACAGCCTGCCTCATCTCCAAAAATTCAATCTATAATAGTAGTCGGTCAGACAAATGCCAATAGGTGGAGATTTGACCCCCGACCGGCACTTGGGGATCTCCCGGAGTTATGAGCCATGTACATGAAGATTAACATTACAACACTTTTAGTCTCGCTGGCCACCCTCCCCTCCCTACCGAGAGGAGTCTGGCGCCGCAGGTCTCCATAGTGGGATTGCGTTGGGCGGCGCATAGCGGCAGTGCCCTTGGAAAGTAGTTTCCAACAATCCAACTTGCCGTTTTCAACGTGTAGCAACGAGCTAGCGTGTAGGTTTCTGCCGTTAGCTTGCTAGCTAGTTAGCATTGTTGTTTTCACTGAGGCGGCAGGGCACTATTTACAGTGACACACAGGGAGGAGGGAGCGTGGGGGATGGGTTTACCCAGGCTAGCTCTGATTGACGTGGTCAGAGCCAATGACAGAGCTTGTAATAAGCCAGGAGCGGACATCTGGCAGCAACTGAAACAGTCGCTCCAATGGGGAGTAGCTGTAGAGCAGGGGAGGGCTTATCCCAGTTTCCTGTTTCCGTGGCGCCAGACTCCCCTCACGGTAGGGAGGGGAGGCTGGCCAGCCAGACTACAACACTTGAAACTATATTTGCACAAAGCCTTTCCCTGTTGGTCTCCACAATGTTAGCCGTCCATGGTGCTCGCCACTCAGTGTCATCAGATCAGTCGGGTCTCAGTCCCTTGAAGAAACAAACAATGATACATGTTCTTAATCAATAATAGGGTTGTCAATAGTATCGCTAAGTATCAATACTAAACATTTGAAATACAATACTCATTCGCCACAGGTATCGATAGTATTGTAAGTATCAATACTAACTATTTTAAACAGATACAATACTCTTTTGCAATAGTATGGATATACCAGCAGTGCTTTCTCTTAATGAAAAATCAAACATACTACTGCTTTTTCCCTCCCTATCATTGGTGGGTATCTGTTGCTTCAGCAAGCTAAAAGTGTTCTGATAGGCTGATGACTAGAGCAGGGGTAATCTGTGTAAATTGAAAGTTTTGAATGAGTTTTATCGGGCCTAGATTACAATTTACGGCCAATCGTAAAAAGTGTCTGTATGTTCATCTGTCTTAGTTTATTTTATGCCTCTTGATGTGTTGTTGAAAGTGGTATCGAAAATAGTATCGATATTTTCTTGGGTATCTGTATTAAAGTTAGAAATTCTAGTGACCCTAATCAATCATCACTGTTCAGGGGTGCAAACTTGTCACCTTTTGGCAAAATTCGCCGTTTTGAATCCAAAATAGGTGATTTGTGTGATTTGTGTAGATCCGCTGACTTCTGTGTTGTCAAAAACAGATTCACGCTGATCATCAGTGTGTGTGCCACAGCGCGCTGTCAATCTCTCCCCCCACATCATGCACACACAAAGGCAGGCATCTTCTCCGGCTGATAACTAAAGAACGGAAAATGATATCAATAAACTTTTTTTTGCTGATGATAGAAGAGAGTCTCATCGTTCTTTGGGCGTGTTCGGTGTTTACATAGTAATATCACACAATATTCTGTGGGCCTCGAGAAATAACTGAAAACGCTCTGAAACTCTGGCACTGGGAGCATCCGTTTTCCAAAAGTGGCTGGCACTCAATGAGCTAAGGTTGAAAACCACTGCTATAACACGTATATATACCCCCATCGGAGTATGTGTCAATGTGTGTTACACTCGGGGTTTACATTTCATTTCATTTTATTTTGTCCAATATTCAAATATTCCAGAATTGCGTGTTGTGTTAAAAATAAATATAATTTCCATCTAACAAAAAGGAAGTGATGGTGGCTTTTCCGTCACTTTCCTTTTCCGCGTCCATTTCGGCTATTCACTAATGACGTTAAAACTGCATAGAAGACGTCAACTCGTCTTACAACAACAGTGGAAAATGACTGGAAAGTCGCGGCGCAAGTTGCTATTTAGACTGTAAACAGTGGAGCACGGATGCGGAAAAGGAAGTGACGTCGCAGGAGAGGCGCGCTGTACAGGAAGCTGGGAAAAATGGTAGGGCTGTCCCAGAGTCCATTTTTCAAATAAAAATAGACTCTGACTTCCCAGATTGCTAAACGTTAAGTTTGGTTACCTGCTAAAATCCCGGGTGACGGTGACGCTATTGTGACGGTGGCTCGCTCTTCTTGACCCTGGGTTCCCACGGTCATGGAAACACTGGAAAAGTCATGGAATTTAAAAATCTAATTTTCCAGGCCTAAAAAAGTAATGAAATTGGTAAAATCCTTGAAAGCTTTGGAAAAGTCATGGAATTTTGTTGTGTGTAATTCAATTGTTACAGTAATCTTCCATGATATCCTTCCACGTAATGTAACATAATGGCAAATTTATTTTCTGTAGCTGTTGACATAACGTGCCCTTATATTTGTTGATTTGAGTAATTCTCGTATTTTATATTGTTTTTATGGAATGTTTGTTTTATTTTAATAGAGTACCCCAGGGATGACATATTTTTGTTGGCTTACCGAGAAGTCCCTGCGCTGCTGACCTTATTTCATGCATTTCACCAAAATTCCCATACAGAAGTCCCATTGCCCTTTATACCTACGAGCTGGAAGTGTTAGCAGCCATGTTTTCCGGACTCATTCCTGCGGTACACTATTCACCTTATGTAGCCCCGCCCACTTGACCCGTTTGTGTTATGACTTCCTGTTCAAAACGCCGGCTGTTTTACCTGCTCAAACCAGAGATCATCTCTGGTCAAAGTTAGTGGGACTCACTGGAAGCAGACTGATCAAACTAGAGATCATCTCTGGTCAAAGTTAGTGGGACTCACTGGAAGCAGACTGCGGAGATAAGCTCTGCCACAGGAAGTGTAAACACAATCGGTTCCAATTGTGCTTCCTGTTAGTCTCTCAAGCCAGACTGTCTCTTCTACATAAGGTGAATAAATAGCTTCCATGTAATGTGACACTGACTCTCAAGCACTAAAATCCAATTAAGAGGTGTGTCCTATTTGTCCAGTGTAGTAATAATTTCTGGTATTGATTCAGAGTCACTGCCTTTGGTTCACATAACCAACTGGGAACTCGCTTGGGAAACTGTTTAAAAGGGGCAGGCACTTTCAAAAAAATACCTGGCACGTGATTGGATGAACCATCCGTCTATGACGTCTATCACAGGCTAGCTTCTTCCGGTCATCACACTTTAAATCCCGCCCGTAGCTGCCTCTGGGTGCTGATTGGTGCAAACCACTGATGGTTCAGATTCAAACCAATAGATTGGAGCGTGGCAAGATGGTTTTGTCATGTGATTGTGTGTGTGAACCAGCTGCCTCACAAGGTTATAGCATCCCCTCCAGAAAGATATAGTCTATACCAGCGGTGCCCAAATTCTTCCCTATCCACCTTATTTTGAATGCCCCGCTGTAAAGTAATTATGGGTGCAAGGTCCGGTTTAGAACGTGACTGATTGCACATTTCGTCATTAAAACTCTGACGCTGGGGGAAAAAAGTTGCCTTTTCACAATAAATACAGCGCGGGGGGGGGGGGGGGGGGGGGGAGGAGAAGCACCCATATTTCATGGCATCTAGAAATAAGGTGGATAAGGGCCAAAAGATAATCTGGATGAGGGCAGTGAAATTACATTACATTAAAATGCATTGCAATGTATCGACAATTTACATTCTAATTATAAAATAAATTTTCAAAATAATACAAAAGCTACTGTTTAACCTGTTTAACGGTAATTTTTGTTAATGAGATTTAGAGTTGGTATAAAAACAGCCTATTTAAAAGGGAAACACACTTTTCTGACAAAAAGTGCATGCAACCCAAGGTGCATGATAGACCTAACCATACCCATACAACCCATTCTCATTCAGTTATTTAGCCCCTGACAAGCTACTATGTTGACATGGTTGGTAACACTGGATTCCTTCGATCTTCTAGTTTCATATAAGTATCAGCACACTTTCAAAGACCACAGCTTTGAAAGACATGATTAATGTCAGCGTTTTTTTGTTTTGTCAAACCCATGGCAGGCAGAAACATACTGAACGTGGTCCAAACAGCGCTGCACGCTGGCACAATGCTTAATGTTTTGAATGATTTGGCATCTTCTATTACTGTCAACACTGTCAACAACAGTATTGTTGTATTGTAATAATATGCCATAAAGGTTTATTGAAATTTTGGGAGAAGCAGAAAAAAAAAATCTGACAGGCCCGCCAGGCCTGTAGAATGGTAGGGGAAACACTGCTATCCAACTTTTTTAGGGCCCTTCAAATGTAAACAAACTTTTTAATTTTTTTACATCTTATAGGTAGTTTACACTACAATATATTTACCCCGATTTTACACATGATTTCCAGTCGGGCACAGTCTATCTTTGTTTACTCTAGTCTGCAGTTGTTGTGGGCAGTTGTGCCAGTCGGTACCAAAATCTGTTAGTGTATACTTGGGTACAGATTCTACTCGTCAGGTGTAAACTGCCTCCCGACGCCAGTTGGAGCCACGACCATTATATATACATGTTTGAATTTCCAAGCCGATTCTGGACGCAATCTTATAGTGTACATTGGTCAACGACTCAACTCAACTCATCAACTGAACTGCATGTCGATCCCGTCAATATCCAATGAAAAACTATGAGGCAAAGGCAGTCAAATAGCTCGTCATTCTTCATACAATAGATATTTGGGAGGAAGAAGGCGGAAGTCTCCCCTGTCATAATTAAAGGGCAGGAGGTAGAAATAGTCCAGTCCTACAAGTATCTCGGTGTCCACCTGGACAGTAAGCTGGACTGGAAGAAGAACACAGATTCTGTGTTCAAGAAGGCCCATTCTGGACTTTTCCACTTGAGGAAGCTTAGATCGTTCAACATCAGCAGGTCACTTCTTCATGTGTTCTACCAAGGTATCCTAGCTAGTGTCCTTTTCTATGCTGTGCTCTGCTGGGGGGGCAGCCTCACTGTCATGGACAAAAATAGGATCAACAAAATGATTAAAAAGGCTGGCTCAGTGATTGGCCTTCCCCCTGATTCCTTGGAGATCACTATAGCCAAGAGAACAAGGAGAAATTTGAACTCTATTCTTTCTTTTGAAGGCCATCCTTTGTATAATGTATTTAATGCCCTGCGTAGTTCGTTTAGTGATAGGCTTTTGATGCCTCGGTGCTCTACTGAGCGATTTAGAAGATCCTTTGTTCCTGCTTCTGTAAAATTCTTTAATGAACACTGCTAGCTCTGCATTGTGAGGCTCTCTCTTGTTAGGGGTTCAAGCCCTGAAGGGGCTGAAACCCTATTGTTTTTGTGCCAGTTTATTATTATTATTCTTCTTCTTCTTGTTCATCTGCCCCGACGCAAATTCCCGTGAGTTGGTAAATGTTAGAGACCTGAAATTTGGCCCAATGACAGATATTGTTGGCTGGTAGCTGCTCAAGAAAGATTTTTCGAATCGGCCTGAAGGTGGCCCTATAATCGAAGGTTTTACGTTAAAGGCCATAACTTCCACGCCGTTGGTCCGATTTTCAAACTTTTTTTCCGTCTGGAAAATTTTTGAGATATTTGGAAAAGTTTGGAAAACACATTTTTGACATCTCCTCCTAGACCGTTGGACCGATTTGCACCAAAATCGCCAGGAAGCATTTATGGAGCAAGCTCTACAATCGTGCCTTTTGGATTTTTGGGGCCGTTGTGCAGAATGCACGGCAGGGCCCTTACATTCCACTCTGTCGCCCAGACCATTTTAGCACGGATTCAGGCAATGTAATGTCTTTCCGCTTTCCAGTCCGGTAGGTGGCGGTAATGCACCTCTGGCTAATATTGTGGCTAGCTCGTTCAGAGAGTTCCACAAGAGCCGTCGTCGGACATTTCACCGTCTGGTGCCTCTCTCGATCCGACTAGGAATTTATTGATTCGATTTTTGAGGAGTTGACATGTATCGTCTTTTTTGTCCTAATGTAAAGCAGCTGTGAATGTGACAGCATTCGGTTGCGGCTGCTCCTGTCCTATTCCAACAACTCAACTTGTTGAGAAGAAGAATGCAAAGAGTCGCATTTGGAAATATCAGTCCCCAAAGTCCCATCTGCAAAAAGTGTGAAAGGGAGTTCCAAACCAAACTGGGTAGCACATCCAATCTCGCCAAGCAGCTGAAAGACAGGCACCCAGACCTGTTCAAATAATTCAAGGTGGGTTACTTCTTTCAAACGGTGTAAAATAACACGTTTAACAACATATCAAACAGACCTTATCCTGTCACATTCGTTTTTGAGATAGCTGGCAATGCATTGTGTAATTGTGTAACCAAAAAACGTTTGCGCTCACGTTAACGTCTTTTGTAATGGAATCATTATGAGACCCGGCTAATACCTGGTACAGCGTTAGCTAGCATAGTGTAACACGTGTGCATGCAATGTTTGTAATGGAAACATTATGGGACACGGCTAATAGCCGGACTTAGCCATAGTTCAACATGGCATCAAAATAAATACAAGCTTCTTTCGGGTGAAACATGTCCGTGAATTAAAACTAGCTACATAAAATTGCTTGCACTCTACATGTGTGTATGTGCAGTTGTCTTTATCATCTCTTTATTTTAGTAAATCTCACTGACGTTACTTTCCATTTAACAGTATGCGAGAGATGAAGATGAAGAGGAAGGCACAAGTCGCGGAGCCCAAAAGACCACCCAGCAGACAATTCCTGATGTTTTTGAAAAGCAGAGGAAATATGACTCGCATGAAGCAAGAAAGTGTGATAGGGCATTGGCAGAATTCCTATGCATCGATCAAATACCAATATACACCGTTGAAAAAAAGGATTCCAGCAATTCTGTGAAATAAATTAAATTATAATATTTAATATAATAATCAAATTAAATACTTGAGGGCTACATGCCACTGGTGTTGCACTGTCTGTACTCACTGCCATACAGTTGAATGTAAGAAGAAGTAAGCAGAAGCACATTGTTTTGTTTTAAAGTTGAAGGCTACATGCCATTTGTTCATTGAAAATGGTTGCATACTTTAATAAAGGAGAATATGTTCAAGAAATATCAGTCTGTTTTTTTTACCGTGGTACGGAAATTGGTACAACGGCCCTATGCCAGGTTTCGACCTGGCCTTGTTGAAATCTACTTTCGTTTCACTTCACTTTTGGAAAACGGATGCTCCCAGTGCCAGCCCTTTCAGAGCGTTTTCAGTGATTTCTCGAGTCCCACAGAATATTGTGTGATATTACTATGTAAACACCAAACACGCCCAACGAACGATGAGACTCTATTGTATCATCAGCAAAAAAAAGTTTATTGATATCATTTTCCGTTCTTTAGTTATCAGCCGGAGAAGATAGGTTGTTTTCACCAAAAACAGACGTTTCAAACTAGAAGCTGAGATAATTAGCCTTTTGTGAAATGAAGCATTTCAAGCACATCACTGACTCTGAAGCTAATATTTTCTGATGTAGTGACACCTCAAAAACAATGTCCTTCAATAAAACAGCGAAAACAAAGGAATTTTGTTTGGCAAAATAATATTTTTTAGCTGCAACCAGCAGCGCTGGCCCCTGCGTGCGCAGACCCTACACCTTGCTGGTCTTGATTTACTGCTGGTGGGCATCAGATATTCTAGCTTGTGTTTGGCAATCTGTCCATCGAGCCTGCTGTCACAACACCAACACTGTTGTATGCTGCCCTGCGTGCCCCACCCCCCTCAACTGCACACTCCTCCGTGGGAGTGTCTCTGGTGGCTCTCTGCTGCGTTTGCTCTGCACTGAAAAGTGCGCTACGCCCAGCTTTTTCACAGCGTTCCGCCGTTTTTGTCGCTGGCTTCCAGCTGAGAATAATGTAACTTTTCAGAAAGACGCTGGTGTCGGCAACTAATCATGTGGAGGGGCTCAATTGTGGCAGCAGATTGGCTGCTGTCCACAGGCACAGCTAACGTTATGCTTCATGCATATCGATGCATACCGATGCGGTTTCCGTTTCCCCATGACTTCTTCTCTGTTTTTGCCTCACCTTTCTCTAATCTGGAGAGCACTGTCGCCACCTAATGGGTCCGTAAAATAGCTTATACACATTCGACATCCACCATATTTTTACAGGAGATGGATCAGGCTTTGATCCACGTCCCACCGTCAAAAAACGCAATTGACGACTTTAGTCGTCATTGGCACTCTACGTTACTATTTGAATTGACGACGATAGTCGTCATTGGCACTCAATGAGTTAAGGAATCTTCACGAAAGTTGCTGGAGATCTTCGGAGACCATCCCAGACCATGCGTGTCAAATTTTGTGTAATTCGACCAAAAGGGGGCGCCATAAACGCCAGAAAAGGGCGTGGCCTAACACAAAAAAGGCTGTAACTCCACACCTGTTTGTCCAATGATCACGAAACTTGTCAGATATATCAAGGAGGATGTCCTAGACAAAATCAGAAGTGTTTTTATCATATGAGAAAGTGGGTGGTGTCTATGGTGTAAGCATGTAATAGCCGTAAATCAAGTCCATTTGCATCATCAGTTGCAAACTTCTCAGCTTCATCTGGAATGGCAATTCTGGCATGCTATTTTGCAATTTGACCAAAAGGGGGCGCCACAGATCTGAAAAGTGGGCGTGGCCTAACACAAAATAAGCTATAACTTCACACCCGTTTGTAACTCCCAGGCTGTTTCTCCAATTTTCAAGCTACTTTTTTCCCACATGTTCACCTGAACGTGCTCTACAAATTTGCCTCAAGGACTATTAGGTGTTCAATTTGCGCAAGGCTTGAACCCCTGCCATTGCCGCTTGCGGCTATATCTACTGTTATTGTTATTGTGCTGTATGTTACTGTTTCCTGCTTGTGTATCTGTACTCGCTCTGGTGGCAAACCATGTTTCCTCTCGGGGATTAAGAATAAACACCATACCATACCATATTTCTGATACCAAGGCACTAGTGCTGCACAATGAATCTAATCGCAATCGCGATGTCAGCACGTGCGATTACATAACCACAAAAGGGTGCGATTATTTTATTTTTTTCAACGTCTTTTTGTGTGTGTGTGCCGCCTCTAACATTAAACACGACGCAGGAAGCACGTTTCTCTGCCATCACACTGGGCATCGACACTAGCGGGTTACTTCTCCCATGCACTCCCGCAAATAAGTAATGTTATGTGCAGCAAGGTTCACAAACACAACAACTTACCGAGAGGGAGAGACAGAACATCCATGATCGCTAACAGCTAGCTATGCTAATAACTAGCCGTTCAGAAAAGCATGTAAACAGCTGTGTGATTAGTGAGAAAGTCAGTAAAATAAGGAGAGAGCTGCAGGTGCTTATGCAGAACTAGTGCATGTTTAAGTGCACAGTGGGTAATGACCCGCTGTGATGAAGAATATAGTGAGATGAACAAGGTTGATAGCAGAGAAGCAGCAGCAGCACCTCCAGGCTTCTAGCTAGCCTGTCACATGACGCCTTCATGGTCCCTCGATAAAGTCTGCAGATGCACGTTACCTCGCCTCTCTCTCAAAGAGTCAGGTGAGTGTGGCATTTAAGGCCATCTGTCGCTACAAAAGAAATAAACGGGGTGTATCATTGTATTACTGGACAGACATTTAACTAACTTTGTAGTCTGAGCAGTGTAGGAAATTTAAAAAATATTTTGGGGCAAAGTTTGCCCCCACGGTCTAAAAAATGGGGGCATTCACACAATTTGGGGGGCACTTAAAAAAAATTAATTACTGCATAAAGTTGCTAAAGGGTAGTGTGAACAAAAGTTTGTGTGAGTGTGTTCTTCGTCATCTTTATAGAATTATAGAAATCTTGCGGCCAATTTTTGCCCCTGGATCATGGTTTTTAGGGGCATTCTGACATTTCTTGGGGGCATTTTTGCCCTTGCCCCAGGCTAAATTCCTACACTGAGTCTGAGCCATCTTCTATGTGCTGTAACACAGTGCTGCAGTTTCTATTTTTCGGGTGTTTCTTTTTTACATGTTTGGGACAGGCACATGTCTATAGACGGTTTTCAAAAGTTGCAACCCCACAGCACTTCCTTTTTCTCAGCAGCTTCTTCTGTGTTTTATGGCGGTTGGCATCCTTAAATGTTGCATTACCTGAATTGTATCAGCTTCACAGCTAACTATTTACAGTGTCCACTTTCTTAGCTGTTCAGGGGAAAACACTGACATAGCCTACTTCTATTTCTATTTCTTATTTTTGCTATACGTTTAAATGTAAAGATAGGCCTATGCGTGCAATAACATACTGATAGTCAGCTTTACTCTGTAACATGTAGCTTTTATTAGCCTCTCAGGCTAGCTCCAGACCAGACAACAACGCTTCCTACTACCCAGCGTGTGCACGTCTTTCCGACAGCTGTGGTTGTTATGGCAACTATCAACAACAACAACAACAACAACAACAACTACTACTAACTACTACAAGACATGAAGACCGAAATAGGCTACGTTGTTACTGTGTCTGTCGGAGACACGGCCTAACGTTAACATTTAATATGAGCCGAATATCAGCCTACACTCAGCTATCTATACAGGCAGGGCCCGAAATTAGAGCCCGCCAATGGCGGGCATATTTTAGCTTTGGCGAGTTAGATTTGGCATCTGTCCGCCACGTGGCGGGTCGCAAAATAGTCGTCATGTAATATTAAAACTGTGTGTAGCCGCCTGTGTCCACCTAGCGTATTTTTCCGACTGTTAAACGCTGGGAGTGCGCTGGGGAGTGCTGATCCCAGCGCACAATATACAAGGAAGCAGTCTGAAACTAAGGTTAGTTCAGATACTGAACTAACGTTAGTGCGTTCAGTGCGTAACATGAGTGCTTCCTGAGGCTGTTTCATTCTAGCTCTCCCGTATAGGCTACCAAACGTGACTGGAATGAAATGCAGTCGTCAATTTAGCGGAGGTAAATTGACAGCCTAACGTCGGGTGAATCAATAAATGAATCAATCAATCGCTCGCACTTGTTGCCGACACTCGTATGATACAGTATAGAATGACGTAAAAGTCACATTGAAGTCTGATATGGGCCAGATGTCTGTTCACACCGAAGTCACAAAAACAAAAAGATTCGAATCTGATGTTTTTCCACGTTAGAAAGTAGCCCAGGTCAAAAAGTCACTTTTAAGCCTGACCTGAGTCACTCAGGGGGGAAAAGATCAGATTCGAGCACTAAGGTTTGCTGTGTGAACGTAGCCTAACAACCCAGCATCTAACAGTTTGCACCATATCCATTCACGATTCATTTGAATTCAGGGGCCGCCCGTATGGAGTAACGTCATATATGGATTACATGCAGCTAGCAGTTAAATCTCTCATCTTGTTCTCTCTCTGATATAAAAAGCATTATGACCCGCTGTGAGTCGGAAAATAAGCTATTTACAAGACATAAATGCAGGCATTTCACATGCCCTGTTTTCCTTGTTATATACCTGATATCAGGTCGCAGTTCAAACTGATTCTCTTTTCTGCTGATGCTAATCAAACCAAAGTTGTCAGGGTGACTTAAACATTATATTCTTTGGCACATGCACCTGAAGCGACCATGTACAGCCTGAAGCGTTGCTCCCATCTGCGCCAATTTTCACCGAGATGTCCATGTTTACGTTAGCTCACAATGCTAATCTTGAGCTAGCTTGTCATGTTACTTTGCCTGGCATGCATAACTCTGCTCTTCTGACATCATCTTGTGGTTTTGTACTCTTCTAGTAAATATGACTCCGAGTGCGCATGGTCACTTAACTCTAAACAATATAATAATTGTCACGGAAACAAGGCTAGACTATTATTTATGTCTATGGGCTAGACATAACTTTGGCTTTACTGAGGCAGGCATGAGTAATCGAACCCAGAGCATTACTCTAACAGGCCAACCTAACAGAGCACCGAGTACTCGATCAAATCCACCGCAGTTCTTGCTACTTGCAGTTTGTGACAACAAGCCTCATGTGTTTCTCTCGTGATCAGCGCGTATCACGGGTCTTCTCAGACCCACTCGGGTATTACACATAATGATAAACAGACCCGGGACCCGTGGTGATAGAATAGGACCCAACCATCCCGACCCGGACACACGTGACGTGACCATAATAAAATGTGGCCCCGTACGGGTCTCGGGTCGGGTCTCTGATTGGTTACACATCGAGTAATAGCCTATCATTGGCCTCTGGGAATCGATGCAGAATCGTCCACATCGCGATGCATCTTATAATCGATTATTTTTGACAGCCCTAATACCGACTGACTGCAGTAACAACAAGCACATTAGATTCAAGTTTCTACCTTGTTTAGTCAAAAGGATATGTACATAAATACATTTCAGCTCGCTGGTGGCGGCCATCTTGGATTTGAGGCATTATCATACATTTTTGAGCTGGGCATACAGCAGACTTGAACTCGGCACCCTTCAATACCCCTAAAAAACATGTATGCCATAAATTAACATGATTTGCCTTCAGCACTTTAAATAAGCACATTTTCAGAAATTCTGCCTAGTCTATATGTCTCACTTCAGGTCTGTCCTTATTCTGTGTGTGTGTGTGTGTGTGGTCCCCCCACCTGTCCTTGCTAGGGCTCTATTTCTGGGTGTCACACTGAACCTGACTCTGTCTCGCCTGGCAACAGTGTGTGTGTGTGTCTCTCTCTGTGCGCGCGTGTGTGTGGTCATTCCAGTCTTAAGCACAGCTGGACCAAAGCTGTTTATATGGAGCAGTTATAGCACCAGAATAATGACCAAAGCAAACCCTTCCCTAGAACAGGGAGCAGGGATGGAGCTAATGTTGGCAGCCTTAATGGAGGTAACATGTTGCTATGGGACATATGTGTTCAGTTGGGAGTCGATGCTAAACACACCATTAGTGCTTTTGGCCCCAGAAAATCTGTAATGTGTTGAGTTGCTGTGGAAGTAGAAGTTCAGGGAATCCAAAAGTCTGAAAAAAGAATCTTTAAAATGATCAAAATTGAAGACCTTAAAAAGTATTGAAAAATCCAGTTATCTTGTCTCGTGTTTTTCACCATAGGATTAATTGTATGTCCACACTTAATCAAGAACAGGGTTAGTAGTACTCATCTGCATCATTAGTTTCTGCCCGTTTATAGATTCACACAGTTTCAGTCAGAAATAGATTGGTTGACAGCTTTGTAAATTTAGTAAAAAAAAAAAATTGGTATTAAATTAAAAAACAACAATAAAAAAAGTCTTAAAACTGTCTTTCTGAAAAGCTGTAGAGACCAGATAGCAACTGGTAATGCATGTATATTTTATAACTGGAGAAAACTTTTGTGAGCATGTCTGGCAGCTGTGCAGTTTTGTTTCTCAACTATCTTTGATTAAATGAAATGTTTTTTGCTGTGTCGGAGCTTGAGACATATTGTCTCTTGCAGAGTGATGGACTGCTGGCCTGAATCGTCTCAGTACTGCTGTTAGTACTGAGTCTCCCACAGCCCAACACATGGACCAACAGGCTGTTTTTGGAGCCATGGGGTGGGGGTGGGTGCCAAGGGTGATGGGTCTCCAGTGACACCTTAGTTAACTTTAAGTAGCAGACATATGTGACTGGTTGCTGGGTAGATTCCCGCCAGACTGTCTGTTTATGTGCCTACTGCCTAAATGCATCCAGAGATGAGTTCCCTGCATCAAAACACAGAGCAGTACACGGTCAAGGAGGTCATCACCTCACAGTAGTGCTAACATTGACAAGTTAAAGTCGAGCTGAACCCAAAAATGACTTTTCTTTTCTTTTAGTTCAAATACCTGGGTATGCAGTGCACCTATTTAATAAATGTATGCCAAAAAAAAATCACGAAAATCTAATTTCTTTAGTTTTTCAAACTTTTGCACATCAAAAATTCATTTTTCAAGATTTCATTCATAACAGTAATCTACAGTTTGCTGACGTCACCTAGTACTATCAAAATTCTACCTAATTTCTACCAATCATATCACGACATGGCAGCTGTCAATCAAATCTTCATTTCAGGATAATTTTCTCCTCCAAATGAAGGAGAAAATGGCGCCTAGTGCCTGCCTGTCATCTGGCAGAATTCCTATCCCATAAACTAACTACTAACTTGGTCAATTGTATGTTGATCTACACAATAAAGAAAACGGTAATTTCTAAGAATGCAAAGAAATGTAACTGGCTCGTTAAAACTTGCATTCCAGGAATATTATTTACCGCAATAGCGATAATGGTGCGCGCCGAATACCACATAGGTTACGCTAAAACCACGCCCTGTGTCCACCTACGCAGCAGTCAAGTGCCGGGATTGGCCAGGCGCTCATGCTCATGTTGGGCTCTCTATTACAGGGACACCATTCCTGTGAGAAGCAACAACACCAACAACTACAGCGAGGCTGCAATGAGGATATTGAAAGACAAAATCCTACATCGCACCAAAGCATACAATGTATTTTAATGTTATTTGACTTTCTGACCACCCGCCTCAGTGCTTATTATGAGGCCAGAATAACAGATGCTGCCCTTGGCCATTGGGAAGGCTAACCCTTTACTTTTGGTTTTATTTATTGTGTATGATTCAACTTTTTATCTATGATTTTATATTATTGCATGTTTTTGTAGATTGTTGGGACTTCACTGGCCTGGAACAAACGGCTGGACTGGGGGTGGGGGGGATAAGCTAGGCCTGTGCTGTAGCCTATTGTATTTTTAAGTGGGATTCAAAATAACGCCAGAGAGCCTGGTTGTCAGGGGTCGCACCTCGGAGATTCCAGGCCGACGGGCTCCACTCTCCGCTCGGCAACACAAAGGCAGCTGGCTGCCTGCGGCTTGCCCAGCTCCACTCAGCCACTAACCTCGCGTCACCAGGCTCTTCCCGAGGACAGTGCCACAACACGCTGAATCCCACTCAATTTGGAGGCGGAACACGCCAGGATTGGCCAAAGCCCAATCCAGTCCCCAGAATTGTCAAATAAAATCATCGACATGCTGCTATGACCCGCCTCTCAACCTGTCATCTCAGACAAGTTATGTTTTCAGTCTGAAACGGACTCCAACCCACGCGCCGAACGGGTTCAGTTCGACTTTAAAGGTGTCTTGTGTGTGTGACATAGCACAAAATCATGTCTGATGATATTCTGCCTTAGGGTTGTCAAAAGTATCGATAGTATCGAGAGAAAAAAGTCAATACAAAAAATTTGAAACGGATACAATACTCATTTGCAACAGGTATCGATAGTATATCGATAAGTCTCAATACAAAAAATTTGAAACGCATACAATACTCATTTGCAAATGTATCAATATCTGCGTTCTCTTAAAGGTCCCATTCCGTGCAAAAGCTGTTTTTACTTGTAAATGCATATATACTGCTGTCATCCCTCCCTGTAATGAGTGGTCACAAGCTCAGAACTGCCACAGTTGGATTTGTCCCTATCCAGCTTCCCCCTGCAGTCTCCATCAAGCCACACCCCCAAACGCTCTGTTCCCCCAGACGGGGTATCGGGACGTCACGATGGTCCTCAAGCATACTGCGCGGGTCTCTCTCACACAAGCTATCTGCACCATTTTGTCTATAGCCACAAAATTAACACTTCTAACTGGAGCGACGCCAACTGTACGTGATCCAGCAACTGCGGAGGTGCATTCGGTAAGTCTAGGCATTTTGAGATGTCCTCTTTAGCGTAGCAACGTTAAGTTAGCGATAGCGTTAGTTGTGGACACAACCCAGCGTGCTGGTCCACAGACGCTAATCTGATTGGCCGCTGGGAGCCTGGGGCGGGCTCTCCCTCAGCGGCCAATGGGAACTGTTCTGAATATATTATAGAAACGGACCATTCTTGGGACGCAACGAGATGAGGAAGGGACAACTCCGTCACAACAAACGGGGTTGCTATATTTTCGACAAATTAATCCAGAATCATGTTTTATGGACCAGAGACGCACGTTTTTAAGAGGTTACAGCTGTACGAATTGGGACCTTTAATGAAAAATCATTGGTGGGTATCTTTTGCTTTAACAAGTTCAAAGTATTCTGATAGGCTGATGATGACTAGGGCTGGCACGGATCAGAAAACCCACGGTTCGGATCGTGTGACGGATTTTGAGCCACGGGTCACGGATTTTTCGGATCCGCAAAAAAATAAAAAATAAAATAAAATCTCAGATTTTTTCTCTCAAAATTAGATTTTCGATTTCGATTCGAATTTGTAATACTATTATACTTCTCTAACCATTTGTTGCCCTGCACAGCTCAAAACATATTTTTTTCTCATAATTGACACAATTTATGCGTTTACTCTGAAGGCAGAACAACCCAACTTCCTGTTTTAGCGTGGTGCTGCTATGCCTAACTTCCTCCCTGTTGCTTGCTAACCTGCAGTCACTTGACACGGGTACAGACAGGTTGAGTCTGGAAACATCTACTGTAACATAACGTAACGTTAAGCTACTCTATGGCCCCACGTGTTGTTTTGTTGTTAGGTGTCCTAAAGGCAACATTTCACCGTTTGTGAAAAGTGTGTGTGTGTTGTGGCTCTCGTTATCTTGTGCAGCCCGCAACACGCTGCTCGCATTCCTGTGCTTTTTCAGAGGTGTTGAAATAAGTTGTCATGCTGTCTTTAGATCTTTAGTAGCCACAAGTAGGGATGGGTACCGTTCACATTTGAACCGATACTGGTACCTGGGATTTGGTACGGTACACAAAACGGTACCATTTTCGGTACTTTACATAACAAAAATAATTACAGTTGTAAAAAAAAAAAAAAAAGTCCAAACTTCTCAGAGAGAGCGGTTGGTATTCACTAAAGCCTTCATATCTCAGGCTCTGTAACACATAAGCTATTTTCACACATGAACTCCGGATCAGGTGAGGGTTGCTCCCCACTGAGCCTGCCCCGGATGATACGTGAAGTGTACCCTTTCACACATAAGGCATGTTGCATTCACACATGAGTAGCACCTCCGCAGAGTTTGTACAGTAGAGAGGGGGCGGGCGGCGGGGGTGGGGGAATTTGGGCATGAAGATTTGGGCAATCTTCACAAACGCTGTGTAAACGTTAAATCAAAGACATGAACGCAACCAGATCCAGATACCCTACCTAGCGATGTCCAATACTGGGAAGCGGGACGACCCTCGCGTCCAAAAATGCTTATTAAATGTGTGTGCTGTGCGAAGCAGACATGAAATCGGATCAGAGCCATGAGCCTTTCAATCCAGCAATCCAGCAACATGTTGGCTGTCGCACACGGAGCAGGTTTGAGCTTCATTTGGAAACCAAATGGCATGATGTGTTTTTTGCTCGCTCATTCACATCGACTATTTATATAATAATAATCTGTCACGATGTCTCTGTCCTCATGCACTCACGAGCTGACTACTTACTTCACGGAGCTCTGGAGGGGGGGGGGGGGACAATACGCTTCTGCGACTACGGCTGGGGCTACACTTCCCTCCGTCTAGGAGGAGGCTCCGCGGGAGCGCGCATGAGCCACAAAAATCTGTTCACACATGACAGCCATCCGCATGGCCTCTAGATAATGTGTGAAAGCAGCTATAGAAACATAAAATAAAAAGCATTTGAGAGCTTAACCCTTTGGCTTTTCGTATTATATTTGCCCTAATGTTCATTAAAACAATTCTTTATCTTTAACCCAAAAAAATTAAAAGATTCTAATGCATTTTAAGAAATGTTAATAAAGATTATGGCAAATGTAACCCTTCCAAATAAAAAGCCACGGCTTTAAGCTCTCAAATGCCTTTTATTTCATGTTGATAGCTACTATAGAGGCTGAGGAAATATGTTCTGTTGAACCCTTCACAATTACTGCAGCAAGAGTAACGTTAGCGATCTCTGTTTTGCAGTCGTCGTGAAGACAGTGAAAAGCCCCGTTATCTAACAACCACAACAGCAGTGAAACAACTTATCCAGCGAACGCTAGCTAATTAAATAATGTTACCTGATGTTGTAGAAGTCGATGCGTTCCGTCATCATCGTCCACCAAGACTTCAGCTAACGTGACAGCTGAGGAGGTGCTGCTAACGTTAGCTGCGGTGCGGTGTCTGCTTCATTCACCCTCAGCCTATCTAAGACGTTAAAGTCTTCAGCATTTAGCTAAATATATCTTGTGTTTGACCATGCTTCCTCAAGTTTGAGGTGTTTCCCTGCCCAGCTTTGCAATTCACATCACAAATGCTGCAACCAGTGTTGTCTGAGTCTATCTTGGTAAAGTGTAGCCACATTTTTGGACCGCTTTGGTTTGATGATGTTTGCTTTCAGGTGTGTGACGTACTGACGTAACGCGCTCTCGCGTGTTGCCTTAAGGTTCCGTCGGAATTTCTATTTTACCCACTCTCTTTCTATTACTCAGATGCGTTCAAGTACCAAAATGTGGTACCGTTGGTTTTCATGTGAACTGGTACTCGGTAGTACCGCCCCCTTTCGGTCGGTGCCTGTAAAAGTACCGAGTTCGGTACGCATCCCTAGCCACAAGCCACCGCGGACGACTGACGTTCCGATTGTCTCCAGGAGGGTCTGAAAAGTTGATCGAGTTGGATGCAGCCAAGTTTGTGAGGCAGCCAGTGTTGTGACTGTGAGCGTCCAAGCTAACACAGCAGCGGAGAGGAGCTGACTGACTGGACCATTGAGGACAGCTGAGGATTCTTTTTTATATTCTTCTTATATTTTATATTATATTATATATATTTATACGATGTAACCGGCAGGCGCGGACTGCATAATCGGGCACGTCGGGCCGTTGCCCGGTGGCCTGGCCTGGCCTGCAATTTATTTTATTTTTTTTTTTATTAAAGCTGGGTTAAAGTTTTTCGCTGGCATCGAGTTTACATACAAAGTCAATGCAAACGAGCGATTGAGCGTATATTCGCCCGGGAGAAAAATCGCTGGGCGTCCGAGCGGCAGAGACAGAGCGATAGGGAGAAAATACGCTCGTCGCCCCAGATGAAATATCCCAACTCGAGCGAAATTACGCTGGCATCAGTCGCTCGCTGTTCAACGCTGATTGGCTGCCGTGTTAGAGCGAGTCAAGGATCACAGTGGCTTGGAACAAACCGCTGGTTTATTGTGTGGCAACAAACCGCATTGACAGGCTGACAGCTGACATGAAGTGAGGTCTGTACTACCGGTATGGACCTCGCGTTAGGAGCACGCTGATAGGCTTAGCTTGTAAACAATGACGGGGGCTCGTAGTGGACAAACAGCATGACATTGCGTAACGTTATATCCCCCACATGTCCGTCAATTCGTGTGCCTGTTGATGAGCGATTTAAACAGAGCGACAGAGCGATTCCAAAGGGTTGAATCAAGCGACAGAGCGAAAAATAAATATCTCGGTGTGAACACAGCTTAACCAAAATTAACTTTGAATATATTCGAACATTTTGCGGGGCAATTTAAGTTTGTTCGAACTTTATTTTGGGAAAAAGTGACAGCTCTACTCACCACCACGGTGTCCGCCTGTTGCTGAATCTCTTGTGTTATTTCCATCAGTCTTTTGTGTTGCTGCCTTCGCCTCTGGTGAAATAAAATCGATCTCCTTGCTCAGCCTTAAAGGGGCCATATTATGCATTTCATAATTTTGTATCTGTACTGACAGTGTACAAGACACACAAAGTATACATTATACAATACAGTACAACATACGCCAACGCCGCAGTAATAAAACTAAATCACAGCATAACATACACCACAGCATACTAGTACCCGGCACCGGGTGTAGCGATGGTTATACATAGCGCTGGTACTGCTGTTGTAGCCTTACCTATCTTGCAGGTGACGGTTTTATTTGCTCAGGTAAAATATTATTACTATTTCCAAACTATGAGTCCGCCATGTTTGTAGAGTGAATGCTCTGCTACTTTGGCAGTCAACCCCCCCCCCCCCCCGGTGGCATATCTGCTGTACTGCACTGCACTATGGAAACAGGGAAAACCAAGAATGACGACTAGTCGACTACTATGCACAGTGTCGACTAGTGGTTTTACTAGTCGACTAGTTGGTGAATGCCCTAGTAGACAGACAGGAAAGGTGGAGAGAGAGAGAGGGGATGACATGCGGCAAAGGACCACGGGTCGGATTCAAACCCGGGTTGGCCACACGAAGGACTAAGCCTTTGTGGCACGCATTATACCAGGTGAGCCACTGGGACGCCCCTTGTATGGCTATGGCAGTCTTATTGATGTATCTTTTGATACACTAAGTATATGGATGGAGTTAAAGATGAAAGGATGGCCACTAATCAGGGAAAGACAAGTTTGGGGTCCCCTGCTGGAATGGCCTCCGCCACCCGACCAAAGATAAGCGGTTGAAGATGGATGGATGAATTTGAGTATTCCAGTGGATCATGTCAGTGAGTATTGTTTGAAGCAGGTAATGGAAAATATTCCAAACACGGACACATTTCCCAAACCCGAAAGGGGACAACTGGCTTTTCATTTCAGCCAACGGAGGCTAGTGTTGTGGAATTACTTTAGACATGTCTTAAACTGGTTTTATGCTTAATGGGTCGCCGCAGTGGCCGTCCTGTCGGCGCAGCTCGGCGGAGGGGGGCGTGCAGCTCCTCGGAAATGTGACTCCGCGGCATCGACGTGACGTGACCAGAACGAGAGCTGTGATTGGCCGTTGCCTTGGGCCGCGCCCATATCCGCTGACGTACTTGTTGTGAGGAATGAGGAAATGCCATTTCCTCATGTAACAGTTCTTGTCCCTCATCTAGCAAAGCCTTCTGCAGGCTCACCTGAATGAGTTTTGAAATGGAGGGACAATAAAATGTCCGCCCACCGACATGATTGCAAGTTCTTGGTAAACGACATGATAACGTCATTTGTAATGGAAATGAGTGTACCACAAGCCACCTAGTGTTTTGGACGTGTACCGCAGCCAACGTGCCGAGTTACGTTCGAGTATGCACAGTCTCACTGTCGCCGCTAGTCGGTGGCAAGGCTCCAAGTCGAGTCTGCGCAGAACCCTGTCAGCGCCTTAACAGTCTACACGTAAAATTTCACATGAATACATGGTCATTAAAATGTCCAAATAGTTTAGGAAAGTGATTTTGCTGAGACAAAGCCATGGGGGCAAGCTTGGGCAACACTCGACAATCGATTGCTAATGCCTTAGCTGCATTGTTTACGAGAAATGAAATGAAGAAGTAAGTAGGCTACACTGAGCCATGTTTTGACCACATTTCTTGACCCATGTGGTAAACTTTGATTTCTAACTGTTAGTTTTTAGTCATTTCAAGTAATGTGTTGTGTTGAGATCTAGGCCTATTTACATTCAATAAAAACAGGATTGGCGATTCTATTCATGTGCTGATACAATCGTTTGAGAGTGAAACCGCAGTCAAATGTTTTTCAGCTTAATTGTTTCCCACGGTAACATGCTTGACTTTTAAATTGATAGGTTTGTTAGATTAGAATGTAATCCATGAACCATTTTAGATTTAAAGCATGAAATATTCCTGTTGAACTATGAAGCTTTTTTGTAAAAATATATATATATTTCTTTTTTCCTGAAAACTTTTCGCAGACCCCCTGGCAAAGTTCCACGGACCCCCATTTGAGAACCACTGGTCTACTGAACATAATGGCATTCCATTGACTTTTAATTGCATTTCATTGACTTTATCATGGGCCGTTCACTGTACTATGTAAACAGCGGTGCTCTGAGCAGCACTCTGAGTATGAACACCTCGACCCGAGCGGGGAGTGCGCTCCCGGTTTGCGGAGCTCCGGCTCGCGCTGCCTTCCTGGAGTATGTCCTAAGCTTTAGCCTCCTTGCTAGAGCATCCGGCATCCGCCTCTCATGCCGTAGGTTCCCGATTCGAGCCATCCATGACATTTAGAGAGTCACTTTCATCATTCGCTGTCTTCTCTATGTCGATTTGGCTGTTGTGCAGCATGCAGGTAGCAGCAGGGTTCCCACGGGCATGGAAAACCTGGAAAAGTAAAGGAATTTAAATGTAATTTTCCAGACCTGCAAAATCATGGAATTTGTAAAGTCCCTTAAAGTTTGGGAAAAATCATTGTGTTTTATCTATCTATCTATCTATCTATCTATCTATCTATCTATCTATCTATCTATCTATCTATCTATCTATCTCTCCATCTCTCTCTCTCTCTATATATATATATCTATCTATCTATCTATCTATCAATCTACCGGTATCTATCTCATATTGATTCAGACATTACATGGAAATTCTGTTATGGATCCTTGAAAAGTTTTTAAATTGTATCCATGAAAAGGTGTGGGAACCCTATGACAACAGCAACAACATTCCCAGTGGCTGCCAGCTAGTCTTCTCTTTCTGTCTCTCCCTCTTTTCCCTCTGTCATTTCTACATTCTGTCTCTCTGGCTCCGCCCAGCGGTATGAAGGAGTGGAGTTTCTCCTGCCCCCGCCCCCTCTCTACCTCTGCCCCCCCCCCCCCCCCCCCCTTCCTCTCTCTCTCCTGCTCGCTGTAAGCACCCTGCAGTGGCAGCATGGTAATTCAGCTCCTCTATCTTCCCTCCGCATCATGTTTACCTAGCAACAAGCATCACCCGCGGCCGGCCCTCCCATTGGTCACTTGAAAACGCACCGGGGACCAATGGCAGGGCTGTTGCCATGGTACAGTGTGTAGTTGCCGGGTGGAATTTTGCTGCAAGGCACGTGAGTCTCCCGGAGTCTGCTCTGCTGTTGTAATCTCCACTGTCTGAGCGCGAGCACAGCTGAACGTGATTTAGTGGAAGCCAGTCAGTTTCGGAGGGAAACACTGACGTTTATTCACATGTATATTCACTAATATAGCCACAGCACTGCGTTTCAGCACAGTCACTATACAAGCCCGACAGAGAGAGAGAACGCTGCAGGAAGGCAATGGGAAACTGCTGCTTCTAATCGTAAAGCCAGTTTAAGTCCAATGTTAAGAAGCTGCTATTCTGGCCATGCAATATGCTGTGTCACTCCCTAAGATCCAGTATGGAAGCAGGTTTTTAGTTTACAATGAGGTTATAACACAACGAAAGAAACACAAACATTTAATAAAATAGACAAATAAAACCTTGAATAAATTGACTGAATGCTTTTCTCATGATTTTATGTTTCATGATAACTTTCAGTGCAAATGAGCTTTAAAAGGCATGGAGTGCATAAATATTTATTGCCAGAGCACTATAAATTTGAATGAGTTTATAACTGCAATTACAGCTGTCCTGGGAGAATGGATGTGTCTGTGGGGGGAGGGGGTGGCCCTATCTAAATCCAAGGTAACTTGTTTGTGAAGCTTAGTTGAATATTCCAATACACAGTTTGAAATTCACGTTTGCAATCTTGTGCGCCTGTGACCCCCTTTTGGACCGATGCAAGATTGATACACAAGGTGTTCCTGTGTCAAATGTTTGTAATGAAATGTCTTGTTAAAACATGACACTGTGAGGCGTTCTGCCAATGACTTCTTACATCATCATCAGAGATGGAAAGGTTTGTGTGTTATCTGTTGTAACCGCTCACATAATGTGTGTTACCTGCTGTAACACCACTCACATAATGTGTGTTACCTGCTGTAACACCACTCACATGTGTTACCTGTTGTAACCGCTCACATAATGTGTTACCTGCTGTAACACCACTCACATGTGTTACCTGTTGTAACCGCTCACATAATGTGTTACCTGCTGTAACACCACTCACATGTGTTACCTGTTGTAACCGCTCACATAATGTGTTACCTGCTGTAACACCACTCACATGTGTTACCTGTTGTAACCGCTCACATAATGTGCATTACCTGCTGTAACACCACTCACATGTGTTACCTGTTGTAACCGCTCACATAATGTGTTACCTGCTGTAACACCACTCACATGTGTTACCTGTTGTAACCGCTCACATAATGTGCATTACCTGCTGTAACACCACTCACATGTGTTACCTGTTGTAACCGCTCACATAATGTGCATTACCTGCTGTAACACCACTCACATGTGTTACCTGTTGTAACCGCTCACATAATGTGCATTACCTGCTGTAACACCACTCACATGTGTTACCTGTTGTAACCGCTCACATAATGTGCATTACCTGCTGTAACACCACTCACATGTGTTACCTGTTGTAACCGCTCACATAATGTGTTACCTGCTGTAACACCACTCACATGTGTTACCTGTTGTAACCGCTCACATAATGTGCATTACCTGCTGTAACACCACTCACATGTGTTACCTGTTGTAACCGCTCACATAATGTGTTACCTGCTGTAACACCACTCACATGTGTTACCTGTTGTAACCGCTCACATAATGTGCATTACCCGCTGTAACACCACTCACATGTGTTACCTGTTGTAACCGCTCACATAATGTGCATTACCTGCTGTAACACCACTCACATGTGTTACCTGTTGTAACCGCTCACATAATGTGCATTACCTGCTGTAACACCACTCACATGTGTTACCTGTTGTAACCGCTCACATAATGTGTTACATGAGCCGTTTTCCCACATGCGTACCGGAAAATTACCTGTAAGTCAATATCGGACATTTCCCTTCACACTTCGGCTCGCGCATGTGGGAATCTATCAGCGAATTTGCCAGTATGTTGGGGGGGGGGGGGGGGGCGGGGGGGAGGGGGGAGCTTATTTGGGGGGTCGGCAAAACTCGAAATAACTTCGCTTGTCAGTTGTCACACAATAAATCACACTCGTTTGACTTAAGAGCAGCGTCAAGCCGCCAGCGTAATAAACACAGCCGATTAACCCCCTCCCCTCTCTGCTCGAGAGCAGCAGCCAGGGACAGACAGCGAGAAAGGCTTGCAAGCTGCTCAACGCTTGTATGTATGTAGAGAAAGCAAAATGCACAAGCGAAATCTGGAAGTAGTTTGCTTTGATGTGCGCGAATGATTAGATGATGCACTTTGAAGAAGTTGGGATCCGTGTCTGAGAGAAATAGTTGCTGGTTCGATGTTTATCCGTTCACCTGCGTTGAAGCACTTTTTACAGACTGGCTGCGTTTGATGTGTCCGGGGTTGCCTTCGGAAATCAGCAAGCTGACATACTGCTGTTATTAGGCTATCACAAGATCATTTCGCCAGTTTGCTTTAATGTGCGCGAATGATTAGATTATGCCCGCTGGAACATTAAGCAACGTGTGTAGGCTACTCCTCGCCCATGATTGAAGGACCGCTGTCGCGGAAAATGACTGGACCCGTTTCCACTTGCGTCTCCTTAAAAGCATACCGCTCTTCTGACTGGCTAGAGACTGGTGAAATGTCGGGGACGACGGGGTCGCGCTTATACCGGCACGGCGCCTTTCTCACATGCAGGCATTAGACCACGTACCGGTCATTTTGCGGTACAAAGCGCATGTGGGAAAAGGGCTCTGCTGTAACACCACTCACATGTGTTACCTGTTGTAACCGCTCACATAATGTGTTACCTGCTGTAACACCACTCACATGTGTTACCTGCTGTAACACCACTCACATGTGTTACCTGCTGTAACACCACTCACATGTGTTACCTGTTGTAACCGCTCACATAATGTGTTACCTGCTGTAACACCACTCACATGTGTTACCTGTTGTAACCGCTCACATAATGTGTGTTACCTGCTGTAACACCACTCACATGTGTTACCTGTTGTAACCGCTCACATAATGTGTTACCTGCTGTAACACCACTCACATGTGTTACCTGTTGTAACCGCTCACATAATGTGTTACCTGCTGTAACACCACTCACATGTGTTACCTGTTGTAACCGCTCACATAATGTGTTACCTGCTGTAACACCACTCACATGTGTTACCTGTTGTAACCGCTCACATAATGTGTTACCTGCTGTAACACCACTCACATGTGTTACCTGTTGTAACCGCTCACATAATGTGTTACCCACTGTAACACCACTCACATGTGTTACCTGTTGTAACCGCTCACATAATGTGTTACCTGCTGTAACACCACTCACATGTGTTACCTGTTGTAACCGCTCACATAATGTGTTACCTGCTGTAACACCACTCACATGTGTTACCTGTTGTAACCGCTCACATAATGTGTTACCTGCTGTAACACCACTCACATGTGTTACCTGTTGTAACCGCTCACATAATGTGTTACCTGCTGTAACACCACTCACATGTGTTACCTGTTGTAACCGCTCACATAATGTGTTACCCGCTGTAACACCACTCACATGTGTTACCTGTTGTAACCGCTCACATAATGTGTTACCTGCTGTAACACCACTCACATGTGTTACCTGTTGTAACCGCTCACATAATGTGTTACCTGCTGTAACACCACTCACATGTGTTACCTGTTGTAACACCACTCACATGTGTTACCTGCTGTAACACCACTCACATGTGTTACCTGTTGTAACCGCTCACATAATGTGTGTTACCTGCTGTAACACCACTCACATGTGTTACCTGTTGTAACCGCTCACATAATGTGTGTTACCTGCTGTAACACCACTCACATGTGTTACCTGTTGTAACCGCTCACATAATGTGTTATCTGCTGTAACACCACTCAAATGTGTTACCTGTTGTAACCGCTCACATAATGTGTGTTACCTGCTGTAACACCACTCACATGTGTTACCTGTTGTAACCGCTCACATAATGTGTTATCTGCTGTAACACCACTCACATGTGTTACCTGTTGTAACCGCTCACATAATGTGTTACCTGCTGTAACACCACTCACATGTGTTACCTGTTGTAACCGCTCACATAATGTGTTACCTGCTGTAACACCACTCACATGTGTTACCTGTTGTAACCGCTCACATAATGTGTGTTACCTGCTGTAACACCACTCACATGTGTTACCTGTTGTAACCGCTCACATAATGTGTTACCTGCTGTAACACCACTCACATGTGTTACCTGTTGTAACCGCTCACATAATGTGTGTTACCTGCTGTAACACCACTCACATGTGTTACCTGTTGTAACCGCTCACATAATGTGTTATCTGCTGTAACACCACTCACATGTGTTACCTGTTGTAACCGCTCACATAATGTGTGTTACCTGCTGTAACACCACTCACATGTGTTACCTGTTGTAACCGCTCACATAATGTGTTACCTGCTGTAACACCACTCACATGTGTTACCTGTTGTAACCGCTCACATAATGTGTGTTACCTGCTGTAACACCACTCACATGTGTTACCTGTTGTAACCGCTCACATAATGTGTTACCTGCTGTAACACCACTCACATGTGTTACCTGTTGTAACCGCTCACATAATGTGTTACCTGCTGTAACACCACTCACATGTGTTACCTGTTGTAACCGCTCACATAATGTGTTATCTGCTGTAACACCACTCACATGTGTTACCTGTTGTAACACCACTCACATGTGTTACCTGTTGTAACACCACTCACATAATCAGTCATGTTGAGTACACACACCCTTACGGTTTTGCTAGAGAAAGTGCAGAGCAATTGTAGGTCATCTAGTCCTTTTGTGTGCTGTAGCCTACTGTATGCAAATCCCCCGTCTCCCCCCGCAACACACACACACACACACACACACACACACACACACACACACTGAGGTTATTGTGGGCTTTGCATGATGACAGTAGATCCGTAGGCAACTAGGGATGCACAATATTGGATCTTTTTGGCTGATATCCGATATGGCGATATAGAGAGCCAAATACACGCCCCCTTCCGGTTTAGGCATGTGAACCAAGGTATTTCATCTGCCATTCTTTTTCCATCTACATTTTGTAAAATGTATAAAAATAGTTTTACTTGGTTGTTTCGGGCCGGTGACGATATTTCATTTGAAAGACTTTATCGGCAGATACTGACGATGTGCTATACAGTAAACTCCACTTGTTTTTCCTCAGGAGTGCAGACACTAAGGGCATTCACGACTACTGCATGTTAGTAGTCACCGACTAGTTCCAAAAGTAGCTGAATAGTCACGGGATATTTTTCTCATCCAATGAAAATCATCAATTCACATATACACACTACACAGTGGGCTACTCTACTGAACGGGATGAATGACAGCATAGTTTAAGTCCATCTCCGTCTTTCTGTTTCTTGCCCAGCCCCCATCCTCTGCCCTCCTAGCCCCATCCTCTGCCCTCCTAGCCCCATCCTCTGCCCTCCTAGCCCCATCCTCTGCCCTCCTAGCCCCATCCTCTGCCCTCCTAGCCCCATCCTCTGCCCTCCTAGCCCCATCCTCTGCCCTCCTAGCCCCATCCTCTGCCCTCCTAGCCCCCATCCTCTGCCCCTCCTAGCCCCATCCTCTGCCCTCCTAGCCCCATCCTCTGCCCTCCTAGCCCCCATCCTCTGCCCCTCCTAGCCCCCATCCTCTGCCCCTCCTAGCCCCCATCCTCTGCCCTCCTAGCCCCCATTCTCTGCCCTCCTAGCCCCCATCCTCTGCCCCTCCTAGCCCCCATCCTCTGCCCTCCTAGCCCCCATCCTCTGCCCTCCTAGCCCCCATCCTCTGCCCTCCTAGCCCCTTCCTCTGCCCTCCTAGTTGTCACTGACTATGTTTACATGGATGGCAATAATCCAACTATTGACCTTCACCTAAATAAGACAATATCTGGATTAAGGTGTTTACAACAGAGTTGCTTATAGAATATCCCATCATATTCCGTTTATATGCTACAGAGCAGGCTTGGGAAGTAACTGATTACATGTAATCCAGTTACTGTAACCAGCATACAAAAAAGGTAACTAATCCCTTACAGTTACAGAACAAAGATGTAATCAAGTTTACAGTCACATACACGTATAGTAAAAATTGGGATTACAGGATTACAATTTAAAATGCATTTATTGTATATTGTGTATTTATCCAAGTGGCTGTGCACTGTAAAGGCCGTTTCACACAGATGCGGTGCGAATGCAGAGGCGGAATGTGGTACGAAATTCCGTGCGAATGTTCTGCATTGCAACCACAGTGGGTAAACCCTGTGTGGTCACTGGCAGTGGGTAAACCCTGTGTGGTCACTGGCAGTGGGTAAACCCTGTGTGGTCACTGGCAGTGGGTAAACCCTGTGTGGTCACTGGCAGTGGGTAAACCCTGTGTGGTCACTGGCAGTGGGTAAACCCTGTGTGGTCACTGGCAGTGGGTAAACCCTGTGTGGTCACTGGCAGTGGGTAAACCCTGTGTGGTCACTGGCAGTGGGTAAACCCTGTGTGGTCACTGGCAGTGGGTAAACCCTGTGTGGTCACTGGCAGTGGGTAAACCCTGTGTGGTCACTGGCAGTGGGTAAACCCTGTGTGGTCACTGGCAGTGGGTAAACCCTGTGTGGTCACTGGCAGTGGGTAAACCTTGTGTGGTCACTGGCAGTGGGTAAACCCTGTGTGGTCACTGGCAGTGGGTAAACGGTAAACCTAGGGATGGGGCCGATCCAATATCGGTATCGGGTGCCGATACTGACGTAATTCATGGTTCGGGTTTTGCCGATCCACGTGCCATGTGCTGCCGATCCAGTTTTTACATGGCTCGCGCTCGCGCTGAATGAGCCAAGTAACATGAGGCACGCCTCCGTTCCAGTCTCCAGAAATTCCATTCCACAGTTTGCAGATCGCTAGCCTGTAGCAGCAGCCAGGTCGGCCGCAGCACCCACTGTGGCTGGCTGTACACAGAGCTCAGCTGAGCCGACTCGTCACTTCGCTAACGTAATATGCCCGTGGCGTGGAGATATGAAATAGTAGATACACGGACAACTTCTCACTAATCCATCCAGCCCTCGTGTTGACCGCCGGAAGCCCACTCCGCATCCCGGAGTCACTCCTCGAGTGTCTCCTTTCAGCTTGTGTTGTCTGTCTCTTTGGCTGCTGTTTTCAGACAACGCAACGGAGCGTCCACCCCTCGGAACGACAGCTTTGCAAACATACGTTGCTGTCTTGATTTTTGGTGTTTCGAGAGAACATTCCAGAAGCAGAACAAACTTCCACCAGACAACACGAAGGCCAAAGGGATTACCGTGAAGCTGTCCGTGTAGCCCTGGCTGTTTGCTGAGGGCGTTTGCTCTCTCTCTCGCTCGCCCTCTCTGATGTCAGCATCAAATCATAGCAGTATTGTAACGTTAATGCCGGTAGCCTCACATAGCGACACACTCGTGGCTGTACTCATTTGCACAAAACATTCCAGTAAAAATAAAGACACACAAGACATATCTTGGCAAATCAATGTAGGCTATATTACTTTTCACGAATCAATTCAAATTGTTTTGGAAATATCTAATGAACCAATTGTTATTGTGGGATATTATGAACCAGGTACCTAACAGCTAATGTAATGAAAGAATTGATTACAAAACACTAAGTAATGTATCTTAGTAGGAGCCAGCTACAGGCAGACGGCCCTTATTTAAAGCAGCAATGCCTAAATAGTGCTGATTTGATTTAGAAGTAACCTCATTTGCCTTGTATATTTTTCTTCATTTAGTTTTTTGCAAGTTGTATTTTTCTTTCCTTTTTTCTTCAATTGGCCAAATTTTTGTCTGTACTGTATAGTCAAGAAAAAATAGCGCTGATATCGGAATAATATCGGTATCGGCAGATATCCAAATTCAAGATATCTGATTGGATCGGAACTGAAAAAAAGTGGATCGGTACATCCCTACCAATTAGTCTCGGCTCCCAGACGTTTGCTGAGCGACGCCAACAGCGCCACCTACACCAAACGTCTGGGAACATCATTGTCAAAATCTGTCTTTTCCAGGCCGGCGAGAACGGCCGGCAGCAGACACGCCTACATTTATTATTTTAATTTTATTTGGTAGCGGCAATGCAATGTTTCATAGTTCCAATACAGACCAAGAGAGCATGACACTGATGTGCTGCAAAGAGAGTTTATACCTGTTGTTTATTTTACAATTTTTTTCCTACCCGGAAGTGGTGCGCCCACTATTGTCCTCCGTAGTGAAACACGAACCGGAGAATTGTAACACAGAGAGAGCTTCACAGAGAAAATGGATGTCTCGAGAAATGTAACGTTATTTGAGTCAGTTTTATCTGATGTGTGCTCAATCCACAAGATTGGTGCAATTAGGGATTTACAGCGGCTTTGTTTAAAGATTTTAACACAGGACAAGAAAGACTTGCTGGCTTGTTTACCAACTGGTTACGGTAAAAGCTTTGTCTATTAAGCTTGGCCTACTGTCTGCGACTTGTTGTTGGCACAGGGACACCGCCCCCAGAATGTAGGCCCGCCCTCAAGACTTAGGATTGGTTCTGCGATGCAATGTTTCTTCTAACTCTGAAATTGTATCCACCCACTTTTAACAACTAGAGGTGGGGGGAGGTTCTCAGTCTCTACTGAGCGAAGCGGATAGAGACAGAGAACTGAGTGTAGTCGCCAATTTGCAAGCCGATTTGGTCCCACTCAGAAACCATAACACCTGCCGCTACCAAACTTAGTAGGTAGGTTCACAGTCACCTTTTAGTATGGTTGGAAAAATTACACTAGTTGACCACTAGGTGACACTATAACAGCCGTCTTTACGTTTTGGTCCATAACTTTTGAACCGTACCGAAGTTGAACCGTACCGTACCGAAGTTAGTTCAGGAGATATCGGCCGCAGAGATGTCTGCCTTCTCTTGAATACAATGGAACTGGATGGCACTTGGCTTGTAGTGCTCGCAGCACCAGAAAAATACATTTGAAAAACTCAACAGCATTGTCTCTTTCCAGAAATCATGACCCGGTTACTCAAGATAATGCACATACTTTGTTGTGAGCAGTTTCATGTAGAAACTATTTTCTTTTGCAGTCTCAGTCATGTAGGAACTAGGTAGCAGCAGTTCGGTCAAAAGAAAATAGTTCCTCCATGAAACTGCTCATAACAAGTTCTGTGCATTATCTGGAGTAACGGGGTCATGATTTCTGAAAAGAGACATTGCTGTTGAGTTTATCAAATGTATTTCTTATTTTGACCACAAGCCGAGTGCCATCCAGTTCCATTGTATTGGAGAGAAGGCAGAAACTCTGCCACTAGGGCTGGGACGGATCACGGATAATCCGTGACCCGTACGGATCAGCCCCCACGGTTCGGCACACGGTTCGGAACGTCTTGGTCCGCGGACCCCCCCCCCCCCCCCCCCCCGTTTCATTTAACGTTTAACGTTAGTGTATGAGAACGCCTGCAGCGCAGCCAGACACAGACAGGCATCATCATGGCAAGCACAAGTGAGCTTCCTCATCCCTTCGCTGTAAAGTCTCTCTGAAGGCTGTGGCTAGTGGCTACTAAAGACAGCAAACTTATTTCAACACCTCTGAAAAAGCACAGGAATGCGAGCAGCATGTTGCGCGCTGCACAAGATAGCACGAGCCACAACACGCACACACACACACACACACACACACACACACACGCGCGCACACGTTTCACGAACACATTATCACCGGACGGTGAAATGTTGCCTTGGACGCATAACAACAAAACAACACGTGGGGCCACCGAGTAGCATAACGTAGCATCAACGTTATGTTTCCAGACTCACCCGGTCTGGTCTGTAGCCTACCCGTGTCATGTGACTACGTTAGCAAGCAACAGGCAGGAAGTTAGGCGCAGTGCCACCTAAAACAGGAAGTTGGGTTGTTCAGTTGTGCCTTCAGAGTAAAAGCATAAATTGTGTCATGAGAAAAAAATATTTTTTGAGCTGTGCAGGGCAACAAATGGTTAGAGAAGTATAATAGTATTAAAAATTCAAATCGAAAATCTAATTTTGAGAGAAAAAATCTGATATAGCCTATTTATTTATTTTTTGCTGATCCGAAAAATCCGTGATCCGTGGCTAAAAATCCGTCACGCGATCCGATCCGTGGGTTTTCTGATCCGTCCCAGCCCTATCTGCCACTGATACCTCCAAAACTCAGGCAACTAACACAAAACGATATAGATGGATAAATAGCACTACAGGTGAGATGGGATATATGTATTTTGGATTTTAGGGTGAGCTGTTCCTTTAAAGACCCCCTAAAGTCATGTTTTAAGATGTATATAATATACTCTACTTTGAATAATAATAATTGATTGTGAAAACAGCCGTCTAGTGTCAAACTCTGCACAGACATCATTCTGCACAGTGCAAACAAACATCCACCAGAAGGAACAAGAATAAAAACTAATTTTTGACTTTAGGGTTTCTTTAAACTTCACCATTGGGCTATTTCAGTTACTGGAAGTAAATAATGTAGAATAATGACTGTTTCTCTGTTATTTCTCTACCTACAGTATATTACAAATAGGTCTATAGTCATGGAATTCTGGGCAAAATCATATCTGACAATATACATATTCTCAGATGGGGTGGTCCGTGACTCTAATGTGGACTAAATTAGGGGTCCTTGATATGATGAGGGCTGAGAATGACTGCTCTATCACATTGAAGTATTACCTCATAGAGTGAGGAAATAGTAATCATCAATGCATTTCAATTGGTCAGTTCATGGAATAAGAGTAAATTACTCCTGTTAACAGATTATGATCTCGCACTGTGCTCTGTTTATATTAATTTGTGTATGTATGCACAAAAAGTTGCTAATGGTGATTTGGTAGGATTTGTGACTCCTGCGACACAGTAGCCTATAGTTTATAAATATGGAATAACAGCTGAGATTTAGCCCAGAGAGATTGAAAACACTGAATAGTGTGTCTTGATTGGTCTTGATGCAACAGCAGGTTAGAGCATTGGTTCTCTGGTTTCTACCTTTGAGAGAGAGTTGTTCATGTGCTCAAATATTGATTTAATTTAGAGCCATATGAAATCCATTTTATTTTTTTCCAAATTAAAAATGTTCAGTTAAAAAATTTCTGGATTCTGTATTTTGCTTTTTACGCTCATTTTACCATCAGAAATTGTGTCTAATATGTGGGGATGAATAAATGTCCACAATTTAATAAGATATAACAAGTCAATTTACACAACAATGCACTATTTTTAACAAGTGCTTCAAGTCAGAAATACAGTAGAACATTTTATTCAATTTTTTTTTTATTTTTTTTTGTAAAGTGCTTTTAAGCTTCTCATTGTGTGCTTCAAGTAAAGAAAAAACAACTGTGAACAAAACATTCACTTTTTTCAACAGTGAGTTTTTTGAACATCAGAAAATGCTTCAAATGTAATTTTATTTTGACAGTTCTAACAGGAAGTGGTGGTGTTTATGTTTGCTAACTTGACATAGGTCAATGTGCAGCTGCTAGAGAAAGAAATGGTGTAAAACGTCATGTGTCAAGTGAATAAGAATACACAGCCACAAAAGATCATCATGTGCAAAAGTGGATATAACATGAACAACGCTGATAACAAGGTAACGTCTACGTCTGCGTCTACAAAGTATTTAAACAGTCAGTCAATTGAGCTAACGTGATCAAGACTGTCTGCAAGTAGCTAATGTTATAACGTTTTAAAAGAACAACATAACAGAATTAAATAGAATACGTAAGTAAGAAGGTCTATTGAGGCAATTATTCACAGCTAACGTTATGTAGGCTCCTTCACGCACACTTCACACAGGGTTATCGACATGTCCATATTATTGTCTCTGCACATGTCACTAACGCTATGCAGGGGGGGAATGCGCTCGTTAACTAACGTTACTGCAGAGTCCACTGTAAAGCCCGGGACATACTCCATGCGGGCAGCGAGAGGCGGAGCTCCGCAGACTGCATGCTCACCCTGCGCTGGGACAGAGGGGGTCATACTCAGAGTGCTGCTCAGAGTACTGCTGTTTACATACATATACAGTGAATGGCCCATGATAAAGTCAATTAAACTCAATTAAAAGTCAATGGAATGCCATTATTTTCAGTAGATTGTGGTTTCACTCTCAAACAATTGTATCAGCACATGAATAGAATCGCCAATCCTGTTTTTATGCCTCCGCCGGCGATAGCCAGGCCGGAGGCATTATGGATCCGGGTTGTCCGTCCGTACGTCCGTACGGCCGTCCGTCCGTCCGTACGATGTTTGTTAACGCGATATCTGAGGAACGCCTGGACGGAATTTCATCAAATTTGCCTCAAACATCGACTTAGACTCAAGGATGATTTGATTAGATTTTGGTGGTCAAAGGTCAAAGGTCAAGGTCACTGTGACCTCTCGAACGCCATTTTCAAGCTTGTTAACGCGATATCTCAGGAATGCCTTGACGGAATTTAATCAAACTTGTCTCAAACATCGACTTGGACTCAAGGATGAACTGATTAGATTTTGGTGGTCAAAGGTCAAAGGTCAAGGTCACTGTGACCTCTCGAATGCCATTTTCAAGCTTGTTAATGCGATATCTCAGGAATGCCTTGACGGAATTTAATCAAACTTGTCTCAAACATCGACTTGGACTCAAGGATGAACTGATTACATTTTGGTGGTCAAAGGTCAAGGTCACTGTGACCTCTCAAACGCCATTTTCCAGCTTGTTAACGCGATATCTCATGAATACCTTGAAGGAATTTCATCAAATTTGCCTCAAACATCTACTTAGACTCAAGGATGAACTGATTACATTTTGGTGGTCAAAAGTCAAAGGTCAAGGTCACTGTCACCTCTCGAATGCCATTTTCAAGCTTGTTAACGTGATATCTCAGGAATGCCTTGACGGAATTTAATCTAACTTGTCTCAAACATCGACTTGGACTCAAGGATGAACTGATTAAATTTTGCTGGTCAAAGGTCAAAGGTCATGGTCACTGACCTCTCAAACGCCATTTTCCAGCTTGTTAACGCGATATCTCACGAATGCCTTGACGGACTTTCATCAAATTTGCCTCAAACATCGCCTTAGACTCAAGGATGATCTGATTAGATTTTGGTGGTCAAAGGTCAAAGGTCAAGGTGAGCTCTCGAACGCCATTTTCAAGCTTGTTAACGCGATATCTCAGGAATGCCTTGACGGAATTTAATCAAACTTGTCTCAAACACCGACATGGACTCAAGGATGAACTGATTACATTTTGGTGGTCAAAGTTCAAGGTCGCTGTGATCTCTCACACACCCAATTTCCAAGCTCTGTAACGCAACATCACAGGAGCGCCTTGACGGAATCTCTTCCAATTTGCCTCAAATGGTGATTTGGACCCCAGAATGAACTAATGGCGGAGGCATAAGTCTTCGTTGCGGTCGTTCTAGTTATTGAATGTAAATAGGCCTAGATCTCAACACAACACATTACTTGAAATGACTAAAAACGAACAGTTAGAAATCAAAGTTTACCACATGGGTCAAGAAATGTGGTCAAAACATGGCTCAGTGTAGCCTACTTACTTCTTCATTTCATTTCTCGTTCTGTCTCTCCCATGGATCTATTGTCTCCCTGCAAAGCGGAGCGGCGCGCTGCTAGAAAACTCTGGCGACACGCGTTTACGGCTGCGGTGGCCTCGCCCCCACCGCGATTATGTCATATTGGCCGCACGGCCCTCGCATGGAGTATGTCCTTAACAAGGCCAAGGGCAGGCAGCTGTGTGTGAGGAAGATCCGGAGAGAGTGTGTGACGTCACCTTATTAACATCATTATATATTGAATTTCAGCCCAATTATGGCAAATTCTGCAGTATTCCACGTTTTACAGTAGATTCCATTTGTATTGGTCAATTCTGTCCGCGATTCCGTGAACGCGGATTTCATATGGCTCGAAATTGACAGGAATGCTATGAATTCAGTTGTACAGTCAATTTCCCTTTTAAAATATTATTTGCATAGGACATGGACATTGTATGGGATAAGGCTGTCCCAAACTCATTGAGTGCCAATGACGTCTAAAGACGTCAATTCAAATAGTAACGTAGAGTGCCATTGACGTCTAAAGACGTCAATTGCGTTTTTTGACGGTGGGACGTGGATCAAAGCCTGATGCATCTCCTGTAAAAATATGGGGGATGTTGAAGGTGTATAAGCTATTTTACAGACCCATTAGGTGGCGACAGTGCTCTCCGGATTAGAGAAAGATGAGGAAAAAACAGAGAAGAAGCCGTGGGGAAACGGAAACCGATGCATGCTGTAACGTTAGCTGTGCCTGTGAACAGCAGCCAATCTGCTCCCACAATTGAGCCTTTCTGTCTGTTGCGATAGTTTCTCCATATGATTAGTTGCCAGAAAAGGAGCACCCGACACCAGCGTCTTTCTGAAAAGTTAAATTATTCTCAGCTGGAAGCGCTTGGAGCCGGCGCACAAAAACGGCGGAGCGCTGTGAAAATATACGCTGGATGCAGCGCACTTTGAAACGTGCAGCAGAAAGTTCAGAGCAGCAGAGAGCCACCAGAGACACTCCCACGGAGGAGTTTGCAGTTGAGGGGGGTGGGGCACGCAGGGCACCATACAACACCGACCCAGACAGCAGGCTCGATGGACAGATTGGCAAACACAAGCTAGAATACCTGATGCCCACCAGCAGTAAATCAAGACCAGCAAGAAGGTGTAGGGTCTGCACACGCAGGGGCCAGCGCTGCTGGTTGCAGCTAAAAAATATTATTTTGCCATCAAAATTCCTTTGTTTTCGCTGTTTTATTGAAGGAAATTATTTTTGAGGTGTCACTACATCAGAAAATATTAGCTTCAGAGTCAGTGATGTGCTTGAAATGCTTCATTTCACAAAAGGCTCATTATCTCAGGTTCTAGTTTGAAACATCTGTTTTTGGTGAAACCAACCTATCTTCTACTGCTGATAACCAGGGGCGGACTGGGATCATAATTCAGGCCAAAATTTGGGCCGTTTGAAGCCCAATTTGGGCCGTTTGAAGCCCAATTTGGGCCATTTGAAGCCAGATTTGGGCCGTTTGATGCCCAATTTGGGTCATTTGAAGCCAGATTTGGGCCGTTTGAAGCCCAATTTGGGCCGTTTGAAGCCAGATTTGGGCCGTTGGAAGCCCAATTTGGGCCGAGTCCAATTTTACAATGAGATGCACCCACTTTAACCCTGAATAAAGTAATAAAACCACTAGTAAACCAGTAGGCGGCGCCTGGCCTGCTGTTCAGTGAGTGGCCTGACTGCGGGCACCAATTTTTTTTTTTTTTTTTTTTTTTTTTTTTTTCAGGCCAGGCATTTGCCCGACGTGCCCGATTATGCAGTCCACGCCTGCTGATAACTAAAGAACGGAAAATGATATCAATAAACTTGTTTTTGCTGATGATACAAGAGAGTCTCATCGTTCTTTGGGCGTGTTCGGTGTTTACATAGTAATATCACACAATATTCTGTGGGTCTTGAGAAATCACTGAAAACGCTCTGAAGGAATTTTTTTTTTTTTTTTTTTTTTTTTTTTTTGTGCCCGCAGTCAGGCCACTCACTGAACAGCAGGCCAGGCGCCGCCTACTGGTTTACTAGTGGTTTTATTACTTTATTAGTTAGTCTGAAGTAATAATTACACACCCATATCGGCCTGGCCTGCTTGGTATCTAATGCCCGGCCTGAATTATGATCCCAGTCCGCCCCTGTTTTTAACTATATCGCCCAGCCCTACTCATGATATATAATATACAGTCTCTAGTGTATGATTCAACTTTTCCCATGTTCTAATCTAGTGTAAAAAGCAAACAAACTGAAAAAAGAAAAGAAAAAAAGAAACAAAAATCGCAATAAATCGTAATATCGAATCGCAATAATCGTAGAATCGCAATACTTAAGAATCGCAATATATATCGAATCGGCACCCAAGTATCGTGATAGTATCGAATCGGGAGATAAGTGAATCGGCACAGCCCTACGTGGCAGCCAATGAGTTAATCTAACGGCTACTTTTTTGATTAGTCGATTAATCTAAGCTTCTTTTTTAAATATACTGAACCTCAAATTCTAAAGGATTGCTTACAGATGAATACATTTAGAATTAAATTACTGACATGACAAATCTGCATGGGATTAAAATCACTGACAACCTCTGCATTTATTACAAATCACTGGAAGCCGCCATGTACCACTAGTCCTGTGTGAATGCTGTTTTAAGAAATGGAAAGTAAGTGAATCTGAGAAACTCAGTGCAGTCAGTGTAAATAGTGTTGTAGGGTGGATTTTTGCTTCAAATGATAACAAACTGCCCAATGGTTTATGACTGCGCGTGTGTGTAGAGCTGTTCCCAGGCAGCCTTGTGCCTGATTTAGCTGGAACGGTCGGATAGCAACAGGAACAACTTTTAGCGTTGGTTGGTTTGTGATAGACAGGCCAGGCCTCTCTCTCCCTCTCTCTCAGGCCTCTCTCTCTCCGTCTCTCTCTGTGTGTGTGTGTGTGTGTGTGCGCTGTGGAATGTCACTTTATGGGCATGTGTCCCTCTCTCTCCCGGCTATCTCTCTTCCTCTGGCCTCCCCCCCCCCCTCTCTCCCCCTCTTGTGTGTAGCGGCCAATCCCCCCCTCTCTCCTCCCCCCTCTACCTGGCATCTTCTTCAAACTATTTCCGCGTCATTCCTGCCTCGCGCCGTTTGAAGAGACACGGGGAAACCAAGCCGACCGCCCCGCCCATAGACACGACCGCTGGCCAATCGCAGCGAGGGACGGGACTCGTTCTGGCCAATCGCGTCGCGGCTGCCATGGCGTTGGATAGCAACAGAGCCTAGGAGGGCGCGTGCTGGGGGAGGAGGAGAGGGGCTGCATGTGCGCGCGCTTTAGCACAGAAAAGTTGAAATAATTTTGAAGGACTGGAGGAACAAAACAAGCCTGGCTGTATTAAAGCCAGGGGGCTCATCTTTCTTTGCAAAAGTTTAGCCTTCTAAATGCTTCATATATTTCAGTTGACTTGCCACTTCAGGTCAGACATTACAAACGATAAAGCTCTGTCTGTGATCACAGTTTAGTAAGAGCCAGCCTCTTTATTTTTTAGATATAAATATACTGTGGAAAAAATATCTAAAGGATTTATCAATTGTATGTCTCCTCAATCTCTCTCTCTCATCTCAAACTGTTTGCAGTCGAACGCTATATTTTGTGGACCATTTGCAAGGTATTTAAGAATGGGATTCCGCTCGTCATAGTTGGTTAATTTCCAGACATGTACCGGTATATAGTTTTATACTGCATGTATTAAGTACTATAAAGTGTTTTAGAAAGGTAGTTGTCCCTTTGGATTTCACCGTATTTCTATAAAAGTTTCGACACAGAGGCTATATGAATAGTTTAAGTAAAAGGGTGTCTATTTATGTGTATATATAAAGTTCCAGTATATATCCTGCTGTTACTATAAATGGACAGGACAGGAGCGGCCTGCTTGGACCAGACTACTGCAGCCAGGGGGAGGTCGACTGGCCCTGTACCTGACATACATTCTGTTGTTGACGTTATTCCAGTTAAATCAGCCGCTCTGTGGCTCGTGGTTGATGTTAAACCCTTCGCCCAAATCTCGCTGATGTCTTTTCGCTTTTGGGGATGCGTTTATCGGCCCTAGTTTTGACGGTCATGTGTGAAGCTGCGTCAGACAGGCGAGCCGCGGCCCCCGCCCACAGCCAGATGGTACGGTCCGTATCGCAGGGTGGGGAGCTGAGCTGGAGTCGGGCAGAGAGACTCGGAATAACGGGGAACTACCGACAGGGACACGGGGGGCGAGAAACATGAGCCGACGTCGCCCTTGCGAAGGTTTCCACCTCGGAGGAATAAAAAAGACAAACTAAAGACAACGACGGAGGAGAGCGCGAGAGGACGACCGGAGGAGCGTCAAGAAGAGATCCAACTTACCGAAGCAGCTCCCGGGGCGGAGGAGCCTCTACAGCGTTTGACTGTCAGCCAGCTCAGGAACTTCACTGGATTGGGTTTATTTTGAAACCACCCTCGTGCTTTTGTTTGTTTTAAACGCCGTTTTGGTGGTTTTAGTTTGGGTAGGATTACCTTGAAGGGTATTGACTACTTCCTGGATCGAAATATATTTTGGTAAACAGAAGACCAAGTGTCAAGAGTTTGGGAAGTGGAATACTGTCGACGGCTTGTTCTGCAGCAACGCATTACTTGCACACGGGGAATCGTTATCCGGCAAACTGTAGCCTCAGACATTGGATCTAAACTGATGCTATCTTTTTCTTCGGAAGAGGCTGTTATTAAAGGTGTCGTGTACCTGCCTACGAGAGGACGTCGCGTTGCTTGTGTACAGGCGTGTTGACCAGCGAGTGTGGATATCCTGCTGGGGGGACTATTTATTGTTATTCCTGCAACTATTCAGCGTCGAATCAACCCTCTGAGCTGGACTGGTTTGTTCACGTGTGTGTGCCGTGCCCCTGCTGCCATATGACAGGGAGACATTTTGTATAGTGTGTCGGGGGTTCGGCTATTCTCAGGCTTCTTTTTAGCACAGCCCCTCTCTCCCCCTCCCAGAGGCTAGCAGTTAGCTAAGGGCAGCAGCTGACTTCTTCTGTAGGCGGGGGAAGGGGAGCTAAAGAACAGTAAAACACAGGCTGTAGAGGCTCTGTGACAGTCAGTGTGTGTCAGTGGATTAATCTGAGAGATAACATCACTCTAGCCTGCCATACTCTGTCCAGAGCCCAGTCCCCTCACAAAGTGTCAGTAATTGATCCTATTTTTAGTGTTGGGGATGGGGTAAAGGCCCCCCTCCACCTCCTCCTCTCCCACCCCTCCCAACACCCCGCCTCACCCAGTCCTCTTGACAGCATGTCACACTAGCCTGGTTAGCATTGAGAGCTTTACTGGTCTGGAACAACAGGCTAAATTGGATGAGCTAAGCTTACCAAAATAGTGAAATCAGGCCCTGTTGAAACCAATCTGCTATAACTCACTGTTTGAAAACAGTCACAGAGCTGCTAGTTACTGTGTAGTTCTTGTTAAGCTTGCCCAAGACTAGTTGAACCTACCCTACACAAGTAGAACATATGCCTTTTACCATTTGGGGCATTTAGTGCATGCTCTTTAATCAGAGTACCTACTAGTTAAGATACTGGAGTACTCGTTAGGTCTATCTTGGAAGGAATACCTAAATAACCTACCTTCAGCACCCAGAAACAATGCATGAATCTACAGAAACACACTTAGAAAGAAACTAACGTAAGTTAACTAACCAAATATTCTGTTACCCCCACTCCCCATGCTGACAAAGAAACAGAATATATATATATATATATATATATACATATATATATATATATATATATACATATATATATATGTATATATATATATATAGAAAGAGAGCTCTATATCTATAGTGTTATACCACAGAAGAAGACAAAGTTTAATTCTTTATATTTTTACTGCAGAGAGACAGACAAGCTGCCTGTACGCCAGTTGGTTGCCTTAGAAACCACAGTAATAAATAAATAAAACACAGAAGCCAGAGGAGACGGTGCCTTTTGATTGGTCGGGTTGGTTTCCCACCACTTCAACATTGAGTGATTTGATTGGATGTAAATTCTGGAAGTGAACTCTGGGATTGAAAACGCTGCAGCACGCCTGATGAGCCCTACCTGACTCCCTAGCTCCGTCCACCCATCACACGGCCTTTTGATTGACAGTGTTTCCCCGCTGGATTAACCAATCGCCAAGCATCTCCATGGTGATCACGTCGTCATCGGTGGAGGAGAAGACGGCGCCCTCCAGCAGGATGGTCCAATCAGAACCCTGGATCAGCTCTGCCCTGCTTCGCAAGAACAACAAGAGTCAGTACATAAGACGTGTGTGTGTGTGTGTGTGTGTCACACACCACACCACCAAGTCCTGCACACACACACAGCTCTTCCTTGTGTCACTTCTCTGTGTGCGTCGGTATGGCAGTGTATGTGCTGGAACTTTACACTGATTGTGTGTGTGTGTGTCTCAGTATTTCACAGTGGCTGCATGCTCAAGTACTTGAGTAGTTATTTTGTAGGATTTGTACTTTTAAAGTCTATTTATAATGCTATATCTTTACTCTTACCGGAGTCATTTAAACAATAGATTTTGTTTTGCACACCGCACTATGAAAACAGCACTGTAGCATTGGGACTGCTTACTAACAGGTCCAGAATCAGTTCCGCATTTAGAGCGCCCAAACTGGTGCCTCGTTATTGCAGCGGCCAATGAAATTATATTGCACTGAAGACTGGCCAATTGAATTAGACACAGATGTAGCTGATCCACACCATTCTAATGACCCCCATCGTCACATTAAGCCCGGGACACACCGGGCGATTTTCGGCCCTTGGCAATGTGGGGGCCATCAGTGAGATGTGGGGCCATCAGTGAGATGTGGGGCCATCAGTGAGATGTGGGGGCCATCAGTGAGATGTGGGGTCCATCAGTGAGATGTGGGGGCCATCAGTGAGATGTGGGGGCCATCAGTGAGATGTGGGGGCCATCAGTGAGATGTGGGGGCCATCAGTGAGATGTGGGGGCCATCAGTGAGATGTGGGGGCCATCAGTGAGATGTGGGGGCCATCAGTGAGATGTGGGGGCCATCAGTGAGATGTGGGGGCCATCAGTGAGATGTGGGGGCCATCAGTGAGATGTGGGGGCCATCAGTGAGCGTCTTTGTGACTTTGTGTGGTGTGTCCCGCACCATTGGCTTTAGTCCGCTTTGTCAGCCGATTCTACATGTTGAATCAGTGTTGGGATCGTCGGTGAGAGAAATCATTCTGATTGGCTGGTTGAGCGAAAGCAGTGCATGAGAAGTGGGGCCACGCACAAAATGTTCTAATTTTTCTACTTATCATCTGATCATTCCAACACATGAATAATTTCACAAAGACGCAGCCTTCAGGAAAGCTCCTTAAACCTGTCGGTGTTCTTCTTCTTCCGCCTCTTTGTTGTTCCACAAGCACAAGATCAGACAAGGGCTGAAAACAGCCATTTTACATTTTGCATCAGATATATTCTCCATTAGAAAAATAGCTATATTAGGAAACAGTCTAAGTGGTGAGTGAGAGTGGTGTGAAAATGGTGGGCAAACGCTGCTTTGGTGGATGTATCTGGTTTGTATATCCACAGTCCTATAGGTCTCACGCAGGTGCAGAACGTACGTGCTAGTTGACCGTTGGCTGTAGTCTTTCCGGTTGCGCTGTGTTCATACATAACAGTCGGCCTTTACTTCATTGGCATTGCCCCGGTGTGTCCCAGCACGGCTTTAGTTCAGAAATCTGAGTTTCATTTGACACTGCTGAGAGCCAGCCAATGGATACATAGTGATTGTGATATCGCTGCAGCTAGCAGGTCTAGCTCATCTGGCAAAGGAGAGAATTGCCAAACGGAGCATCCCTGGCTGTATCTGAACGAGCTGTTCAGTATGAAAGACAAAACAGACAAAGACAAACAAAAACAGAAAAAAACAGACAAAGACAGGGACAGCTTAGGACAGCTTATGTGACCCTGTTAACGTGTGCTGGATGTGTGGAATGTAATTATTAGGGCAAATAATTGAGATATAAAATATTTTTAACGTAAGGCGTACTTTGACTTTGACTTGAGTAAATTTTCACTAAAGTAACAATACTTGTACTTGAGTAGGATTTGTGAGTACTCTTTCCACCTCTGGTTATGGTCGTTGTGTGCGTTATGGTGGGCGGATTGTCAGTATGGCAGAGTGTACGGTATGTGTGTCACTATGTTACAGTGGCTGTGTGTGTGTGTGCCAGTATGTTCTGTGTGTGTGTGTGTGTGTGTGTGTGTGTGTGTGTGTGTGTGTGTGTGCGTGCGTGCCTGTCTGTCTGTGTTAAGGCATGGCACAGTGTCTTAACACACCAACACTGTAACATACTGACAGATACAGCCTTTGTAACTAGGGTTGCCAACCGTCCCTTAAAATACGGAATCATCCCGTATTTGTAAACAAAAAGACGCGTTCCGTATTGAACTGATACGGGACGCGCTTTGTCCTGTATTTCCTCTATTTGTATTGAGCGAGTAAACCCCGCAGCCGCTGCTGCTCTGCCTGACTGCCCCTCAGCCTAGATTGCACCTCTCTCATTCTGTTTGTTGTGTGTCAGGACCAATGAAGTTCTAACATTGCTAGATTCAACCGACACCCCCCCCCCCCCACACACACACACACACACCGCCGGACTGCCCCCCCCCCCCCCCCCCCCCCCCCCCGTTCCTTATTTCCATTTCAAGAAGTTGGCAACCCTATTTGTCACACGCACACACGCACACACACGCACGCACACACACACACACACACACACACAGACACACGCACACACACACACACACACACACAGACACACAGGAGAGACAGTGAAGGGTTTATACTGTTGTTGGCTGACAGATTCTTTTCATCAGCATCACCGCCACTGGTATGGAAGCATCAGGAGAAAGTATTCTGTGTGTGGCAATTGTGTGACTCTCATATAGACAAATGAGTGCTGCCTGTCCTGTTTAGTAACAGTGTTTTGCAGGCCGCTTTCAACACAGGATGGCCTCACGTGGCTTCAGGTCCCAGTTAGCATTAGCTTAGCTCAAACCGTGGTGTTTACTAGCTGAGGCGAGTCAGGCGACCAATGGTTTCGCCACATCCCAAGCTGGGGAAGAGTGTGTTCAAGACCACAGATTCTTTTTGGTTGCATTTTGCTCTGAAATTTTGAGGAGAGAAAGTCAGAATCAGGCTGCTAGAAAACCTTGGAAATTATTAATATGGCTTTGACTAAAGGCAGCGTTATGGCAGAGAGTTTATTTCACTGAGGGTCTTTTCACATGACCAAAGCTGCAACACTATTGAGTTTACCAACGTGCACACCAGGATAACCCTGCAGTGCACACATATTCACAGCTACATTGTACAACTCAAGCCCGCTGCACTGACCAATCAAATGGCATGGCTTATACTTATAAGCAGACCCTAAAATATAATACGGTACTACTAAATACTAGGGCTGTGCCGATTCACTTATCTCCCGATTCGATACTATCACGATACTTGGGTGCCGATTCGATATATATTGCGATTCCTAAGTATTGTGATTCTACGATTATTGCGATTCGATATTACGATTTATTGCGATTTTTGTTTCTTTTTATATTTACTTTTTTTCAGTTTGTTTGCTTTTTTACTCTAGAACTGAATAATGACAACACTACAGTGTTATCCTAATATAATTTAAAATGCGATATTATCCTCTAAATCAGCTTCAAACAGCCCCAATTTTCCGGCCGCCGCCCTTCGGACGCCGGCATCAGTGGGGCCCATGCTATGTCCTGTCATGGGGCCCAAAATCCCTGGTGGCGCCCCTGTCTGTAACACAACATCTCAGGAGCGCCTTGACGGAATTTCTTCCAATTTGCCTCAAATGGCGATTTGGACTCAAGACTGAACTAATGGCGGAGGCATAAGTCTGCGTTGCGGTCGTTCTAGTTTAAGTAAGGGATAATCAACGACTAGGCGCGCCGCAGGCGTCTGGGGTAACTGTTTACTTGGGGAACTGACTAATACCTGGAACAAGCGTTACATCCTGTCAGCTTCTCATGCAATGGAAATGTTGTTTGCTGTTCCAGTAAATAGGACGAACCTTGGATACGAGCTGGTGAAGTTGAGGTAGTGTGTTGAACAACGTTGCTGTGCTATTTGATTAAACAGCTCAGCCAGACCATGCTATGAATGAAAATGACCCTCAGTAGAGATGGTTTTCTCTGTCCCTGAAGTGAAACCATTGACTATATGTGAAACTGAAAGAGTCGGGCCAGCGCAATGCATTCTGGTTGTTGTAGTAGAATTCCCCCTTAGAGTGAACTACAGCTGTTTTCTCAGTTTTCTCTTATCATAGGATTCCAATTTCAAAAATAATTGCACATTTCAATTACCGTACATAGGTGGCCTAGATTTAATAAATGACTATGTTCACAATGGTCAATATATTATTGATGCAAAAAGTTAACTCATTGAGTGCCAGCCACTTTTGGAAAACGGAAGATCCCAGTGCCAGCCCTTTCAGAGCGTTTTCAGTGATTTCTCAAGCCCCACAGAATATTGTGTGATATTACTATGTAAACACCGAAGACGCCCAAAGAACGATGAGACTCTATTGTATCATCAGCAAAAAAAAGTTTATTGATATCATTTTCCGTTCTTTAGTTATCAGCCGGAGAAGATAGGTTTATTTCACCAAAAACAGACGTTTCCATCTAGAAGCTGAGATAATGAGCCTTTTGTGAAATGAAGCATTTCAAGCAAATCACTGACTCTGAAGCTAATATTTTCTGACCTGAAACATCTGAACAGTAATTTCCTTCAATAAAACAGCACCCCCACCCCCCTCAACTGCAAACTCCTCCTCCGTGGGAGTGTCTCTGGTGGCTCTGCTCGCTCTGCTGCGTGTGTCAGGCGAGTCCCAGCTTTTTCACAGCGTTCCGCCGTTTTTGTAGCCGGCTCCCAGCGCTTCCAGCTGAGAATAATGTAACTTTTCAGAAAGACGCTGGTGTCGGCAACTAATCATGTGGAGGGGCTATCGCAGCGGAGACGGAGGGGCTCAATTGTGGCAGCAGATTGGCTGCTGTTCACAGGCACAGCTAACGTTATGCTTCATGCATATCGATGCATACCGATGCGGTTTCCGTTTCCCCATGACTTCTTCTCTGTTTTTTCCTCACCTTTCTCTAATCTGGAGAGCACTGTCGCCACCTAATGGGTCTGTAAAATAGCTTATACACATTCGACATCCACCATATTTTTACAGGAGATGCATCAGGCTTTGATCCACGTCCCACCGTCAAAAAACGCAATTGACGACTTTAGTCGTCATTGGCACTCTACGTTACTATTTGAATTGACGACGATAGTCGTCATTGGCACTCAATGAGTTAATAACAAAATAACTTTTTACATCTTTTTAGGTTTTTATTTTTTGCATCAAAGTATGGCGAGTAGTATCGATAAGAGTATCAAGTATCGGTATCGATAAGCAGTACCGGTATCGGTACCGATATCGATAAAATCCTAACGATACCCATCCCTAGATGTAGCCTGATATTCAGACTTCATCGTCAACTCATAAACTAATTTCCTCGGTCTGAGAATGCAGTCACTTCAGAGCATTTATATGAGGGGCCGGGCTTTGGTCTTCCCTAACCAATCACTAGAGACCAAGGTGTCCACGACACCACATATTATCGGGGGATATTTATCGGCTAAAATGTAATTATTGGAATAATAAATAATAACGCAAAATGGCCATATCGGCCGATAAATATCATGCATGCCTAGTATTAAATTGTGTGTTGTGTATATATATACTGTATATATATATATATTAAAGAAGTTTCAGGCAACCCTATTTGAATTCCAGGCGACCCCACTTAGGGTCGCTACCCTAAAGTTGAAAACCACTGCTTTAGGCTTAACCCCAAACTTTTAACACAGAAAACTGCCCACCCCACTGAGGTGAGTTTTGGCTGCTTTTGCTCTGGTATCGTGACATGCAACAGTGTTTTCCCCGGTTGAACAAAAGATGAGCGCCGAGGGGGACTGACGATTAGCCAATAAACAAACAGCACAATGGGCAGAACTAATGCTGTTGTCAAGTGTGGCGAGGAGTAATAATGATGTCACCATAGACGACTTACACCCCATTTACACCTGGTTTTTAAATGTGACCTGTATCCGGATAAGTTATCTGGATGTTATCTGGACAAGCAAAAATGCATGTTAATGCGAGATGTAAACGCATCATGATCAGGACGTGATCAGATCTTTTTGACCACATCTGGGGGTAGTCTGGCTCATATTGTGTTTAGATCTCTTGCACCCCATTTACACCTGGTTTTTTAAATGCGACCATTATCCAGATAACTTATCCGGATACAGGTCGCATTTAAAAAACTGGTGTAAATGGGGTGATAGATGCTGTTTTAGAATTGATTAATGTGGATACATTGGTCTCTTGTGATTGGCTGGGGGATTCCCTGCATCAAAATTGCTTAAACAGAAAGAAGAGGGCAATCTCATACTAGAAGATGGAAAGGGAGTCTTAACGAGTTGACAATTCAGTCTAATATCAGGCTAAGTAAGTTCCCCTCTGTGTACTAAAATGGGGATCGGAATATTATTTCAACCTTGCTACACCCTCAAACAAATTGAATGAAAATCAGCACAGTACTGTAGATTGTCTGTAATCCTACAAACGGCACAGAAAAACATAACCTCCTTGGCAGAGGCAACTAGCAAGAACAATACCAATATGCAACTCAACAAAACTTATATCATAGGTGAATGAAGCATCACTGTATGTGTTGGGAAATAGTCATGGAGTGTTGGATAGATGCATACAAACAGTCTTTGCATCAACACTGCTGACCGTCAATGTGGCCTTTGGACTTCCTGGAATAGAGTCAGTACATCACCGTGTGTGTGTGTGTGTGTGTGTGTGTGTGAGTGAGTGAGTGAGTGAGTGTGTGTGAGAGAGAGAGACAACCCTGTTATGTGATGTCAGGCTGATCTTTGTCCCTGTACTGTCCCGTCTTGCTGTCTTTGCACTAACAACATGTTGCACTGGCTCTAATATCCCTTCACCTTCATATCCCTCAAATTATTTAGTTTGTTTTTGTTTTTGTTTTTTCTTTCATTTTCTTTTTCCTTTTTTTTTGGGGGGGGGGGGGGGGGTATGTCCATATATCACGATAAAGTCAATTAATAGATTATTGTGTGACAGGCCTAGCACTAGAGCTGCCATGATTTAGTTTTTTTCCATACCGCACGAATTAGCGGAGCCAATCAAACCGTTGTGGTTACCACAAAAAAAAGAAAGTTACAAAAGAATTGGCTCCTAAATAAACGTTACGCATGCATTTATTGCTGTATTCTATTCTATTGTAGTCTATTCTTTATAGCTCCATAGTCTATCTTTATTCCAAAGTTCTCATTAAGAAGTCAACTTTGCAGCAGCCAGCAGGAATATTTAATTGGTCGGCATTCAACAGGCACGTCGCAAGGAAGCATTGGTTATTGAAACACAGACACGCTCCTAAAGGAAGCATTGGTTATTGAAACACAGACACGCTCCTAAAGGAAGCATTGGTTATTGAAACACAGACACGCTCCTAAAGGAAGCATTGGTTATTGAAACACAGACACGCTCCTAAAGGAAGCATTGGTTATTGAAACACAGACACGCTCCTAAAGGAAGCATTGGTTATTGAAACACAGACACGCTCCTAAAGGAAGCATTGGTTATTGAAACACAGACACGCTCCTAAAGGAAGCATTGGTTATTGAAACACAGACACGCTCCTAAAGGAAGCATTGGTTATTGAAACACAGACACGCTCCTAAAGGAAGCATTGGTTATTGAAACACAGACACGCTCCTAAAGGAAGCATTGGTTATTGAAACACAGACACGCTCCTAAAGGAAGCATTGGTTATTGAAACACAGACACGCTCCTAAAGGAAGCATTGGTTATTGAAACACAGACACGCTCCTAAAGGAAGCATTTGTTATTGAAACACAGACACGCTCCTAAAGGAAGCATTGGTTATTGAAACACAGACACGCTCCTAAAGGAAGCATTGGTTATTGAAACACAGACACGCTCCTAAAGGAAGCATTGGTTATTGAAACACAGACACGCTCCTAAAGGAAGCATTGGTTATTGAAACACAGACACGCTCCTAAAGGAAGCATTGGTTATTGAAACACAGACACGCTCCTAAAGGAAGCATTGGTTATTGAAACACAGACACGCTCCTAAAGGAAGCATTGGTTATTGAAACACAGACACGCTCCTAAAGGAAGCATTGGTTATTGAAACACAGACACGCTCCTAAAGGAAGCATTGGTTATTGAAACACAGACACGCTCCTAAAGGAAGCATTGGTTATTGAAACACAGACACGCTCCTATCTGCACACATGAGCCAGTATCTCACCGACATAGCCTTGATGATAAAACAACAGAGCTTAAAACGTGTGTGGCACTGGACAGTGGAGAGGAGTGTGTGTGTTTCTCACCTGCATCAGTGGAGAGGAGTGTGTGTGTTTCTCACCTGCATCAGTGGAGAGGAGTGTGTGTGTTTCTCACCTGCATCAGTGGAGAGGAGTGTGTGTGTTTCTCACCTGCATCAGTGGAGAGGAGTGTGTGTGTTTCTCACCTGCATCAGTCACTTGCTGATCAAAGGGAATAACTAGTAAATGCTCCTCCTTGTTGGATTTATTTGTGGTAAGTAAGCATTTTGGTTCACCTCGTCATACCAGCGCTTTTCACATCCATTAAATCACACCTGTGATAACCCCGACTGCATTCACTGTTCCAGAGTGACTTTTTTTTTACACACTGGTAAAAGGGGGGTTTCCCTGTCACCAACACTTTCAACTCAACTGGAGAGTAGGCTATTTTGTCAGCATTAATAGGCTATTGTTCGTGTGCATTGCTTGGTCCTTGTATTAGTGCAGTAACAACTGTAATCAATAACTGCTCATTTCCATGCAGTGATGCGATATCATCTGGAGTCTGTGCTGGGTGTGATGTACTTTACTTTACTTTACTTTACTTTATGTCATTTAGCAGACGCTTTTGTCCAAAGCGACTTACAATGCAATACAATACAGTGCAGTACAATATACAATCAAAGAATACACATTATCAGCAACAATACAGAAAAATATATCAAGCAATGAACAAGGTAAAAAACAACAAACACTTATAAAAGTATCACTTATAAAGACACAGCAAACAATAAGCACGGTGAACAATCGACAACTGAAACGTAGCACTCTACTGTAGCGCTTTCAGCGCTCTACTGAAAGGTCTGATCCGGAAGGGCCAAAATATAGTCCAAATAGGTGAGTCTTTAGTCTCCGACGGAAAATAGGCAGTGTTTCAGCTGAACTGACCGAAAGGGGGAGCTCATTCCACCATTGTGGCGCTAAAGAGGAGAAGAGTCGGGATCTAGATGAGCGACCCCCAGGTCCGCAGATTGATGGAGGGGCTAGACGGACAGGACGGGTGGAGGTACGGAGAGAGCTATGCAGTGGTTGGAGCTTAACCATGGACTGTAGATATATAGGGGCTGACCGGTGGAGTGCCCTGTAAGCCAGTACCAGAGACTTGAATCTGATGCGTGAAAGGATGGGAAGCCAGTGGAGTTTATGGAGGAGGTGAGTGACGTGAGAGAATTTGGGCAGGTTATATACCAGACGGGCTGCAGAGTTTTGAATTAGTTGAAGAGGTCGGATAGCAGAAGCAGGTAACCCTGCCAACAGAACATTGCACTCACATTGATGTGAGTGTATAACCGCGGTGATGCGATGACTGCAACAGCCCTACCTAGCACTAGAGGTTAGATTCTCTGCCTGAGCCCGACCCAAATGGGGCCGGGCCTGGCCGGAATCTTTCTATTCTTCGGCTTCGATTCCAGAATCTACAATCGATTCTCAATTATGTAGTTTTATATTGCAATAACTAAGGATGTTAATGATTAACCGATAGTCGGTTAACTCCCGTTAAGAACATAACCGATTAGAACACATTTAGAGTTTCTGCTAAGAGCTTTTTAGCTGTGCTGTGCCTGTCTGTCTCTACTGCACTTTTTGCTGTTATATTTGGTGAGTTAGTTTTTTGCATTGCTTTCCTGTCTTTTTAAAATGGTCTTAGATACTGCTATTTGGGCTATAGACTTTAGACTGCTATTTGGGCTATAGACTTTAGACTGCTATTTGGGCTATAGACTTTAGACTGCTATTTGGGCTATAGACTTTAGACTGCTATTTGGGCTATAGACTTTAGACTGCTATTTGGGCTATAGACTTTAGACTGCTATTTGGGCTGTAGACTTTAGACTGCTATTTGGGCTATAGACTTTAGACTGCTATTTGGGCTATAGACTGCTATTTGGGCTATAGACTTTAGACTGCTATTTGGGCTATAGACTTTAGACTGCTATTTGGGCTATAGACTTTAGACTGCTATTTGGGCTATAGACTTTAGACTGCTATTTGGGCCATTGATACACAGCTGACTGTGATCAGGTGACCACCAGCCTCTGTCAACGAGCGGCTGATTGCCTGGGAGGAGCTTAGAACCTCTGTTGATCCAGTATTTCTTAGCATAGGTTGAGGCTCCATCTGGGCCCTTCTTGATCTAACTTCTTTCTCAATCTAAAAAAATAAATAAAAAAATACTAACCTAAACTAAACTTGTACCACTGTTCCTTCAGAATTTGTAGTTGTCATAGACTGTGCTCCATAGTTGATTGCTCTATTGCTGACAAAAATGTGTTATTATAAGTCGCTTTGGATAAAAGCGTCTGCCAAATGACGTAATGTAATGTAATGTAATGAGGAAGTAGGAAGTGAATTGAGGAAACAACATGAAACAAAACAGATGCTAAAATTAGCCGCAAGCTCGCGCTAGCAACAGGATAGAAGGATTACACTCTAAAAGTAAATGTGAAAATACTGCGACGCCGTTCTCAAAATTCAACTCCAGGGGCAATTTACGATTCCCCCGATGAGCATCGCTGAACGTCACGTTACGTTCCATTGTCGCTGGATGCTGATTGTGGACGCTGTCACTCATAAAAGTTATAGCTAAATATTAATACTAGGCGATTGGAGGAGAGTTGGGGGAGAGAAACAATGTTAACAATTAACCGATTAACTGATTGTTAAGGTGCGCAATAGGGATGTCAATTTTCGGTTAATTTCACTTTCGATTAACCGACGCTAATAATCGATTAACCTATCGGTTAATTCATAATTTTTTAATATAAAAAAAAAAAAAGTTTTTTTTTTTTTTTTTTTTTTTTTTTTGTCTATTTACTCAATGAACTCATGCCCAAACAAGGCGTGTCTATTTAGATGCTGAAATGTTAATGCTTTTTGTGTTAGAATTTCTAACACAAAAAGCATTAACAAGCATTAACAAAAAGCATCAACATTTCAACACAAATTCTTTTTGTGTTAGAATTTCTAACACAAAAAGCATTAACATTTCAGCATCTAAATAGACACGCCTTGTTTGGGCATGAGCTCATTGAGTAAATAGACCCAAAAAAAAAAAAAAAAAATTTTTTTTTTTTTTTTTTTTTTTTTTAATATTAACTGATAGACCGACAGCAATAACCGAACAACGACGTTAGCGACGGTTAATCGATTAACGGTTAACCGTTGACATCCCTAGTGCGCAACTAACGGTTAACTCATTGAGTGCCAGCCACTTTTGGAGAACGGACGCTCCCAGTGCCAGAGTTTCAGAGCGTTTTCAGTGATTTCTCGAGGCCCACAGAATATTGTGTGATATTACTATGTAAACACTGAACACGCACAAAGAACGATGAGACTCTATTCTATCATCTGCAAAAAAAAGTTTATTGATCCCATTTTCCGTTCTTTAGTTATGAGCCGGAGAAGATAGCTTGATTCATCCAAAAATAGCAATTTTTTTCTAGAAGCTGAGATAATTGGCCTTTTGTGAAATTAATCATTTCAAGCACATCACTGACTCTGAAGCTAATCTTTTCTAATGTAGTCACACCTCAAAAATAATTTCCTTCAATAAAACAGTTTAGGCCAGGGAATTTTGTTTGGCAGAATAATATTTTTAGCTACAACCAGCAGCGCTGGCCCCTGCGTGCGCTGCTGGTTGCAGCTTCTTGCTGGTTTTGATTTGCTGCTGGTGGGTATCGGATATTCTGGCTTGCGTTTGTCAATCCTGTCCTGCTGCCTGGGTCTGTCTGGGTGTTGTGTGTGTGCTGCTCTGCGTGCCCCCTCCCCCCCCCCCCGCCCCGCCCCGCCTCGCCTCAACTGCACACTCCTCCTCCTGTCTGTGGTGGCTCTCTGCTGAGTTTGCTGTGCGCACAGTGAAGGGTGCGGAACAGCCAGGCTTTTTTACAGCGTTCCGCGTGTGTTTGTCACCGGCAACGATGCTTCCAGTTGAGAATAATAACTCCACGGTGTGGATGTGCAGATGTGCTGTCGCAACCGACACAGAGCGGCTCAATTGTGGGAGCAGATTGGCTGCTGCAGGCACAGCTGCAGTAACGTGCTTCAGCATATCGATGCATACGGATGCGATGCGATTTCCGTTTCCATAACGACTTCTTCTTTGTTTTTTCCTTGCCTTTCTGTTATGTGGAGAGCACTGTCGCCACCTAAGGGTTCTGTAAAATAGGTTATAGACCTCCAATAGCTACAATAGTTGTACCAGAGATGTATCAGGGATTGATCCACGTCCCACCGTCAAAAAACGCAATTGACGACAACCGTCGTCATTGGCACTCTACGTCAGTATTTGAATTGACGACAGCTGTCGTCATTGGCATTCAATGAGTTAAGGAAAATGCATGAAATTCCCATCCCTAGCAATAACACACAAAGGCAAATCTAAGACAAAAAAGGTCAAATTTATTCATGCTGAACTTCAATTTCTACTTCTGAAGTATTAATGTCAGGGCCTAAAATTCATTTTGCAAACTAGGTGGGAATTCGCCCTTATGTTCTTCAGATAGGGGGGATTTATAGACTTTGGGGGGATCTGTAGACTTTGGGAGGGATTTATAGACTTTGGGGGGAGACACTAACCTGAGTATAACTACGCATCTTATGTCCAAGAGGTGGTGGCACCATGGCAGTACACAAATTCCAAGTAAAAGTGCAAATACTCAAATACTGACTGCCCCAGAGGGAATCCAAACTGCTCACACTGGCATTATTAGTGCCATGCTTTACCCACAGAACCACACAGGAGAGCCAGGAGAGGTGAAGGAAGATAAAGTAGTTCTCTCATCTCTAATGTGTGATTTTACATTTATTTTAAATTCTTCTGTGCTTGTTTATAATTGTTTTTGCCTTATTATACATTTGGTCTTTTGTGTGCTTATTCTAGTGTACAAGCACTTTGTAACCTTGTTAAGAAAGGTGCTATACAAACAGTTTATTTTATTATATTATCATAATGCTGATGTGGTGGACATATCCCACAGTGTAACATCGTAAGGCAGGTTGATGACAGTGGGCAGACACTGACAGTGTTCTGAATAAACACCTGGCCTGACTACTAACGTTAGACACACTGGATGTTGTTGAGCAGCTAACATTAGCTGTAGTCTGATAAAGGAAGCACAGATAGTTGAAACCATAGCCGCATATTCAGATAGCTGCTAATGCTAACTTATAAATGGTCTACCAGACAGCATGCATAACGATTGCCAGATAGTCAACAAACTTTTTGAAGATTGCGAGCGGCTAGCCGCTTTCACGACTGTCATATATATACACTGTAACGCTGATGTTAATGCTAACATCGTTACCGCTAGCCATCGACAGTAAAATGCTAACTAGCCATCTCCTTCATGCCAGCCAGCTAACGCTAGCTAGCACTATTGTCTGCTGCAACTGTAGCCCTGTCTCCCGTGTACAAAACTATCGTCTGACACATTTTATTTCCATCTGTTTATGTGACCGTTCATAGCAGCAGCTAGGTTGGCTTGTGGCTCTGAGCCAAGCCCGTCTGAGCCGAGCCGAGAGCCCTTCCGCTCTTCCTATGACAAGTAGATCACGTGCTTTTTTCAAAGGACACCATTGGTTCTGCGGCGCAGTGATGCCTTCACGTGCAGCTCAAAAAGAATCAATCAAGAATCGATTTTTTTGGAGCACCCCTAATGTTTGGTGTGATAATCAGAATGTTATAACATTGTAACCTTAAAACCTGCTGTATTCATAAGACTGAACAGACAACAGGGTTATAGTTTAGATAAACAGCCAATATATCGTCATACGTCTTGTAAATCCAAAGTGATAAAGCATAGATGTGCATGGCTTATGTTCGTAATAGGGATGGGCATTTTAATTAATTTAAATAGGGCTGTCAGCGTTAACGCGTTAATCGCGCGTTAATGCGTGCCGATCATAACGCGTTATTTTTTTTTAATCCCGTTAATCGCATGCGGCTATTTTGTCCCTTCGTCGTACCCGTACTTGTAGTCAAGCCGTTCGGTTTCCTGTCTCCTGCTTGTGCAGGAGGCATGTAAGAGAATGACAGCAATACGCTTTTAAATGGCTCGTTTTACTTAAAAAAAAAAATTCCCAAATGGCACAGTGGACAAGTCAAGAGCCGTAGTTTGCACCTTGTGTAAAACAGAATTAAAATATCACCGAAGTACATCGAGTTTGAGGCGAGCCATCACCTAAAAGTAGCTAGCGGCCAGCTAGCAGCCAGCTAGCTAGCGCGAGACTCATCACTCATTCTTCCTTCAGAGTCTCGGATGCGCGGGTCCTCTAACCACAGGGAGGTCGGCTCCAATGGCTTCACGCGATATACACGTTATCAATACACAGTTTCCAATACCGAGCCATTATTCACATGGAAGTGCCAACGTTTTTAGCTCAGACACAGCCTTCTTCGGCTGTGTCATTTTGGGTTTTGACTGCTCCACAGCGCCGCCGCCGGAAGTATCGGTTCTAGATATATTTTGTAGACATTGTGACCTCCTGTCTACATTCCAAATCTAAAATTCAAGATCACAAAGTACATTTATTTGCATTCATTTGATTCCCAATCACGACACACTGGTAAGAATGATTAATATCTAATTAAAAATGCTTTGAAATGCAAAATAATGGCATTTTAAACATGCGATACATATAATTATAACATAATAATATTAACTATAGTTAATCGCACGATTAATCGCGATTAATAAAATTAATCGTTTGACAGCCCTAAATGTAAATACTCGAGTACTCTTCTATTATGGCAGAGTAATCGGGTACTCTCCGGGGTGTGGGGGGGAAGCCTGGGTAAACCCAGCCTCCACGTGACCTGCTCTCAGACCTGCTCTGTCACTAGCGTCTGGAAGACGAGCCATTCAGAGCGATTTCTGGCACGAAGCGAATTCCATCGCAGAATCGCAGCCAATGAGTGACGGCGTGACTGCCAACATCAGTCCTGCCGTGATCGGCCAATCAGAGAGTGCGTCTTTGTCAATGACGTATAACAGCTGCAGCGGCTCAGCACTACCTAGCCATTAGCATTTGGCCTCTCCAGAGCATAGCTCCCGAGCTAGCTACTAGCTATGCAGGGAAAGAGCTACGTTGAGGAATATCAAGTGAAAACAGCTATCAGTTCAGTTATAGCAGAAATAGACTCAGTCACTGCAATTAAACCAGAACAAGAGCATGCATTAGTGGAGTTTCTCGGGGGGAAAGATGTGTTCGCCATTCTCCCGACTGGATTTGGGAAAAGTTTAATTTATCAACTGGCAGGCTAGCTAGCTAGCTAGTAACGTAGCCATAGATTAAAAGTAAACTACCAGAAACAGCGTTACCTTTATGATCTTTTAATGATGTTAGTAGACACACGTAACAGTATAGATCCCCATTATGACGTCTGTTGATCAAAATAACACCTAACGCTATATCGAAATCGGGTTTTAGCGGACGGGCAGCGACCATACAAGCTGGGGATTCAGAGCTGATCACCTGGACACATTTTACGGCGAAATTATCTGATAAACTGGTCTGTGCAGCTCTGTGGTGATCAGCTAATGTCTTCATAGCATTGTGATTATGATTTAATGCATTATGGAAGATAAATGCTGGTTTAACATAATGAAAATAATTCCCTAACAAACATGTAAAGTGACGCTTCTGGGCAGTAGACCATTTGGGCATAACGTTATGTAATGTGACATGAGATCACCACATTTCAATAAATATAACGTTTTTGCACATTTGAATGCTGCTGGTCGTTTGTTTCATGCTGTATATATTGGACATTTAAAGCTGATACACAATTGTGTTGAGGTAATTCCGCAAAGCTCAGTTAAAAATATAACATGTAACACTTGACACAATCAAATGTAACTTTTTCACAGCAATACTATACAGTCCAGCCCACCATGGTATGGTGAGCTAATTGTTTGAATTATATCGAAATATATTTGCATGGTGTAGCATAATGCAGTCTGTTAAGATACTGTAGCTAGATACTCTGACACGGAAAGGCAGACCAGCAGCAGGGATCTTGTCACACTGATTCCAGATAAACTATACGATATTACTGTACCATAATACCACAAGCTAAAGGCAGCATATGCCAATGGAAGGCTGGGTAGCATTAGCTAACGTCATCCAGGCTATACAGTAACGTTAGGCTATTATAAAGTTATGAAACGCTGATTCAGGCGTTACAATAATATGACGCACTATGAGCCAGTTAGCCTAGCTAGAGAGAGTAATTTCAGACCACCAGACCAGATATCACCATATTTCATTTCAATAAATATAAAGCATTCATTGATTGAAGCAGACTGCTGGTCGGTTAAGTTTCTCCGTCGTCATGTCCAATCTTCGGTTCGTAGTTTGTGTTCACTCGACATCAACAATCTTTATACATGATAACAACAAGGCTATCTTTGTTGACAATGTTTATTGACAAAAGCATTAAAACAAGCAAATATAACAATATTCTCCGGTCACTGGCAGATACTAGCTACAACTTGTTCAAAGCAAATCTCTCATGTCAGCATTTGGCTTGTGTGTTATTGCAATATCCTATGTTGAAACAACTGATCAGCAGTAACATGTAGTTTAGCGTTAATCTCAGGAGAACAGAATATTATAGCTTTGATCTTCACAAATCATTTGATCCTCTGTTGTGTGTCCCATCACTGGTACTGGACGGCGGCTACCCCTGGAAGAAACAAATGACACTGTTAATCACTGTATAACTGTATTAATCACTGTATAACGTTAACGTTTGCTTACCCAACACTACGTGCGATTGGTAAATACTGTAAATGCAGAGGTGGATAAACTATCCAGGAGTTTAACCCCCTTGTTCCCCCTCATTGATTGATAGTTGATCTAACGTTAGCTAGATATATAATGCTATAGCTGGTAGATGAGTATATGCTCTGAGTATGCTCCTCCTGTAATGACACATGGACGTTAATGTCATGCTGTGCAATTACGTTAGAAAATAAGATTACCTCGATTTTGTGGAAGATAGGAAGATGCAAGCGGCAGCCTCGAGACGCGAGGTCTGGAGGAAATAATAATCTCTGCAAAACCTGCAAAATCGTTCACATTGGTTGTAGCCATTGCATGCTAGCAGTAGCCTACTGAATGTGTTAGCTCTTTTGCTAATAACAAAGGGCGCCGAGTGATGACGCCATCTGTTGCACTGCGCATGTGCTCTGTGTGGTTGGCTGATGGAGTGGTCTATCAAGGGAGGTACAACCACCCCTCCCCCGACGGCAGAAATCGGGGCCCTTTACACGAGGACAGTTTCTGGAAGAAACGACACAATAGCGTTTCCTTCACACCTTTTCCTTCACACCTTCTCCCTGTTTACATGAGCGCTGTTGAATTTTTAAAACGCCGTAATGTACATGCCAGGTCGCTAGGTGGCAGTGTGATCACCTTATTCTTTGCCCATACAAGGACGCTTACTGCATGACGTAATTTCGTAATCGTCTTTCCGGTTTTAAACGCGGAAGTAGAGTACACTTTCCGCAGTCATTTAGACTTGCCAAAAAGCTTCTTTCAAGCTAAAAAAAAACCCAAACTGTTTTAAGGTTTTAATATTTGTCGGGTGAGAATGTAACATATACTGTATGTGACCAGTTTATCAGAATAACGCCTATTGGAAATCTTTAACGAGCAGCGATGACCGGGAGAGCTGACTGTGATCTGTCAAACCCTACTGCTACTGGCAGTGAGAAAACACTGTCGACGTGCTTTGTAACTATAACGTTAAATGCCGACCGGGTACAGCCATCGGCTCCTCGCAGCAGTAACGTTCTGAACATGTAACTGAAGTTGGCCGCAGTGTAGCTTAATTCTGAATGTTGCCAAACTTCATTCATACTGATGTTTTATTTGGTTGTCAACTCGCGCACGGCTAAGGCGTAATCGTGTGTGTCGCGTGTGCAGGCACGTCAGAGTTTCTGAAATGTGCCGTTCCAAAGTGATTACATGGAGCGCTCAGCCCCGCTCAGCGGGAAGCGTCTCTAACAATTTCACTCTAGAAGGTGGTTCCAAAATGTGTCGTTTCCTAAGCGCGAATTCGCCGTCGCCGTCTAAAAGGGAGGCACTAACGATAAAATAATTCCCCGTTTCCATAGGAAACCGTCCTCGTGTAAAGTGCCCCCTAGTTTGCAGTTAATTTCGCATTGACCATATGCCTGTAAGAATATATATTACAATGATAATAATGACAGAGCAGGGGTAATCTTCTGTGTACGGGCTGTTCACACAACATTAATGTTTTGGCATGGGAAAAGCACTGCCTGGAGCACTTATTGTTGTGAGGAAAGGATATGCTCCCGTTACACCACCATTTTCGTGACGAGCTGGGAAATCTTCTCTGCTCTGATTGCATCACTACAACGGCGTTTGTTACTGCTAGCAAACAAGGTAATGCGAAGCGGCTTTTCATCTGCCCCGTTGACATTCTCCTTGTGCTTTTTGCACACGTCGTTAAGCATCAAACGGGTATGTCTATGTATATCTGGGTTTAACTTTGCATATCTTGCACTGCACAGTCGTTTCGTCGTGTTTGTCAAAATACGTCCAAACATTACTCTGCTGCGGCGCAATGGTGCCTAGCTGTATCGCGTACAATCATGTATATCTGATCCATCTGATGGGCGGCTTTAGCTCAGGAGGTAGAGCGGGTCGGCCAATGACGCAAGGGTTGGCGGTTCGATCCCCGCTCCCTCCCAGCTGCTGTCGTTGTGTCCTTGGGCAAGACACTTAACCCTCCTTGCTCCCGATGGTGTGTAGGCACCCTGCGTGGCAGCCTGTCGCCATCGGTGTATGAATGGGTGAATGTAGACTACCTACTGATTGTAAAGCGCTTTGGATAAAAGCGCTATATAAATGCAGGCCATTTACCATCCACGTGGGGGGTGGGGCGAGTACCTGAACAGCTGAAACGTTACTAGAGTACTGATGTTACAAACGAGTACTCGAGTACCTGAGTACTCCCGCCCATCCCTAGTTCATAATTGAAAGGTCATCAAGGGCTCTTTAAGTTAATAAACTGATAAAAAAAATCATTTGCATTTAAACATGAGAAATGTGGCACTTTATAGTGAACAACAGATCTATTATTTTTCATTTAAATTAGTGGACCCATGGGAGTTGGACCCCCCCTCCTGGGAGTTAGAGCAACCTAGTCTGCTCAGCCAGGAAGGATGTCATCATTGATGGCATCATCACTGATGACATCATTGCTCGAGTGACATCACATCATTAGGTAATTAGGGGGCAATTACCTAATTACAAAATCCGGCTCTGGCAGGTGGCGCCGGGTGCTCTTTACACTCCCTGAAAGTCTCAGCCCGATTGCATGTAAAACGGCATAGCTGTGGCCAGACAAACTAGTGGACCCGTGGGAGTTAGGCCCCCCCCAAATTTGCCTCAAACATCGACTTAGACTCAAGGATGATCTGATTAGATTTTGGTGGTCAAAGGTCAAGGTCACTGTGACCTCTCATATGCCATTCCCAAGTTTGTTAAAGCGATATCTCAAGAACGGCTTGATGGAATTTCTTCCAATTTGGCTCAAACATCGACTTGCAAGGATAAACTGATTAGACTTTGATGGTTAAAGGTCAAAGTTCAAGGTAACTGTGACCTCACACACCCAATTTCCAAGCTCTGTAACGCAACATCTCAGGAGCGCCTTGACGGAATTTCTTCCAATTTGCCTCAAATGGCGATTTGGACTCGAGAATGAAGTAATGGCGGAGGCATAAATCTGTGGTGCGGTTGTTCTAGTTCCAAATGAAGCTCGAACCCGCTCCGTGTGTCAGCCAACAGGTGACGTGTTGCTTGATTGAAATGCTGGCTTTGCTCTATTTCTGCACATCTTTGTGCAGCACACCACCTTCAAAATACAGCATTTTTGGACGCGAGGGTCATCCTGCTTCCCAGTATTGGACACCGCTAAGTAGGATATTTGGATCTGGTTGCATTCTTGCCTTTGATTTTGCGTTTATGCACAGTGTTTGTGAACGATTCACGTGCAGAACCGCAAATTTCATCATCAAATCCAAGCAGTGTCAAGTCAGTCAGTATAAAACGGAAACCTCCGGTTCCAACCTTCACAATAATGGCAATTAAATAAAGTAAATGCACATGTAACGTTTTGTGTGTGTGTGATCCAAAAGATACAGAACAGAGATCAACTGGAAAGAATATCTGCTCAGCTGCCTTTGAAAAGTAAATTTTAACCCGTAGTGAGTCGACTGTTCTGTTTTTTGTTTACCAAGTACAAAATTATTGCTTTTATTTTGAAGGTAAAAACACCTAGCTTCCTGTATTCTGTATATTTCTAGCAGGGTTGATGCAACTTTAGGACTGAACTTTAGCAACATCATAGAGTGAAAGTGATGGTTGCAGTACAGAATAAAAACTCAGTAAAGCCTTATAAAAATATGTTTTCTTTGCAGCACTTGAGACTTGGGAAATCAATGTATCGGGCGTGAGTTCTAGGGTCGTTTCATTAATTTGTATTGTTATGCGCAAACGATTAGCCTAATTAATATGCGTGACCCTTAACAGTGGGCAGTTATCACCCATAATGTATTTTTAGCAACTTATCAGACTCAGATGTCATGATAGTTTGTTGAATGTCAATGCGATTCACTTTGTGCCATTAACTCATTGAGTGCCAATGACGACAGTTGTCGTCAATTCGAATACTAACGTAGAGTGCCAAAGACGACGATTGTCGTCAATTGCCTTTTTTGACGGTGGGACGTGGATCAAAGCCTTATGTATGTCCTGTACAAATATTGTAGCTATTGAAGCTGTATAACCTATTTTACGGACTCATCAGGTGGCGACAGTGCTCTCCAGATTAGAGAAATGTCCGAAATATAGCCTGAAAAAGCCCCCTGATCAAAGAGAAAGCGCTCATGCTGCAGCCCAGAGCCATGTAGATTGCTCTGGCTGCAACTGACGGTGCCTGGCAACAGCAGTCAATCCGCGCACACAACTGAGCTCCTCTGCCTCTGTTTGTCTGTCTGCATAGTTTCTTCACACGATTAGCCACCAGAAAGGCAGCACCCGACGCCGAAGTGCCAACCCTTTCCCTGCAGTCTGGGTTGGCATTTCCTTGTCGCGCTCATGGATGTATTGTCGCGCTGCCTGGGAGGCGGCGCACAAAAAGCACTCCGAAAATAGACGCTGGGTGCGTGAGGCTGTGTGTTACTAGTGTGGGGAGGAGTTTGTAGCTGAGGGGGGGAGAGGGGGGTGGGGCACCCAGGGCAGCACACAACTACACCACGTCACTACATCAGAAAATATTAGCTAGAGTCAGTGAATGTGCTTGAAATGCTGCATTTCACAAAAGGCTGAATATCTCAGCTTCTAGATAGAAATGCCTGTATTTGCTGTTTTTGACCTACAGTATCTTCTCCGGCTGATAACTAAAGAACGGAAAATGGTATCAATAAACTGCTGATGATACAATAGTCTCCTTGTTCTTTTTGCGTGTTCGGTGTTTACATAGTAATATCACACAATATTCTGTGGGCCTCGAGAAATCACTGAAAACGCTCTGAAACTCTGGCACTGGGAGCGTCCGTTCTCGAAAAGTGGCTGGCACTCAATGAGTTAAGGCTATAACTTATTGTTACATTCACTCCCCACCGCTCTTCGCGTATAGATATATTTATTTTTATTGATTATGGCTGGATTTGTCTGTGAGGAGCTGTAGTGTACAATTGTAGTGGCAGGTGGTGCCCTTGTATCTATTTTGGGGTGGCCAGAGTGGTCTATAAAATGGCCGCCATACCGGATGTTTGGGCTCTATTTTTAGAGATTACTATTTTATTCCAGTTTTGGAACCACCTGATGGCAAGAGGCAATTGTGGATGCCTCCTGCAAACAGCCGAGCAGAGCTGGCTGGGCAGAGGTCCCCAGGCCAGAAGCAGCCAGCTAACCTGGTAAGTGCAGTCCACACTAACTCAAATTAATAACTCATTAACTCAAATCAACTCTCAATAACTGTCAAACTATTCATCATTCATCTAGTTTGACAGTTATTGAGAGTTGATTTGAGTTAATGAGTTATTAATTTGAGTTAGTGTGGACCAGTGATGTCACTGGTCCACACTTTAACACTCAATAACTGTCAAATTAAATGACAGACTTCAAAAAAGTTTTCTGATATACTACTGATGTTCTAATGATACAAAGCTGGTTGAAAATGGGCGGAGTGTTCCTTTAACACAATGCTCAGACTGTTGTCTTCCATGCATGAAGTGTAGCTAATGCAAAATAATAAACCTGAACTATTTTGGTCAGGAGATGATGCGAAGTTGGAATGGTTGTTCAGAGATGAAGTCTTCAGTTTGGCCAGGTTTATTGGGAGGGCTTGGAAATTCAGAATGGAGAAGTTGTTCATCTGAATATATAACTCTGTCTTGTTTATGTTTGAGCGTTTTGTAGCTTGTTTGTTGATTTGTTTGTATTGTTGAACTTGAATGATTTGTGTCTTGTAAGCCCAGACGGGCTGGGCACCTTGAATATGGTGGATGACACAGAAATAAAAATATATCTATCTATCTCTCTATCTTGTAGCCGTGTCGTCACCATTTTCACGATGCCCTATTGTGTTGTCATGCCCCAACTCCCACCACCCCCGCCCTGCTCTCTACTCTACACCAGAGGTGTCCCACATGTGTGAAAGCAACAGTTCAGACCTTGCACTGACTCGGCCCAGTTCTGATCTTTGGCGCTCCGATCTCAGTAAAGTACAGGTCTGATGCGCATTTAAATGCGACCGCCTCAGGCTGGCTCGCATGAGGTCTGATTCATGTGTGTGTGAGCAGCTAAGCCTGAGTGTGGATTCTGTGACTGACTGGACCGTGAGGACAGCTGAGGAGCTCTTTTTTCTTTCTTTACCTTATACGGTAGGGGTGCTCCGATCCGGCTAAGCCACGATCCGATCCGATTCCGATTCCTGGGGTCACGATCCGATTCCAGAATCGATTCTCGATTACAACGATTCTCGATTACAACGATTCTCGATTCCAGAATCTAGAATCGATTCTCAATTATGTATATTGCAATAACACACAAAGGCAAATCTAAGACAAAAAAGGTCAAATTTATTAATGCTGAACTTCAAATTCAACTTCTGAAGTATTACAGTCAGGGCCTAAAATTAATTTTGCAAACTAGGTGGGAATTCGCCCTTATGTTCTTCAGATAGGGGGGATTTATAGACTTTGGGGGGATCTGTAGACTTTGGGAGGGATTTATAGACTTTGGGGGGAGACACTAACCTGAGTATAACTACGCATCCAAGAGGTGGTGGCACTGTGGCAGTACACAGATTCCAAGTAAAAGTGCAAATACCGGTACTCAACTTTCTACTACTGACTGCCCCAGAGGGAATCCAAACTGCTCACACTGGCATTATTAGTGCCATGCTTTATTCTAGTGTACAAGCACTTTGTAACCTTGTTAAGAAAGGTGCTATACAAATAGTTTATTTTATTATATTATCATAATGCTGATGTGGTGGACATATCCCACAGTGTAACATCGTAAGGCAGGCTGATGACAGTGGGCAGACACTGACAGTGTTCTGAATAAACACCTGCATCAGGGTAGACAAAAGCACCCTGCATGCATCCAGTGAAAATCACTGACCAAAGACTACTAACGTTAATAGACACACTGGCTGTTGTTGAGCAGCTAATGTCAGCTGCTATTAGTCTGATAAAGGAAGCACAGATAGTTGAAACCATAGGCGCATATTCAGATAGCTGCGAACTTATAAATGGTCTACCAGACAGCATGCATAACGATAGCCAGATAGTCAATGGACTTTTTGAAGATTGCGAGCGGCTAGCCACTTATACCCTGTAACGTTGGCGTTAATGCTAACATCGCTACCGCTAGCCATCGGCAGTAAAATGCAAACTACTAGCGATCCTCATTCATGCCAGCCAGCTAAGGCTAGCTAGCACTATTGTCTGCTGCAACTGTAGCTTTGTCTCTCGTGTACAACACCATCGTCTGACACATTTTATTTCCACCTGTTTATGTGACTCTTCATAACATCCAGCTAGGTTGTCTTGTGGCTCTGAGCTGAGCCAGGTCTGAGCCCAGAGCCCTTCCGCTCTTCCTATCACAATTGGTTCTGCAGCGCAGTGCTGCCTTCAGGTGCAACTCAAAAAGACAACCACAGCATAAAGAATTAGACACTGAAGAATCGATTCTTGGGAGTTAGGAATCGATCCAGGAATCGTGGCATTAAGAATCGTGATTTTTTTGGAGCACCCCTATTATACTGTGTCACCGGTAACACCGGGGTATATTACCCCGTGTGAAAATGTTCACACCGTGGCAATTTCACTTGCTGCCCGACCAAAAAGCCCTGCATGTTTTCCACATGACGTTAGCTTAACCCAGCCAACTTTAGCCTGAAGCTAGCAAGCCCATTCATTTGATACAGGTGTTTGGCAAACTTAAAAACTTTTTTTTGTGAGGAATACTAGCTTCCAGGCTAAATCAACGTGGCTTACTAGGGAATTTACCACAAGCCGACTGTTGAGTAACATTGACCTGACGTTAGCAAATGTATATGATTACCGTAAATTCCGGACTATAAGCCGCACCTTTTTTCCCGTTTTTTGGCCTTTTTTGGCCCCTGCGGCTTATATAACGGTGCGGCTTATCTATGGATTTTTTCCAAAAAAAAAAAAAATCTCTCTTTTTTAGCACTCTTTCTAACTATAAATCCACTTCTGTTTTAATTTCCTCTCTTGCCCTCTTTTCACCACACTGTATGACACTGTATGACACTGTGTGCACTGTAAATAACAACACAGGTGGTGTTGTTATGTTGTTTTGTTGAAATGTTAATAAATGGGAGCATTACATATGGTAATTAAACATTAAAACACAAAAAAAAAAAAAATACCATTAAAACACCCGCGGCTTATAGTCCGGTGCGGCTTATATAAGAAAAAAATAGTCAACTTTGAAGGTGCGGCTTATACACCGGTGCGCCTTATAGTCCGGAATTTACGGTAGTTAACAGGAGTTGTCGTTGCAGTTAGCTTACCGTTTCAAAAATAGCGTGATGAGCCTTCAGAAGATGACTCTTTAAGTTCGTAGTATTCTCCTGTCTCCCGTTCTAGTGAGTTGTACGCCATCTTCCAATTTGAGCAATTATCTTAACTTTTTGAACTTTTCTGAGCACAAAATTAATGTGTGGCTAATCAACACTGTCAGGACATGACTCAGAAAAATATGAAATATCTTAAAAATGACACACTGGAGGTGGGCTTTAAATCCAAAATCAGGCAGGGTTTGTGAGTTTCGTCTCATAGAACACATGAATAGAATACATATAATAGAATGTATTAAAAGGGGATAATAATGCATATTGTGGGCATATTGGTAAACTCTTTAATCTTTCACAATTTAATGATGTTTAAATACATTTGATCACAATGCACATTGTGCTGTAATATGCACTTTGAACACCGGGTCATTGCACTTAAATGAAGGTGTTTCCACAGACCTAATGATGGGAAAAGGAGAGCGGGTTGAGAGTCGGCACGAGGGACAGAATGTAGGGAAACGGTGGATGGATAAATCCAGAAGGAAGCAGTAATGCAACATAAAGGGTGCCAACTGCCCTAAAACACCACCGAAGAAGAAGAAGGCCTAATGATGTAGTGCAGAGTGCAAACACTAGAAGCATAATGAAAATGCTCAGCTAATTTAGTTGGACATTCAGAATGATGTTTCTCAGTCGAAGCACATCCGATGTCATTTAATGTACTCTAAGCTGTCTATCTCTGGTTGAAATCTTTTTCCACTGTGGTGTCTGTTCCATTCCATCCCTAAACTAATTGCATCAATCAGCTCATTAACGCTTTATTTTGTGCCAGTGAGCAGCCTTATTGTTTTTAGGCCAGGTGCATAGAGGATGTGGCACAGTGCTTTCATACCAGAGGTAGAGGGGAAACTGGCCCAGACAAGAGCAAGTTCAGTTCAGCGGGTGAGTGCAAATATATGTGACTGAAATGCCCCGAAATACACTATAGTGAGTGTATATATGTATGTGTGACTGCCACTAGCCTCTACTATTCCTAGGCAATATTATGACAAAAAAGTGACTGGATTATAATGTACAATTCACAAAAATTAATTGAGAGAATATAGTAATGGCTCCAAATCTTATTATCCCAAAAGACCCAAGCTGCTACTCATGTGGCTGGTTAAATTATGTTTGTGTGTGAAATTTGGCCAATTCTGAGACAAAAGGTGTGACTGTCTTGATTTCAGATGGAATGACTCAAGTCTATTTAACCTGTTCCGTCTTCATTACACACCAAGAGACCCCAGTGGCTTTTGTCAACCATGTCAATTTCTTCATTGACTGTTCGATGAATACAGTTGAAATATAGTGTTTCCCCTTAGAGATGGGATATCGGTATCGGGTGCTGATACTGATGTAATTCACTTATCGGATATCAGACCTACCTCGGCGATCCAGGTTCCGATCCAGATTCCATTCATTGGTGGCGCTGGACCATGAGCCCCCCATAACATAACATGAGACAGTGCTAGTAAGTAGTAGTAGTAGTAATGAGCTAGTAACATTAGCAGTTGGCTAACTCAACAACATCTCCTTGGTTTTGGAGATGTTATAGTCTTTAATTACATCTTGCCAGCATAGAGGTGTCCGTGTTGCCATATTATCCTTGTTTTTTCTCTCTCTCTCTCCCTCCCTGTTATTTCTGAGGCCAACGATAGTAGTATTGGTAGAGTTAACACATAGCAACACAGTTGTAGTTTTACTCATTTACTTTGTGATATCAGCGAATATTGTATCGTTGTCCAAATAATCTATATAATATCTTAATATATATATTAAGAAATTTGTGATTTACACCTCTATCACTGATGTGACAAAAGTGGCGTTGAGGTCTTGAAAAAGTCTTCAAAGCTATTGAATTTAACTTCAGGATTCCTGCATAATATACCCTGTGTTAAGAAAGCCTGTTGGAATCATTGATTCCTGCATATACCCTGTGTTAAGAAAGCCTGTTGGAATCATTGAATCACTGACTCACGCTCGAAAAGGGGTGACAAATCAAGAGGAGGAGAGGAGGGGCGGCTGTGGCTCAGGAGGTAGAGCGGGTCGTCCACTAATCAGAAGGTCGGTGGTTCGATCCCCGGCTCCTCCAGTCCACATGTCGAAGTGTCTGCGTGGCAGCTGGCCGCCTTCGGTGTGTGAATGGGTGAATGTAGGCACATTGTAAAGCACTTTGGATAAAAGCGCTATATAAATGCAGTCCATTTACCATTTACCAGGAGAAGCAGGGTCAGAAAATAACGTGTTGGACCCCCGCCAAAGATTTATATCGCCAGGCGTGCAGAGCCGTCGTGTAAAAACCCGCCTGACCTGCAGGGTCGCTCTATCGGCAAAACGGCCCAGCTTGGCAACTTTTAGATTGAAGAAAATGCCACTAGTTTGTGGATATTAGTGGGATTTTTGGCCAATCTAAAAGGCCAAAAATGTTCCCATAATTTCCCATATTATGAAAAAAAAAAAAAAAAATCGTTGTCCATAAATATTTTAGTCAGCCTTCAACCTAACAACCCACTGAATGTGAAAAGTAAATGCCTCTGCATTTTTGCCCTACCCTCCTTTCTACTAAAGCGTGCTTCTACTAGCTATTTTGATTTGGCTCCTCCTGTGACGTCACAACGGGAGCAATTGACACATCTGCAATTTGGTTGCAATCTGCAATGTTCTGTCACAGAGCTTTCTTCACAGAGGATTGCCATGTTGGTTTTGGCCAATCACAGCAGTGCCTCATTATCAATATCATGGCATCCCTGCCCACCCAGAACAGCGTATAATTACTGAGGGGAGAAACTGAGAGGACGGAGAGGCCCCACCGAGCCTGGACTTTTTCTTTTGCAACAGAATTCATAACCTTATTCCAAACACCACTGAGAAATGTATGAAACAGCTAAAAATAGCATACTATGGGAGCTTTAATAGATTGTAGCTGGTAGCAGTGCTAGGGTTGTGGCATTTAGGCAGGTCCTGCCTTTTTCTTGTTCTTTGCACCAGCCAACATTGTGAAGCTTGTCCTATCATTGTGCTGTCCTAGACTAGAGAATGTGTGGACGACTGCGGTCTTGGTGGTGGTGGTCCTGGAGAGGTTGGTTGGTTGTCATTATATGCAGGATGGCATGATAAATTATAAAGACTAATTATAAATATTGATTATATGTGGGACTACAACGTGTTGGAGGAAGCAAGGAAAACTTTGCCGCTTCTCAACAAGCTTTGTATCATTACAATGTCAGGTTTCTTTCATGCCTTTGCCCTTTTGGGGGTGACTATGCACGACAGTAAGCATGTGCTATGCTTACTGTCGTGACAGTAAGCATAGCACATGCTTACTGTCGTAGCACATGTAATAGCACAGTAAGCATGTGCTATTACATGTGCTATGACAGTAAGCATAGCACATGCTTACTGTCATAGCACATGTAATAGCACAGTAAGCATGTGCTATTACATGTGCTATGACAGTAAGCATAGCACATGCTTACTGTCGTGACAGTAAGCATGTGCTATGCTTACTGTCATAGCACATGTAATAGCACATGTAATAGCACATGTAATAGCACATGTAATGGCACATGTAATAGCACAGTCAGCATGTGCTATGCTTACTGTCCTGCATTATACACTTGACTTTTGGGTTAGTGTCAGGGTTCCCGGTAGGGGGGCACCGATATATCGGCTGTATATCAGTATCGGCCAATGTTGGCCTTGTTGACTGCAATCGGCCTATCTGCAAAAAAGGTGCTGATAGGCCTATTGCTGTGGCCAATATTTAGCCAATTTCAAACTGTAAAACATGGAATACTGCAGAATTTACCATAATTTGTCTGAAATTGATAAAAAGTAGGCCTAATTATCCAAATCAAAAGTAGACCCAGTTATTGTAGTAACCTAAATGATTTCATAATTGTAAAATAGGCCTAGAGAAATGATTCCGTTTTCGATTTCGGTGTTTTGAGATGGGGGTCAGTCTTGCGTGAGACCCTTACATCTAGGGATGGCACCGATCCAATATCGGTATCGGGTACCGATACTGACGTAATTCACGGGTCGGAAATTGCCGATCCATGTGCCATGTGGTGCCGAACCAGTTTACACATGGCTCGCACTGAGCCCAACGTAACATGAGACACGCCTCCGCTCCAGAAATTCCATTCCACAGTTTGCAGCGCGCTAGCATACAGCAGGCTGCTGCAACTCAACAACATGTCCATGGATTGGAGATATTTACTCTTGAAACACCAAAAAGCAAGATAGCAACTTGTAATGACACAAAGGCTAAAGTGATTACTGAGAAGTTGTCCGTGTTGCCGTGTTATTATCGCTGCGGCTCTCTCTCCCCTCAGTCTCTGATGTTGCATCAGATGATAGCAGTAACGTTATGGTAGAGGTAATCATACATAGTGAGGACTCATTTACACAAAACATTTCAGTGAGACATATCTCTGCAATTAAATGTATATTTATTACTTTTCACAAATTAATTGTTTGTCACCGGTCTGCTGCATGTGAAACAGTACATCCTCGTATCTCTGTACTGCAGTGCGCTTCAAAACCGGAAGTCCCCAGACTACCCACTTGGTAGTTTCTGGAGGGAGTCAGACCAAGTGTGTAAAGTGGCAGGGGTGTTTCATTGTTGGTTTGCTGAAACATTTAATACCTTTGAGTGGAAAATGGAAATATCTAATGACCTAATAGTTTTTGTGTTATATTATGAACAAGGTGGTACCTAATGTTATTAGTAGAGCGGATTAGCTCCCAAAAATAGAGCAATTGTGCACTTTTTGAGAAAAACATGAAATTTCACACATACAGTAGTTAGGGAATACCATAAGATTTATTTTAAGATTGGGAGGGAAGTCAGATTTTACAAGATGGCCGCCATTTTCCCACGTCTAATGTACAAATGTGCTTATAACAATTGTGCACCTTTTCATAGAAGCATGACATTTCTCACATAGTGAGTGAATACCATAAGGTTTGTTGTCAGATGTGGAGGGAAGTCAGATTTGGCCTCAAATCCGAGATGGCCACCATTCCTCCCTAGTCTAATGTTCAAGTATGCTCATACCATGATAAAAGTTTCACAAATCTGAAAGTATTTCTTGGTGAGAGTGTAGGGTCCCCTTGGTAATCTAGAACAGATTTGAAAGGTATAAGTGTGATGGTCTTTGAACTAGACCTGGTTTTATGCGGTCTAGATGGGGCAAAAACAATTAAATCTTCCATTTTTCCATTTTCACAGATAGTATAAAATGTTCACAAATCTCAGTGTTTCTTGGTGAGAGTCTAGGGTCCCCTTGGTGATCTAGCCCAGATTAGCCCTAACTATGTGTGAAATTTCACGTTTTTCTCAAAAAGTGCACAATTATTGTGCTTATCCGTCCAACTATATGAGATAATTGATTACCAAATACTAGGGGTGTCACAATATATCGTCCCACGAAATTTCGCGATAGTAAAACGTCACGATATGTATCGTTGAGATGAAATCTCATATCGCAATTTTTTTTTTTTTTTTTTTTTTCAAAAATAGACAAAGAAACGTCTTTGTTTGTTGAAGTTCAATGTGTGGAAAGTAGTTCAGTTGAACAAGTCTCTGAAGAGACACATGAGAAGTTATACAGGAGAGAAACTATTCAATTGAGTTTCTGGCAAAACTGTTTACTTGACAGGAAAAACTGAAGATGCATAAAAAATAGACTAAGAAAAGTCTTGTTGTTTGAGTTTGAAGAAAAACTGAAGATGCATAATGAGAATTTATACTGTTGAGAAACCTTTTAGTTCAAAGTAAATCTAAGTGACGGTGTACAGTAACTCATTCTATTTCAAGATAAGCCTTATCTCCAATCTCATGTTTTTGCTAGTTGTTATTGTAATAACAATTTCCCACAACAGCATGTTTTGTATTTGTGCATTTCAAATAAAATACTACTTTTCCAGTCATATATTGTCATTATTCAAGTTAAAAAAAATATTGTTAAAATCGTATCGTTATCGTGAACCCAGTATCGTGATACGTATCGTATCGTGAACTGAGTGTATCGTGACACCCCTACCAAATACTAATTATGTCTCTTAACACGTTCACTGGCATTGGCGAGTTGACTCGTCAAAAAAAATCCAACGGTTGACTGCCATTGACGAGTCAAGTCGTCAAAAAAAAAAAAAAAAAAAATTGACGGTGGGACGTGGATCAACGCCCCCCACGTCTCCTATAAAAATATGGGAGCCACCGAACGTGTACAACCCATTCCACCGACCCACTAAGTGGCGACAGTGCTCTCCAGACTAGAAAAAGCCGAGCCAAAACTGCAGGGGAACGCGCGAGGAAACCATTCTCATACTGTAAAATGGATTGGCGAAAACGCTTTCGCTTTCGCGCATTATCGCGCTGGGAGCTGGCGGTGGGGGATTGCAAATTTGCATAATAGATTATGCGTGCAACACACTTTGAAACACCGGCAGAAAGCCCACAATCGCACGCAGCTTCATTCCAGCTGAGCTCACAACCGAAACGACTCATGCAGACTCGCCCAAAGAGCAGCCGCCAGCAGCCAGGCAGCACAGACAGGCAGAGCCTCGCTTGTACCGCTGCAGCCACGGAGAGAGGAGAACACACACGGAGGGAGGAGTTTGAAGGAGAGGGGGGTTTCCTGCTGCTATGGAGGAAATTACTGTTCAAAACTATTGTTTAGATGTCTGACGTCTTACGCCAAAAATAAATGGTTAAAGTGACTGTTCTATCGAATTTCACAAAAAGCCATTTATCTCAGCATAAATTTTCAGACGCTGAAACCATGCTGTATTCTACTGCTAATGCTTACATAACTACTAACTCTACAAACTTACTCTTTTAGACAGAGAAAGCACACATTCTATTAGTTCTTTTGAGATAATTTGTGTTCACAAAATCTTAGCAGAAAAGAATCCTCGGCTCTTGAAAGATGAGCCAGAATCCTCAAAAAAAAAACTTGGCAGAACCTACCTACAGTATTGAAAAAACGGCTGGCAGTGAATGTGTTAAGCTGCGTTCACACCGACCTATTAAAGTTTTTCGCTGTCATCAAGTTTACATACAAAGTCAATGCAAACAAGCGATTGAGCGTATATTCGCCCAGGAGAAAAATCGCTGGGCGTCCGAGCGACAGAGACAGAGCGATAGGGAGAAAATACGGTCGTCGCCCGAGATGAAATATCCCAACCCAACTCGAGCGAAATTACGCTGGCATCAGTCGCTCGCTGTTCAACGCTGATTGGCTGCCGTGTGAGAGCGAGTCAAGGATCACACTGGCTTGGAACAAACCGCTGGTTTATTGTGTGGCAACAAACCGCATTGACAGGCTGACAGCTGACATGAAGTGAAGTCTGTACTACCTGTATGGAGCTCGCGTTAGGAGCACGCTGATAGGCTTAGCTTGTAAAAAACTACGGTGGCTCGTAGTGGACAAACATCATGACATTGCGTAACGTTATAGCCCCCAAATGTCCGTCAATTCGTGTGCCTGTTGATGAGCGATTTAAACAGAGCGACAGAGCGATTCCAAAGGGTTGAATCAAGCGACAGAGCGAAAAATAAATATCTCGGTGTGAACACAGCTTTAGTAGGAGGCTGAATTGATTTAGAAGTAGCCTTCTTTGCCTTGTATGTTTTCTTAATTTAGTCTGCTTTTTCAAGTTGTATTTTTTTTGCATTTTTTTTTTCTTCAATTGGCCAAATTGTTCTCCGTTCTGTATATTCCAGAAAAATAGCTGGTATCGGAGTAATACCGGTATCGGCATATATAAGAATTCTGGTATTGGAATCGGATCGGAACTGAAAAAATGTGGATCGGTGCATCCCTACTTAGGTCACCTCAACTTGATTTTCAGTTTGAGAAACATGATGAAGAGGCTGTCTGAGAGTGTCAAGACATCACAAAAACAAAAAATATCAATCCTAACCCATGAATTAAAATAAAAATGGAAAAAACAGAATTTGGGGAAAAAAATGGAATTCGGAAAAAAATAAAATGGATTTCATGTCTACAGTTGGGTCAGGGTCACATAATTTCTGGCTGGCTACCGTGCTCGTGCACCTTTATGTACTGAAAAATTCTTCTGATTGAGTAGGTCGGTAAAAGACTTAAAAATAGGGATGCACGATAATTATCGGACAGATAAATTATCGGCCGATATAGCCATTTTGTGTTATTTATTATTCCGATAATGACATTTTTGCTGATAATATGAGTCCACGAGGCTTTATTTTTGCCTCAGAAGGGGAGCATATTGTTGTTGCACGATCATGACGTCACAGCTACGACTTCAGCGCTACCTAGGCTCAAACATGACTGCCGCCAGTGGCTGTGGTCTGTCACTCATCCAAATTCAGGTATCGGAATCGGATCGGAACTCAAAAAATGTGGATCGGTCCATCCCTATTCTGTATGTGTTCTGGTGTATTCTTAATGACAGACGCTGGCTGTTGCCTAACAACAACACATCGGGTGGATAGGATACATTGGATGTTGTAATGTGACGTTACCGCAACAGTGATCATAAAGGCAGTTATAACGTTACATGGAAATATCCAGTAAGCCTGCTTGTTGCACAACACTGTTTTGTCTTCTTGAAGTGCTAACCAGTTTGTTAGTCTGCATTAACTTTCTCCTTCTCTCTCTCACATACGCACGAGTGCGCACACACGTCGACACGGATCACAAGCAGCAAACACGGCTATTAGATAACGTTAAACGAGACGTTTAACGTTTCTCCTCACTTCAAAACTCAAAGCACGTGTCTAATCGTGTTTACAGTTCTCGTTACCCTTCTCGTTAAGCCCCGTTTGTCCTTAATAACGTTAAGTTACGTTATCATTTGTCCTCATTAACGCGGTGCGCCTGTGTCACGCAAGGTCTAACACACGTCTAACACACGTCTAACACAAGGTCTAACACACGTCTAACACACATCTAACACACGTCTAACACAAGGTCTAACACACGTCTAACACACGTCTAACACACGTTCTACTTTTACAGAATGTCAAGTGCTCCCATACTTTAGATAAGAGTTTAGTTGGTAAGTTTCTGGTGAATCCGCCATCTTTGCGGGGACAGGACGTCAGGTGGGAGCCCTGCTCGCTTGGCGACACTCAAGTAGTGTATTTGGGGTTGGGCTTTTTTGATGATGTAGTTAACGTGGTCCGACGTAGTAAAACAAAAAAAATCACCCACATTTTTCCTGGCCTGGTGGGCTCCTCGTTGGCCAGGCCTGTGGGATGGTAGGGGAAACACTGCCAGCGCACAGCAAAGCTGCCATTTTAGCCTGGAGGAGACACCTCTGATTGGCTGCCATGGTTCTGTGCTGTTGTCCCATTGGCCAAAGGCGCTGTCAAAAAGCAAATGTGTCAACTCTTACCTTCAAACACTGTCCTCTTAGATAGATGGATGGATGGATGGATAGGCTGTATACTATACTCTAGAGTAGGGATGTCAGAGATACAGATTTTGGAATATAAAAAAAAAAAAAAAAAAATGGAAATTATTATTATTAATTTAATCTTAGTCTTAGTCCCGTGTTAAATGTCCTTGTTAGTCTGTATCATATTTAGTCAACCTCATCCTGTTTTTATTTAGTCAAGTTTTAGTCGACTAAAAGTTTGAGCATTTTAGTCTCAGCTTAGTCAAATAAAACCATAAGTATTTTAGTCTAGTTTTAGTCAATGAAAACTGTTCACATTTTAGTCTAGTTTTAGTCAATGAAAACTGTTGAATCTGCTGATGCGCTTGCACTAGTAATTGTAATTCGAAGCAGTTTTGGCAACTCTTTCCCAGGGAAAGTAGCTAATGGTGACTCTGCCCACCCGGGCCAGTGTCGGCGTGCAGCGGTAGCAACGACAAGTGGACCGTATTTACAGTCCCTGCTCAGCCCGCAGCTGAGGGGAGAATGGAGGGAGGCTGGCTGTGCGGGAAGCACTCAGACTTCCCTGGATATAATGTAGACAAGCAAGTAGCTATACATTTTGGGAACACAATGCCTCATACACATATAGATAAGACCCTTAGCTAAGACTGGGTGGGTTCTGTTGTAACTACTGTAAATGTTTTTAAGACAGCTACATGTCAGCTACATCTATGATGCTGCAGCACAGAAACCCGAACTGTTACATTTAGGGGGGGAAACAGTCTATAATTACCGTAGTGTTAATTTTGTCATCTATTTTTAAATTTTGTCGTGGTCTTAGTCCTGTGTCAAATGTCCTTGTTAGTTTTCATCATATTTAGTCAACCCCATCCTCTTTTTGTTTAGTCAAGTTTTAGTCGACTAAAAGTTTGAGTATTTTAGTCTCGTCTTAGTCAATGAAACTAAAAGTCTGAACATTTTAGTCTCGTCTTAGTCTTGGGGAAAAAGGTAGTCGACTAACATTTTTCGTCATAGTTTTCGTCGACGAAATTAACACTACTTTGGAGCACCAAATGGGGGTTGAAACTCACCATATACCGGTATCTGGCAACACTGCAAACAAGCCAATGCCTCGTGGAGGGATTGGATCGCTTCAGGTGTGAATGACAGGGCGTATTGTTGCAGCTGGCATTTCCTTGTCGTTAACAAGAAATGCGCAAGCTGCAACAATCAAGTCACCAGCGTCCCAGTGTCGGAGTTTTAACGATAAGCAAAGCAACTGTCTGGAGGTTTGGAGCTGCATCCCAGAGAGAGACAGACTGAACATCAGAATGTTTTCATATATATATATTTTAATCAAGTCGTGTGAATGTTTTCATCACTTTTATCATTTTTTATATCGTTTATATATATATACCGTATATATATATATATATGTATGTATGTATGTATGTATATATATATATATATATACGGTATATATATATTAGGGCTGTCAGCGTTAACGCATTAATCGCGATGCGATTAAGGGCCGCCCATAACGCGTTATTTTTTTTTTATCGCATTAATCGCATGCCGCTATTTTGTCCCTTCATCGCACCCGTACTTGTAGTCAAGCCATTCGGATTCCTGTCTCCTGCTTGTGCAGGCCAGGCATGGAAGAGAACGACAGCAATACGCTTCTAAATGGCTCGTTTTACTTAAAAAAACTTCCCAAATGGCACAGTGGACAAGTCAGCAGCCGTAGTTTGCACCTTGTGTAAAACGGAATTAAAATATCACCGAAGTACATCGAGTTTGAGGCGAGCAATCACCTAAAAGTAGCTAGCGGCCAGCTAGCAGCCAGCTAGCTAGCGCGAGACTCATCACTCATTCTTCCTTCAGAATCTCGGATGCGCGGGTCCTCTAACCACTGGGAGGTCGGCTCCAATGGCTTCACGCGATATACACGTTATCAATACACAGTTTCCAATACCGAGCCATTATTCACATGGAAGTGCCAAAGTTTTTAGCTCAGACTAGGGGTGGGAATCGTGGAGTAACTCACGATACGATATGGTGACGATACTTGGCCCTCGATAACGATATTATCACGATACAGCGATTCTGCGATAATCGAAATATTGGAAGAAATTTAACCTACGATACATCACGATATCTGTGTAACTGAAGAGAAAAAAATACCCCTAAAAGGCAAGAAGCAGGTATTATGTATTTATTAGCAGAATTGACATGAACTCTCTCAGAGTTCACTCACTCACTCATACCATTTTCGATACCACAGAGGAAAAGTTACACATTAAGTCTTTTTATTATTATTATTAAAACAAGAAAACCTATATGACCTACCTACCTATATAATTTCTAAAAGTAGATACTAATGATCAAACATTTCCATTCATGTAGCCTACAGTATTTATGTTTTTGTTTCAACTACAAACATAAATAAACGTCAACTTGAAACTATGTTTCAACTACCGCACACAGCATAATATTTTAGCCTGTTTATTAAAAAAATAAAATAATAATAAACATATCGATACTTGGTGCCAGTCTATCGATAACGTATCGCAAGTGGAAATATCGCGATACCGTGAGTATCGATATTTTGTCCCACCCCTAGCTCAGACACAGCCTTCTTCGGCTGTGTCATTTTGGGTTTCGACTGCTCCACAGCGCCGCCTCCGGAAGTATCGGTTCTAGATATATTTTGTAGACATTGTTACCTCCTGTCTACATTCCACTTCTATTGAATTGAAAATAAATCTAAAATTCAAGATCACAAAGTACATTTATTTGCATTCATTTGATTCCCAATCATGACACACTGGTAAGAATGATTAATATCTAATTCAAAATGCTTTGAAATGCAAAATAATTGCATTTTAAACATGCGATACAAAGATGCGATTAACTATAGGCCTAGTTAATCTTGCGATTAATAAAATTAATCGTTTGACAGCCCTAATATATATATATATATATATATATATATATATATATATATATATATATATATATATATATATATATATATATGTGTGTATATATACATATATATATATATGTATATATATATATATATATATATATATATATATATATATATATATATACATACATACATACATACTTTTATCATTTTATATATATATAAAAAAACATATATAAAGTCGGTCTGAATGTTTTTATGATTTTTATAATTGTTTCTAACATTTTTATCATTGGTTCTAAATGTTTTATCATTGGTGTTATCATTTAATAAACTAAAAACTAAATCAAGCGCTTACTGTATGGTTTTGCGGAAAAAGTGGCTCTCCTCTTGACTTTGACCGGCTAGTGTGGCTCTCATGGAGAAAGTAGTGAGGATCACTGCTCTAGAGTAAAAAATGTTTTGTGTGGATTGCCTACATCTTATTAAATTGTGGACATTTATTCATTCCCACTTATTAGACACTATTTCTGATGGTAAAATGAGCGTAAAAAGCAAAACACAGAATTCAGAAACATTTAAATGGAATTTGGGGGGAAATTAAATGGAATTTGGAAAGAATAAAACGGATTTAATATGGCTTTAAATGTAATGTTTGTTTGTAGCATCTGTAACTTTGTGCTGCTTTTCTTGGCCAGGTCCCCCCAAAATGATGTTATTTTAGTTATACTTGAATACTCTACTATGATATTTGCATATGTCCATCACACTACCAGTCAAAAGGTTTTACACACCATATTTTTCTTCATTTTTTACCATTTAGAATAATAGTAAATGCATCAAAACTATAAAATAACACTAATGGCATTATGCTGTGACCAAAAAAGTCAAACAACTCAAAGCTATCTTAAATTTTAGATTCTTTAAAGTATCTGCCCTGACTTCATGACATTTTTCATGAGTTTTCATATTATTTTGAAGCAGCGGAGGCCAAGATTTAGCAGTGGGCTGGGGTGGGGGGTGCCACTGCTAAATGTATATAATGGGAACCCTGTGGGACAGAAGTGTAACTGGGAAAATACTATTGGTAAAATAACCTGTAGTGTACACAGCATCAGAATGATATGTGTGTTGCACTTTAAGGTGCTGATGGACAGGGCAACTTTTGGCCAACTCTGATGGACACTGGTACACATGGAGTTGACTCCGCATTGTTGCTTTCATCATATAGCAACTTGTTGTGGCCAAGAAGCATTTGGTTTTAAAGACGAGCTGAAATGACGTCTCGCGGTCTGTGATGATGTATCCGACTGGAAACAAACATTGCTTTGACTGGGACAGGTAGGGCTGTGCAATTAATCACATTGTTATCTCAATTACAATTTTGGCTTACCACAATTATGAAAACAAGATAATCGAGTTAAAACGATTATTTGTCATATATTATTTATTCTAGCCTATTTATCTACATTTTTACTTTTATTTTAATCGATTTCTTTGTTTTTCAGTTCATTTATGTTTTTTAAAGTTCAATAATGCCAAAGTTAAGTAAGTGAGTAATCACGTTAAATAATCTAAAAAATCCGTCAAAATAATCGTGATTATGATTTTTGCCATAATCGAGGAGCCCTAGGGACAGGGTAGAAAGATGGGATATAGCATGTGGATGATTTGATTTGACCATTCTGGCAACTGGAGTTGACGTTGGCCAATCCTGGTGCTTGTATGGCATGTTCTGCCCCAAAATCCAGTGGGATTCAGTGTCTTCTGCCCCTACGCGAGTGGGATCCACAGAGAACTGGCCAACTGGCTGCCTCCCTGCTGTTTGCTGTTTCAAAGCCGAGGCTTAAACTGGTTTTATGCTCACGCGAAATCGCCAGCACTGACTGCGCCGAGGGGGTCGCCGCAGCTGGCCATCCTATCGGCGCAGCTCGGCGGAGGGGGGCGTGCAGGTCCTCGAAAATGTGACTCCGTGGCGTCAACGCGGACGTGACGTGACCAGCACGAGAGCTGTGATTGGACGTACTTGTGAGGAATGAGGAAATGCAATTTCCTCATTTTACAGTGCTTGTCCCTCATCTAGCAAAGCCGCTAGTCGGTGGCAAGGCTCCAAGTGGAGGCTGCGCAGAACCCTGTCAGCGCCTTTAGAGTGCTGCTGCCCGCCTTGAAATGTCTGAAGGGCCGGGGTAAGAGCCGCGGTACTGACGGTATTCCTGAAACAAGCCAGTTACATGTCTTTGTATTCTACATTAAATGAAGACATTTATAGGCTAGAAAAGTCTGCCCATGTAGGCACTAGGCAGCCATCTTGCCTGCTCAGAATGTTCTCGCAATGAAGATTGATTGACAGCTGTCATGTTGTGATATGATTGGTTGAAATGGGGTAGAAATTTGATAGTACTAAATGAAGTCAGCATACTGTAGATTGCAGTTATGAATGCAATTTTGAAAAATGAACTTTTGATATGGAAAAACTAAAGAAAATATATTTTTGTGATTTTTTTTTTGCATACATTGTTTGACGGTTAAATAGGTGCAGTGAATAGTCAGGAATGTGATCTAAAATAGAAAATAAAATCAGCTCGACTTTAAACCTGTGTGTTGGCTGTTGCTGGGAGCATTAGCCGGTTATGTTGCCTAAAACATGGCTCGGCGCCTCAACACCACATTGAACTGAGAGAGATGGTAAGAAGGAAGAGGAAGACAGACGGATGGATGGATGGATGGAGAGCAGTGACCTGATAGGATAAGAGAGAGAGAGAGACAGAATGCAGGAAAAGAGTTGTGCAAAAGCAGGAATGAGTTTGGAGAGAAGGGGGAGGATGGAGAGAGACCTCGGTAGTGTGGGTTGGGTTGCTGTGGGAGAGAGAGTATTTAAGACTGGCTGTTAAGCGGTAGAGAGGCTTGGAGGTCTAGTTGCTGAGCACAAGAGAGACAGAAGATGAGAGAGAGAAGTAGCTATCCAACTAGTATTGTAAGCTGGTTGAGGGGAGTGCCAGGCTGGTTGCTGAGAGAGAGGGAGTGATAGAGGTAGGAGGAGAAGGGCAGAGCGAGGCTGGTTGCTGAGACAGCACAGAGTTTATTTATAGAGCGCTGGCCAGCCAGCCCTTGGATACCGGCAGCCAATCAGCTGACAGAGAGGGAGGGGGCCCTGACCAATGGCAGAGCAAGAAGGGGGGTGTCAGAGTGAGGAAGTGCTGTGAGCTCCTCTCAGCCTCTTAAAGAGACGGCAGCACATTCTTCAGTGCCGGGCAGATATTCTTTCTCTCTCTCTCTCTCTCTCTCTCTCTCTCTCTCTCTCCCTCCCCCTCTCTCTCTCTCTCTCTCTCTCTCTCTCTCTCTCTCTCTCTCCCTCCCTCTCTCTCTCTCTCTCTCTCTCTCTCTCTCTCTCTCTCTCTCTCTCTCTCTCTCTCTCTCTCTCCCTCCCTCTCGAGCAGCGTCATGTCTGTGAGCCGGGCAGAACTCAGTGCCTCATAACAACAGAGTGACGAGCCTCTACTCCTCTCCCCCTTCCTTCCTTCCTTCTCACACAGTAGAAAAGTAGTAGACACACACATTTAGAGCCCAGTGTACATTAGAGCCCAGTACACTTTAAGCCCAGTGCGCAATTTAGAGCCCAGTGCACTTAAGAGTAGGGATGGGCAAGGAATTTAAAATTTTCAAATAATCGTTTTTATTATCAAGACCGACTTTTATTATTTTTACCCGTGCCTGTCTCTTTAAGTATGACACCGTTTGTCCATGCGCCGTTGCCGTAGGATCTGCGTACCAGAGCTGCGCACTGGAGCAGAACGGCTCCAGGTTCAGCTCAGAGCATAAACTGTCTATTACAGCAACACTCAGCCACAAGGAAAAGGTTTCAAGATTCAAGATTCAAGATTCAAGATTTTTATTGTCACTCCATGGTACAAGTATCACGTGTGAAATTCTTGTGCTGTGGACTCCGTTTACGACATAGTACAAATAGGCAACAAGCAATGAGCAATAGGCAATAAGAAATAGGCATCAATAAGCAATACTAAGCAGCAATAGGCAATGCGGCAGAATAGCGATAAGACAAGTCAGTGGCATATTCATTGCACATAGGTGCACGTCATGTGCATACGTTAGACGTGTTCGGACATTTTAATTCGACGTATTTGACATACATTACAGTGCAAGTAGCATGTACCTTATTAAACATACAATTAAACATTAGGCATTGTGCATACGTTAGACGTGTTCAGACATTTTAAATTCGACGTAATTGACATACAGGTGCAAATAGCATGTACCTTGTTAGACATACAATTAAACATTAGGCATACATAATGGTAGCAGCTGCAGTACGGTACGGTACGACTACTACACTATTTGTGTATGTTAAGGAGTCTCGTGGCCTGCGGGAAGAAACTGTTCCTCAAGCGATTTGTGCGTGCTTTTGGAACCCTGTATCTCCTCCCTGAGGGTAGCAGGGAGAACAGGCTGTTGTGGGGATGGTTTGTGTCTTTGATGATCTTCAGGGACCTCCTGAGGCACCGCTGGTTATACAGTTCGTGCAGTTCTGGCAACTCGTCTCCTGTTACGTGCTGGGCCGCGCGCCTCACCCTCCGTAGCGCCCTGCGGTCCATGGTGGTACAGTTCCCGTACCAGGCGGTGAAGCAGCCAGTCAGCAGGCTTTCAATGGTGCCTCTGTAGAAGTCCCTGAGGATTTCTTTCCTTAGCCCAAACTTCTTCAGGCGCCTGAGTCCGTGTATTCGCTGTTGGGCCTTTTTGACAACAGTGGCGGTGTGGCCGGCCCAGGTCAGGTCCTGGTGGATGTTGACTCCCAGGTACTTGAAGCTGTCCACCCTTTCCACCACTGTGCCGTTGATGGTGATTGGGGGGTGTGTGCCCCCCCCTCTCCTGTAGTCCACAATGATCTCCTTGGTCTTGGAGACGTTCAGAGAGAGGTGGTTGTCCTGGCACCATTGTTCCAGGACCCTCACCTCCTCTCTGTAGGCCGTCTCGTCGCCCCCCGAGATCAGCCCCACGACTGCTGTGTCGTCTGCAAACTTCACGATGGTGTTTGAAGTTTGAGTCGCCACGCAGTCGTGGCTTGTTACTAGGGCTGTGCCGATTCACTTATCTCCCGATTCGATACTATCACGATACTTGGGTGCCTATTCGATATATATTGCGATTCTTAAGTATTGTGATTCTACGATTATTGCGATTCGATATTACGATTTATTGCGATTTTTGTTTATTTTTTTCTTTTATTTTTTCAGTTTGTTTGCTTTTTTTACACTAGAACATGGGAAAAGTTGAATCATACACTTCTAGAGACTGTATATTATATCATGAGTAGGGCTGGGCGATATAGTTAAAAAGTATATCGATATAACATCTTTCATATCGGTCGATATCGATAATTATTGATAATTTTAATTACCCGTTTTAGGCTTTGCGGGCCTTCTGAACTGCAATTTTGCGCGATCTGTGTGTCAAAGCGGCTAGTAAATAGTGCCCTGCCGCCTCAGTGAAAACAACAACACTAACTAGCTAGCAAGCTAACAGCAGAAACCTACATGCAGAAACTATTTTCCAAGGGCACTGCCGTTAAGCACCGCCCATTGCAATTCCACAATGAAGACCTGCGCCTCCTGAAGACTCCTTTCACGGAAGGGAGGGGAGGCTGGCCAGCGAGACGACATACCCCTAAATAGTGCCAAAGTCACGCCCTCTTCCGGTTTCAGCATACACACCAGGAGTTTTCATCCACCATTTATTTTTCCATAGATGTAAAATGCTTATAAAAAGAGTTTTACTTTACAAACCAAGCTATATTTAGAATCAGGAGAGACCAGAGCATATTTCACTCTGACAAAAAAAGGGAAGAAAATGTAAGCCTATTTTGTTTTGTAGTTTTGGACTGAGTGAAATGTTCTATGGACTCTCCTGATTCCAAATATAGCTGAATGTATATGATGGTTTGATCAAGTACAACTATTGTTATAAGCATTTACAAAACGTCTATGGAAAAATAAGTGGCGGCTGAAATCCCCTGGTGCATATGCCAAACCCAGAAGAGGGTGTGACTTAGGCTCTCTATAGATGATCATTGGACCACCACCATGCTGTACTACTGACAGACTGACATCTGGACACTGGATCCTGATCTGAATATGGACAAAACTCTTCACACACTGTATCAACTTACTCATATTGTTAATCACCTGTATCCACCTATACCCATGCTGCTACAGTAGAGCAGTTAATCACCTGTATCCACCTATACCCATGCTGCTACAGTAGAGCAGTTAATCACCTGTATCCACCTATACCCATGCTGCTACAGTAGAGCAGTTATTTCAGTCTGTAGGCTTGCAGTGTGTTTCTGCTGTGGTACAGTATTATACTGCACTGTATAGACCCTTTTCACATCATTCTGTTGCTAGACATTATGAATTGAAACCTAGCTTATTTCCTGCAACAGGAAGTAAACTAGGGTCAATTAAGAATGTTTATGTTGTCAAGTTGAACTATCTATATGAGGTCCTATACCTAGTGTCAGTCCAGGCAGGTCAACTGGTCAAATCCCTTATATGCCAATTGTACTTGTTGATAATAATTCAAGATTCAAGATTCAAGATTTTTATTGTCACTCCATGGTACAAGTATCACGTCTGAAATTCTTGTGCTGTGGACTCCGTTTACAACATAGTACAAATATAACAGGGCATATGAGTGCAAAAACAACAAGAGACACAACAAGCAATAAGGCAGTAGAGTGATAAGACAAGTCAGAGACAGTGGCATATTCACTGCACATAGGTGCACATGTCATGTGCATACTTTAGACGTGCTTAAACATTTTAAATTCGGCGTATTTGACATACAGGTGCAAATAGCATATTCCTTATTAAACATACAATTAAACATTAGACATACGTAATGGTAGCAGCTACAGTACGGTACAGTACGGCTACTACACTATTTGTGTATGTTAAGGAGTCTCGTGGCCTGCGGGAAGAAACTGTTCCTCAAGCGATTTGTGCGTGCTTTTGGAACCCTGTATCTTCTCCCTGAGGGTAACAGGGAGAACAGACTGTTGTGGGGGTGGTTTGTGTCTTTGATGATCTTCAGGGACCTCCTGAGGCACCGCTGTTTATACAGTTCATGCAGTTCTGGCAACTCACATCCTGTTACGTGCTGGGCCGCGCATCTCACTCTCCGTAGCGCCCTGCGGTCCATGGTGGTACAGTTCCCGTACCAGGTGGTGAAGCAGCCAGTCAGCAGGCTTTCAATGGTGCCTCTGTAAAAGTCCCTAAGGATTTCTGGCCTTAGCCCAAATTTCTTCAGGCGCCTGAGTCCGTGTAGTCGCTGTTGGGACTTTTTGGCAACAGTGGCGGTGTGGCCGGCCCAAGTCAGGTCCTGGTGGATGTTGACTCCCAGGTACTTGAAGCTGTCCACCCTTTCCACCACTGTGCCGTTGATGGTGATTGGGGGGTGTGCGCCCTCCCCCCTCCTGTAGTCTACAATGATCTCCTTGGTCTTGGAGACGTTCAGAGAGAGGTGGTTGTCCTGGCACCATTGTTCCAGGGCCCCCACCTCCTCTCTGTAGGCCGTCTCGTCGCCCCCCCCCCCCCGAGATCAGCCCCACGACTGCTGTGTCGTCTGCAAACTTCACGATGGTGTTCGAAGTTTGAGTCGCCACGCAGTCGTGGCCAACTGCGCCCCTTGTCCTGCTCTCCACAAAATTTCAATAAACCTTTATGCCATATTATTACAATACGACAATACTGGTGTTGACAGTAATAGAAGATGCCAAATCATTGGAAACAATAAGCATTTTACTTTTAGGAGCATCATGCCAGCGGCGCTGTTCCAAAACATGTCGACGTGTGTCATTGCCTGGGAAATGCACATCCCATAATACAACTGTTCGCATCGCATCCCATAATAGTATGATGATACTTGGGATGCCATTGCGAACATAGATGCGAACAGGTTAGCGTCGCCAGCGAGGGCCCCACCGTTGCGGTTGGGGTACGTTTCGAAATCCCTCCAGGCCTGAAATTTTTTCTAGGGGAAACACTGTACTGGCTGACCAACTCACTAGTTTACTAACTTTGATTTACTGACTAGCTGATTGATTTACTGACTGACTTACTAGTTTACTGGCTGGCAGGTTCTTTTACTGACTAGCTGGCTGGTTTAGTGGCTGTACTGTATGCCATTTAGCTGACTTGGCTGGTCCTTATTGCAAACACCATTTCATAGGCTGTTCAGGACTAGTGCTGTTCATGAAATTTTGTAATGATGATTATTGTTGCAAGTAATTGCGATTAACGAGTTGAGCCTAATTGTCTTTTTTGTTGTCTGAGAGTGAGGAATGAACTGAGCACATGAAAGAATCACAATTTTAATAGTGTTGTGTGCTATGATACAATAATGCACCGGAATGTGTTTTTATGCACACACTCGTCTCACATTTCCTTTTATACTTACTACTATACTACTATATTCAGTGGTTCTCAAAGTGAGGGCCGGGTTTATTCATTTATTTATTTACCTTTATCAGGGTTTTCCATAAGCGCCTGATGCCGGTTAATTAGCCGTTTGTTAAACAATTACGGGCCGACTACTTTTTGACCGTTAATTTTTGACTGTCACCGTTTTTAAATCCCTGGAAGAGAGCAGCATTGACAGCAGCAGGCAGAGCAGAGCCCCCTCCTTTCTGTATAACGTTACGTCATCAGTCAGACACATGGGCTAATGTTTTGGTTTGTGCGATGTGCAGCTAACGTTAATGTCCACTTCATTCATTTTCATGAACACAACGAGGTAGGTAGGCTACAGGTTTCAAGTACATTTGTTTGACAAAACAGTCATTATATAACTTCCATGCCTGGAATGAGATGGGGCTGGTTTCCAACAGAGACCTATACATAGATGGTCATTTTACATCCTTTGATCTGCTGAAGAGGAAATTTGAGTTGTCTGGCATACACCTGCAAGTCAGAAATTGTTCGCTCCAAGATTCGTACCTTTGAAGCACTTCCAAATGAACATGCTTTTTTTGATGTTCTGCTGAGCCCTACTCACTCCAAGCATCTTATCTCTAGATTTGTATGTCTATTTGACAACCGCACCATAGCCTCTACTCAGAGGATTAGAGAAGCGTGGCAGGGGGAACTTGGCATTGATTTATCTGACATCATATGGGAAAGGAGTCCGTCTGTGGTACAACTCTGCTCAGTTAATAGCAGACATCAGCTGATTCAATTTAAAGTTGCTCATCATCTTCATTATTCCAAGCATAAGTTACACAAGTTATTTCCTTCTATCTCACCACTGTGTGACAGGTGTCAAGTGTCAGAGGGAACACTATCTCATGCCTTCTGGTTCTGCCCCTCACTAACGGGATTCTCGGCCAAAATATTTGATTGGTATTCTAAGGCCTACAAAATAGCCCTCCTGCCGGAGAGAGAACTTGCCATCTTGGGCTGCTTGGAGTCCTCTCTGAACTTCCCTACAGCTGTGCAACAATCTCTGACACAGGGGACAACTGTTGCCAAAAACACTGATTCTGAAGGAATGGAAGTCCTCCTCTTCACCTTCTTTCCAACTGTGGTTGACGGACATGACCTCGGTTATACGGATGGAGAGACTTAGGTTTCTGAGGACCAATTCAATTAAAAAGTTCTCAATCATTTGGGACCAGTTTCTAGCCTATCTTGATGAAGTTAGGGGTGACGGGTGACTCGCGTGGCTGGTTTCTCATGGACCCCTTGTGTGAGATCCCAGGAACAATATCTCCTACAAGCACTTTATGCATCTGGTAACCACGTAATATTGAATGTCAATAATATATGTATCTTTTCTGTTCTTTTCTTTTCTTGTGTCTGAGCGTGTTCGTTTGTCGTGTTTGTGCATTGTTTTGAAAATTTTGGGGAAAAAGGGAAAAAAGCATGTATGTATATATACATACTGTACATGTATATATCACACTGAGTTTGGCCTGCAGGAATCATGAATGAATTGTCATGTATGTGCCACATAGCAGCTTTTGTGCTGGCACGGTGGCTCAGTGGTTAGCGCTGCTGCCTCACAGCAAGAACGTCCCGGCTTTGAACCCCGGTCCGTCCCAGGTCCTTTCTGTGTGGAGTTTGCATGTTCTCCCCGTGTTCGTGTGGGTTTCCTCCCAACATCAAAGACATGCATATTAGGGGTGGGGGAAAAAATCGATTCACCTAAGTATCGCGATTTTTAATGTCACGATTTTTTGGATCGATCTTTTATTCCAGAATCGATAATCGCAAAAAAAAAAAAAAAAATTTTTTTTTTTTTTTTTTGCAGACCACTCACTGAACAGCAGGCCAGGCGCCGCCTACTGGTTTACTAGTGGTTTTATTACTTTATTAGTTAGTCTGAAGTAATAATTACACTTCAGGGTTAAAGTGGAGTGAGTGCATCTCATTGTAAAATTGGACTTCAAACGGCCCAAATCTGGCTTCAAACGGCCCAAATTGGGCTTCAAACGGCCCAAATTTCACGCGCGTCGGCCCATATCAGCCTGGCCTGCTTGGTATCTAATGCCCGGCCTGAATTATGATCTCAGTCCGCCCCTGTTTTTAACTATATCGCCCAGCCCTACTCATGATATATAATATACAGTCTCTAGTGTATGATTCAACTTTTCCCATGTTCTAATCTAGTGTAAAAAAGCAAACAAACTGAAAAAATAAAAGAAAAAATAAACAAAAATCGCAATAAATCGTAATATCGAATCGCAATAATCGTAGAATCGCAATACTTAAGAATCGCAATATAAATCGAATCGGCACCCAAGAATCGTGATAGTATCGAATCGGGAGATAAGTGAATCGCCACAGCCCTAATGCATATTAGGGTTTATACTCCTGTCAGTGTGTGTGAGGCACTGGCAATTCTAACTGGAGTTCCAAGGGACAGGAGTTGAAAATTAGCCATCTGGCTAGTGGCTAACACTGGCGCATTTACATTAATGTTCATTAATGTGTATTGTCTGTGTTGGTGTAATGCTAGATAACTATATGTTTATTAGCGGTGAAGGACTGTGTTGGTGTAATGCTAGTGCTACAGAACTATATGTTGACTGAGCACTGTAGGACCGTGATGTTTGTCTGTTTCGTGCCCACCCCCTCCCCTCACCACCGCTGGTCAGTTTTCACATTACAAATATTCCATGCCCAGGCACACTTGCGTTGCGTGTCTATAAACTCTGACACAATAGGTGGTGGTATGCACTAGGGGTGGGAATCACCAGATGCCCACGATACGATACTGAAACGATACTTGAGTCACGATACGATAGTATTGCGATACTGCGATATTTTTGATATTGCGATATATCGAGATTGCGATATATTGAATATTGCGATATTTCGATATATTGCGATTTCTTACTTTTTCAACTGCAAATGATGTCCCCAAAGGAAAACTTTGTCAACATCTGGTTTATATAAGAACAATTTTTCAGTCTGTATATCTGACTTCAACCATTTTATTGCAGCAACATTGTCAAGTAGACAGACCAACAACTTTCATAAAGTCATGTCATAGTTGCATGCACCTGACAAACTGAACTGTTTGTTACAGTCTACTTACAGTCCACCTTAACTGGATATGTGTGTGGACTACTGTACTTTTGCAACTTCACTTCACTTACACAAAACATCTTGTGCAGTCCATTCAGTAACTGGGGAATTTGTAAATTACTGTTATGACAAAACTGTTACTGTTAAAACAAAATGAAAATATGCTACCGTTTGTTTACTGCTGGCCTTGGAACTAAAGTTTATAGTAGCCCGGTGGCCTGGCATGGCCTGCAATTTTTTTTTTTTTTTTTTTTGCAATATCGATACTTGGCGTCCAAATATCGATACAATATCGTCAGGCAAAATATTGCGATACTGTGGTGTATCGATTTTTTCCCCCACCCCTAGTATGCACTATGCACCTAGTTGGTTTGCGTTACACCAATAAACACAAAGAAGAAGATGAGTAGGCTACACTTGTCAAGTGGACGAGCTGGATACAATTGTATGGTTTGGACTTTTGTGATGTACAAGAGGTAAATACAAGTTTGTGTGTTGTTTTCTATACTGTGACGAACTTAAAATGTAAAGCGAGTTTTGTTGCTAATAGCAAGTATCCGTTAGCATTAGTAAACCTTAGTGTTTGCTACCGAATCACAACACAAGAATCACAAGTCCATAACAAATCAAATGTGTTGTAATCTGTATCAGACCCAGAGAGGGATCTGCAGCATGCAGTAACATAGTGTATCAGCCTAAGAACTCTCATGGGTCTGCCGTTGAAACTAGGCAAGGTCTAACAATGCCACTGCCTTTTTATTATTCGATTAGAAGTAGATTACGAATCGGTTTAAGTGGTGAGCGAGAGTGGTGTGGAAATAGTAGGCAAACGCTGGTTTATTTCGTGTATGTGTTTTTGTATATCCACAGTCCTAGGTCTCACTCAGGCGCAGAACGTACATGCTAGTTGACTGTCGGCTGTAGTCTTTGTGGTGTGTTCAAGTGCAGCTTGTTGGCCCCGACACAGGAGATGTGAGGCCACGCAACAGTCGGCCTTCGTTGCTGCTACTTCTTTGCGATCAGCCCGGTGTGTCCCAGGCTTTGCACCACTCTATTGGCATTTTTCTGAGCAGGACAGCAGCACTTTCTCCGTGGGTATGATTCACACTTAAGTGGTTATAGTTAAACTTTCAGTGAACTACATAGACCACAAGCACCGACTGGATGTCCACATAACTAATGAAATCTTCCTTTAACCAATCCGGGCTTCTAGCATGAGTCAGAGAGCACAGTCAGACTACCAGACTGTTCATATCTTGCCCAACAAGGGAAGTTCAGTTCAGACCAAGGTTATTATAGGGATCTTTCATTATTTTTTATTAAGCAAGCCCCATAGAAAAGGCCAACTTAAATGCTCATTGGCTAAGAATGATGTGAGATGTGGTGCCTTTTTTGGGACACGGTTGTCCTCTTGTCATGTTTGGTTGTCATGAACTAATCGCCATCTGGATTGGCCAGCATGAATCACAATTGGCTGTGAATCCACCAATCTCGATTGGGATTGGCCGTATTGTAGGCGAAATGGCTGGTTAGAGTTAGGGATTGAAGCTTTGAATCCAGCACAGGACCTTTATTGCATGTTAGCCCTGCCCCCCTCTCTCAGTCTCAACTTCACCAACAGAAAAGTCAAGGAGATATCGCAGCTGCTTTACAAATGGGAAGAGTAGAGGTCTTCACAGGTCCAAAATGATGGACCCGGACCATAATGGAACTGGGAAATGTCAATGTGTTCCCGGACCCGATTAAATCTGTCTATTATTAGAATGCTGAGACCCGGACCAATACAGAACCGAGAAGTACTAGACAGAGACCCAAACGGTACCAATGTCAAAGTTGCTTGCTGATTGCTATGACAAGTTGTATAGAGTACCGCAGTGATGATATATTTTTGTAGGCTTACCCAGAAGTCCTTGCACTTCCTGGTTCCTTCGTGTAAAAGTCAATGGGATTTTTGTATCTGAATTTCGGTTGTTAAATACATGAAATAACTCTGTGTGGTTAAGAAAAGTTGATGAAACCGCAAACTTTGTGTCCAGCAAGATAATCTTCACAAATGAGGACCACTTTTACAGAGAGTTCCCCAAACTTTTGAGTAGCCAGTCAGATTGAAAAAGTAGCCGGATCATGTTTGCGGCGTTTGTTCCAGTGGTCCTTTTCCCAATTAATAAACAAACCTCAATTATGTATCCATGAGTGTGACAATTGAAATAATACAAATAAACATTCTTATAAAGGCCTAATGCTCAATTCAATTATAAATAAAACAATATCCATATTGCAAAACACAAAAAGGCAATGTATATTTTTAAGAACAAAGAAAATACTAATGAGTGGTATGTTTCCCACAGGATTTGTAGAGATTGTGGTGGGTAGACCTTGCTTGGACCCTCTTGGGGGGTTCGGGGGGCCATGCCCCCTGTAAGAAAAATGTGTACATTTTAAACTAAAATGCATGAATCTGGTTCACTTTGAGAACCAATTTAAGAGGCTAGATCAGGGGTGGGCAATGATTTTTCATGGGGGGCCACATGAGAAACCCAGATTGTTGCCGGGGGCCGAACAAATATTGTCATGCCGTAACCTAGGAACTTTGATGATAGAGAGGACCACAAAAAAATTTCCTCGCCACCAGAGGACCAGATTTTGCTGAGGGTCGGGGGCCGAACGGCGCTGGTGCGGAAAAATTTGGGGCATTTTAAGTCAGGTTTAGAGGAATAACTCATTTTAAATTAACAGTTGTGATTCAGTCTTAAACACCAATATTTGATCCTTTTCTCACTCACTCCTATGTCACCACTTGCTCTCCCTGCAGGGCTTGAAATTAGCTTTTTTGACCACCTGCCAATATGGCTGCTAGAAGTTACCAGCCAATTAGAATTTCCACTAGCCACATTTTTTTTCTTGAAAAAAACCAGAATATGAGTGGGTTAATTTAAGCATAAGTATCAGTAAGTGGCCCAGGATTCTCAAAGCCTGTGTTGAGGGTCACACGAACAAAAATGCACTCTTGAAGCTAAATAAATCCAAAACCAAGTTAATTATTTACATTTTTTACTTAAATGTAGAACAGTCATTTCTTACACATGAGATTACTTTGAGCCTTTTAGTCATAAAGATTATTGAAAGATATTCCATATTCCAGACTGAAATGTTATAACAGAAGTGGAGTATTGGCCAGAATGACATGAACATTTGGACACTTATTCAGCGGGTATCTTGTATGTTGCATTCAGGTGCAACATACAAGATTTTTTTTTACAGTGTATACAGTAGATGGAGAAATCGCCAGCTACCGGGGCTTGGGGAACTCCCTGCTTTTATGATTTTTGAAGCGTTTTCTGGAAATCGTGTTAAAAAAACGCATTCGTGGTCATCATTTGTGAAGATTATCTTGCTGAACACGAAGTTCGCTGTTTCATAAACTTTTGTTACCCACAGATTGAAATAAGTTTCAAGCATTTAACCAAAACCCCCATACAAAACTCCCATTACTTTTACAAAGGTCCGGAAGACCTGGATGTTAGCCCTACCGTAGGGTCTTCCGGACTCATCCCTGCGGTGCTATATAAAACTTTGTGTGTCTTTCTTACCTAACATTTAATGTAGCCTTCTCCCCTGGTTGCTACTACCTGTGCCTGACCGTGACATGATGCCAAGAAAGTTTCTAATCAAAAATAAATCCATGTTTTCTGTCATTGCTGATTGAAAAGCCATGGCTAACTTTAGTCCACTCGTTATTGCTGTCACAGATGACATCAATAAATGATGCCTTTCCTTGTTCCTAATCAGCTTTGCCGTTTTGTTGCCATGTAGCATAATAACGGGTGCTATGGTAGCTTTGATTGTTTTGCCATTTTAATCTATGAACTACAACGTTGTCAGTATAATAACAATTGATCGTTGCCAACGATCCATTCATTAAAGTACCATCTTGTGGCAACAGATGTGACAGTTTGCGACAAGCCTCACAACATGAACAAACCTCAGGTACTATGGTCCCGGGTCTTAGGATCTGAGTAGACCCGTGAAGACCTCTACAGCATAGCACCAAAGATGTCACAATACAAAAGGATCAGGATGTCATGGATTGCTACTAAACGAATGTCTTCTCTCTGTCTTCTGTCTCTTGTGTGTGTCTCTCTCTGTGTCTCTCCAGGTGGAAGCAGCTCAGGATGTCCTCCCACCTCCTCCTCCTCCTCCTCCTCCGCTGCCCAGGGCTTCTCCCCCGCTGAGCCAGCCATGACCAGCCAGCACACACACACACACCCCTCCTTCAGCTCCATCCACTCCATGGCCGAGCAGCAGCAGGTAACACACACACACACACGCAAAATAATGAGTTCCGGAAAAGTTTCAAGCTCCGATATTATAGACAGAATCACCGTGACATCGCGTTAACAACAAAAGTCACTTCCAGGTAGACACCTGCTGATTGATTTGAATTGTGGAGATATCACAAACTTGTTTGTTGTTTATTTCTGTTGTCATTTTCAGCCGTAACTGTAACATTAAATATATCTACCCTAGTTAAACACGGTGGTCTGACCTATCTGACGTTTGGTTGTGCTTATTTTATGTACTGTGTTGATAAACCAAATCTACCCAACAGTGGCATGCAGGCTTGGGAAATAACTGATTACATGTAAGAACAGTCACAATACTGGACCCTGATTGGCTGACAAGCTCTTTGATCATATAGCCTATCACAGGCGTTCCCAAACTTAAGAATGCCACAGCCCACTTTGAAAGCTGAAAATCTTCAGCGGCCCACCCAACCCTTTAATTACAACTCTGATCAACACACGAGACAAGATGATGTTTTTTTATATTCTATATTTTTTATTTCATTAACAGAGCATGTGAACTTGGGCAAAAACATTTCAGCAAAATACCCAAAAGCAGATGGCCAACATTTTCTCCCCCCTTACTCATCAGAAGCATTTGCATGCATAACACATTTGTTGAGACAAAATGTGATGAGCAACAACAAGAAATCAACCCACAAGCTATTAATGCTAGGCTGTGAAAAATGCTACCTTATCTGTAAAGGGGAGATGCATAGGTGCCCTTTGAACCTATTTTCATTCAGATAAATTGAGCTGAGGGGTCAAGGGACACCTTTGAAATAGTTTTCCCTCTCCAAAATGTAACCTGTTTGGAGCGTTATTTAGCCCCCTTCACAAGCTAGCTTATTATGCTTGGTACCAATGGATGCCTTATGTCTTCTAGTTTCTTCTGATAACAGGATCTCCACCGGGAGTGTTGGCAGACCACTCGCGGCCCACCTGCAGTGTGCATCCATGGCCCACAGTTTGGGAATCACTGGATCACAATCTTTATTTACAATAACTTCTGAATAGAAAACTCTTGCATCACGTACATACAATTTACTGGCGTGGAGCAAACAGTGTGAGGAACAACCGAGATAAAGAGAAAATGGTTTATGTAAAAACAAAAAACGTTTGATGCTTTCATATCTCATTAATAACACTTTAACAATTGGAGACCTAATTTACCTGTTGGGCCACTGAGTAAAGAAAACTACAGCTTGAGTTCACCTAAAACTAGCAGTTAGTCCGACCAGCTTGTCACTGTTGGGTAGATATGGTTTATCAAAGACGCTAACACAGTAGGGTAAATGAAATAAGCACAGCAGAGCCGACAGATGGGTCGGACCACCGTGTTTAGCTACGGTATATATCTTTAAAGTTTAAACATTACAATTATGCCTGAAAATTACAACAGAAATAAACATTAAACAAGGTTGCCGATATATCCGCAATTCAAAGCAAATGCTTTGAATTTGAAAGTGACCTTTGTTGTTTGTGCGATGTTGTGGTCATTGGTATGGAGGACCAGAAGAGTAATTTGGAATGTAATGAAGTGTTTCCTTGATCATTCTCTAATTGTACATTTAAAAAGAGTAATTTCAAAACAAATTCACAAATGAAGTATTAATCCATCAATAAATAGTTCAATTTGAAAAGGGATTTCCAAAATCGCCTATTAAACAGTCAATTAAAACATTTAATTACAGATGAAAAAAAAGGGCATTTAAAAGGTCAATTCCTTCTTCCTATTTGAAATCGCTATTTGAAATTGCTTTTCAAATTGGGATTTGAAATTGGGATTTGAAATTGCAATTTGAAAATGGACTTGAAAATGGAATTTGAAATTGCGATTTGAAAATGCAATTTCAAATCCATTTTCAAATCCCAATTTCAAATGCCACTTACACTTTCCGTGACTCTCGTCCTTGGCTTTCCAAACAGTGCAAATGAGCTATGTAACAAGATCTCTGATTGGCTAGAGAGCTTTTAGACGCTTGGCTTTGTTGTGTAAGGGTGTGCACCACCTTCTTCACCCATGGCCCCACCCATTCAGTTGACCAGACAAAGGCGCGGCAGCCATCTTTTTGCACATGTGTGTAACGTTAATGTATGCAGCAGAGCAGGCCAGGCCAGGCAGAAGATACTTGGGGAACTTGCAGGTGAAATGGAGAAAACGCAGACACGTTATTATGGAACCCATCGCGGTTCTAGCAAACCCACGCCCTGTGCACTCCAGGTTTTCCACACACAGACTGTATGAAGGCAGTCCTGTCTGGAGTCTGAGAAGAAAGAAAGCAAAATCTGATTCTGGGGGGGGTGGGGGGGGCTAAGAATTAAAACAGATTTTATAGGTCAATTTTAAATTATTACACTATATGTTAGTATATTGTATAGATTGCACTTGATTGATTATATTACACTTATGCACCTAGAAAATGAACCATGGACGGGTGTTTTAGGACCTGGGTTACTTAGAATTTCCCCGGGGGGAAATTGGGACAAGTTACAGTTGCTCGCACTCAGGCATGAAATATCCACATAACACAACATAGTACAACACAGTATCACACAGTATCTCCCTAAACGTAGAAACAGTCAATACAATAAAATGCAATAAAATAAAATAAAATTGAATAAACTAAAATAAAATAGGGTCAATGGGATAGTAAAAGTAAGAATTGTAGAATAGCATTCAATAAGTAGTTACAGTTACAATCTATGTACAGTACGTGTCAAATTGCAGTTATTGCACACTGGATTTAAATTCAATCAAATTGCACATTACGTGTGACGTAACTAAGGCACAGCTATCCTATCGGGTGTCTCCGAGGTGCTCTTCTTAGTGAGGCGTTAAAGAGTCCAATGGCCACAGGCAGGAATGATTTCCTGTGCCTCTCTGTGGTGCATCTGGGTGAGATCAGCCTCTCACTGAACGTGCTCCTGTGTTTGACCAGCACGCCGTGGAGTGGGTGAGAGTCATTGTTCATGATGGAGCGTAGCCTGGTCAGCGTTCTCTTCTCCGACACCGCTGTCAGAGAGCTCAGCTCCAGCCCCACAATGTCCCTGGCCTTACGGATCAGTTTGTTGAGTCTGTTGGCGTCCAGTGACCTTTGAGCCCAGGCAGAGCATGGTTTGGTGCAGGGTGGGTTTGCTGCATTGTATACTCTGTATGTGTATGTAGTATGAAGTATGTACAATTCAGTACAGTATAGCCTAGAGCAGGGGTTTTAAGTGGGAGGCGGTCCTCCCCAGAGGGGCTCCAAACAGTTTCAGGGGAGGCTCAGTGAATGGAAATGAAAAATATTACATAGTTCAAGATTCAAGATTTTTATTGTCACTCCGTAGTACAAGTATCACGTGTGAAATTCCTGTGCTGTAGACTCCGTTACAACATAGTGCAAAAAATAAGAAAATAGATAAAAACAAGAGGCAACAAGCAATAAAGCAGTAAGACACACCACAGACAGTGGCGTATTCACTGCACATATGTGCAAATGGCATGAACATACTTTAAACATAATTAAACATAATAACATTCTGTTAGGTGCAAATAGCATTATGCCTAATTAACATACTATTGAACATTAGTCGTACGTGATGGTAGCAGCTGCAGTGCGGTACAGTACGGCTACTACACTATTTGTATATGTTAAGGAGTCTCGTGGCCTGCGAGAAGAAACTGTCCCTCAAGCGATTTGTGCGTGCTCTTGGGACCCTGTATCTCCTCCATGAGGGTAGCAGGGAGAACAGACTGTTGTGGGGGTGGTTTGTGTCTTTGATGATCTTCATGGACCTCCTGAGGCACCGCTGGTTGTACAGATCTTGCAGTTCTGGCAGCTCACATCCTGTTACGTGCTGGGCCGCGCGCCTCACCCTTCTTAGCGCCCTGCGGTCCATGGTGGTGCAGTTCCCATACCAGGTGGTGAAGCAGCCAGTCAGCAGGCTTTCAATGGTGCCTCTGTAGAAGTCCCTGAGGATTTCCCCTCACCCACTGAGGGGTGGGTGAGGGAGGAGGGCACTGGGTTAGATAGGAGTTGGGGGTAGGTTGTGGGGCATGAGGGGGGGAGGGGTGGTGGGGGGGGAGAGAGGGGGGGAGAGGAGGAGGGGTTGTGGGCTGATGGAGGGGGAGGGGTGATGGGTGGGTTGAGGGGGTGAGTTGGGGGGGTGGGCGCTCTGGCAGAGGGGTCGAACCTAGCGTAGAACGCGTTGAGGTCGTCCGGCAGGGTGGGTGACGTGCTGGGGTTCTGCCGTTTCACCCCTTTGAAGTCTGTGGCAGCATGGAGTCCTATCCACAGGTGTCTGGGGTTGTTAGTGTCTAATTTAGACTCCAGCTGCTTTCCATAGTCTCTCCGTGTTTTTTTTATTGCGGTTCGGAGGGCATATTGTGCCTGCTTGTATTGTTCTGGTGTACCAGAACTGTTGACCCAGGGCTTCTGATTTGGCATTATTTTGATTCTCTTTGTTGGGACTATATCCTCGTTGCATTTTTTTATGAAGCATGACACCGTCTCTGCATGTTCGCCCAGGTCTCCTGCAGCCTTGAACTCCTCCCATACTACTTGGTCAAAGCAATCCCTCAGGATGTCGTCTGATTGGTCTGACCAGCAGTGGGCGGTTCGGAATGCTGGGAGCTGTTTTTTGAGTTTTTGTTGATACCTGGGTATGAGTAGGATGGAGGCGTGGTCCGATTTGCTGAAGGGGGGGCGGGGTGTGGCCTTGTAACCATGCCGGATGTTTGTGTAACATCGATCCAGTGTGTTTTTGCCTTGGGTGTGGAAGTGGATGTGCTGGTGAAGCGTGGGCATTCTCCCTCTCAGGTTTGCCCTGTTAAAGTCTCCAGCCACCACCAGCGCCATTTCTGGTTGTTTTGTCTCTTGTGCGCTAATCGCACGTTGCAGCTCCTTCAGTGCGATGGTGACATTCGCCTGTGGAGGTATGTACCGTAAATTCCGGACTATAAGCCGCACCTTTTTTCCCGTTTTTTGGCCTTTTTTGGCCCCTGCGGCTTATATAACGGTGCGGCTTATCTATGGATTTTTTCAAAAAAAAAAAAAAAAAAAAAAAAAATCTCTTTTTTAGCACTCTTTCTAACTATAAATCCTATATAACTATAATAAGTTTTAATTTCCTCTCTTGCCCTCTTTTCACCACACTGTATGACACTGTATGACACTGTGTGCACTGTAAAAAAACAACACAGGTGGTGTTGTGTTATGTTGTTTTGTTGAAATGTTAATAAATGGGAGCTTCCTCAAACAGCCATCTCTTTCCCGACAATCCCCTCTGTGCATGAACCCTTACATATGGTAATTAAACATTAAAACACAATAAAAAAAAAAAAAAAAAAAAAAAAAAAAAAACCACTAAAACACCCGCGGCTTATAGTCCGGTGCGGCTTATATAAGAAAAAAATAGTCAACTTTGCAGGTGCGGCTTATACACCGGTGCGGCTTATAGTCCGGAATTTACGGTACACACCAATGACGGTGACTGATGTAAACTCCCTCGGGCTGTAGTGCGGCACTACAGCATGACATACTCCAGGTCTGCTGAGCAGTACTTCCCAATGTTAGTGTTATTTACACACCAGTTTTCATTTATCATTAGACAAACGCCTCCGCCTTTTGTCTTACCGGATCGTTCTGCGTCTCTGTCTCCCCTGTGGACGCTGAAACCTGGTATAGTGATGGCCTGGTCCGTTGTATCAGGTGTGAGCCAGGTTTCAGTCAGACACAGAACGTTACAGCGCGCTATGTCTTTTTGGAATTGTGCTCTCAGCTCGCACATTTTATTCTCTAGAGATTGTACATTGGCTAGGAGGACGCTGGGCAATGGTGGCTTGTTAGCGCGTCTCCTTAGGCGGGCGAGTATTCCTCCTCTCCTTCCTCTTCTCCGTTGATGTTTTATAAGTTCAGGAAATTCAGTGAGGTCGGGAGCTTGCCAGTCTCGGTTGGGGTAATTCCGTGCATTCCTGATCTTGATTAGCGCGTTCCTGTTGTATCTGTGTTTGTCGCTATTGTTCGCGTCTCTGTTGTCCTCCATTGTAGGGAGGGGGGCCTGCAGCGAAAACAATGGTCCCGCAGTTTAGTCCTTTTGTTGTGTTCTTTCTTGCAAAAAGTGCAAAGACGCTATTATATACACTATATAAAAACACTGTTATATACAATAGGTACTTACAAAGCGAATCGAAGCAACGAAATTAAAAACAAAACGCGATTACACTAAAAAAAAAGCCTATTTGTCTATGAAGTTAACAGAGCTCTCAGCAGGTCGCCTTCTCCCGGCGCCTCCTCTCTGTTGTAGTTATTACATTATTTATCAAAAGGAGATCCAATAGAATAACCTAAATGTGTGTGATTTGGTTAAAGAGATAGTTCAAAGATACGGTGGTTTTGGGGAAGTTTACTGTTTTTTCCACTTTCCCAGAGTCAGAAACTAAAAAATGCAGACAGACCTTATGTATTTGGTGTCGTCTGAAGCATGTTAACAGCAATATCAGACTATCTTGGCTCAATTTGTTGAGTAGCAATGGGATCAAATAACATACAGTAATTGTGATGTCCAATCTTTTGTCTGAGTGAGGGGAGGCCCACAGTCTCAGACCTTGAAAACCCCTGGCCTAGAGTGATGCAGTATGTAGGTATGTATGATTTACTTGATCTCGGCCAGCGCTTTTCAAAGTGTGAGGCGCTTTCCCTGACAGCTTCAGTGGAGGCACGACATCACGTGGACATGCTGGCTGCACATTCGCTGCGCAGCTTCTACCGCGCGAATCAGCCGGGGAAGGAGCGCCCGCAGACTGGCTGCCTCTGTTGAGGCGAGCTCATGCTGTCAGAGGAGAAACCACGGAGAAGGACATTGAGATTTTTTTTTAATGTGTGTTTCACAAATGGCAGCAGTTCTTTGTATGTACCGTATGTACATCAAACACATATACTGTATGCTCATGTTTTTGTGTCTGTTGGGGAGGGGGGAATTTATGAGATTTATGGCATGGGGCTGGGGAACTGTCTGTCCGCGCTGGCCAGCCTGCAGCACACAGTCCATAGAGGTTGAACATGCAGAGAATGTTTACACTCAATACACTGCACGGGGCGGGTATCCCGCTAGTTATAATAAAGATATGTTTAAAAAAAAAAAGATTAAAAGTCCTTCAGAGTGGATACAGATGTTTAAAATTTTTAAAAGAAGATATTTGAAAAAAGATTGATAAAGATGTTTTAAAATCTTAAAGAAGATAGGATAAAGATGTTTACAACATTTTTGGAACTCGTTATGCCCAAGTGGAACAAACAACAATAATGGCATTGGTCGTGGCTGGGCACTGACAGAGATGCTCACGTCATTTTTTGCAAGTCCAAGTCTTTGAGCTACAGTCCAAGTCAAGGCTCAAGTATTTTAGCTATAGACCAAGTCTCAAGTCTTTAGTCACAAGTCCAAGTCAAGTCTTTAGTCACAAGTCCAAGTCAAGTCTCAAGTGTCTTATGGATGAGCGTTCTATTATCTGCTGCATGCAATCCAGTCTGCTTAGAACACTGCCGTTCGTGACAGGGCTGGGGCAGAAGTAAGGCTGCAGCAGGTTAAGTATGTGGCAGTTGAACAGAGAAGTGGAGAGAGAGAGTAGGGACAGTGAAGCTAGTGGGCAGAGAGAGAGACAGACTGAAGCATTGCTTATTTATACTTTGGCATGGATGACATCACCGATGACATCACAGCAGCAAGTATGACATCACCAATGACATCATAGCAACAACTATGACATCACCCATCAGTCTGCTCACCCAGGAAGGATGACATCATTGATGACATCATCACTGATGATGATGTCATCACTGATGACAGAGATCAAAGCGATCAGGTGAGCTGGCGCTGCGCAATTACGCACAGGGGGAGACCACAGCTTCGATGCACAGCGCAGACGAAATATCATCAAAGTTGCCAATTGATTTGTACTGCCGCCACCCACGGCTCATCCAACGGGCGTTTCTGCACTCCTCCAGTTTTAACCTGGAGCCCTCTCCTCACATTAATTATTATCTGGCGACTCATCCAGTGTTCTCCGCAGCGTTTTTGTGCCTCCTACGCATTGTTTGGAGATCAATAGTGTCCAAGCCAGTCCTAGAATGGAGCTCCGTCGGGGCCACATGGCAGCGTGCTCTTCCTCCATGTAAATAGACAGTTTTATTCCCGTTTTCGACCCATATCGTGATTATATGATCCCTAAAGAAACATCAGACTGCCAATCTCCCCCGGGCTATTTACAGCAGTCTTTACAGGGATCCCATTTCCTCATTTCGGGTCAGTGTCACCAACTCTCGTCAAGTCCCGCGAGCCTTTCCTGCCGCTGGCCTGCTGTAGACAAATAAAGTGCCAGTTCTCCAATGCAGATTTGGTCCAGACTGTTGGTAAAAAAGCTTGTTAGCAGCTCAGAAAAATAGACTAGCACAACACCAGATGCTACCCAACTGCAGTTGGGAGCAGCGAAAGCTGGAAAGGTCTATGTCTGTGTGTCTGAGATTCTTGTCAACTAGTGACCTGTAGCTAATGGCCCTAGCTCACACTAGCAGCACTGCTGGCAAAATGAGCCGATGAGCTGATACCGTCTGAACGCTATGACAGAAAATATGAGTGGTTTCGGCACCGTGACTTTTTCAAACCATGGTATACCTTGAAACCGGAAACGTGCACATCCCTAATGTACTACAGTACTTGTCTTGCTGTGTTGTTTTGCTCCCTAGGTGCTGTCTGATATGACCATACTCCAGCGGAGGATCCCCCCTAGCTTCAGAGACCCTGCTAGCGCTCCACTGAGGAAACTCTCTGTTGACCTCATCAAGACTTACAAGCACATCAATGAGGTAGGAGATAGCACACGCACACATATGCACACACACACACACACACACACACACACACACACACACACACACTAGTAGTCAACAGTTTGGACACAGCACATTTTTCTTTATTTTCATTACTTTCCACATTTGATAATAACAGTGAAGACATCAAAGCTATGGAATAACACATTGAATTATGCAGCCTAACAAAAGCATCTTCTATTTGACATTCTTTAAAGTAGCTGCCCTTTGCCTTGATGTATAGGTATCAACTTCACTATGTATATGTGTCTTAAGAAACACATTTGAAGCACTTTAGATCAAAATAGCTTTAAGAAAATGAAAAACAGTCTATTCAACCAGGTGTGTCCAAACGTTTGACTTCTGTGTGTGTCTGTGTCTGTGTGTATGTGTGTGTGTGTGTGTGTGTGTGTGTTATCTAGTTATATATATCTAAGTAGACTTTTTTTTTTCTTATGTTTTCCAATGTTGTTTTGAACTGTAATTGGCCATTGCCTAAATTCTATGTGACCCTGGGACCAAGCAAAACCATAGGTGAAGCATTGTAAAATGTTTGAAATGGTAGGTGTCGACTGGACAGGGACTTTGTTCCTCCCATGTTCTCCTGCTTTCCTCCCACAGTCAGGTGGATTATTAGAGCATGTAACTTGTCCATAGGTATGAATGGGAGTGACAGTGTGTGTGTGTGTGTGTGTGTGTGTTCACCCTGTGATGCCCATAGGAATGAATGGGAGTGACTGTGTGTGTGTGTGTTCACCCTGTGATGCCCATAGGTATGAATGGGAGTGACAGTGTGTGTGTGTGTGTGTGTGTGTGTGTGTGTGTGTGTGTGTGTGTGTGTGTGTGTGTGTGTGTGTGTGTGTGTGTGTGTGTGTGTGTGTGTGTGTGTGTGTGTGTTCACCCTGTGATGCCCATAGGTATGAATGGGAGTGACAGTCTGTGTGTGTTCACCCTGTGATGCCCATAGGTATGAACAGGAGTGACATTCTGTATGTTTTCACCCTGTGATGGACTGGAGACCTGTCCATATATATGAGTCGGAGTGACAGTCTGTCTGTGTGTTCACCGTGTGATGGACTGGAGACCTGTCCATATATATGAATCGGAGTGACAGTCTGTCTGTGTGTGTTCACCCTGTGATGCCCATAGGTATGAATAGGAGTGTGTGTGTGTGTGTGTGTGTGTGTGTGTGTGTGTGTGTGTGTTCACCCTGTGATGCCCATAGGTATGAATAGGAGTGACAGTCTGTCTGTGTGTGTTCACCCTGTGATGCCCATAGGTATGAATAGGAGTGACAGTCTGTGTGTGTGTGTGTGTGTGTGTGTGTGTGTGTGTGTGTGTGTGTGTGTGTGTGTGTGTTCACCCTGTGATGCCCATAGGTATGAATAGGAGTGACAGTCTGTGTGTGTGTGTGTGTGTGTGTGTGTGTGTGTGTGTGTGTGTGTGTGTGTGTGTGTGTGTGTGTGTGTGTGTGTGTGTGTGTGTGTGTGTGTGTGTGTTCACCCTGTGATGCCCATAGGTATGAATAGGAGTGACAGTCTGTGTGTTTTCACCCTGTGATGGACTGGAGACCTGTCCATATATATTAGGGATGCACGATAATTATCGGACCGATAAATTATCGGCCGATATGGCCATTTTGCATTATTATTTATTATTCCGATAATGGCCTTTTTCCGATAAATTATCCAATAATAATCCTGTTTATTTTTTGCCTCAGAAGCTGAGCTTTTTGTTGTCGCACATTCATGACATCACAGCTGCGACGCAAACATGGCTGCTGCCAGTGTGTAGTGTGTTGCTGTTTTTCAGTTTCACAATGATCAGAAAGCTACTGTAATTTGCAATCCATGTCCCACACAGGTTCCGAGAGGAGGGGAAACCTCTAAGCTGGCATTACGTTAAACCAAAGCTGGCGATGATGCAGCGTATATGTTTGTTGTTTGTGTTAGCGAGTTTTGTTAGCATTAGCTCAGTCGTAGCGGGCCTACCCTGCAGGCTCGTCCGCTTGGCAAACAACTGTGACATTTACAGTCTGTGGCTTGTGATCAAACAGCCCCACAAAAACACTTAATACACAGAGCTTGCGTAAACTTATAGAAACTAATGGAAACCCCTTTACCCGAAATGAAACATCCAGGGATTGTGTATTTAACTCCAAAAAACCACTCGCTAACGTTAAGCTAACCGCGCTAGTTAGCGTTAGCTGCGGGACAGAGCCAATAATGAAAACAAAGGAGCAGTCGCGCACATTAGGCTACATAAAAAGCATCAGTCAACATTAGGGATGGGCATCGAATTTCGAATTTTCGAATAATCGTTGTTATTATCAAGGTCGACTTTTATTATTGAAATTCGAAATTCGAAGAAAAAAAAAAAAAAAATTTTTTTTTTTTATTAGTGAAATGTTGCATTGTCTCCCCTGATTCTAAGTATAGTCAAATCGCTTGGTTTGAGCAAGTAAAACAATTTTTATAAGCATTTTAAGCAAGGTTTATGGAAAAATGAATGGCGGATGAAATCCCATGAAGAGGGAGAGGGGGTGACTTTGGCACCCCTTTGGCACTCAGACCTGAGCCTACTAAATATTTAATGAACCACTCATGATTGTCAAAACTGTTTTTTATTTTCGAAAATGTCAATGTCATGTAACATGTTCGTTACTTCAGTGGTGCAATGCTTGTTTGAGCTAAAAATCCACAGCAGAAGCTTTTTATATTAATTAATAAAGCCGTAGACTTAGAATCAGGGGAGACAATGCAACATTTCACAAAAAAAAAAAAAAAAAAAAATTACATTTTTATTTTTATTTTCGAATTTCGAATTAAATTCGAATTTGGCCAGCGAATTTCGAATAGTGTTTTTGCTAGAAATGCCCATCCCTAGTCAACATCACATAGTGCCTTTTCTTTAATCTGCTGGCAGCATTTTTCAGTAAAAAGTGAAACGACACAGATGGTTTATAGTGCCTGGCCCATTCATTGAGCCCAGGTTACAATTCACTGAGAACTGGAACCAATGCAAAATTTGAACAGATCAGTAACATGACAATAAAGTCTAAATTACTATGCCTTTTGTCATTGTGTTTTATCTGCAGACTAAGCAGCTTGGCTTTCCGTCCTATAAAAGCCTTTATTTTTGTATTGACTATAATTGAGTGATACACTTTATTAAAACAATCATATTATATCAGAAGTTTTTTTGTTTTGCTTTCACAGTGATGTTAGTTAGATTTGGTTAGGTCAGAGCTATGCTCACTACATCCATACATCTACCCTAACCCTTTTTTAACCCCAGGTGTGCATAAAATACAGGTTAAAAACAAAAAACTAAAATTATATCTATTTTTATTATAATAATTATCGGTTATATCGTATCGGTTATCGGCCAAGAAGAATATATTTATCGGTTATCGTATCGGCTCTAAAAATCCATATCGTGCATCCCTAATATATATGAATCAGAGTGACAGTCTGTGTGTTCACCCTGTGATGGACTGGAGACCTGTCCATATATATGAATCAGAGTGACAGTCTGTCTGTGTGTTCACCGTGTGATGGACTGGAGACCTGTCCATATATATGAATCAGAGTGACAGTCTGTCTGTGTGTTCACCGTGTGATGGACTGGAGACCTGTCCATATATATGAATCAGAGTGACAGTCTGTCTGTGTGTTCACCGTGTGATGGACTGGAGACCTGTCCATATATATGAATCAGAGTGACAGTCTGTCTGTGTGTTCACCGTGTGATGGACTGGAGACCTGTCCATATATATGAATCAGAGTGACAGTCTGTCTGTGTGTTCACCCTGTGATGGACTGGAGACCTGTCCATATATATGAATCAGAGTGACAGTCTGTCTGTGTGTTCACCGTGTGATGGACTGGAGACCTGTCCATATATATGAATCAGAGTGACAGTCTGTCTGTGTGTTCACCCTGTGATGGACTGGAGACCTGTCCATATATATGAATCAGAGTGACAGTCTGTGTGTTCACCGTGTGATGGACTGGAGACCTGTCCATATATATGAATCAGAGTGACAGTCTGTCTGTGTGTTCACCCTGTGATGGACTGGAGACCTGTCCATATATATGAATCAGAGTGACAGTCTGTCTGTGTGTTCACCCTGTGATGGACTGGAGACCTGTCCATATATATGAATCAGAGTGACAGTCTGTCTGTGTGTTCACCGTGTGATGGACTGGAGACCTGTCCATATATATGAATCAGAGTGACAGTCTGTGTGTTCACCCTGTGATGGACTGGAGACCTGTCCATATATATGAATCAGAGTGACAGTCTGTCTGTGTGTTCACCCTGTGATGGACTGGAGACCTGTCCAGGGTGTCTCAATGTCTGCTGAGATCCAACTCTAGCTAGACAGGGCCCTGAAGAGGAATGAAGAAAAATTTACCAACTAGTGTTGGGTGATTTGAGGTCCATTCTGTTTCTATTTGTAGCAGAGTTCAGGACCTAACATGGTTACCTAAAGATACTCACCTGTGTTCACTCATAGGTGTACTATACTAAGAAGAAGCGGCGGGCGCAGCAGGTCCCTCCAGAGGACAGCAGCACCAAGAAGGAGAGAAAAGTCTACAACGATGGCTACGATGACGACAACTATGACTACATCGTCAAGAATGGAGAGAAGTGGCTGGACCGCTATGAGATAGACTCGCTCATCGGGAAGGGCTCCTTCGGACAGGTGAGGCCAGGAGTAGAGGGCTCCAAGAAGGGGGAGAGGCCGTTTTTAAATCTCACCCCAACTCCCGCCACTCCTCCATTCACAACTCTGTAACCTGGCAACGGTCAATCCAGACACACATGCGCCTTCACGGGACTGAACAAATAAATACTAGAGCTGCCTGTCTATCAAATTTACCCCGCGGTCATATTTTATCATGAAACTGGTCTCATTATTATTCATGATTGTGTTATTCTCAGGGAAATACAGAATCACCATATTGACTCATTAAGGAATAATGATATCCTGTATCTCAGCTAATAACTGTGGGTGTGTGTATTGCGATTTCCTGGTAATATATATATACTGTATATAGAAGATACTCTTGCAATGCCATTTCAGATGAACTTGAAGCTGTCTATCTCCATGGAATGAGATTGTATAAAAATTAAACCAACCTCATATTGCCCCGCATCCACATAGCATCAAACAACAGAGTGGCTTATTAGACTCTGTGTTGTTTGTTTAACAAACTGCCTTATTTAAAATGATTTTTGTTGGAGTTATTGCAGTAAAGATTAAATTGAGGGGAAAAGCACACTATATATTTTTTATTTCTGCCTAGGCATTTTTATGCCTCCGCCGGCGATAGCCAGGCCGGAGGCATTATAGATCCGGGTTGTCCGTCCAAGGATGATCTGATTAGATTTTGGTGGTCAAAGGTCAAGGTCACTGTGACCTCTCAAACACCATTTTCCAGCTTGTTAACGCGATATCTCAGGAATGCCTTGACGGAATTTCATCAAATTTGCCTCAAACATCGACTTGGACTCAAGGATGAACTGATTAGATTTTGGTGGTCAAAGGCCAAGGTCACTGTGACCTCTCGAACGCCATTTTCAAGCTTGTTAGCGCAACATCTCAGAAATGCCTTGACGGAGTTTCATCAAATTTGTCTCAAACATTGACTTGGACTCAAGGATGAACTGATTAGATTTTCGTGGTCAAGGTCACTGTGACCTCACGAATGCCATTCCCAAGTTTGTTAAAGCGATATCTCAAGAACGGCTTGATGGAATTTCTGCCAATTTGGCTCAAACGTCGACTTGGGCGCAAGGATGAAAGGATTACATTTTGGTGATCAAAGGTCAAGGTCACTGTGACCTCTCCAACGCCATTTTCAAGCTTGTTAACGCCATATCTCAGGAATGCCTTGAGGGAATTTCATCAAATTTGCCTCAAACATTAACTTGGCCTCAAGGATGAACTGATTACATTTTGGTGGTCAAACTTCAAGGTCACTGTGACCTCACGAACTCCATTCTCAAGTTGGTTAACACAATATCTCAAGAACGGCTTGATATAATTTCTTCTGATTTGGCTCAAACATTGACTTGGACGCAAGGATGAACTGATTCCATTTTGGTTATCAAAGGTCAAGGTCACTGTGACCTCTCGAATGTCATTTTCAAGCTTATTAACGCGATATCTCAGGAATGTCTTGATGGAATTTCTTCGAATTTGCCTCAAACGTCCACTTGGACTCAAGGATGAACTGATTACATTTTGGTGGTCAAAGTTCAAGGTCACTGTGACCTCACACACCCAATTTCCAAGCTCTAACCCAACATCTCAGGAGCGCCTTGACGGAATTTCTTCCAATTTGCCTCAAATGGCGATTTGGACTCGAGAATGAACTAATGGCGGAGGCATAAGTCCACGTTGCGGTCATTCTAGTTTTTATTAAAAAATAGCGATTAATCAATAATGTTATAGGGTTAGGGTTAACCCTAACCCTAACCCTAATGTTAATAATGTTAATTTTCCCCATGATCGATTATGGACATTTCTTCAAATGCCCATCCCTACTACCTAAGAATGAATACAAAACCATGGAAAAATGTGAATCGGAGTAACCACGATAGGTTTCTGGGTTTGCCGTTTTCTTGTAACCTGACACTGCCATATGGTTTGTTTTCACATAACCATCTGGGAACGAGTCACTCATGAAACCATTTCAAAGGGCAGGCACTTTCAAAATATATCTGGCAGGTGATTGGATGAACCATCTGTCTATCACGGCCTCACTTCTCGCTGTCGTTAAACCTAAAGCCCACCCAGAGCTGCCTCATAGGATTGGTTTAAACCACTGATGGTTCAGATTCAAACCAATAGATTGGAGCATGGCAAGATGGATTTGTCATGTGTGATCTCATTATCTCGCACAAATCCATCTGCCTCGCAAAGTGAGTTCAGTTCAGTTAGTCAGTTATGTTTAAAGCCCCTTATCACACATTGACGAGCATGTCTCAAAGGGCTTTACATAGCATCGTCACAGTATAATCATACATCTACACATCAACTATTCAACTGGCGGCCCGCGGGCCGGATACGGCCCGTTTGAATTTTGATCCGGCCCGCCAGAGTTTGATATAAAAAAATTAATAAAAAAAAAGAATTTGGGTGGGGGACAAATATCTATGACTGGCCCGGGAGAAGCTTTTTTATTTCCTTTTTCCTTTTTTGTTACATTACAGTGTTTGATTTTCATCATAATCTGGTTTTCCATAATAATAATAATAAGGTCAGTGTTTATGCCTGTGTTGCTGTCTGTTGTAGTGTAAAACGACTAAAGGGAGAGCAGGTGGTTACATGAAAGTGAGTGAGAAAAGGAGAAGATACTGAATAATGACATCACAACAGTATAATCCTAATGTTAATTTAAAATTAAATATTCTTCTAAATATGGATAAAAGTCCAAAAAACATCACATTTTCTTCGAGATTCCATTCCTTACAGCACCCCCTATTTAATAATAGTTCCAGCACGGCTGCGAAAATGTGGTGGCGGGTTGTGTCAAGTGTACATATGGCTTGGGGTCCGGCCCCCGCCCCCTTAGGTTTCTGACAATGTGGCCCCCTGAACAATTTAGTTGAATAGCCCTGAAGTACATCATATACATTACATAGTACACATTTTACTAGATTATACATTGCGATACTACACAAACACAGCGTATCTTTAGACTGTGGAGGGAAACCGGAGCACCCAGAGGAAAATCAATCAAATCAAACCCACGCAAACACGGGGAGAACATGGGAACTCCACACAGAAAGGACCCGGGTAGAGATTTGAACCCACAACCTTCTTGCTGTGAGGCAACAGTGCTAACCACTCTGCCACTGTACCGCTTGACCACATGAAAACTCCACCATAAGCCGGAGCGGATACTCGTGAAGAAAATGAAAAACTACAAATATGTTTAGTTAGTTAGTTTATTTTGTCCTTTCGGAAAATTGTTTTGCATCTGTAGCAGTCAGACAAGATACAGTACAGACAAGATGCAGTACAGTACAATACAATACAATGCAAACAGTTATGACAGATACAGCAAATATTTCATCACAAAGTGCTTCACACCAACCCTAGTGATGCTCGTCCGTCTGTTTGTCCCTACAGGTGGTGAAGGCCTACGACCACCATGAGCAGGAATGGGTGGCCATTAAGATCATCAAGAACAAGAAGGCCTTTCTAAACCAGGCACAGATTGAGCTCCGCCTGCTAGAGCTCATGAACAAGCACGACACTGAGATGAAATATTATATAGGTAAGCTCTCTATACTGCAACACAGACATACTGAGGGGGAATATTGCTCTCTCTTCTTAAGCTTACTGTTAATATAGGCCAGCAACCTACTTCTTTCTAACAGCCTGGTAAAAACCATCCTGATAACATGACCTCAGATTGTGTTTCGCTCTACATAGAGTATACATCAGTCTGGACTTCCAGCCGGCCACAGCAATTTCAGTGGGCGGGAGTACTTGCCTTGACAAACAACTCTTTCAGCCAATCATTCGCCAAAAAAAATATCTTTTCCATGGAGAAACTCCACTCATGCATACTCTTGTTGTTTAATTGAGTCTATCTCTGCAATAACTGCACTTATGGCTGTGTTTACTCAACCAATGTTAATGTTACCACTCGCTTCGGGAGACGCCATTATTGTTTTGCCAGAGGTGGCCCTGATTGGCCGGGTTACATCATCAGCTACAATGCAGTCCCTGATTGACCGGGTTACATCATCAGCTACAACGCAGTCCCTGATTCGCCGGGTCACGTCATCAGCTACAACGCAGTCCCTGATTGGCCGGGTTACGTCATCAGCTACAATGCAGTCCCTGATTGGCCGGGTTACATCATCAGCTACAACGCAGTCCCTGATTGGCCCGGGTTATGTCATCAGCTACAATGCAGTCCCTGATTGGCCCGGGTTACGTCATCAGCTACAATGCAGTCCCTGATTGGCCCCGTTTACATCATCAGCTACAACGCAGTCCCTGATTGCTGCCATTTTGGCCAGGTCTTGCTCGAAAAAGAGATCATTGATCTCAAGTGACTACCTGGTGAAATAAAGGTGAAATAAATAAATTGGCCTGGTGGCATTGTAATTTCAGGAAATCGCTAGGGGCGGGTCGAAGTCCAGACAATGATTTTTACCAGGCTACTTCTAACACACACACACACTCTTAAGGCCCAATTATACTCTATGTTAAAGATGGAGACAGAGATGGACAGAGCCTTCTGTCGGTACTCTGCGTTCATTTCGTGCATTTTCTGTCCGTCCTCTGAAAGCTTACGGATACGCATGAAACGCAGCCAAACCACACATACACTCATGCATTTGACTCTCTGCTGCCCACTGGTGAATGTATTGCTTAACATGATACCAACGTGAAAGACGCATGGAAGTATGTGGGCAGTGACGATTACACCGTTTGAAAAGGACGCATTTATTTTCGTATGAAAATGGAGTATAAATGAGCCATTACTCTGCTACACCCCTGATTTGTTGCTTGCATGGCTCTTAGCCAGAGATCCAGTGTGAAGCTGGTTTGAAGGGATCAGGAAAAAGTAAGATACAAAATAAGATTCAGGATTCCCACAGTTTACGGAATTCCTGGAATATCATGTCAGGGATTTCTTTTTATTGTTATAAATTATCTGCAGAAGTCGGGGGCGGAGGGGGGGAGGTTTTACAAATGAATATGAGCAGGATGTGATTTCCAAGTTGTATCACACACTGAGTTTTCAGCCCAAATAAATATTGTGGAAGCAAGGCTATATATCTTCTTATTATAATTTGACAAGCATGTGTGTGTTAGCAGAATTTTACGTTTACGTAAAATTACGTTTTACGTGTGAGCACCCTGATGGAGCCGGATTTTTTAATTAGGTGATTGCCCTGATTAGCTAATAATGTGATGTGATGTGACAGTGATGTCATCTTTCTGAGAAGTGATGATGTCATCAGTGATGTCATCAGTGATGATGTCATCAGTGATGTCATCCTTCCTGGCTGAGGCTATAAGTTCGGTGATGATGTCATCAGTCTGAGGCACGGGTGACCTGACAGAGCCGGATTTTTTAATTAGGTGATTGCCCCAAGTACTTAACGATGTGATGTCATCAGTGATGAGGTGTTTGCCCTAATTACCTAATGATGTTATATGCCATGAGTCTCACATTGTGGCTAAGTACGTTAGCTAGGAGAGCTACGTAATGTTTAGCCTCAACGCGGCCCCTATATCCACTACAAGATCGGCTAAATGGCTGCATGCGATATACACGTTATCAATCACAATAAAACTGTACCCACCTCTGAGACAATGTTGTTATCCAATATTTGGGTGCCATGGCGCACAATTGCTTAACTTCGCATCACTGATGACGTCAGTGAGGGATCAGTAGTGAGGTAGAGTCCGCACATTGACTGATGATGTCATAGACACTGACATAATCAGTGACATCACAATTGCTCGAGTGACCATCACTGATAGGGATGGGTATCATACTACTATTCTTATCGATACTGCTTATCGATCCGGTACTTTAACGGTACTCTTATCGGTACTTTTTGTTATTTTTAAGAGAGAGAAAAAAATGGGGCTGGTTGTTGTCGGTTCTTTTCATTATTTTTAAGGGGAGAAAAAAAAAGTTGCAAAAATGTTAATGGGTGCGTTTTCATTATTAATTTTAATATCCAACATTACATAATAATTTACATCTCCTACCACTGATACCAACATTCAGCTAGAGAAAGCATAAATAAAGCGCGACAGTATCTGTCTGCTGCGCTTGCCCCCAAATCACTAAATCCCCCCCTGCTCTGGAAGTAACATTTATTTAGGACAACTGAGAGATGATGCTCCGACGATTTATTTCAGACTGGGTTTGTGATGATTAACACACCCAGAGCTGGATAATGTTTACTACTCTCGTCTTAATCATCCATGTTCACATAGTCCTACCTGATGACGAGGTGGGTCCGTTTACCACAAGCGGGTCATTATTGACAGATGATGAAGTCGTGTGAGGTAGCTTGTCGAAAACTGTGCATTTCTCTGTTTGTACCTATTTGATGCACTTCCTCTTTGGCGAAGTGTTTAGACAAATTGCTCGTGTTTCCACCGTTGCTAGTGAACGATTTATCGCACTTATGACAACGTGAATTGTCAGCATCAACTCGAGTGAAGTACAACCAGACTTTTGATCGCTCCGTTCTTTCTTAACGTGTTGCTTGCCTTCCCTAATCAGTGTGTGTAGTGTGTGCATGTGTGTGTGCTGCCCGCCCCGCCCCTCTCAGTCAGGCTCGGCTCCTCGCTGACTGCCTGTCTCTCCTCTGAGAGAGAGAGAAAGCAACACGGAAAAGAAAAGAGGATCTCTTTTCTCGTTCGGAAATCGCAAAAAACACATCATAGGCATGTCTTACACATCATAGGCATGTCTTACGGAGTTGGTGCGATAAATGTGCAAAACAACGTTTATGTAGCAACAAATAAATAGGAAATACATTTTCTTAATTTCTCCAGTACCGATAAGACGTGAAAGCTTATTGATCCTCCGGTATCTCGAAATCCGGCCCCGGGGCCCGTTTGGTACCGGGTCTACCCATCCCTAATCACTGATGATATCTAGTGCTCAAGTGACATTACTGGTGATGTCATAGACATTGTGACATCATTACTGACCAAAATCATCACAAATCTCACAATGTGTGACCAAAATCGCAGAAAGACAGACAGAGCCTACTTACTCAATCTTATATACTAGGGATCTTGTGCGCTATGCACGCTCGTTTGCTAGGCTCGCCCGTCCTGCAGCTCGCATTCGCTGCACGGCTTTGCCCGCACCAGCATCACTGATGATGTCAGATTCATGACATCACTGATGATGTCACAGTGGGATTTCAACAGTGGGATTTATGAGGGATTATGACATCACTGATGATGTCACAGTGGGATTTATGACATCACTGATGATGTCACAGTGGGCTTTATGACATCACAGTGGGACAATCACAGTGGGACAGAGAAACAAACAGACAGACAGAGCCCTAGCTCCCATTTATATACTGATGATGATGATGATGGTGTGTGATGATGATGATGATATTGCTGTTGTTTTACAAAATGTGGCTATTATTATATGATGAAGTAAAAATGTATTACATTTTGTCATTACATAATGCGTTGTTAGTAGGGCTGTGCCGATTCACTTATCTCCCGATTCGATACTATCACGATACTTTGGTGCCGATTCGATATATATTGCGATTCACGATTATTGCGATTCTACGATTATTGCGATTCGATATTACGATTTATTGCGATTTTTGTTTATTTTTTTCTTTTATTTTTTCAGTTTGTTTGCTTTTTTACACTAGATTAGAACATGGGAAAAGTTGAATCATACACTAGAGACTGTATATTATATATCATGAGTAGGGCTGGGCGATATAGTTAAAAACAGGGGCGGACTGGGATCATAATTCAGGCCGGGCATTAGATACCAAGCAGGCCAGGCCGATATGGGCCAACGCGCGTGAAATTTGGGCCGTTTGAAGCCAGATTTGGGTCCAATTTTACAATGAGATGCACCCACTTTAACCCTGAAGTGTAATTATTACTTCAGACTAACTAATAAAGTAATAAAACCACTAGTAAACCAGTAGGCGGCGCCTGGCCTGCTGTTCAGTGAGTGGCCTGACTGCAAGCACCCAAAAAATTTTTTTTTTTTTTTTTTTTTTTTTTTTTTTTTTTTTTTTTTTTTTAATTTGCGATTATCGATTCTGGAATAAAAGATCGATCCAAAAAATCGTGACATTAAAAATCGCGATACTTAGGTGAATCGATTTTTTCCCCCACCCCTAGTTGTTAGCATAGAAGACATCTAAAAAATATGGACAGAGTCAGCGTGATGTCACCCATTGGATTATGGACTCCCGTTTTGAAGCCTAGCGTCGCCATCTTGGGTGTCCTTGTGCTGCTCACGCGGCACGGCATAAGACGAGCCGCAGCTCCACCTTTTATTGGTCCGTGATCGGCAAGCTGCAAGATCACTGGACAGGCGGCCTGTCAATCACACCCAAAACAGTCTTTTCTATCGTCTATTTTACTCTAAATGGTTGAATTCTATAAGAAAGTCACCCCTCCCCCCATACATTTGTTATAAAAGGTGAAATTAGCTATAATCAACCAAAACCATGTTTTGAACCAGGCTGTAAACATGCTTAATCCTGTTTTAAAGATGCTTATTTTAACATGGGGTGAATAGGGAACAACTTTTGGAGCCAGCCTCAAGTGGCCATTCAAGGAACTACGGCTCTCAGTATCAATTCCGTGGCTTCCTCTGTCAAAGCCTGAGCTAGCCCACAGATTGTAACATAGCAGAATTCAGAATACTGTCAAAAATTACATTTTTGAGATACAATTGATAAATTGTATATACTATACTGTACTGTGTCTTAGGCTTATTATCAATAACACTGAGTAGTCCAACACACTGGCCTGGTTTGACTCACTGCACTTTCTTTCTCTCTTCCCCCCCCCCCCTTCCCTTCCGGTGTCCCTCTCACCTGTTCTCTGTGTGTAGTCCACCTGAAGCGTCACTTTATGTTCAGGAACCATCTGTGTTTGGTGTTTGAGTTGTTGAGTTACAACCTGTATGATCTGCTGAGGAACACCAACTTCAGAGGAGTCTCCCTCAACCTCACCAGGAAATTCGCACAGCAGCTCTGCACAGGTGAGGGCACGCACGATAACCTCCAACTCCAACAACGGGCCGTTCGCCATGTACATCCATAATAATACTAACGGCAGGGTTTTTCCTGCATAGTAGGGCCGTACGATTTAGCCTAAAAATAAAATCTCGGATTTTTTTTTATCTCAAAATTCAATTTTCGATTTCGATTTGATTTTTTCTGCATTATACTTCTCTAACCATTTGTTTCCCTGCAGAGCTCAAATTTTTTTTTTCTCATATGTGACAATTTATGCTTTTACTCTGAAGGCAGAACAACCCAACTTCCTGTTTTAGCTTGGTGCTGCTATGCCTAACTTCCACGCTGTTGCTTGCTAACCTGCAGTCACTTGACACTGGTATGCGGGGAACTGCGATAGCAGCAGTAGGAGGAAATTCAGAAAGACAGGGTGAGTCAGGCGGAGGTGTAACGTTACAGCCAGAAGCAAAAGCTGTAAGCTACTCGGTGGCTTCACGTGTTGTTTTGTTATTTTTCCTAAAGGCAACATTTCCCGTCCGGTGATAACGTCTGTGTGCGTATGTGTATCGTGGCTCTCGTTATCTTGTGTACAGTGTTGGGCAAGTTACTCTGGAAAAGCAATTTGTTACTGATTACTGATTACTCCTTAAAAAAGTAATAAAAGTGACTTTACTTATTACTTTTTCAAAAAGTAACTAGTTACGTTACTAGTTACTTCTTCTTTTTTTACCCAAAACACCTTGCACTTAAGTTGTTACATGTCTAGCATGTCACTGTATATATGGTTAAAAGAAACGCCAACAGCATTTTACTTTGAAATTCAGTTAGAAGAGGAAGTGGTGTGTTAAGCCTGGCTAGCTTGACACAGGAAAAGATGTGAAATGAGACAGTCAGACAGATAACGTGAGTGTAAAGAAAGATGCTGTTACTGTCGGAGTGGTAATAAATCAACAACCTCAATGCAAACGTTTCAAGCGTCGTTGCTGTAAGAAAAGTGATGTTGATCTAGTGGATCTGTTAATCCAGTGAACTGTTACACCCATATAGCTCCTGTTGTTAGCTGTCCAGATGTCAGCTGTAGTGGAAATAAAGGTCTACCTCACCCAGCATCGCCTTCAACTTAGCCTCCATCCCCGCATATTCTCTCTCGAGGTAGCCAGCAAACGTCTTTCTCTGTGTGGCAGCTTGACATTGTTCTTCGTGGGTATTTTCTCTATGATGCATCGATATGAGGGCGAGTCAACAGTGGAAATAGGTAGCATCTGCCGTAAATGGAGAAGGACTTAAGAAGCTCATCGCCGTATACCAGACGTAGTATCTTTCGCGGTTGAAAACGTTTTGCTGCTCGCACATAGTTTACAAAGGACAATAATGTTCTTTGCATCTTTGACCGAGACAAACTCAAAATAATGGCATGAATACCTCCAGCTTTTGAACGCGTATTTCTCTTCTCCTGGCTTCAGCCTCCCATCATGCTGCTTCGGTTTGTTTTGAAGTAACCACGCTCTGACCTGTCGCGCCGATACGTCATGACGTATGTGTCGCGCACACATACGTCATCATGACGTATGTGTGCGCGACAGGTCTACCTGAGACCGTGAGGATTACTTTTCCTTTTCTTCTCTTTTTACATAGAAAACATTGCATTCTGGCGGGCAATGATCTAACGCAGTAACGCAGCGTTACTTGGATTAGTAACTGTAATATAATTACTGTTTTGTAAATTGTAACGCCTTATATTACTTCGTTACTGAAAAAGTAACTAATTACAGTAACGCGTTACTAAGTACTAAGTAACGCGTTACCGCCCAACACTGCTTGTGTACCCCGCAGCGCAACACGCTGCTCGCACTCTGTGTGCTTTTTTGGAGGTGTTGAAATAAGTTAGTTGCGCTGCTGTCTTTAGTAGCCACTAGCCACGGCCTTCTGAGAGACTTTACAGCGGGAAGAAGGAACAAGGAAGTTTTTTTTTTTTGCAGTTTTTAAACATAGTCCTAACTAATTAATTTGATTACGATTCAAAACCGATTTATCGCGCAGCCCTACTGCATAGAGGAATCTTTCGCACCCCCAAAGAGGTGTTAGCCACCCCCCAAAGGCCTGATATATTTGAGTTCAGGACAACCCTGACTGCCTACTACATGTAACTCAAAATCAAGCATTTCTACTGTATCAATTTAGAGAATTCCAAAGTTAAAGTTTCACATTTGTACGTTGAAATGACTGAAACTTGAGGCGCTGTGAAAACATCATTGCTCTATAATTTCTGACAATGACTGATATATTTATTATATATATATAATATATATATTATTATTATTATGTGTTCAGGATAACCCTGACTATATTAAGCCAAAAGTCAAATGTCGGGTCATGCTTACCGACTTGCGTAGGCCAAGGCAAATTCTGAGCCAGCAAAAACCCTGCTAACAGTACTAATAATGACTGTTTCTGTCTGTAGCGTTATTATTCCTGGCCACCCCAGAGCTGTCAATCATCCACTGCGATCTAAAGCCAGAGAACATCTTGCTGTGTAACCCCAAGAGATCCGCCATCAAGATAGTCGACTTTGGATCCTCCTGCCAGCTCGGACAAAGGGTGAGCAATGCGCGCGCACAAAACACACTGGAACACATCCGCACACATACACAAACAAACGCACAAATACATCTGAAAAGTCTTCCCTCTAAAGCTCGGTTCATTTGAAATAAGTGTGAATAATTCCTGTTGTACATAATGAGTTACTCTATGAAACTGTAAAACTATTAAACTTTTTGTTTGTTTTTAATTGTGTACGGTGTCCTTGAGTGTTTTGAGAGCTGGTTATGAAAGAAATGTATTACTATTACTATTATTATTAATATTATTATTGTTGTGTTTTGAGAGGTGGTTATAAATTAAATGTATTATTATTGTTGTTGTTATTTATTATTATATGTAATTTTAATGTTATTAGTATGCATATTATTAGTAGTAATATTGTTGTTGATATTGTAATTAAAGTTCCCTTCTTATTTGTCAGGGTTATTTTTCAATCACATCTACACTGAATTTGTTATTTTAATCCAGATTTTTAGTGAATGTCTTCGGCCAAAACATTTGATATATCAGAAAAAAGAAGGCAGTTCAAACTAAATCCAACATGTATGTGAAAGGTAAATGTGGCGAAAGCATGAATGAGTCCTAGTAGCGGATAATGTGGCTGAATGGTAATATCTGTCAGACTGCTGCTACCTCCCTCAAGCATCTGAATAAAAAAGGGTTGAGCACCTCACAGTGGCCAGCTGCCGAAACAGCAGCGGAACACCCCAACGTTCCTTCTCAAATGTTAGCCAGTAGACTGGATGTGAGAAGATGTGAAGAAAAGCTATAGAATGTAATGAGACTAAACTAACTTCTCCTCCTCTCGCTGTCCAGATCTACCAGTACATCCAGAGCAGGTTCTACCGTTCTCCGGAGGTTTTGTTAGGGATGCCGTATGACCTGGCCATCGACATGTGGTCTCTGGGCTGCATCCTGGTGGAGATGCATACTGGAGAGCCTCTCTTCAGCGGATCCAATGAGGTATAAATCAAATGCACCGTGCTCTATCAAATATTCTCCAATGATACATCAAAGGGTGTATTCACACCTATCTCGTTTGGAGCAGTTGTTCCGAATCAGAGAGCGTTTTCCCCCTTGGTGCGGTTCGTTTGGGGGAGTGTGAACACAGCAATCGCACTCGGATGCGGGACAAAACAAGCGAACCGAGATCGCCAAGAAAGGGTGGTCTCGGTCCGCTTTAAACAAACTCTGGTGCGGTTCGTTTGGGGTGAGAATGAGATCTGACCTCGATCCGACACAACTGCAGGAAACAGTGTGCATTTTTTAATAAAACAGCTGCCGTAGTCAGCTGCGCTGTGTGTAATGGCCTGAAGAACCAGCATTTTTATCGTTTAAAAACATCTTCATTCAGATCCTGTTTTGGCGACTTGTGAAACTAGCGTTTGCATGGATAAACTTTGGGGGATTTTTGCATCATCACATCAGCAGTTTGAACTCGATCAACTTATCTGGTCCCCATTAAATAAATGAAAACAAGTCGTGGTAATCAGAGCCAGCCTTCTTTGTGATAAGAGTGTCTGGTTCAATCAGACTGATTGCATGTCTTCCTCGAAATGTCCGTAGGCTATTATTAAATTATTTATTCATATTTTATTCCTGACAGGACAGGTGTTCATATGCGTAATCCTCTGAAGTCTCCATGATAGTAATAGCAGAAGTTGCGATGGTCTTTGATCTTCTATCTCCAAATTCCCGATAGATAGCCTAAATAAATACATACTTACATAGGCTACATAAATAAATAAATAACTAGCTCCCTCTTTCTTTCTTTCTCTATCTCTCCTCGCACGGCGCACGCCCGACATAGCTTACTATGTAGGTCTAACAAAACGCATTCTTATAATCACATAGAGAAATCTCTGGGAATTATGTTTTCCAGCCCGAGAGGCTATTAGCCTACCGGAGTGTCTTCTGGCCAATCCAGGAGGCTTGGCAATACAATTTGGACTGCTTGATTTATGGCTGTGTGAACACAAACGAACCAACGCACAAATGCAACAATTGTATCAATTAAGTCCCTGAATCGGAACAAAGCAAACAAACTAGAGGTGTGAATACACCCTAAAGCATCAGAGACAAAGTTTAAGCAGGTTCACACTTGATAATCGTTGAATGTTTAGATTTGAGAAAATTCAAATAAAGCCTTAAAAGTTTCTGAAAATGGATGGCCGGCCTTGAAAGTACTTGACTTTTCTTATTCACACCCAACATCCAAATCCATCCATAATATTAGCTCCTTGGCCCTCTATGCATCCTGGGATCAACACTGCACATCCTGAGGAAAACCCTGCTGTTTGTATTGATATACATAGCAGCAGTTAGTTTGTATTGATATACATAGCAGCAGTTAGTTTGTATTGATATACATAGCAGCAGTTAGTTTGTATTGATATACATAGCAGCAGTTAGTTTGTATTGATATACATAGCAGCAGTTAACATGAATCGTGTAAAACAAATTAGGCCTATGGGATGTATCATTGTCATTTTTGTGTCCTTGAATTTCACTAAACAAGACTTTGAAAGGCATTGATGAGTGTAGGAACCATGTAGGAGTTAAGCACAGTTCATTAGACAGAATAAGTAGGAAGTATGGTTAAATAAAGCAAGAAACATGGGTGGCACGGTGGCGCAGTGGTAGCGCTGTTGCCTCACAGCAAGAAGGTCCTGTGTTCGATTCCCACCTGGGCTGAGGGTGTGCTCAGTGCCTACGGCACAGGTGGGGTCGTCAAAAAGGGCCTTTCTGTGTGGAGTTTGCATGTTCTCCCCATGCTCCTGGGGTTTCCCCCAGATAGGAACCCCCTGCTAAAAAAAAAACATGAAAAGAAAATTGAAACATGCTTCAACATAGCCTCGAGTTTAGGACAGCACGGCAGCAGCTAGACATACGTACCCAAACGCTTGACAAAGGGGGTCCCAGGGGAGTTCCCAGCAAAATGAGTAAATTGTGTGATTTCACTATGATTTCAATTACTAGAAGTTAGTCCAAGGAGAGAATGTAGTGCATATACTTGGTAATAGCTTTCACTCTCTCCTGTTATCTCTCCATCTACATTATAGTATACTTGCGCTGTTCACCTCAGCTGCATCCAGTCACATTTTTGGGGAGCTGCATGCCAGCTGTGCCGACAGGCCCGCCAGCTGCGTAGCCCTACGGCGATGGCTTTGACGCCAGACCATGAATTCGGCTTAACTTAAACAGTCATTTAGCGATAGGATTTTAGCGCCCTTTATGGGAACTGCAACAACAGCTTAGGGCAGCCTGTCAGAACTACAACAATGTCATGATAAAAGCATGTTTTCATGTCTAATGAAGATATATCAAATATAATATCACCAAGCTAAATACTGGAATCAAATCCAGCCAAGTCATTTGCTTTGTTTCTTATAGTCATCATAGCCAGCCAAGTCATTGCTGAGCCTTGAGTATTAACCCACAGTCCCCCAGATATACAGTATTAACCCACAGCCCCCCAGATATACAGTATTAACCCACAGCCCCCCAGATATACAGTATTAACCCACAGCCTCCCAGATATACAGTATTAACCCACAGCCCCCCAGATATACAGTATTAACCCACAGCCCCCCAGATATACAGTATTAACCCACAGCCTCCCAGATATACAGTATTAACCCACAGCCTCCCAGATATACAGTATTAACCCACAGCCCCCCAGATATACAGTATTAACCCACAGCCCCCCAGATATACAGTATTAACCCACAGCCTCCCAGATATACAGTATTAACCCACAGCCCCCCAGATATACAGTATTAACCCACAGCCCCCCAGATATACAGTATTAACCCACAGCCCCCCAGATATACAGTATTAACCCACAGCCTCCCAGATATACAGTATTAACCCACAGTCCCCCAGATATACAGTATTAACCCACAGCCCCCCAGATATACAGTATTAACCCACAGCCCCCCAGATATACAGTATTAACCCACAGCCTCCCAGATATACAGTATTAACCCACAGCCCCCCAGATATACAGTATTAACCCACAGCCCCCCAGATATACATTATTAACCCACAGCCCCCCAGATATACAGTATTAACCCACAGCCTCCCAGATATACAGTATTAACCCACAGCCTCCCAGATATACAGTATTAACCCACAGCCCCCCAGATATACAGTATTGGGGCAGTACAAATGTTCAAATTGATTCTGGGATTCTGGAGCTTAGATTTGATGACATTTCAGTCACACAAGTGGGCGTCACCAAGGCCGCGTGCCATCAACGGTGGTGAAAATACACACACACACACACACTGGATCGTAAGGGGAGGGGGGAGGAGTATGTCGCATACCTGCCAACACTCCAGATTTACATGGGAGTATCCCTATTCTTAACCCTTCCTCCCACTGCCCTCCCCATTGGTCATTTATCCTGTTAATCTCACAATTTCATAGTGTTACAGAACAAATGGCTGAGGTGGGCTTAGTTTTAAAGTTTCTGGGAACAGAAGACCTAAAGCAGTGGTCCCCAACCACCGGGCTGCGGACCGGTACCAGGCCACAACGCATTTGGTACCGGGCCGTGAGCCGGGTAAAAAAATAAATAATAATAAACATAGGCTATAATATTATAGGCTGTGTGTGGTAGTTGAAACATAGTTTAAAGTTGACGTTTATTTATGTTTGTAGTTGAAACAAAAACATAAATACTGTACAGTACAACACAAAAGGCTGTTATTTACCGTTTGTCGCCACCTGGTGAGTAAATATATATGCTAAAACCATTCAAATTGATAACCGGTCCGCAACCTTTTTTTCCATGTACAGTATCTACCGGTCCTTGGCACAAAAAAGGTTGGGAACCCCTGACCTAAGGCACCAGTGCCCGAAATTAACTTTTTGTCTATTTTTTACCGGCCAAAATAATATATCGCATTTTTGTCACATATACGTCAGGGATTCTGCTAGGCCAATGCAGCCGGTAACGTTTTTGAATATTTCCCGGCGACTATTAAACAAAGGACGTTATACAATTATTGTTTAAAGAATCCATTCATTTCTCTATAGTCTATTCTTTATAGCCTCTATAGTCGATCTTTATTCCAGTGTTGTCATTAAGAGGCCGATTTTGCAGCAACAATATTTAATTGGTCGGCATTCAACAGGCACATCATTCTCGGTTAAGACGCTTTCGTTATTGAAACAGACAACATGCTACTGTACTCCTACTGTAGCCTATCTATCTGCATTTGCAGACACTCATGAACCCATATCTTCTGGACATTGCCTTGATGAAAATACAACGCAGCTAAAAGTAATAACTGCGACAGTTTCAGTGCAGACAGCGCACAACTTGGGCTACGCACCGTTGTCTCCCACTCCACACCTGGCACCTGCGTCAGCTGTTGCCCAGACCCCTGAGCGTCACCCGTCAAATGTAAAATCTGGTCGCCAATGGCGCTTGGTGGGTGTTAATTTCGGGCCCTGTCCATTGGTAGCAACCAGGTTGTCAGGAAGGGGGCTAAATAATGCTCCAAAGTTGGGCTCAATTTTGGCGAGGGAAAAACTGGCATGGCAACTGACCTCTCACCTCATGTTGACCTCAAGATATCTGAATGAGAAGGGTTCTATGATACCCATGAGTCTCCCCTTTACACATAACGTCAAACTTTTTTTATCCATACTAAATGAAAAATACAAATGTTGGTATAATAAACTTTAATTACCAGTATATATTTCATTCTTTTCTAGGGGTGTCACGGTACATGTATTCGTCCCGTGAATTTACGGTACGACCCTCACGGTACCTCGTTTCACGGTACATGAAACGACACGACGAATACGTCAAATCCAGAAGCACCTGAACGCTGTTTGAACGGCATTGAATTGAATTGAATTAAACGCCACAGAAGAAGACACACCAAAACAACACAAGGGCCATAGAAATCCGCGTTCACAGAATGGGACGTTTTGTGGCGATAAGCTGTTTTGCAAATTCTGTCAACATCAAGCCAACGAGGTAAGCTTGCCAATGTAACGTTACGTAGCCGCGACAAAGTCCGTAGTTGCGCGTTGCGGCTAAACGTTACATAACACTGACAAGGCTGTTAACTTGTAAACAAGCAACATACATCGCGTGGGATGAGTGATGCGGTCAAGCAGACATCTGCGGATGCAGACAGGCAAGCTGCGGTGAGGAAGAGGCGATGACTCCTTGTCATGTTCCAATAATCCATTAGATGACCGAACGTAATCATATTATGCTAAACAAAACTCACATCCAATAACGTTAAGGCGCTGACAGGGTTCTTTCCCGTACTTACTGGGAAAGTGAAACCCACCCCGTTGTCTGTCAGACAGTGGGGGTATCTTTCAACAGGGGTAAAGAAGTTTTTCTTCTTCTGCCGTTTTATTCTTCTTCTGAACATGTAGGTATTTTGACGTTGACTAAAGAAACACTGCCGCCTAGTGGCCGCTTTCAGATAGGATTCCAAATTAGTGCTTACATCAAACGCAAATGCTACATAAAACAAATACAACAGGGGGAGGGGTTGGTGGGAGTATTAGGCTACTCCACACATGCGCTCTGTTTACAAACTTGTGTACAATAAAGATTTAAAGTGGGGGGAAATGCCTTTGCCCTGTCAAACAGCTGGAATACAGACATCTGAGAGGGAGGCGCACCCCACACTTTGAAAATCACTGCTCTAGAGTAAAACCTTTTTGTGTGGATTGCCTAGATCTTATTAAATAGTGGACATTTATTCATTCCCACATATTAGACACTATTTCTGATGGTAAAAATAGCGTAAAAAGCAGAATTCAGACATATTCAAAGGGAAAAAAACAGAATTTGGGATTTGTTGCTTTTTTTCCCCATTTTCGTACCGAACCGTGACCCCAAAACCGAGGTACGTACCGAACCGTGACTTTTGTGTACCGTGACACCCCTATTCTTTTCATCAAATTAGTTAGTATAACTATTACGGTACTATATTTGGGTAATTGAGTGATGGCATTACAGTATCCTACTGGTGGAAGTGTACGGTCACAATCTGGCCCTCTGGTAGTGGCACTATCATCAAAGTTGCCCATCCCTGGTTTACATAAACATCCTTGAAGTATCCTATAATGTTTGTAATCAACTGTAATTGTATTTCTTAGTTGCTTATTTATTTATTTGTTTATTTGGATGGGACAGTGCAAAATTAATGAACACAGAAACCATACAACAGATACTAAAACCTGGAACATAGTAAAAGTGTAAAAATTGCCGGATTTAGCACGAGGCTAATTTCCATCCGTTGTCCCCATAAAACACAATAAACATAAAATGTAAAGTAAAATATAAAATGCTAACTTTGCCACTGAGGCTTTCAATATTTCTATTTACCTGAGCTTTACCCAATTATATTTGTGCTCCCAAAATGATCTGCTCCGCATTACTTACAATGTGGGCATTTGTCCAGGAGATGGTGCTGTCGGCTCAGTGTTCAACACTGTTTGGTCTCAGTGAAAATAAATGATTGAACAATGGAAGTTTAGTGGAACTCAAGTTGAGTTTAAACAGGGGTGTCTGGGTTGTGTAGAAGTAAAAGCACTCGCTTACCACCGCGGAGACCCAGCCTCAATCCCCAGTAGCGGCACTTCCGGCTTGGTCAGACGTTCCTACAGATACAACAACACAATTGGGGAGAAAATGGGGGATTTGGGGGTTTGAAGGAATGACTGTTTGTTTGTTTGTTTGTGTGTTTATGTAGGTGGACCAGATGAATAAGATTGTGGAGGTTCTCGGGGTTCCTCCAAGCCACATGCTCGACGCAGCTCCTAAAGCCAGGAAGTATTTTGATAAGCTGTCAGATGGTCTGTGGACGGTGAAAAAGAACAAGGACATTAAGAAGGTACTTTATCCCTCACCTGCTGTGAGTATTACTGCTAGAAACCAGTTTATTTAACAACCACATCCATCGCTATCATCATCATACTAACCTCCACATAAACTATTGGCCTTCTGTTGTTGCCAAAACAAGGGCTGTGGAAAAACTCCTTACACCTTCTCTGATATTCTGCATTTTGAATAGTTTGGACACTGAATGTTTTCATATCTTCAACCCAAATTTTCTAAATTGCTCCCTGCCTTCCTTCCTCCTGTTTTCCTTTATTGCTGTGTTGCTACAGTATGACTTCCTGCCCTGTGGCCTGGGCTGCCTTTATGAACGGGCTCACCTGGTCTGTAGACCAGGGGCCTATCAGCACAGGGGGCCTATGACACAAGCCAATAAAAGTCACATTCATAAGGTTACTCTGGTGTTACTTCCGGTGTTGTTGCTACGCAACGCTGGAGGTATGGGGGTCAAGTCTCTTATGGGTTACGTTACGCCCATTGAAGCCAAACTCAATACAAAAACGTGTCCGTGTTATTGTTGTCTTGCTTGTCACTAAGTGCCCGACTGCTATAACATGACTTTAAACCTGGGATCTTTTGTAATATTCGGGCTAAAAACCGAAGCTCAGACCACGTACTGTACGTGTCTTCTTTATTTACAAAATTCACATCCGCGCTCATTGTTTTGAATGGCGGGTCACCTCCGGTTCCGGGTCCCTTCCTGCCTCCCTTGCTTGCGTGACATCAGAGCAGGCCCGGCGCTAGGGGCGGGCCTGACCGGGCCGGGCCCCCCCATTCAACAAACTGGCCCCCCCATTCCAAAAAAAAAAAATTTTTTTTTTTTTTTTTTTGCTAAACGTTTTTCTGTTTTAAAGTTTAACATGGAATCTGGCTGTCATTAGGCTGATTAACTGAATGCTATTGCTAACTGTTACTTTGAACATCCATTTGCAATGATTCTGGCTGGATATTAACTATTGTAAATTTGTCACAATGAATGCAATTTGTGCACAATGTGTAAATACACTTAATATTAATTGTTTAGGCCTAATTATTTGTAAAGTCACAACACATTAGAGATGTGTGTAGTTCTTCACAGATTTAGCCTCTTCATTTTGCTCTCAAATGCACCAGGTTGACGAATTTTACTTTAAAATGTACAAAATCTTCTTCCGGGGGAGAATCCCCCCGGACCCCCCTTGGGTAGCTTGGCCCCCCCAAGCTAGTGGCAGGCCCCCTCTGTAACTTGGGTCTGGAGCCGGGCCTGCATCAGAGTAACCTTACGAATTGTTTTGTAATTCGTCAAATTTTCTGTCTATCACTTTGTCTATCATGTTTGTCGCTGTTGATTGGTCCCATTTACAAGTGACCCACATGGCCTCCCCACAAGCTGCATTCTGATAGGCTGTTGACAAATCTCCCCCCGCCATACGCCTCAAAGTGGTTTGGTCAATTCGAAAGTGGTTTGGTCCACTCTCTGTTTGTTTTCTTTCTTTCTGCAATCGGCAAATTGAAACCACAGCGCACAACTCTCTATGGATGTAAGGAAGGACTTAGATCTCAAACTTTTGGCAGTGGGTTAAAAAACCCTTGCCAGGTGATGACCACAACAAAAGTCCCACTGGCCAAGCCAAGGTGAAAAAAGATGCAGGGGGAAACAGCAGAAATACACAATAGAGGTAGGCTACATGTCCGATGACTGCTTGGCACTCAAGAGCGATGCGTATTGTCCCGGGTTTTTCCTGGACTGTGTGCTTTTTGTGTTGCTTTTCTTGGTTGAAGTTGCGGACTTAGCAAGTGGCAATGTGTATGTATTGTGCAGTGAAAACACAGTGTGCGCACCTCTCAACAGTCTCATGACAGTGTCGCCCCCTCTCTGTGAGGGAGAGACTTTTTCTATTCCGCAGAATTTCAAAGTGGCAGCAGAGCCATGTTGGGCTTGAGCATAGTGTCTTGCTATTGCATAGTGTAAATTGTTGTTGCGGATGGCAGCCTTGTGTTCTGCAATGCGGGCTTATAATGCCTGTTTTGGCTGTCCGACATAAACCCAGCCCGCAAGGACAAGGACACAGCGCTGGGCACGTGGTAAAAAATGATTAAAAATCCTTCAGAGTGGATAAAGATGTTTAAAATGTTTAAAAGAAGATTTGAAAAAAATAAGGATAAAGAAGTTTTATACTCTTCACTGAAATCACTGTTCTGATACATATCTGGGGGGTTAGTCCCCCTTTAAAGAATATAGGATGAAGATGTTTACAACATTTTTGTGGAGTGGAGCATACAACAAAAAGTGGAGCATACAACAATAATAGTAATATCCTAATTGCAATAATAATTGGGGGTGGGGGGGGGGGGGCTGCAGCTGTCTATATGTGTGCTCTCCCACACTTTAAAACCCCCTGCCCTAGAGAGTCCAAGGTACAACCCTTAGCTCACTATTTTTCCTATCTGGCTGGCTACTTAGAAATTTGGGGAACCCCCTGCACGGTTGTATCTCCCGACACAGAGATCGGAGGGCGGCGGGGGGGGGCTACAAAGCCCTCAGCCCAAGGGCCTATAGGCAGGTAAATGCGGCCACTGGCCTCAAGCTTGATAGCCACAACTAGCTCACTGTTTGCCACGCCCATACTAAATGTTATGTTATTCAAACATCATTGAAAAGCCCCTTTCAGGCCAATGGGGATTTCAACGTGAAAACACAGGGTCATACAGTAGATAGGGCTGTGAATCTTCACTGGCCTCACGATTCGATTTGATTAAGATTTTTGTAAATTATTTGTGCTGTGCTGATTATTATTAGCTTAGTTACTCACTTCTACACTAGCTTAGATTGTGTTAATTATGGATTGAATTATAGTGAAAATAGATTATCCCCCCTTTTTGCTGGGGCCACAGTTAGTTTGTCAGTAAAAGGTTTGATGCATAAATGAATCAAAACCACTCCACTACTGTACTGGTGACAGTAGCCATTGTAAAGACAGGGGGAGTGATTATCAGCTATACTGTCATCAACTTAATACCAACATACTCGTTTAGTTCCATTCAATTGCATGGAGGGGAAAGTTACCATCAGCTTCGAAGCGTTACCCCCCTTCCCAACATGCTAGGTTGACATGTTTGGTCCAAATTGATTCCTTGTTTCTTCTACTTTCATGGTATAAAGATCATCACACGGGGAGCTCGTTTTTAAAGCTAGAGTCTAGCATTAAAAACGAGCTCCCCGTCAGCCATCGTTGTACCGGCCAAATTCAGTTTAAAAATGTGGGACTTTAAGGTCGCTGTTTTTATTTGCAAATTGATAGGCTATGCAGCATGAAACATACAGTATTAATACGAAACAATTGGTGGACCATTTGCATGCCGAATCTATCAGAAGGCCCGGATAACTTGAAATTAATTGACTTACTTGCATATCCATGCCGTCTGTAGTGTAAGCGCATGCTGCCGAGACATTGGAAATATCCCAGTTTTCTCGGTCTCCACTCGGTACCGCGGCCCGCAACTCGAAACTCGCTTTGGCTCGTAATCCAATGCAACGACTGTCTGGCTTGTGAACTAACTTACTGCTTGATAAAAAGTAAATAAAAATAAGGGGGAAATATAATGCTACTACTGTCGTCAGTGTCATGTAAATCTATATATTCCTGTCAACTCATCACAGCAAAGTGGGATTTTGATGTCATCACTTCCTCGTAGTGAACTGGATTCAGCATTGAGAGACTCATTCAACATTGGACAATACAATGTCAATCATACCGATCTATCCAATCAACAACCAATTAGGTTGAATAAATTAATTGTTTGGTATTGATTGGTGAGGGCGGGTTAGGCTCCAGCTAAATTTCATTGGTTGAAAAACACATCATTTCACTGTTCCTTGTGAAATGCATGTATTTTCAACCAATAATATTTAGCATGAGATACATTACCATGGGAATCAAACGCCCTAGGGGAGGATTTTGTTCTCCTCTACCCCCCGAGGGCATGACAGACTGGCACAGACTCTGTCTGCATGCTGCTCCATCAGTGCCCTACAGAGGTCACTGTTGTTGAACCATTTTAAGAATAGCATGATTTTTATTCAGAAAAAACACATTTGATTGATATTTTATTAAAAATATATTATTATATAAAATCATCTCTTCTAGAAAATAGAGGAGGACCATCCTCCTATGCCTCACTGGAAAAACCTCCTGTAAGATATATATATATATTAGTGGTGGGACTCGATTACAAAATAAATGTAATCTAATTAATTAGAGGCTTTGTAATTAATTAATCACATTTTAATCGCATGTCAATATTTGACACAAGAAGCAACATTTCAATTCAAATGGATTTTGGTATATGAGTGAATCAATGAATAGACAATACATATTGCTGTATTTTACTTGTCAGACGTGGACTCATCTTGGCTCTGAACCCTGTCATCTGGTTGAGTGTGGGTTGGCGACTCCGCTTGCTCATACTAGGACTAATGTTAGCATGATCAGCGGCTAAGTTAACGTTAGCTCTGGGTTCCACGCTAGCTGCAACATGTTTAGCATTGAGGTGATACTGGAGGCTTGAAGTGCTGATGCACACAACCGTGCTCTTATCCACGCTTCCATCAGGGAGTTTTTTAAATCTAAACTTCCCATCCACCGGGCCAAGCAACGCCTTCTCATCTGCTTCTTCCATGTTTGTTGTTAGCCTACAGCACACTTCCCACATGTGGGGCTTTGTTGTCTGATGTCACTCAATGTTGTGCATCGGTATGATCAGTATGCCTGGAATTCCTCCACTGAGAAACGTTCCTTGGCCTCTGGAGTGCAAAATTAAAGTGCGATTAAAAAAAAATTGAAGTTATTTTTTCCGTAATTAATTAATCGAAATTAACGTCTTAAAGTCCCAGCCCTAATATATATATATATATATATATATATATATATAGGGCGTTAGTTACACTACATAATGAAACAACAAATCAACGTGGCAAATACAATACATTGAGCTTGCAGGTCCTGTGCAACCAATAATATTTAATTGCTAATAATATAAAATGGTTTTGAATGTGAAATGTATTTTTTTTACGACTGTTTACCTCCCTGCACCAAATTTAATTACCCCAAGTTCATACTTTCAGATCCACTAAGTGTATGTGTGTGTGTGTGTCTGTCTGTCTGTCTGTCTGTCTGTCTGTCTGTCTGTCTGTCTGTCTGTCTGTCTGTCTGTGTGTGTGTGCGTGCCTGCATTCGTGCGTGTGTTTCCAGGAGTATAAGCCCCCAGCCACACGGCGTCTCCATGAGATTTTGGGTGTAGAGACAGGGGGCCCGGGCGGGCGGCGGGCGGGGGAGCCAGGACACGCCCCCTGTGACTACCTGAAGTTTAAAGGTACAGTAAGCCAGCAGCACACAAGATTACCTGAAGTTTAAAGGTACAGTAAGCCAGGAGCTCACAATACTACCTGAAGTTTAAAGGTACAGTAAGCCAGGAGCTCACAATACTACCTGAAGTTTAAAGGTACAGTAAGCCAGCAGCACACAAGACTACCTGAAGTTTAAAGGTACAGTAAGCCAGCAGCACACAAGACTACCTGAAGTTTAAAGGTACAGTAAGCCAGCAGCACACAAGACTACCTGAAGTTTAAAGGTACAGTAAGCCAGCAGCACACAAGACTACCTGAAGTTTAAAGGTACAGTAAGCCAGCAGCACACAAGACTACCTGAAGTTTAAATGTTCAGTAAGCCAGCAGCACACAAGACTACCTGAAGTTTAAAGGTACAGTAAGCCAGCAGCAGCACACAATACTACCTGAAGTTTAAAGGTACAGTAAGCCAGCAGCAGCACACAATACTACCTGAAGTTTAAAGGTACAGTAAGCCAGCAGCAGCACACAATACTACCTGAAGTTTAAAGGTACAGTAAGCCAGCAGCAGCTCACAATACTACCTGAAGTTTAAAGGTACAGTAAGCCAGCAGCAGCTCACAATACTACCTGAAGTTTAAAGGTACAGTAAGCCAGCAGCAGCTCACAATACTACCTGAAGTTTAAAGGTACAGTAAGCCAGCAGCAGCTCACAATACTACCTGAAGTTTAAAGGTACAGTAAGCCAGCAGCAGCTCACAATACTACCTGAAGTTTAAAGGTACAGTAAGCCAGCAGCAGCTCACAATACTACCTGAAGTTTAAAGGTACAGTAAGCCAGCAGCAGCTCACAATACTACCTGAAGTTTAAAGGTACAGTACGCCAGCAGCAGCTCACAATACTACCTGAAGTTTAAAGGTACAGTAAGCCAGCAGCAGCTCACAATACTACCTGAAGTTTAAAGGTACAGTACGCCAGCAGCAGCACACACAGCTCTGTCTCAGAATGAGGATGACTTGAGAACATGGCTGAAGGTCTGTGTCTACATGATGTGCTCACGGCTTCTCCTCCTCCAGACCTGATCCTGCGCATGCTGGACTACGACCCTAAGAGCCGCATCACGCCATTCTATGCCCTGCAGCACAACTTCTTCAAGAAGACAACAGACGAAGGAACCAACACCAGTTCATCTACATCCACCTCCCCTGCTATGGACCACTCCCATTCAACCTCCACTACCAGCTCTGTCTCCAGCTCTGGTAACAACACACACACAGCATTATAAAAAACACTATCAAAATAAACAATTGAAAAGAGACCATCTTGCGATGAGATCACACCAGGGACATAAAGTCGAGGGGCCAATGTTTGGGGTGGTGGGGGATCGGATCATGCCCATTTACAAACTCAACCTTCAATCTTATGTCAACTACACACCTGTAAAGTTTGGTGACTGCGTCTTGCACGGTTTTGACACTATCGCATTCACAAAAACTGTCCACAGACAGACGTGTAAATCAATCAATCAGTTTTATATTTATATAGTGCCAAATCACAACAAGAGTTATCTCAACTCAAGGCAAAGTACCCAAAACAGCTTCTGTGGTAGTTCCCTGTGGCGTTTCAGCAGGCTCCTGGCTCTGCACACCTGGCTCTCATGGCCTGCACTGCCCACAGTGTCTCCTACATTGACAATGTCAACCTCTTCTGGGAACTCAGTTACAGTATTTATATAGAAACAATGGCATAATTGGCTGGGGGCAAAGCTACACTCAGGTCAGTGTTCCTCTCTGCCAAAACATTTCCTCAACGTTCCCTCGTTCTGACCAGCCCCACCGCTACTGATGTCCTCGGAGTCCTATAGCCAGTCTAACAAGTGCCATAATAATCTAATATAATATCTAATAACGTTTAGCCACAGAATCAAAGGAAATCTCTCAATCCCAAAATTGAAAACCGAATAACTACCCAACAAACAAATGTCCGAATATTCGGGTCCAGCCCTAGTATACAGTACACACACATACATGTAGCAGTAGAGAATTTGCAGTTGTACCTCAAATCTATCAAGCACAGCTGATGGTTGATGGCATCATGAAGGTCGATTGGAGAATTGGCTATTGGTTAATAATGTCTAAAACTATAACAACCAGGCTAGAAAAAGAGATAACTTATGCACCTTGTTGTGTGGCTGTAGATCCACTCAGTAACCTTCTTAGACAAAGTGAATAGTGTGCTAAGGTAGATTTATTTCCAAATGTAGGTTACTGTGACACAGTCAACTGTCTGTCTTTAGCCCTAGTCTCTACTCCAAAACACTGAGTTACTGTGACACAGTCAACTGTCTGTCTTTAGCAGAGAGATCCCCAAACTTTTGAGTAGCCAGTCAGATTGAAAAAGTAGCCGGATCATGTTTGCGGCGTTTGTTCCAGTGGTCCTTTTCCCAATTAATAAACAAACCTCAATTATGTATCCATGAGTGTAACAATTGAAAAAATACAAATAAACATTCTTATAAAGGCCCAATGCTCAATTTTATTATAAATAAACAATATCCATTTTGTAAAACACAAACAGGCAATGTATATTTTTAAGAACAAAGAAAATACTAATAACTGTATGTTTCCCACAGGATTTGGAGAGATTGTGGTGGGTAGACCTTGCTTGGACCCTCTTTGAGGGTTCGGGGGGCCATGCCCCCTGTAAGAAAAATGTGTACATTTTAAACTCAAACGCATGAATCTGGTTCACTTTGAGAACCAATTTAAGAGGCTAGATCAAGGGTGGGCAATTATTTTTCATGGGGGGCCACATGAGAAACCCAGATTGTTGCCGGGGGCCGAACAAATATTGTCATGCCGTAACCCAGGAACTTTGATGATAGAGAGGACCACAAAAAAATCTCCTCGCCACCAGAGGGCCAGATTTTGCTGAGCGTTGGGGGCCGAATGGCGCTGGCGCGGAAAAATTTGGGGCATTTGAAGTCAGGTTTAGAGGATTAACTAATTTTAAATTAACAGTTGTGATGTCATTATTAAGTCTTAAACACCAATATTTTATCCTTTTCTCACTCACTCCTATGTCACCACTTGCTCTCCCTGCAGGGCTTGAAATTAGCTTTTTTGACCACCTGCCAATATGGCTGCTAGAAGTTACCAGCCAATTAGAATTTCCACTAGCCAAAATGTTTTTCTTGAAATAAACCAGAATATGAGTAGGTTAATTTAAGCATAAGTATCAGTAAATGGCCCGGGATTCTCAAAGCCTGTGTTGAGGGTCACACGAACAACAATGCACTCTTGAAGCTAAATAAATCCAAAACCAACAAGTTTATTGTTTACATTTTTTACTTCAATGTAGAACAGTCATTTCTTACACATGAGATTAACTTTTAGCCTTTTAGTCATAAAGATTATTGAAAGATATTCCATATTCCAGACTGAAATGTTATAACAGAAGTGGAGTATTGGCCAGAATTACATGAACATTTGGACACTTATTCAGCGGGTATCTTGTATGTTGCGTTCAGGTGGTGTTGTTTTTTTACAGTGTATAAAGTAACCGGTAGGCCAGAGGCCAGTAGGCGGAGAAATCGCCGGCTACCAGGTCTTGGGGAACTCCCTGTCTTTAGCCCTAGTCTCTACTTCAAAACACTCTGAGTTACTGTGACACAGTCAACTGTCTGTCTTTAGTCCTAGTCTCTACTCCAAAACACTCTGAGTTGTAGCTTGAGAAGAGTCAGCTCTGTTAACCGGAACAAGCTGTTAGCTAGCTATTGTCAGGTTTAACAACAGTCTGTACTCTGTTACCTGGTTACTTATATAGTATACATGGCAATGCAGGTGTGTAGCATCACTGTGATTGCAAAGACATAGCACTTTACACATCTAAAATCCAGTTGCAGGTAGCATTAAGGTCTTAGATATGACTTTCTGAAACATGCACATACCCTCTAAGCACTGCTACATAACAGGTGAAACCACACTCCCACACACACATGTCCCTCCAGTCTCGTGTAAGACTGTGGCCACAGCTATAGCTTCTAATCACCATGGAAACAGCTGACACAGTCGCCATAGTAATTTGCACAATGTTGCTGCTCCTAGCAACCAGGCCAGGGATCGAGATTGATCGATACCGATTCCATTATCGATTCCGCTTCTCGATCCGATTCTTCATCGGTTTCCTTAACGATTCCTGATAAAGTGTTGGGCTGTACCACATGTAAGGTTGGCCGACTGGCTGAGGCAGAAAAATGGAGACAAAACCCAGTTATGTAGTCCAGGTGTATTTATTTACCAGTGGAAACCGAAAATCCTGTGGAGCAATATGTACAGTGCAGGCCTGGCAAAGAGAAAGAAAAACAATAGAATGATTATAATTTTAACAATAGAAGAAATAACTAAATGTAAAAACTGAGAAACAAAGAAAAGCCTCAATGTAAAATTGCATTACAAAACATACTAGGCAAGTACTTATTCAAAAGGCAATTAAAATAGCATTGTTTAATTAATTGTCTTAATTAAAAATACATTCTGTGTGCTTTGTTACACTATAAAAATATATGTTAACGCTTTGCCGGTGGGCCTCCCAATCTTAACAAACGGAAGTAATGATGATGATGATGTGAAATAAATCATGCTACACTAAAGCGTATTTTATGTATACGTTGACACCAAGGACCACAACGGAAACAAGTCCACGACTTTTTGTGTTATCCTTGACATTGTTGTTTTTTTAATGCCTGACTTGCATGTATTTTAAACGGATATGTCAAATAAACTAAACTAAATTAAACTAAATGGACGCTCGCACAGAAAGGAGAGACGTGGAATCGTGACGAGAAACCGTTTGGAGCTTTTCTCCTCTGTCGGGTTTCTCTTAAAGGATCTCTTAAAGGTCCACATTCTTAACCTTTGATCTTATGAATGGTGGTTATTGATAAAAGTATTGACCAGATATTGGTAAGAATTTGTAGTAATACTAAAGTATTTGTCAAATGTTACCAATAAGGTACTGAGTAAAGGTTATTGATTAGGTATTTATTGATATGATAAGTGGTTCTTGGTAGGCTAGTGTTCATGTTTTACTGAAGCTTTCTGTCTGTAATGTGTCCAGGTGGCTCCAGCGGTTCTTCCAATGACAACCGTAATTACCGCTACAGCAACCGCTACTACAACTCTGCTGTTACACATTCTGACTATGAGATGACCAGCCCTCAGGTACCAACAACACTGCATTCAAATCCCTAGAAAGATTTTCAGGCCTGGAGGGATTTCGAAACGTACCCCGACCGCAACGGTGGGGGCCCTCGCTGTCGACACTAAACTTTTAGCTAACCTGTTCGCATCTATGTTCGCAATGGCATCCCAACTATCATCATACTATTATGGGATGCGATGCGAACCTATTGTATTATGGGATGTGCGTTTCCCAGGCAACGACACACATTGATACGTTTTGGAACAGCGGTGGCGCGATGCTCCTAAAAGCAAAATGCTTATTGTTTTGAATGATTTGGCACTTTCTATTCCAGTATTGTTGTATTGTAATAATATGCTGTAAAGGTTTATTTAAATTTTGGGGAGAGCAGAAAAAAAATTGCAATTATTTTTTTTTAACTTTTTTTCTGGCCTGGTGGGGGCACCGTTGGCCTGGCGGGCCCGCCAGGCCTGTAGAATGGTAGGGGAAACACTGCTGTATATGAATCTTACGTATAAACTACCTGTCTAAGAACTGAAAAATATCATCAATGTTGCATGTTGTATATCTGTGGAGATGAGAGCTTTCATAATGGCTTTGAGTTGTGAGTTCTCTCTGCACGGCAGTTGTCTTGACCTGAGCCCTTATGCATTCTCCTTTCCATCTTTCCTTGACCTCATGATGTTTTCCAGCAAGGTCAAGGAAACATGGTTAGAAGGTACCTCACTCTGATAAGGCGGTGGCCGGCGGCAGTTCCACGTGGACGCCAGGCGTACGCTAGAAATGAGCGCGCAATATTTCTTTTTTTCTTCTCTTCTTTTTTTTCTTTTTTTTTTAATTCAAATCCAGCCATGGTCTTTTCCTCCTGATAGAGTAGAAACTCTCTGAATCTCTCTCTTTGTTTTTCTCTGTCTCTCTCCCCCCACCTGAGCCAGGCTCCCTCCCAGCAGCAGATGAGGATGTGGCCGGGCAGCGACAGTGGCGTGGGGGGTCAGGAGGGGGCGCCGTACACCCAGCTGCTGCTCCACAAGCCGGCCGCCTCGCAGCAGCACCAGCGCCACTTCCTGGATGCCCCCCACCACCCCCACCCAACCTACAGCCACCACGGGGGAGGGGGGCCGCGCGGCCTGCGGCAGAGCGGACAGACGGGAGGGGGAGGGCAGCAGGGGGGGTCCTCCCCGCAGATGGGCTGTGACAGCATGGACGTGGGTGTGTCCCTGGGGCTGCACCACCTGGGCGGGGCGGTGTCTTCCATGGAGGCCTCTCAGTTGGGCTCAGCCTCCCTGCCGCTGGCCCTGCCCGTCGGACTGTCCGCCTTCCGGACTCGGACGGCCCCCGGCGCCCCGGGGCCACAAGCCCCACAAGCCCCCGAGGACTACTACCCCGCCTCCAACAACAATAACCCCGCCGGGGGGGGCCGGGGGAGGCCGGACTCGGACGAGGGGGCGGCCAACTCTTGATAAACCCTGAACCACGCCCTAAAGCCATACAATTTTAACCACGACTACAACTACACACACAGACAGACACACACACAGAGATACACACACAGCCAGAGTTCAGAGACTAAGTGATGAACTTTGAGCTGAAGGAGACAGTATGTTCTGCATGAGAGGAGGAGGAGGAAGGGGGAGGAGCCTGGGAGAAATCTCCTTTTATCCTTTTTCTTTTATTGTGTGTCTTTCGTTGAAGGAGAGAGAGGCTGGCGACTGTAATTGGAACAGAACGATTGAGACGCGTTTGTTTTTATTAATATTATTATTGTTGTTGTTGTTTAATATTATTTGATTTTTTTTTCCTGTGGTTTGAGGAGTTGTGTGTTCTACTTGGTTGTTGTTTAAGCCCGAAGAGGAGGAGGAGGAGAGAGAGGAGCCATGCCTTTCCCGTTAAGTCGACACGGAGGCTGTCTTTGTTTCTAGTCTGTTTGTAGAGAGGATGTCAGACCACACACTCATACAGTTAAACACACTGGTTGGTTACATTTTCATATTCACAGCCTTTGGGGACTAGCAGTCTTAACACACACATACACATACACTGCACCAGGAAGACAGAAGCTGGTAGGTTTCAGAGGGGAAACCAAAATGTTTGTGCGCTCTTGTTTTCTCCTGGTCGGCCTTCTGTCACTCTGTCAGTTCAGGACAAAATGGACTCTCCTTCTCCATCTCTGTTTCTCTCTCCAGGGTTCCTACATAGGTCTGGAAATTTGGAAAAGTATTTAAAAAAAAAAGAATTTGATCAATTCCAGGCCTTGAATAGTTTGAAATGAAGTCTGGAAAATGTTATGGTTCAGGTCCGATACACACATAATTATAGCTTTGTTGTAGACACACTTTGAGTCCGGAGTTTTTGTTGATGTGAAGAATAATGTTCAGATAGAGGGATGCTCCTTTTACCCATGCAGCCGCTGTCAGCATGCATTATATCAAATACCCTGCACCAAAATCACATCCAGTCAAGAACATAGGGTCTGCCTGGAAAAATATGGAATTTTAAAATGGAAAGCGTGTAGGAAATCTGCCAATCATCTCACATATTCCGATATTTGTGGCGCTGAAGTACAATCTTCATCTATACAGTGATATGACCTACTTAGCAGGGGCAAGATGTCTATCTGCATAAATCATACAAGAAATATTGTACGCTGCGCACGCTCACTCTTAGCTTCGTGTGCTTGCACGCTTTGCGTGCTCATTTCTAGGACGCTGCGCGTGCGCATGCGCCGCGGCACCCCCGCCTGCCTTATTATAGTAGTGAGTACCAGACAAAATCTTCAAAACAAATCAAGGTCTGGAAAAAGTATGGGATTTTTTTAATTGAAAATGTGTAGGAACCCTGTCTGTCTCCCTCTCTCTTTCTGCCTCTCTCTGTCTCTCTTTCCGGTCTGGTTGTTAAGGAGTATGGAGAGAGGAGGTGACTGATGGGACACTATGATTGGACACTCCTCCTCTTCATCCTCTCCTCCTCCTGTGGTTCTCCTCCAGACAGCTCCTCCTCTCCGCGCTGCTAATCACCATGACAACTGGTCCGGATTGCTGCTAAAGAACCAACACAGATCAATAAAGAAATAAAAACAGAAATAAAAACAGAAATAAAAAATAAAATAAAAAACTTTTTAACCCTCCTGCTTCAGAGAAAAAGGATAAAGTAAGAACCACTGCATCTCCATGTATTTATTACTATTTAACAAGAAAAAACAAAGTGAAAAATAACCCTCTTTTCTGCTCTTCTTTGTTTGGTTGCCTTCTTTCTGCAGGTGAGCTCTGATTGGCTATTGTAACAGTGACAGTAACCGGTCTCTGATTGGCTATTGTAACAGTGACAGTAACCGGTGGCGGCGTGGGTCTGCTGCTGGTTGGGGGGGCTGGGTGGAGGGGAGGGAGGGGCGGGGCAGAATAAAGTTGGATATATAATAAGAATAAAGAGTATACTTTTGCACACCAAGGTCAAACAAATATCCGATCTCCGCTTTTCTTCCTGTTGACTCACCCCACCACCACATACACAGGTCGTTCTTATCAGGGTTCCCACAGATCCTTGTAAGTTAGTGAATTTGAGAGAGAAAAATCAAAGCCTTGATGGGTTATTGAAAGTTCCTGAATTGATATATTTTGTGCAAGAATACAAATTGAAGTTCTGTTAATGTTAGTAAATTGGCTACATTCCGCCTGCTGTCTGCATGTGTGTCTCCTGCCATCTGTGTGTCCTTGTTTCACACACCGCCTGCCTCCGGTCAAGTGCAAACATGAGAGATTTAGGTCGAATGATGCAGGTTAAACGGCAGCAATCAAGCCAGAAAGTTAACGTAGGGTTAGGGTACGGCGCGAAACGCAGATGGTCTGGCAAGCGAGACTAACCTTCGGCTACACCTGGAAAAAGTACAAATTCAGTGTTGTAACAGTAATTAACCTTGAGCCGTGTCTCAAACTATGCCATGTTGGGTCGTTGACTTTGCTGGAATTGGGCCTGCAATGTGCTTGAATGTGATCTCTTTTTTCCCCAGATTTTTTTATCCCCTATTAGTGCTCATTTTAATTTATTTATCCTGGTTGCTGCTCCACCCTCTGCCGATCTGGGGAGAGCCGAAACTGGCTCCATGCTTCCTCCGAGACATGGGCAGTAGCCAGCCGCTTCTTTTCACCTGACAGGGGAAGCTTCACCGGTAGGACATAGCACGTGGGAGGATCACGCTATTCCAACGAGTCCCCCTTCCTCCGAACAGGCGCCCCGAACGACCAGAGGAGGCACCACATCAGCGACCAGGATATTGCATGTTTTGGTGAGGGGTTCCTATATGAAGGAAACCCCCAGGGGGCACGGGGAGAACATGCAAACTCCACACAGAAAGGCCCTTTTGACGACCCCACCCGGGTGGTGGGCACTCGAGGACATGCGGATGGGCACGCACTCCTTCAGCGCCCAGGTGGGAATCGAACCCAGGACCTTCTAGCTGTGAGGCGACTGCGCCACCGTGCCCCCCTTGAATTTGATCTTTAAGAAAGTGTGGGAACCCTGTCTTATGCTCCACTTCTATTGTGCCTTGATGCCTCCAGATGCTATTCCAGAGTGGCTGAATCATATGCAGTAGGGCTCTATTACAGGAACTAGATATTTGTATGTGTCACATGCTCATTTCTATGATGGGGACTCAAAATTCGGCACTGCACACTGTCAGCTCCCCAGCAGCGTACCCGCCAGGTTTGAAGTCGATCGGACAAACTTCTCTCGAGATAATCTACTTTTTGTGTTGGCAGTAGGTGGCACTATGACTATTGCCTCCCCCACACCCGACGAGAATTTGCCAGATTGTGGCCAAGATTCCCCCCTCCCGACTATCTCGGGGGTGCTCCCGATTTGAGCCTCGTCGGGGCCGTTAATCTGCCCAAATTATCCTGTAGTATGTGTGGTTCAAAGTTCACACATACTGTCGACCGAATCTACCTGGCCATATCTACAAAAAATTGCTCTATATGGCGTTTTTCAGACCAGCTTTTCAAGGGTTAAAAACCATTTCAAATTCACATATCTCCAAAATGGCATTTTTCAGACCAGCTTTTCAAGGGTTAAATCGCATTGCGCCACTCAAAACATAACCGTTACATACTAACAGGGGCATAGACTGTCTGAATATGTGGAGTACAGTCTGGCCCAAACTGGTTCTCATGGTCTATAGACCTCTGAAATGCATGAAAAGCCAGTTACTTATTCAAATTCACCTGGGGGGGGGGGGGGATCTCGGAAATGGCGGGTTTGCAGTCCAAAGTAGAGCCCGATTAACTTTTGGGCACCAGTATCAAAGTTCACACATACTGTCGACCGAACCTACCTGGCCATACTGTATCTACAAAAAATTGCTCTATGGTGTTTTTCAGACCAGCTTTTCAAGGGTTAAAAACCAGTTCAAATTCACATATCTCCAAAATGCCGTTTTTCAGACCAGCTTTTCAAGGGATAAATTGCCTTGCGCCACTCAAAACACAACTGTTACATACTAACAGGGGCATAGACTGTCTGAATTATTATATCTGCCACTTTTTTGGCACGTTATGCCGCTCACATTTTTCGCACCACATAGACATGCCAGACCTCAAAACTGGCTCATTGACGGGAAACGTATGGTGTGGTTAAGGATTTCGTCAAGCGTCAAGTTATTCCACATTCGAATGGGGTTTAGACAAATCTTGCATTAAATTAGCTGTATCTCAGAAACCATAGAGAGCGGCCTAACTTGGTAGGAAGGTTCACAAATAGGCCTTTTACTATCCATGAAAAAATTACACCAATTGATTGACCTGGTGGTGGCGCTATAACAGCGTATTTGAACTGCAATCTATAAAGTCCCCCATACTTATTATATATGCCACTTTTTTGGCACGTTATGCCGCCCACGTTTTTCGCACCACATAGACATGCCAGACCTCAAAACGTGCGGCTCATTGATGAGAGGAAACATATGGTGTCGTTAAGGGTTTGCTCAAGCGGTTTTGGCGCTATTCACGATTAAGCGTGAGTTATTCCACATTCACATGAATGGGGTTTAAAAAAATCGTGCATTAAATTAGCTGTATCTCAGAAACCATAGAGAGCGACCTAGCTTGGTAGGAAGGTTCACAGATAGGCCTTTTACTATCCACGAAAAAATTACACCAATTGATTGACCTGGTGGTGGCGCTATAACAGCGCATTTGAACTGCAATCTATAAAGTCCCCCATACTTATTAGGGGTCCAAGCACGAAGTTCGTGGATCCCTATTGTAATTGTTCCGTTTATTTTTATTTTTATTATTATTATTATTCCGCCCTAAAACAGCATGCACGTCAAAAACCGTAAGGGCTACAGTAGTCAGACCTTGCACATAGGTTGGAAATGTGCCCGACTACTCAGAGACAAAAAATTAGCCATATTGGCCAGATGGTGGCGCTATAACAGCCGACTGCACATATTGGCCCATAACTGCTGAACCGTGAGGCGTATAATCAAAATTCCACATCTGCTGGATTCCCTGGATCAATACGCATCAGACCACGCCCATTTCAGTCTGCTAGATTTTCCGCCATCTTGGACTTTCTCAATATTATTTTTTTAGAACTCGTCCTAGGCCATTTGCCCGAATGAGCCCAAACTTTTTCTGTGTCATCTCTGGACTTCCCTGATCTAAAGACTTATAAAGAATTTGGATACGTGAAACCGTCTTGAAATGATAAATGTTTAAACTTTTGATGATACATGCCCTGACACTAAACACACACACACACACACACACACACATGCACATGCACACACATATACACCTATACACACACACACACACACACATATACTGTATATATATATATATATATATATATATATATGTGCTTGCCAGATCCTAAAATGGCCGCCACTGATGCACTTCATATCCCCGTGCCTCACTCCACACACAGGTGTCAGTACATACACACACGCACGCACACACACATGCACACACATATACACTTATACACACACACGCGCGCGCACACACACACACACACACACACTGCTGCCTCACTCCACACACAGGTGTCAGTACATACACACACGCACACACACACACACACACACACATGCACACACATATACACCTATACACACACACGCGCGCGCACACACACACACTCACACACACTGCTGCCTCACTCCACACACAGGTGTGAGCCACCTAATTGACTCAGGGCTGTGTGTGTGTGGGAGCATGTGGGATTCTTGATTCTCCTTCTGAAGCACCACAGACAATACCACCATTCTGAATAAACGCCACTTCCAAAAAGTAAGTCATGTCTTTTCTTGCACTCTATACACATAGCAGTGACATTAATTAAAACATACAATATCATGCAAAAACCATCTTGTATTTTCTCAAAAACATATTTTTGCTAACTCATCCTGGGCCATTTGCCCGAATGACCCCAAACTTTTTCTGGGTCTGGACTTCCCTGATCTAAGGTTAAGAAGAATGTGGATACCGTTTTTAAACTTTTATTGAAACAAACCCTTCACTCATCATAAAATGGCTATCACTGCTGTTACTCCAACTCCCAGGATGCCTCACTCCACACATAAGTGTCAGGACACACAGACACACACACACACACAATGTCACAATGTCACAAAAAAAAAAAATGACCACCAGGCCCTGACTGACCACCACACGCTAACTGACCACAACGCCATGGCTGACCACAACGGCCATACTGACCACAACGCCCATACTGACCACAATGGCCATACTGACCACAATGTCCATACTGACCACAACGTCCATACTGACCACCACACCCATACTGACCACCACACCCATACTGACCACCACGCCCTGACTGAACACCACGCCCTGACTGACCACCACACCCTGACTGACCACCACGCCCTGACTGACCACCACGCCCTGACTGACCACAACGCCCTGACTGACAACAACGCCCTGAATGACCACAATGCCCTGACTGACCACAACGCCCTGACTGACCACAACGCCCTGACTGACCACAACACACTGACTGACCACAACGCCCTGACTGACCACAACGCCCTAAATGACCACAATGCCCTGACTGACGACTACGCCCTTACTGACCAGAACACCCTTACTGACCGTAATGCCCTTACTGACCACAACACCCTACTGACCACAACGCCCTGACTGAACACAGCCCCCTGGCTAACCCCAACGCCCTGACTGGCCACACCGCCCTGACTGAACACAGCCCCCTGGCTGACCACAACGCCCTGACTGACCATAACAACCTGACTGACCACAACACCCTGACTGACCACAATGCTATTTCTGACCACAACGCCCTTAACTCATTCTCTGCCAAAGACGTACCCGGACGTACTTTTAACAATGGCGTTCTGTGCCAAAGACGTACTCGGACGTACTTTCATGTTTTGGCTGTTTACATTACATCAGACACTTTCCCAGCCTGTGACATTGTTTCAAGTCAAACTGATAAAAGGAACCCGCTAGTTTAGTATTTATGGGTGGAGCCTGTGGTCGAAACAGAGTCCGATCCAGAGTTCTCGGCTGGCGACGATGGCGAGGAAGACGCCAGCGTTTTTGTTATTGCTCCACGACGGAGCGCCATGGCGACGAAGGCTCCCCTTCACAGCGTTCTGACAGATGAATCGGAGGAGGAGAAATGGGTGCCACTTGGAGAGAGCGATGACGATGGTAAAAAGTAGCCTATTTTTTGTATCGCGTTTGAGATGAAATGATCACACACACAACATTCGAGAATAATTGTCACGCATTGTTTATAACTTATGCCGCCGGCATGACTCGCTTCACGTTTCCTCTTGCCAGCTCTCCCTCTCAAGGGAGAGCGCTGTCACACTCAAGGGAGGGGGAATCACATGGATACGTCAAACGCGTCAAACCGCGTCACACACCCTTCCCCAGCAACCAAGGCGAAACATGTGTCACATAAACATTTCAAAGTTTACAGCACTAACGTAGCTATTGTGTGATCTTCTGTGCTAACGTTAGTTATGAGAGGTAACGTGACAGCAGGTAACGTTACAGCACTCGTTATTCCTGTGTGTGTGTGTGTGTGTGTGTGTGTGTGTGTGTGTGTGTGTGTGTGTGTGTGAGAGAGAGAGAGTGTGTGAGTGTGACCACATAAGGGTTCGTTCCATTTGTTTATGCTTTTATCAAGCTAAGCTAAAAATCCACATGGCAACTGTAAAATACATTCTCTTATTTTTTATTTTTTATTTATTTATTTGGGAAAACAAATACTGTATATGTCTGATGTGTCACTGAGGCAAAAAATAAAAGGCTCAAAAGAGAGTTCTGCTTGAAACGGTGTCCTTCACTAAAAACCTCTTTTTCTCATATTTCTGTCCCAAGGAGGGCATTTTTAGTGAAAACAAGCTAACTTCCACTGCTTGTAACTAAACAAGGAAACATGGTAGAGTTTCAGTTTTTTACAAGGGGTAAGAAGAGAGTCTCTGCTTTATTGTGAGATATGTTGTGTAATTTTATTCCTAGCACAGAATATTCTGTGGGTCCTGGAAGATCAGGAAATATGCTCAAAATCCTGGCACTGGGAGCACACAGACCGAAATGACCCTGGCAGAGAATACCAGGGGCCTGTACTACAAAGCAAGATTAGTGGTTTAGCGAGGTAACTTCAGGTTTAAACCTGGTTTGGCCGTACTACAAAGCAAGTTAACTTCTTACCGACATATATTTCCATAGCAACTTATGCTTCACACTTAACCTGGTCCGCAGCAGGTTAAGTTGCAAGGATAAGATTAAACCTTAAACTGCCCACGAACCAATCGAATCAGCAGTTTGGAAAAATGGCCAACCCCTTTCTGGACGAGTTTCCCATCTAGGAAGGAGCACGAATTGTAATGTTGAATGAGTAATGTTAATCAATGTTAATGTTAATCAAGGACTAAAGCCTTGCACTTGTTGGCTATTTTAATTAAGCCCTACTTACCACTTTAGAATATGTTTTTATATATTCATTTTTGTGCTCTCAAGTAGCAGCTGAATAGTGAGTGGAGAAATATCACTAAACCGGCATAAAAAGGTTACATAAACGTCTCCAAAGCGCACGGTGCTGTGTGCGCAACGGAGCTGAGACTGACGTTGGGTTGGAATTGAAATGGTCCCATATTAAGATGATTCATATCTAGGCGACTCCTGCATTTTGCAGCTGCAACTGTGTTGCTTTTGGCCTGTATGATGTGATTGAACTTCATATTTCCAGCATCATTATATGAAATATGGAGATATGCGTCTCTGCTGACATTACAATAGCCATGTGACCACAAAATAGGCTAGTTTTTATCAATGAAAACTATGCCCGCATCGTCTCAATTCAGTTCAGCAGTTTTCTCTTTTATAGGCTATTAGGATATCATTATTTTATTCATTGAGCATGCGTTTCTAAATCTATGGTCTAAATAGGCTTACAGATTGTGGAAATTTATAGACTGAGATTACACATTTACATTTTTACACTCACAAAAAGCTGCTGTAGGAAACAGAAATCGCTTATCAAAGTAAATCAAATGACTGATGTGAATACAAGCGTCAGCTTTAGACAGTCTTTCAGCAGACTATCCAACGCGGATTTTCATTCTGACAGGCTACATTAAATATCCGCTAGATTTGGACTGAGATAGATTACACATTGCTTCCACAAAAGACTGTAGATAGAGAGCTGTAGATAGCCTACGAAACCGCTCTTCAAATAAATTACTTGTGTGGATAAAAGTGGTCACTTTAGACAGTCATTCGGGAACAGTAATAATATCCAACGCAGATGAGGAAATAGGCGTGTCTGGCGCTGTAGGAGTTGGAGCAGTCCATATTGCATTGTGATTGGCAGTTGTTAAAAACCACGCCTCTTTTGCGGGCACGAGCTCCAGTGCACGGGCATTTTCATGTGCACGCGCTGTCAGCTTGATTAGAAAAACCTGGTTCGAGTTAACGAGTGCCAATCGACGTTCGTAGTACAAGTTAACTACAATCGAGCTGATCTGGTTTAGACAAACCAGATCAAGGGACAGATCCTGGATCTTCTAATACAACATTCGTAGTACAGGCCTCAGTACAAACTAATATTGTTTTTTCTTTGTTTGTTTTTGTTTTTTTTGCTGACAGTGTCGCCTGATAGCCTATCGACATTTCCTCCAGTTGGTTCCACAGTGCGAGAGAGGGAGGCATCATCGTATTGTTTTGCCAGCGTGTGTTGTGCAGGCGATCCATGTACCCTTCACCTGATAAACAATACCGTGGCTTCCAGCAAACAATCCATGACATAGAAGAACATTTTGAAAGTCTTAGAACTTATTATTATATTTTACATAGTGTTTATATATTGTCAGAACCTGTATTAAAATTTCAAATATATGTTGCTTTGGTTATTTGCAACTTTAATCAGTCATGCCGGTATGGGGTTGTAAAAGCTGTACCCAATAGGTTGATATTTACATTAGATGCAGTAGATACTACTGTGTTAACCAAAGAAATGTGAACTTTTTACTGTTGTAAAAACAAAGTATAAACACATGGGATGCAGAGCTGTTGATTTTCACACCAACCTATAAAATGTCTTAATTTATGCCAGTAGAAATCACATCAGTTTGTCATAGAAATCCTACTGCATTTCTAAGACAGTGGTTCTCAAACTTTTCATGTCAAGGACCCCTAAATTAGACCACTGACCCTCATTTGATAAGATTATGTCCCAGAGCCCCCATCTGATAAGATTTTGGCTGTAGATGTTTTATTACAGAAAGTGTATGAAACCCATGACCAAAATAGCCACATTCTGTCATTGTGTTACTTATGGATTGAATTCACATCTGAATGAAAACATATTTGAATGATTTCAAATCCTTGACTTGCTATGGTAAGTGATGTAAAAAAAGATATATCTATATATATATAACTTTATAATTCACAAATTGAAATTAATGATATATGCCAAGTCCTGGAAAGTGAAAATGTAGACAGCGAGGGGAGGCTGGCCTCAAATCAAGCATTTTAAAACAAAATCAAAATGAATAAAATATGTAGGCTACATACATTGCAGCTATCGACATAGAGCTGTAGATTAGAGCAGTCTACCCTCAATCTTTTCCGACTCTAAGCTGTCTCCGTGGCTAGAAAAGAACGTTGACAGTCCTCTTTGAAATGACTACTGCAAACTCGCAGGTCCCAGCTAATGGAGCCCTATGCTAATGTTAGCTACCTAGGCTAGCCGTAGCGCTCAATCTTTTGGGAAACAATGCGAAATAAGCGATTTGCCCGTTTGCTCTGCTTCTCTCCTCTTCTTCGCCATGCACGAGCTAACTACACATTTAATCCTTGCCATTATCGTTTGATGAACAAGTAAAGTTGAGTAGTAGCAAGATTGCGTGAATAATGATTTTTAGCCAGCGCCCCCAGGGCCTGGGCGTGGACTTATTAGAAAACCACGAGCCCAGTGCATTGTGGGAAGTGGAGGATTTCTGCCTGCCGCACCCGCCCCTCCCCTCCACCCCCCCACCCCACCCCACAGAGTGGGTTTTCTTTGATTTCTCTGTGTATGAACGACCGATTTTAAAAATTTCAACGGATTCCAACTCCATAGGTGCGTTACATTTAATAGATCTTCATATTCACCACGGTAAAGCCATCCTTTAAGTCTGAGATATTAGCTTAGCGATTACGCTAGCTAGGTCAGCTTGCTTTCACACGAGTGTGTTGCCGCTTTCTCAGTACTTAGGCTAGCGTGGCTAGCTTTGCATGTATTGCTAAGTGTTGCTTTTGCCGCTGTGCAAATAGCACCTTCTGCTTTGACCTTTCTCCTCGGCTGAGGAGTTTTCTTCCGAGAGTAACTAGTAGGCTTGTTATCTCGCGCTTGTCTCTCTCTGCTTACGCTAGCTGAGCTACGGGTTTTCACGCTTGTTCTCTGCCTTTTTGCTGCCTTCCCTTCAGGTCAGGCTATTGCCGCTTTCGTTAGCGTTGCACGTTCGCTAGCCTCCGGGTGGCTTACTGCCTAGCTGCTTCACGCTAGTTACTAGCTTCCTTACGGTACTCCCGCTAACAGGGTGCGGCCTGCGCAGGCCCGGTTCTACGGGGGTGCAAAAGCATGCATTGCACCCTTATTTTAATTGTCTGCATGCTCAGTTAAAAAAATAAAATAATAATAATAATAATAATAATAATAATAATAATAATAATAATAATAATAAATGCTACAGCTGCACACTTACTGTTTAAACTTGAATGATAGTTGTTGTTTTTCTTTGTTCTTTGATGTGATTTTATGGCTTTTTGGCACCTATACGTAACCTTTTAAGGTTGAGATAATTGTATTATCATTATATGGTCCAAATATTTCAGTAAAGCACTTGAAACACTTGAAATATTCTTACTTGGGTGGTATCATTCTACTTGAAATGATGGTCAAATTAACAAATTTACCATGAGAGGGAGGGGGTTGTGGCCACATTTACCACTGGTACAGGGTTGTGGCACGAGGCGAAGCCGAGTGCTATAAACCCTGTACCAGTGGTAAATGTGGCCACAAACCCCGACCTCGAGTGGTAAATTTGTTTTCTACAACAGCTACCAAATAATATAAAAAATACACAATTGTAACATCCAATTCATTTATTTACAATCATTACTGGTTTCAGAATACATTTATCCTTCCGCCACAGAATATAGTTCCATACACAAGATCAATGATTGCACTAAACCAGGGGTGCCCAATACGTCGATCGCGATCGACCGGTCGATCGCGAAGGTAGTGTGGTCGATCGCATGGCATTGAGGAAGAAAAAAAAAATTTTTTTTTTTTTTTTTTTTTTTTTTTTTTTTACTGTTTTTCCACTGTTTCCACTGTTTTTCCACTGTTTTTCCACTGTTTTTCCACTGTTTCCACTGTTTTTCCACTGTATTTCCACTGTTCCACTGTTTTCCACTGTATACTCAGTGTATATATATATAAATAAATATGCTTGGTAGCTCACTTTGACTTGGTCATTTTAAAAGTAGCTCGCAAGCTGAAAAAGTGTGGGCACCCCTGCACTAAACATTTAGTTGCCTTTGAGCCAAAAAACAACTAACCTATTCCTTAACGGGATTCACAGTTATTGATACATTGCCTGTAAAAGTACAGTTATTTAAACAGTTATCTAAAGCAGCCCGTTTTGGTGGTGGTGTGTTGATATCTGGTGACGGCAGAGGGCGTTTGTTTGTTTGACAGTCCCAGGTTCGGGGTCCGGGCGCTAGTCCGACCTCCCGCTAGTCCGAACTCGTGACAACTCAAGCTCAGCCAGTTCTCTCTCCCCAATTTCACCATGTCGTTCTTTGTTCACTTCACCTTCATCTTCATCTAACCACTGCTCAAAACTCAATCCACCCAGTAAATCAAACGTTACTACGAAATTGGACATTTCCTTGTTAGAGATCGGCCATTTCCTTGTTAGAGATTTGCAGACTGACAGGCTAACAGTGGGCGGAGTCAGCACAGGGAGCGGAGTCAGCATCAGGGAGCGGAGTGATACTGCGGTTGGAGCCGAACTGTAGATTGTTGGCCTATTTACCACTGTTGCTAGCCAATCAGAATCCTTCGGCCGGGCATCTGCACCCCTTCCTATCTAGGATGCACCCCTAGTCATCTTGTTCTGGAACCGGCCCTGGGCCTGCGGGAGCTTGCTGTTAGTTTAGTTCCCTGCTTTTCCTGTGCTTAGCATGGAGAAGGGAGAGTCAGCGAGGGGGTGCGCAGTGTGCAAAGCTACGTTGGCCGACTTTGACCGGCACGATAGGTGCGTGTTCTGCATTGGGCACGAGCACGCTGCACGGGCGCTTTTAAACCCTCGGTCTTGCAGCCTCTGTGCTATCTTCAAGATAGCCGTGCTGCATCATAGAGCTAAGCTCTTTGTTGAGGAGGACATTCCTCCCAGTGGTACGCCTCTCGAGAGGAGATTCACCAGTGGGCGTATCGCCGTTTCCTTTCGCTGTCTGCGGTTCATGTGCCGACAGCGGCAATCGATTATCCGATTTCTTATCAATTTTTATTTTAATCCTTTGATATCGATTCATATGTCCAGAGATCGATTTTTTTTATTAAAAACCCCCCCCAAAAAATAACATAGGCTATAATATTATAGGCTGTGTGTGGTAGTTGAAACATAGTTTCAAGTTGACGTTTATTTATGTTTGTAGTTGAAACAAAAACATAAATACTGTAGGCTACATAAATGGAAATGTTTGATCATTAATATCTACTTTTAGAAATTATATAGGCTGAAATCAAATCACTGTGCATAATTGTGAAAGTGTCTTTATTGACAGATGAAAAGGCTGTTATTTACCCTTTGTCACCACCTGGTGAGTAAATATATATGTGTAACTAAAACCATTAAAATTGACAACAGGTCCGCAACTTTTTTTCCCCATGTATCTACCGGTCCTTGGCGCAAAAAAGGTTGGGAACCCCTGTGTTACATAACTGGACAATCATGTAATTTAGGTTACAGCTCAAAAAACATGTTTTAGTATCACTAACCGAATCGATTCTTGAAATTTGAACCAATACCCAGCCCTAGTCATTGCGCAGATGGGCTGGAAGATGGAGTGGGGTCTTGGGATTTGGGCGGACGTAACATTGTCACGGGGAAAGGAATTTGGGTGGCAGCCTCAGTCCCAAGGTTACCACGCCACCTGTCGGTAGGTGGTTGGTCATTTTTGGAGTTAAAAATTATATTATTCCAGTTGCTGCGTGCACAGCGAGATGGCACTAGAGTGAGAGCAAACGTTCTCACTCGTAAAACCTAGGTTGTAGCACAACCCTAACGTTTTTTTTGATGAGAAACCCGTTCCCCAATGAACGCCTGTTGCCTGCTCACAGAGCACTCTTTCTCATGTTTCTTTTCCCACTTCAAAGTCTGTTTCCCCTCACCTATAACCTCAATTATAACATCATCAATGTGTATTGCATGACTCATGAGTGCATCATGCTGGTCAGTTCTGAAACACAGTACAGTATAGCCTATACATGTATATGGCTGAATGATGCTACATGGCAAGATGTGCAAAATATCAAATACATACATTGACCTCTATGCAGGCTACACCTGCCCACATGCTTACACTTGTGCTCACCCCAAACATGTTTATATTTACTGTACACCATTTAGCTACCCAAGACAAGACACACAGCCTGGCCTTACATCATTTCTAGCAGATACACCTTCAGGCCTGAACCATTAGGGGGCAGTGTTGCCCCAGAAATGCACCACATGTTTTCTATTCCTACTGTATAGTAGTTGCTCTTTGTCTTACTAGTGCTGATCTGGGGTCAGAGTCGGACCTTCCACAGCACATTCTAAAGTTTAGAGTCTAAACCATGGGCTGTATTATTACAAAGCCTTACCAAATAAGGATAACTTAATGTGTTTCTAAAGAAGTGTTTGGACAGAATAATGATCTGGTCTGGTGTGGTGTGGGGTCAGTCTTTGAGTTCAGCTTCAGTCCCCCTTGTAATGCTATCATATCAGTCCTGTACTGTGTGTAGTGAGACATTGGACCATTCTTCAAGAATGATGGAGTTGGAAATCTACTTAGCACTCTACTGCAAAACCTTTTAAGTTTCAATGATGTTTCTGGAGACTGGAGAGGCCACAGAGGACTTTATCCCGGTGCTCATGAAACAAGTCTTGAATTGTTTGTGTGTGTGTGTGTGTGTGTGTGTGTGTGTGTGTGTGTGTGTGTGTGTGTGTGTGTGTGTGTGTGTGTGTGTGTGTGTGTGTGTGTGTGTGTGTGTGTTGCAGAGCAGACGGATCCACCACCGTTTCTGACAGTTGGAAACAGACCTTGGCTGCGTTTCCCAAAAGCTTCTTAGCGCTAAGAAGCTTCTTACGGGAGCCTTAAGAAGGGTCAAAGAAGCTCCCGATTGCGTCTTAGCCTAAGTTGATCTTTTGTTAAGAAGGCATGCGTTTCCCAAAAGCTTCTTAGCGCTAAGAAGCTTATTTGACCCTTCTTAAGGCTCCCGTAAGAAGCCAAAGCGTTTCCCGATTGCTTCTTAGCCTAAGATTATCTTTCGTTAAGAAGGTTTTGTAAGAAGGGTCTGGGGCATTCTCAACACCTTCTTAATGACGAAACACTCGCAGATTCAGCCCCGTCAGGCAAAAGGAGATAATAATATAGTCCACTGTTGTGTTTTTCCCTTTTCCTTTCTTTCATGCACCCTTTAGTGTTTAAAATTGGGGAACACTTGAAAATCTCTCCTCTATGTAATATGGTTACTTGTGTTTTAAATGTTTTACCGTAGGCTATATTCCTCTAATCAGAATGGATTCATTTTATAATAAGACCATTGTGGATTTATATAGCACCTTTCACAGAACCCTTCTTAAGAGCCTTCTTACAGCCTTCTTACATCCTTCTTAACTCATTGAGTGCCAGCCACTTTTGGAGAACGGACGCTCCCAGTGCCAGAGTTTCAGAGCGTTTTCAGTGATTTCTCGAGGCCCACAGAATATTGTGTGATATTACTATGTAAACACCGAACACACACAAAGAACGAGGAGACTCTCTTCTATCATCAGCAAACAAAGGTTTATTGATATCATTTTCCGTTCTTTAGTTATCAGCCAGAGAAGATAGGTGGATTTCAGCAAAAACACACGTTTCAATTTAGAAGCTGAGATAATGAGCCTTTTGTGAAATGAAGCATTTCAAGCACATCACTGACTCTGAAGCTAATATTTTCTGATGTAATGACACCTCAAAAATAATTTCCTTCAATAAAACAGTGAAAACAAAGGAATTTTGTTTGGCCAAATAATATTTTTTAGCTGCAACCAGCAGCGCTGGCCCCTGCGTGCGCAGACCCTACACCTTCTTGCTGGTCTTGATTTACTGCTGGTGGGCATCAGATATTCTAGCTTGTTTGCCTGTCTCTGTCCATCGAGCCTGCTGTCTGGGTCTGTGTTTACTGTCAATGGTTGTATGCTGCCCCGCGTGCCCCACCCCCCTCCTCCTCCTCCGTGGGAGTGTCTCTGGTGGCTCTGCTGCGTTTGCTCTGCGTTTGCTCTGCACTGAAAAGTGCGCTGCACCCCGCTTTTTCACAGCGTGTGTCCGGCTCCCAGCTGAGAATAATGTAACTTTTCAGAAAGACGCTGGTGTCGGCAACTAAATCATATGGAGGGGCTCAATTGTGGCAGTAGATTGACTGCTGTTCACAGGCACGCATATCAATGCATACCGATGCCGTTTCCGTTTCCATAACGACTTCTTCTCTGTTTTTTACTCAACTTTCTCTAATCTGGAGAGCACTGTCGCCACCTAATGGGTCGGTAAAATAGGTTATACACATTCAACATGCCCCAAAATTTTACAGGAGATGGATCTGGCTTTGATCCACGTCCCACCGTCAAAAAACGCAATTGACGACTTTACTCGTCATTGGCACTCTACATTACTATCCGAATTGACGACTATAGTCTTCATTGGCACTCAATGAGTTAACTAGCTAATTAGCTAAGAAGGCTGTTAACACTTTGAGTGCCACGGCCCTTGGGCAAAAGGTTGCTTGCTGTGCCACATAGGCCGCAATGCATTTTAAAACAGTCATATAATTTCTTTAATAATTACTATGTAAACACTGAACATGCACAAATAACGATGAGACTCTCTTCTATCACCTGCAAAAAAAAGTTTATTGATCCCATTTTCCGTTCTTTAGTTATGAGCCGGAGAAGATAGCTTGATTGAACGAAAAACAGACCTTTTTTTCTACGAGCTGAGATAATGAGCCTTTTGTGAAATTAAACATTTCAAGCACATCACTGACTCTGAAGCTAATTTTCTGATGTAGTCACACCTCAAAAATAATTTCCTTCAATAAAACAGTGAAGGCCAGGGAATTTTGTTTGGCAGAATAATATTTTTGAGCTGTAACCAGCAGCACTGGCCCCTGCGTGCGCTGCTGGTTACAGCTTCCTCCTGTGTCAAATGCCATGTAACCGACCCTTCCTCCTGTAATCCTGTCCTGCTGTCTGGGTCTGTCTGGGTGAAGTGTTGTATGGTGCTCTGCGTGCCCCCCCCCCCCCCCCCCCCCCCCCCCAACTGCACACGCCTCCTCCTGGGTGTGTCTGGTGGCTCTCTACTGAGTTTGCTCTGCACAGTGAAGGGTCCGCGACATCCAGCATTTTTACAGCGTTCCGCGTGTTTGTCACGGGCTCCTATGCTTCCAGTTGAGAATAATAAGACAGATTATGCGGATGTGCTGTGGCAGCGTACACGGAGGTGCTCAGTTGTGACAGCGGATGCTGCTGCTGCGGGCACAGCTGAGCTGGCGTTGTGCTCGTTGTGCTTCATGCACGTCGATGCATACGGACGGATGCGATGCGATTTCCTCCTTTTCCCCAGCGACTTCTTCTGTGTGTTTGGCTCCTTTTTCTCTGATCAGGAGAGTGCTGTCGCCACCTAATGGGTTTGTAAAATAGGTTATCGACCTCCAATAGCTACAATATTGTTAGAGGCGACGTAAGAAGCTTAGATCGACACCCCCCCGTCAAAAAAACAATTTGGAGTTACTGACGCCATTTGGCGTCGCTGGCACTCTACGGTAAATTTCTAATGACGCCATATGGCGTCGCTGGCACTCAATGTGTTAAGAAGGCGTTTGGGAAACACTTCTTTGGAGCCTTCTTAACTCCTTAATAAGCTTCTTAACTCCTTAAGAAGCTTCTTTGTTGTTCCCAAAAGCTTCTTAGCGCTAAGAAGCTTCTTTAACCCTTCTTAAGGCCCCCTTAAGAAGCAAACGCGTTTCCCAATTGCTTCTTAGCCTAAGATGATCTTTCTTTAAGAAGGCATGCGTTTCCCAAAAGCTTCTTAGCGCTAAGATGATCTTTCGTTAAGAAGGTTTTGTAAGAAGAGTCTGGGGCATTCTTAACACCTTCTTAATGACGAAACACTGGCAGATCCAGCCGCGTCAGGCAAAAGGAGATATATTAGTGTCCACTGTTCCTCTTGTGTTTTTCCCTTTTTCCTTTCTTTCATGCACCCTTTAGTGTTTAAAATTGGGGAATAATATGGTTACTTGTGTTTTAAATGTTTTACCGTAGGCTATATTCCTCTAATCAGAATGGATTCCTTTTATAATAAGAATGTTGTGGATTTACAGTATATAGCGTGTGATGCTGCTCTATAGTGTTTCTCGCAATTTTTCTCGCTCCTACTTTACCCTTTGTTGTATGCTGTGTATATAAAGCAATTTGAACTGCAGTCCATGTCTGAAATAAATAATGTTTAATAAAGTTTAACATGACCACGATTAGGTTATTCTACAACAGTGTTTCTCAACCACTGGGTCGTGGCCCACTGGTGGGCCTCAGAGTGCCATCTAGTGGACCGCAGAGGACCTCTCACATCAAGATATCACAATGATAACCTATCATTTATTTGGGAAGGTGGTCCTCAGAAATGTTTTAACAATCAGAAGTGGGCCTTGAATTAAAAAAGGTTAAGATCTCCTGTTCTACAACCATCCCACATTTGCATGCACAAACACTATGAGATACAGTATTCATCCCCATCAAATGCATGGTGGTGGACTGGGGACGTGGGTGGGGCGAAACGACAGCTTCAGAGGACAGCTTCAGAGGAGATGATCAACAGCCGTGATGCCAGCTGCTGCTATGATCCGCCAGAGAGGGAGGTGACGTAGAACCCTAGTAGTACTCGCTATGTACTAGGATGAACTGACATAACTGATGTTATACTTAATGTAAACTTGACTGACGTCACAGGCTGATCAGGTTATGCGAATATGGCGGCCTTCTGATTGAAATTTGGTATGAAACCTCACAACATTCTTATTATAAAAGGAATCCATTCTGATTAAAGGAATATAGCCTACGGTAAAATATTTAAAAGACAAGTAACCATATTACATAGAGGAGAGATTTTCAAGTGTCCCCCAATTTTAAACACTAAAGGGTGCATGAAAGAAAGGAAAAAGGGAAAAACACAATAAGAGGAACAGTGGGCACTATATTAATATCTCCTTTTGCCTGACGCGGCTGGATCTGCGAGTGTTTCGTTCTTAAGAAGGTGTTAAGAACGGCCCAGACCCTTCTTACAAAACCTTAACGAAAGATCATCTTAGGCTAAGAAGCAATCGGGAAACGCGTTGGCTTCTTACGGGAGCCTTAAGAAGGGTCTAAGAAGCTTCTAGGCGCTAAGAAGCTTAACACCTTCTTCAACAAAGAAGCTTCTTAAGGAGTTAAAAAGGCTCCAAAGAAGTGTTTCCCAAACGCCTTCTTAACAGCCTTCTTAACACATCGCTAAAGAAGGCTCTTAAGAAGCATCTTAACTGGAGCTGTCCACCATCTCGGTGCTGAAAACAAATCAATCGATGCCAGGCTAATCAATTGTTCCACATAATTACATGCTCCCAAATGAAGTTTTGATGTAACAAGTGGCGTCCTACTCACCCCCATCAATAAATAACGCTAAAAATGAACAAGCAGGGAAACGAGGCACCCGAACGCGATTATAATACTAACTGCGGGCTGAATCCCATTTCACTGCTGTTCTGCCTACCTATTCCAAGTAGGATAACGTTATGTACCATTAATTTGCAATGTGTATGTAGGCTAATGTGCTAAACAAATTAAATAGCCTTGCTTGCATTGCCCATTACAAATATTAAACACCAGGTTCCCCCACAAAAGTATCATTACACATGCAGAAGAATATCTGAAAACGCTAACTGACGCAAATAATGACCAATGACCTGGATAAAAGTATCCCTAAGTTGGAGAGTGGCTATATTTGTTGATGTGCACCGCAGCATTGTTTGTGTGTGTGATGGGGATGAACTACTGTATCTCATAGTGTTTGTGCATGCAAATGTGGGATGGTTGTAGAACAGGAGATCTTAACCTTTTTTAATTCAAGGCCCACTTCTGATTGTTAAAACATTTCTGAGGACCACCTTCCCAAATAAATTATAGGTTATCATTGTGATATCTTGATGGGAGAGGTCCTCTGCAGCCCGCTAGATGGCACTCTGAGGCCCACCAGTGGGCCACGACCCAGTGGTTGAGAAACACTGTTGTAGAATAACCTAATCGTGGTCATGTTAAACCTTATTAAACCTTATTTATTTCAGACATGGACTGCAGTTCAAATTACTTACAGCATACAACAAAGGGTAAAGTAGGAGCGAGAAAAATTGCGAGAAACACTACAGAGCAGCATCACAATTAAAATTAAAGACCTTGGGTTCTGTGAAAGGTGCTATATACTGTAAATCCACAACATTCTTATTATAAAAGGAATCCATTCTGATTAGAGGAATATAGCCTAAAACATTTAAAACACAAGTAACCATATTACATAGAGGGGAGATTTTCAAGTGTTCCCCAATTTTAAACACTAAAGGGTGCATGAAAGAAAGGAAAAAGGGAAAAACACAAGAGGAACAGTGGACACTAATATATCTTCTTTTGCCTGACGCGGCTGGATCTGCCAGTGTTTCGTCATTAAGAAGGCGTTAAGAATGCCCCAGACCCTTCTTACAAAACCTTCTTAACAAAAGATCATTTTAGGCTAAGAAGGAATCAGGAAACGAATTGGCTTCTTACGGGAGCCTTAAGAAGGGTCAAAGAAGCTTCTTAGCGAATTACACATTACTTTTGTAATGTGTAATGTAATTAAGTAATGCCTTACTTTAATTATTACTCCCTGTACTGTTATCCTCCCTCCCATTCATTTTGCGTTACTCCTCAACATCGCCTGAGATGCATTGTCACATAATTGCCAGTTAACAATATTAAACCTTATACATATGCCCACCTATCAGCACAAATCCCTATCCTAATAAGGACATACACTTTGTTTCTGAAAGATGGCGATTCTACTGTAGAAACAAATGGGCAACATTTCCTCAAGCCTGTTTATCTCTGCTTTTCACATTACCTGCTTCAGGTCGACTCAGTGTGGGTCCCTGGTGCTTGGAGAGATTTGATGTCGTATTCACAGTGAATAAATTGCTTCTGGCCTGGGCAAAGTTTGCACTTTACAGTCACATTCCTTTCCTTTCATGCAACAAATTTCAAAATATGTGCATAATCCACCCGTCAAAAGTTGTAGACGGCGCATGCTGCCATTTTCCCTGCAACTCCTACCAGATGAAGGTCGGTTGACCGAAACGTATTTTTGTATTTAATAAAAAAGTCTTGCTGTGCATCCTGATGGCTCACCTGGTAGCATGCATACCAGGGAGGCTCGGTCCTTCACGCGGCAGACGCGGGTTCGAATCCGACCCGAGGTCTTTTTGTTGCATGTCATCCATCCCATCTTTTCTGTCTGCCTACTGTCCTGTCTAAATAAAGGCAACAATGACCAAAAAATAATCTAAAAAAGAGTCTTGCTGAAGTGAAGTCAGTGTGCGGGAGTCTTCTGCTTCTAGACTTACCCTGCAACTCCGATGAAGGGTGATGATACAATGGATCGGCCAGAGGGACGAACCAACGAATCGTCACTCCTCATGCCTAAACCTAACCAATCGTCCTCCTCCCCGTCCCTTCAGCCCATCCATTCTAGCTCCAAAAAGACATATTTTTACAGTCAGCTGTCGATTGCATGAAAGCACGATTGATATTTTCTCCATAAATCCTGCAGATTCAATCCGATCCTGCTGAGAATTGAAGGATTATGTAACGCAAGTAACGAGTGTTTGATTGTGTTTGATTAGTAACGGTAAGGTGATTACAGGATTTAGGAAGCGTAGTGCCTTACGCTACTCATTACCGACAAATCTAATGTCATCACAGTAACATGTTACTTTGTAAGGTTCAACATGCACCCACTCTCCCTCTTTGCCGATGCAGCTTCTCCATGTCTGGCATGTGTTTGCCACATTATAGTTGAGCAGCTTCAATTCAGGCACTGAGTATTTGTCCTCTTTGGACCTCTGTTAGTTGCATTGTGTTGCTTTTGTCACGGTGGCCCAGTTAGTGGTTAGTTAACTTATTATGATTATGTCTGCCATGTTTTTTATTCCTATAGGGTCTGCCAGAGTCGAAGAGGCAGACCTCAGAAACAACGCAGTTTCCATTTGAAACATAGGCAACGAGTTTTGGAATAAAAATACATAAATGGAGAAGAACACGGTCCTGCAGTGATGAGGAACAAATAACACGTCAGTCAACAACAAAACCCCTCTATTGTAATCCCTTTGTATACAATGTTTTTTGAAGTGAAATCATTCCTACAAAAAAATAGCCCTCCTGTCTCACTTTGGCAACAATCTATAATAAAGCTGACGCACACACGCACACACGCACACACACGCGCACACGCGCACACGCACACACACACACACACACACACACACACACACACACACACACACACACACACACACACACACACACACACTGCTTTCACACATGTTTGGAATTCAGGAGTTATCTAGAGGCCATCCGCATGGGGCTCATGTGTGAACAGAATTTCGTGGCTCATGCGCGCTCCCGCGGAGCCTCCTCCTAGACGGAGGGAAGTGTAGCCCCAGCCGTAGTCGCAGAAGCGTATTGTCCCCCCCCCCCCCCCTCCAGAGCTCCGTGAAGGTAGTCAGCTCAGTGAGTGCTTAGTGATTATTATTATATAAATAGTCGATGTGAATGAGCGAGCAAAAAACACATCATGCCATTTGGTTTCCAAATGAAGCTCAAAACTGCTCCGTGTGCGACAGCCAACATGTTGCTGGATTGCTGGATTGAAAGGCTCATGGCTCTGATCTGATTTCATGTCTGCTTCGCACAGCACACACATTTAATAAGCATTTTTGGACGCGAGGGTCGTCCCGCTTCCCAGTATTGGACATCGCTAGGTAGGGTATCTGGATCTGGTTGCGTTCATGTCTTTGATTTAATGTTTACACAGCGTTTGTGAAGATTCAATGGCAGAACCGCAAATTCCAAGTAGCGTGAAGTCAGGCAGTATAAAACGGAAACTTCCGGGTATAACCTTCGCAATAATGGCAATTAAATAAAGTAAATGCACGTGTAATGTTTTTTTGTGTGTGTTTCGAAAGATAGGCTACAGAACGGAGATAAACTGGAAGAATATCTGCTCCCTTCGAAAAGTCAATTTTAACCCGTAGTGAGTCGACATTCTGATTTCTTGTTACTAAGTAGCTAATACAAAATTTATTTTATTTTGAAGGTAAAAACGTCTAGCTTCCTGTATTCTGTATAATTCTAGTAGGTTTGATGCATTTTAGGACTGAACATAGCAAAGACCTGTTTTGTTTGTAGTGCTTGCGACTCGAGGAAATCGATGCATCTGGGCGTGAGTTGTAGGGTTGTTTAATTACTTACTAACGTTATGCGCAAACGATTATATGCCGTGAACGTTAGGCAGTTATCGCCCATTATGTATTTTTAGTTTTCATAACTCCCCATTGTCTGGTCATGCCCAAATTCCCCCGCCCCTCTCTACTTTACAAACTCTGCGGAGGTGCTACTCATGTGTGAATGCAACATGCCTCATGTGTGAAAGGGTACACTTCACGTATCATCCGGGGCAGGCTCAGTGGGGAGCAACCCTCACCTGATCCGGAGTTCATGTGTGAAAATAGCTACACACACACACACACACACACACACACACACACACACACACACACACACACACACACACACACACACACACACACACACACACACACACACACACACACACACACACACACACACAATGCTATATAAACTGCCAAGACTTCTAGCTGCAGGCTAACCAGCAGCTGAATGACCCCTCCCTCCACGATTTGTGTGCATCTGTGTGTGTGTGTGTGTGTGTGTGTGTGTGTGTGTGTGTGTGTGTGTGTGCGTGCGCGTGCGTGTGTGTGTGTGTGTGTGTGTGTGTGTGTGTGTGTGTGTGTGTGTGTGTGTGTGTGTGTGCGTGCGTGCATATATGTGTATGTGTGTGTGTGGCATAAACCCCAGGTGGTGGTTGTTGTCCTGGATAGAGCTATCACCAGGGGGAAGCCTGCTCCAGCTTAGCAGGTCTCCTTGCTCCTCAAACAATCACACACACACACACACACACACACACACACACACACACACACACACACACACACACACACACACACACACACACACACACACACACACACACACACAGACAGAAACACGCAGAGAGAGCCAGAGGAGAACGGAGGAAATTAGGGAGGAGAGGAGCTGGATATGGCATCGAGGAAGGTCCACTGGACCCTCCAGTGGACCTTATTCTTCCCAATCCAGCTGATCTACTGAGACCCGACTACCAGAACCTTCCTGGAGCACAACAACGTAAGATCAGGAAACGAGGGAGGAGAGGCGGTGTTCGCTTGAAGAAAAGGCAATCCCTTTCCCGCATACCGCTACCGTCAATCATTCTTGCTAACGTTCAGTCCCTGCGTAATAAAACCGACGAGCTTCAAGCACAGGCCCGTAACAATCACGACTTCAGGGATGCCTGCATTTTAGCTTTCATCGAGACTTGGTTGTCTGACAGGGACCTGGAGTTGGATGGATTTGAGGTGCTTATCCGGCTGGATAGAGATGCCATAACTACAGGCGAGTCTGTGGGTGGTGGGGTTTGTTTGTATATTAATGAACGGTGGTGTAAATCAGTCATTGTCCATGAGAAACTCTGTACTGCTGATGTTGAATTGCTCTCAGTCTCACTACGCCCCCCATACCTGCCTCGGGAGTTTCCCCAGTTATTTGTGACTGTCGTTTACATCCACCCGAAGGCAAATGAGAAGAACGCCTGTGAGCTCATCCATCAAGTAGTACAGACGCTCCCAACATTGTTCTTGGTGACATGAACCACTGCACGCTCAAGAGAACTTTGAGTGATTTCCACCAGTACATCACATGTCCAACCAGGCACAACAAAACTCTGGACTTATGCTACGGATATATCAAAGGGGCTTACAAATCCATCCCCCTCCCACCTTTGGGTATGTCCGATCATAACTGCATTCACCTCATTCCTGTATACCAGACTGCATTAAAACGCGGGAAAGTGCTAAGTAACGCGTTACTAAGTAACGCGTTACTGCCCAACACTGCCGGTGGGTGCTGAGCCCACCCGCGGGCCAGGCCAACACACACGGGCAGCAGGGGGACACAACCGCAAGACCTAGAGGCAGAAAACATGAGTGGATGACAGGCGATCAAACAAAACGGGATGACAAGGAAGGTCCATAAAGCGAGCGGGGACACCCCGGCATTCCGAAATGTCGGCACTCCGAAATACCGGCATGGAGATCTGTCTCGCATTGCGAAAGAACCCTAACCCTAACCCGGGGGACCGGCTGGAGCTAACCTCTCCCACCCCCATGCCTAAACCTAACCTCCTGCAGACCCTAACCCTAACCTCTCCCACCCCCCACGCCTAAACCTAACCTCCTGCAGACCCTAACCCTAAACCTAACCTCTCCCACCCCTGTAGGCTAAATAACTCAAGATGCTATGTCGGAATGGCGGACCTAATATCTTTCGCAATGGCAAAACCTTTTTTGGAGATAAAAAGGGCCGCCTCTCCGAAAGCATAGAAGTCAATGATCGGAATGCCGACACTTCGGAATGGCGAGAGGACCCCAAAACGAGCGGCCCAGCGGGAATTGTCCTGGTCCTCCCGATGGCCAGTCTGATAGAAAGTGACATATTGCCTAACAGGCACATCAGCTTACTGTCCTTGCCGAGGATTTTCTAAAGATTCTGCAGGGTATTATAGGATTTTATATAGCAATACAATCTTTGTTGTGTATTTTTTATTTTTTAAGAATCAAGAATCTCTATACACCCCTGAATTCTGAATTTTGAGTGGGTGTTTGATAAGCATCCTAACTGCTGACTTGACTTCATTATTTAACAGATCCATAGGTCATTGATTCACAACCCTTTTCATATCAAGGACTCTCATTTGGTGAGATTTTGTTTCTCGGACCCAAATCTGTGAATCTTTTCATTGTTATATGATTTTGTCCAGAATTTCCATGACTATCGGTATCGTAGGCAGCAAGATGACAGAAACTATGATCGAAACAGTCATTCATTCCTCTTAGAGTTTTCAATAGCAGCCCGAGTCCGATGGGACAGGACCCGACCCAGCCCGATGGGCTTGGGCCAACAATTTATGCCAATTGGCCAGGTTGGGCTCGGGCTTCAACTTAGTATGGTCGGGGCAGGTTTGAATTTTCAGGCCCGGTGAGAACTCTAAATCTTCCACATTCTCTAATTGTGTTCTGTGTGTATTTCTTGTAAATGAAATAATGGTGAAGTTTAACAATACATCAATATGCTGGGGGCCCCCTGGCCCCTGGAACCCTCTCAAGGACCCACGTTGGTCCACGGACCCCATGTTGAGAACCACTGCCATAGGTTATTATGGGATGCTGCTTCTTTCCAAGCTGGAGATTTAGTAGCTACCGGGTGGTCTCTCCTCACCAGTCATCATGTATCCTCATGTTAGAGTATGTTCTCAAACAGTTAGATAGCTTAGATAGCTTTAACCAGGTCCATCAGTTGTTGAGCGAATCTAACTGCTGTACTCCATCTCCCTGTCAATCTCCCTGTCTGCCTTTATGCCATGCATGCGGTTTGTTTTCTAGTGAACAGTGCATCATTCGCATAAAAAGCACATGCCACTGTCCATAAATCACACCATCATGTGGTCTTACACAGATATTTCTGTTTGTGAGAGTGGATGCCCCCTTTTCTCACAGCTGAAAGATATTGTGTTGGATGTGAAGAACTCCCACCATGCAGTTTTCCATCCATCATCTCATGAGAACAAGAACATCCTACTGGCTGTCAGTCCTGTCGGATACAGTACAGTCCTATATGCCATCCTATATGTCTTCCCGTGTGTGTGTGTGTGTGTGTGTGTGTGTGTGTGTGTGTGTGTGTGCGCGCACGTGTGTGTTGTGCCTCATAGCTGAAATGACATGAAGGCTTGTTATGGGGTAACGTGTTGCATAATGCTTTTATCTCCATGATACACAAGCTTCAGTTCTCCATTGATGTTCTTTCATGTGTTGGTGCTCTAAATGTGTGTATGTGTGTGTGTGTATGTGTGTGTGTGTGTGTGTGTGTGTGTGTGTGTGTGTGTCTGTGTGTGTGTGTGTGAGAGAGAGAGAGAGCATGTGTGCATGCATGTGTGATTACTACATGTCAAAAGGCTGCGTGCCTCAGTGGGTGTGCAAAGATGTGTAGGTGTGCACTGCGGCTGTAGCAGAGAGAGAGAGAGAGAAAGACAGAGAGGGAGAAAAAGAGTATGATGCAAAGTATGTGGTGTTCATTCTCTCTTGTGCAAATCTTCTCCCATGTCAGATGTGGCCCACAGAGGTTTATCATCTTAGTAACTACAAACATATCAGCCACATAACACTGATTAATGGACTTCAAAAGCCTCTTAATCTGGCATGTCCACAACAACTGCTGGCACCGTATATCAGGTTATTGAAAGAAAGAGGTCCAAGGCGGTCTCTAGAATAGCCTACAATAGAAGTCTTTATTACATTGCCAGCACTAATTAGTATTCAAAATGTTAATGGTTTGTTTTGGTGGTGATGCAGAGTTTTTCATCTGCAAATAAGTGGCACACAACACATGCAATTGATTGGCATGGTTACTTATTGTAACTCCCTCTGGATAAGACCACCAGCTAAATGACTAATATGTGAATGTAAACATGGCCTATTCATGGGCAAAATGCAAGAGTTTTTCATATTATTTTATATTATATTTCAAATAGGCACTTTGATGTTAATATTTGCGTCGCCATATTGTTGCTAACAACCAATGGGCGCAAAATGGGAGTTTACAGTTTGTGTAGTGAGAGCATCTCCATGAAAAACGATGATGGGGAATGAGGCATTCCAACACTGAAAATGTTATTGGTTGAATGTATTTTTTACTTGAACTAGGCATCTCGCACGCTATGCACGCTCGATTCCTAGGCCCCTTCCTCTGGAACCCCATCAAAGGACCTCTGGAACCCTTTCAAGGACCTCTGGAACTCCTTCAGGAACCTCTGGAACCCCTTCAAGGACCTCTGAAACCCCTCTTGGACCTCTGGGACCCCTTCAAGGACCTCTGGAACCCTTCTTGGATCTCTGGAGCCCCTCAAGAACCTCTGGATCCCCCTCTTGGACGTCTGGAACCCCTCTTGGACCCCTGGGACCCTCTCTCGGACCCCTGGAACCCCTTCAAGGACCTCTAGATACATTATTACATGCACGATGGAGTGGCCCAGCCAACAACGGAGTTAGATGGAGGTTATGTTTTCACCCGTTTGTTTAAAGTTATTAACGGTTTAGCACGAAACTTGGCAAAAAGGTTGGTCATGGGCCAACTTAGAAATCCCTAGCTTTCCACCTGGCCTAACTTCCAAACTGATTCACGTAACACCACAAAACTGATTAACTTTCCACGCCTACTAGCCAAAACTTTCCACACCCACTAGCAAAAAGGGGGCATGACAATGGCCGTGGCCAATCACAAATAGGCACTTAAAGTAACTTTGTGTGTGTGTGTGTGTGTGTGTGTGTGTGCGTGAGTGCGTGCAAAGCTACAGTAAGGCAGGGATTACATCCAGAAAAACACGACTCATCATTGGTATCATACATACTGTAGCGACCCGGGGTTTTGACATGTAATGGGGTGTCTCGGTGTGTAGCTAGGAACTGATGTGTGGGGGTGTTCCCTGGGGGTGTAAGTGGCACTTCCTGTCTCGTGGTGAGGTCAGTCTGAAGATGTGAAGAAGCTGGGTAGACGTGTGTATAGCTAGGAGCGTAGCCGAGTGAGGCTAAGAGCTGGAAGCTATGAGTGTGACCCCTGAATAAAAGCCTGTACCAACTATAAGTCTCCGGTTCCTGGACGAATACGTGAATCGTTACATTGGCGTCAGAAGTTAAGCGGGAAGTATTGCCTCCGAATCAGCCGAGAGGGGAGAGGGTGAGAAGGAACGATGGAGAAAGTTGGAATCGACGGCTTAGGGCTCGAGCGACCTAGCGGTAGCAGGCTAGCTGCGTGTACTAGCTGCTAGGAGCACCACGTGTGATGGTGCGCAACGGGGAATGGCCGTCGCTGAACGGGGGGAAAGAGGAGCTGACGACGGTGATCAGCTCGGTGCTGGCGGGCATGGAAGCCCGTTTGTTGAAAGTCAGACGGCTGTTGGAAGCTACGCCTGCCTGGGCAGAGGAGCTGATGCGGGTGCTACGAGAAGTCATGCAGCGTGTGGACTTGTTGAGCACGGAGGTAACGAAGCGTGGAGAACGGCCGGAGGAGCCGCAAGAGAGACGGTGTTGGACTTGAGGGGAGCCTGGGCACATAGCGAGGTGGTGTCGCAGCGGTCCCGGGGGACAGACCAGGTACGCGGAGCAACGGTACTGGGGACGGCCGGGTGTCTGCTGGACATGCAGAGCGTTTGGACACCTAGCCAGGGAGTGTCAGGAGGCTGTCGGGGACCAGGGAGCAGCGGAACAGCGGAGCAGCGGAGCAGCCGGAGCAACAGGCAGCGGAACAGCGGAGCAGTGGAGCAGCCGGAGCAACAGGCGGCGGGCAGGTGAGACTCTGTTGGACTTGCCGTTCGCCTGAGCACTTAGCCAGAGAGTGCACTGAGACTTTGGGGAACGGGGGAGACACACAGCCAGGGGAGGAGGTGAGCAACCAGAGGGAAGAGCCGGTTATTCAGGTCAGGAGAGTGTGGGTTGTGTGTCCAGATGGGCGGGTGTTGCTAACGCCGGAGGAGCCGGCCCAGCCTAGCTGCTCTGCACCCCCCACGGTAGAGGGGGACATCATCATCAGCGACGAGACAATCAGGAGAGCGGGGATCGTGTTGAACAGCCAGAGGGAAGAGAGAGACATCATCTGCAATGCTGTTACAGTCGGGAGAGCGGCGCTCGTGTCTCCGGGTGAGCGAGAGGGGTTAATGCCGGAGGAGCCGGCCCAGCCTAGCTGCTCCACACCCCCCACGGTTGCTGCGCAGAAAGCCGAGGTGGAGATCGAGGCCGGTTGTGTTCCCCCTGCTGTCCTGAACACGCCGCCCCCTGGGGGAGCGGGACGGGAGGACGAGCGAGTGCAAGAGCTGGAGGACGATGACCAGGTTATCTGGGATGTCGACGTGGGTGAGTGGATACGCAGACAGGAGGAGGACGCGGATATCGGTCCAATGTTCGCGTGGGTGGCGGCCGGACACCGGCCCCCTGTGGGGGAGATTCACAAGTGTTCCGGTGCCACGAAGGGACTGTGGAACATGTTTTCGGACCTGCGTCTGGATGAGGGGATTTTGAAGAGAAAGGGGCACAGAAGCGCGGGGTTCCAGTGGCTTGTACCTAGTTGCCTGCGAGAATTGGCACTGAGGGCGGCGCACAAGGGCCCTGGATCCAGTCATTTTGGGCCTGAAGAGACACTCAGCCGCATCCGTAGAGTTTACTACTGGGGCAAGCACAAGGAGGACGTGCAGAGATACTGCAGGGCGTGTGATGACTGTGGGGCACAGAGGGGAGGCCGAAGAGAGTCACCCTGCGAAGGACTGACCCCACTGGGGGTTGAGAGGGACTAATGTGCTTCAGGTGGGACAGAAGCTTTGAAAGGAAATGGTGGTGGTTTAAATGTGTGTAAAGAAAAGAGGGAAAACGTAAACGGGTTATTGAGTTGAATTTAAATGTGTGTAAAAAGAAAAGGGCTATTTGAATGGGAATGTTAATTGAAAATGTGGGTAATGTGCAGTAAGGAAATGATGGTGGTGGTGGAACGGAAATTAAGTGGTGTGTTGAAAAAAGAAGGGACTAAATGTTGTGGGGAAATTGAATGGAATTTGATGTGGTGATGGGAAAAAAGATGTTGGTGTTATTGTGTTTTGGTACAGGGGGATATGTGTGGGTTGTGGGTGCCAGCGTGGGAGCTGGCTTTTGTCGGGTGGGGAGTATGTAGCGACCCGGGGTTTTGACATGTAATGGGGTGTCTCGGTGTGTAGCTAGGAACTGATGTGTGGGGGTGTTCCTGGAGGGAACGGGGTGTAAGTGGCACTTCCTGTCTCGTGGTGAGGTCAGTCTGAAGATGTGAAGAAGCTGGGTAGACGTGTGTATAGCTAGGAGCGTAGCCGAGTGAGGCTAAGAGCTGGAAGCTATGAGTGTGAGCCCTGAATAAAAGCCTGTACCAACTATAAGTCTCCGGTTCCTGGACGAATACGTGAATCGTTACAATACTTTAATGTAATGACACTGTTGTGGGAGAAATGCTAAGCAGCAACATTCATTATGCTCACTTAATATATACCCTTGTAGCCTTACTGAATGCTTCGCCTACAATATTAAAGTCTACAAGTAGGGGAGGTCCGGGACGAATTAAGCAGGGGGACGGAATTAGCTTGTCCTCATATACTATCTTTGACGAAACCCAGGAAGACAATTCTTTCCCCCCATGTTACACTTCCTGGTACCTCACTTCCTGTGAAGTTTCAGCTCGGCCAGTCAGTGGATGGCGGAGATATCCGCAAAAACGTTGCCTTTTCGTCTTATTTTCAAACGCGAGTAAAATATTGCAAACTGTGTATTTTTCTATTAGCGTGTTGGAATTTATTTATTTAATGCTGCTAACGCTATTCATCTGTTAGACCTATCGGTAGACTACAGCTCAATGATTGTTTTGTGTGTAATGTTAGCATATCCTTTGTGCTAGCTTAGCTTTCATCCAGGGAAATGCACGGGGGACAAATAAAGCACTTTGCTCCAATTGCCTTGAATAGGCTATGCATTTATCTGTGCTTGCAGGACAATGCCTCGCATAAGGAAGAGGACCACGGACAGAGGGCAAAAAAATGCACACATTCAAATATTTCTTTGGATAAGCCATTTAAGGGAGGTAAAATATTGATCACATCACATCAGCAAAATATATAGATAGACGTTATAATTATATTAATTTGCAACATATAACATATTAAAATGTATTTCATAATACTTAGTTTCTTAGATGACCAAAAGATGAAGGAATTAATGCCAGAAAAAAATTGTTACCTGGCTGTTTTTGTGCCTTTTTCACAACCGCTACATTAGTCCCCCGCCTGTGCTTTATTTGTCCCTTCACTGTGGGACAAATTAAGCATTGCGCAGCTTCTGGTTGCCATCTGATGACGTCTGATGTATTGACCCATGGAACGAAACTACGGTTGGTATTGCCAGAGGACATGTGTAGGTTGCTTACATGAAAATATTATAACTCCAGCTGAAACAATCTTTACACAATGACAAAAAAAACAAAAAGTGCTTCATTCGTCCCGGACCTCCCCTAATGTGTGTTTCTCACAGAACTGGGACCCTGAAATGTGCAAAATCTCAATCGATAACACAAAATAACTTATGGAAGGTGGTCACCTTTCACTATGCATCTCCTTACACTAAAGTCTTAGAACTATAATTACCAATGGTTATCACTATAAAAATATGCATAATCATCCAGATTTTGAGTGCCTTGCAGATTGAAAAAACTAACAAACAAACAAACAAAATCGAACTGTGACTCCCTCCTCCTGAGTTTTCTTCCACAACATAAATAATACATATTTGTGTCTTGTTATATTACAAGTATTGAACAAATCAGCCTTTTAATTTTCATCATGATGAACATTAGATAACAAGTCATGTGTGTAAGTCTTTAAGGTCGCTTTCATATAATAAGTTGGTGGACTCTGTGCGATTCGGGGGGGTGAAGTTGCAACATTGTTGCAATTTTCATTTGGTCCGGTTTGCTTTCACACAACAATTTGCCAAGCGCACCAAACTTTCTGAAAAATGTCACGTGGTCGAAACAGTCACTCATCTATTGCAGTGGTTCTCAAATGGGGGTTGCCAGGGGGTCCGCGAAAAGTTTGCAAGTAAAAAAAAAAAAAAAAAAAAAAAAAAAAAAAATCTTTTTTTTTCTTTCTTTTTTTTAATTAAAAAATAAAATGCTACATGTTACTTATTCCTTCTCAAACTACTTCCTACATGGTGCTAGTCTATCAAAATATCTTGGCTGTCATTGATTGTGTTGCATAGTGGTTTTCTGTACTCTTGACAAATTGTGATATTGTAAGTCGCTTTGGACAAAACAAAAGTGTCTGCTAAATGACGTAATGTAAATGTAATGTAATAAAAAAAAAATATATATATATTTTTTTTTGCAAAATCTTCATAGTTCAACGAAAATAGTTTATGCTTTAAATCTAAAATGGTTAATGGATTACATTCTAATAACAAACCTATCAAATTAAAAGTCAAGCACGTTACCGTGGAAACAATTAAGCTTAGCCCAAAATCACAAATCAGAATGAGGGGGTCCCCGGTATATTTTCTATCTTGTAAGGGGTCCTTGGCTGAAAAACATTTGAGAACCTCTGATCTATTGGACAGAATAGAGAAGGGAAATCTCTCCTCTTCAGTCGGCTTCTTGCCTGGCTGAGGGCTGACTGAACAACAAAAGCGAATCAAGCAAAACACAAAACATGGAGCAACACCACCTGCGATATTGGGATTTCTGGTTTTACTTTGGTGTTACTATCAAATAAATATTTTACAAGAATGTGCCCAATATGAGCAGCAGATGAGGCAGCAAGCTGTTGGACATTGCATTCTGCAGATGAGACGAGCAAGGCATTAGTACCGAAGAAGGCAAGCCCTGTTGAGAGACAACGATGTGTTGTTGTTATCACGACGTACGTCATGCTGCGTGCAGGTGCAGGTACTGTACACGTGTACGTGCAGAAAATCTCCGTAAACCACGCCCACCGCTGTAGACACATACGTTACCATTTTACAATTTCTTAGCCGAAATTGTAAAATAGCAACGTTTGTCCACAAACGTTGCTATTTTACAATTTTTTGGGAGATCGGGTTGACACTGCAGTCACTCTGTTTCAAAGAGTGTTTCACACCTACATCAGAGGTCCATGCAAGCAGAAGTGTGAATGGGAAATCACATGTCATGAGTTACTTTTAGTAGTAACTCAGTAATATAACTTATTACCAATAGGATTTGAGTAATATTATACCAGTTACTTTGTCAAGTAACACGAGTTACAAATTGAGTTTAATTTTTTACATCACAGCACACATTACATTTACATTACATTACGTCATTTAGCAGACGCTTTTGTCCAAAGCGACTTAGAATATCACATTTTGTCAACAGTACAGAAAACAACTATGCAACACAATCAATGACAGCTAAGATATTTTGATAGACTAGCACCATGTAGGAAGTAGTTAGAGAAGGAATACGTAACATGTAGCATTTCAATCAGGAGAGACTAGAGACTAAAGGATGAATAAAGTGATATTTATTACAATAAAGTTAATAATTTACTACAGAAAGAATGATGAGAATAAAGTATTGTTATTAGTCTTTGGCGGTTAGACACCGCAGGGAGATCTTGAGAGAGCTGCATCAGCCCAGATCAGCATCCAGATATATCCCCCTGCAGTGTCTAGATACTGGTGGTGCTGGTGATCTCCTTCTGAAACTCATGATGAGACTCTTCCGACTGAAGAATGGGATAGGTCTGCGATGACCGGGAGGAGAAGGGGAGGAGGAGGGTGCGAGCCTGACAGCAGCGATGATTGAGAGGCTGAATGAGACAGAAACAAGCATATTTAAAGTCCCTGGAAACCAAAATCCACAAAAACGTTCTAACTATGTTATTTAGGGTCTTATGTTAGTAATTATATGCCTCTGAAATTATTATGCATTACTTTCAACCCAAAGCCTTAAAATCGACACTTTTCTACAAGATTCTACAAGATACTTCCTCATTGAAGAGAGCAGTGCGCGAGGTGCTAAAATGCAGGAGCTTATGACGTCATAAGCTCTATATAACCTTTGTACACGCACGCAACACGCAGTCCCGCACATTCTGCCTCCATCTCTCTTCAGAGTTCTAGTGGTCCCACACCTTTTTGCAGCTAGCTAACTACGCATTGCATCAACACAAAGGCTCTTTTAAGAACCAACATCTATCTATCTATCTATCTATCTATCTATCTATCTATCTATCTATCTATCTATCTATCTATCTATCTATCTATCTATCTGTCTGTCTATCTGCGAGTTTATCGCCGGCGGTGTGTTGGAACCTTGAGAGGGAGAGCTCTCTCCTCTGCCTGCTGCGGCGCTGCTGCTGTGTGTGTGTGTGTGTGCGCGCGTGCAGACAGATAGACAGATGACCGTCAGTCAGTACGCTATGCGCTGCGTGGAGCAACCATAGGGAGCAACGCGCGAACACACACACACACACACGCACACACACACACACACTTTATTTCCTTCTTATCTCTCTCTCTCGTCTCTCCCTCTCGGAGCAGAGGAGAGAGGTCTGAGATACGTGCACATCATGAAACGCTCGGCGGCATGTGAAAGCCGCTTTGAGCTGCATCTTGATAGGCTGTCTTGCTTTATTTCCGTGTCTGATTGGTCCATTTCAACCTCGCGCCCCCTGCCGCTGGAACCGCCCAGCGTTTCGTTGTCGCAGACTAGCCCCCTCGCCCCCTCCCCTGCTCCTCTCGCGCTTGAGAATTGTGGACACGCCCACACAGTCCGCGGGAAAAAGGACACTCTAAAATCGAATAGATTCTCATTACTTTTGCCATGAGTGTCAAACCTAAATTTATATACTTTGCGACGTTCATCATCGTTCAAATTTGGCTGGTGGCTTATTAACATAGGTTCCTGTGATGTGATGAACTCAAAATGCTAAATAATAAAGAAATATTTCTGGTTTCCAGGGACTTTAAGGAACCCGCCTCCAAGCAATTGGCTTACGACTGGGTTGTGGAGCAACGTGATAGGCTTACACTGGAGGTGCGTAGGGTGAGAGGTGATGAGAGCAGTGATGTGACACTATGCAATTGGTTAACAGAGACTGGGCGGCAACCAGCTGATTGTTCATTGAAACCCGGAAATTGACAGCTTATTATGATCTTGTGAGTAGATTGAAGAGTGGAGATATAAAGTGAATTAAGGAAGTGTAAAAGATATTATAGTCTTCCTGGCTTGAACTTACGTTGAGAACTACATTTCAATCAGGAGAGACTAGAGACCAAAGGATGAATAAAGTGATATTTATTACAATAAAGTGAATAATTTACTACAGAAAGAATGATGAGAATAAAGTATTGTTATTAGTCTTTGGCGGTTAGACACCGCAGGGAGATCTTGAGAGAGCTGCATCAGCCCAGATCAGCATCCAGATATATCCCCAAAAGATAGGCGAAAGCCCAGAAAACACAGCACACAGCTGTGTTTCAGCACTATGAATTTCCCAAATGGAAATGAACTTACCAGTAAGAGACGAACAGGCAGTAATATCTTACCAGGAAGGCGTGGTCACTGAGGGATTAAACATAATTAAGCATGGCAGAACATATATCATTGATTAGAGGCAGCAGAATTTCATGAATGAAAACAAGAGCACCCTGAAATTAGCATTAGGAGCATAACCAGCAATGCTAGTCTGTTAGAACTGACCTGCATGATTAAAATCAGCCATGACCCAAGACAGTAACGACTTGCAGCTATGACCAACATGCATGAACATGTCAGCCTTGACATGGGGTCAGCACTGACCAGCATGATAGAGTTTAAAGTCAGCTATGACCAGTGTTGGGCACTCATTACTAAAAAAGTAATATATTACATATTACTCGTTACTATTTTCAAAAGTAATATTATTACTTTACTTATTACTCCATGCCAAAAGTAATTCGTTAGATACTCGTTATATTACTTTTCCGTTACATTCCACACAAATGGCAATAGGCCTTTTTCACTGCAGCGATTTTGTGTCTAAAAGGCAGGAGGTAACACAGGTGCACCAAGATGTTAATTAGGGCTTCCAACTTCCAGTCCATTTAGGTGTTCCAGTGCTGGAGCCTTAATTAGTTAGTTGGTTGCACCTGTGTATACTCTGTATTCTAGACACAAATGGCCGTTGTGAAAAAGGCCCATAGCGTTTTTCTCATCAAAATGCAGACTTTGCGGTGCGAATGTGTGAACTAGGTCTATTATGTGCCGTTCCATTTAAACTAATCGCTTTGCCAGAGCACAGCTTCCTACAGAGATGCTTGATGAAGAGCACACCTGGCTCAAAGTGATGACTGACAAGATGCAATCTTTTATCTTCTGCTTTATAGAATGCAGTATGCACTGCCAATGCAAACTCAGTACGTATAGGCTACATCTTTGCTTAACAAGTTTGTGTCACAAAAAACGTTAGCTCTGCAACATTAACATTAACCTGACAATAATAACAGCAATGTTTGATGTCCACCAGCTTGTGAGTTTTTACGTTATCTCTTTATTTTTAACAGTTTTCCGGTTTCTGTTGTGCTGTCCTCTCGTCTCGTAACGTTAACGTTAGGAAGTTTGAGCTCGTGTTTTTCACAGTGGAAAGAGTAGTAGCCTACATGTCCTGGACACCGTTTACATTTGACTTTGATGTTCAATCGTGTCACCTTTCTTCCCGACAAAAACAAAGTCATGGGAATATATCCGCAGCCACGGATTTTCCTCCTCGGCTCAGCAGGACAGAGAGGGAGGTGTGCCTGCCTGCCTGTTGCCTGGTGCTCTGAATGGGCTCTGCGGTGACGTCACCTTGTTTTGGGAGTGTTAAAGCCATGCTGCTTGTGATCAGTGAATGCCGACTGCGTGTCGTTTTGCAGCGCAGCGGCATCACAGAATGGACTCAACAAAAGATGTAACGACTAACGTAACGAGCTCGTTTATCTTGAAGTAACTGTAATATTATTACTTATATTCTATAGTAATTCGTTACACTACTCGTTACTTGGAAAAAGTAATATTATTACAGTAACGAGTAACTAGTAACTCGTTACTTCCCAACACTGGCTATGACCAACATGCATGAACATGTCAGCCTTGACATGGGGTCAGCACTGACCAGCATGATAGAGTTTAAGGTCAGCTATGACCAACATGCATGAACATGTCAGCCTTGACATGGGGTCCGCACTGACCAGCATGATAGAGTTTAAGGTCAGCTATGACCAACATGCATGAACATGTCAGCCTTGACATGGGGTCAGCACTGACCAGCATGATAGAGTTTAAGGTCAGCAATGACCAGCAAGACCTGCAGAGTTAGCACAACAATTATCACAGCCCAATAAATATCCCCAAAATATGTTAAATTGTTGTGTGTGTGTGTGTGTGTGTGTGTGTTTCCCCCCCCCCCCCTCCATTATCAGAATCTATATTTATTATTAATAAATAATGACATAGCGGAAGAAGCTGAACACTTGACTAGTTATAATAGACCACCACCACCAGTCATATGCAATGCTTACCTAAGCTTTTAAGGCTTTAGAGATCTTTGAGCATTGATGATAGCCATTGCATCAGGACGCACGTAGGAGGCATATGCAGAAGATGACCAACGGCCCATCTGTTGAAGGGATGCTGTTGAAATGCCCTGTAAGGCCGCAGACGTTGCTGCACCGATCCGAAACGAATGCCCTGAGTATTGCTTTCGGGGTATGTTACATCTAAGGAGAATCTGCTGTAAATGATGGCTAAACCAGTATTTGGACATAGGATTGTTATCTGGGGTTAAAAACAGAGGGACGTGAGGGTCAGAAAAAGGCCTAAACTCCAGAAATTTGCACATGGATTTAAAAGGACAAAATCGGGAGTCTATGCGACCAATAATTATGGCACAAGCGCCACCCGTTTTGGAATGCTTCAGAGTGAGACTGAAGAAGCCTGGGTGAAAAGTTATGTCCGACATAGCAACATCTTTGGTCAGATCAAATTTGTTTGAAGAGGTGGTGAATTCACCGGCCCTTAAAGACCCATAAAAAGCTAAAAGGAAGGAACACTCCAAAAGAGCGTTGACATAGGGAGAGATATAACCATCTCTCAGAACCCATAACATTTTATGCAAAATGGATAGAGTAATAGGAAGCCTATTCATAGCTTTCAAGGGGCGTTACGTTCTGCCGGGAACGCCCACCTGGCGGTCAAAAAAAAACTTGTTCATTCCGCAGTGCCCGCCGAGTCACTAGTTTCTCACGCTGTTTGTTCAGCCAAAATGCTGGATACCTGTTGTGCTATCGGTTGCACTAACCGACGAGGAGACACGCCTGGCTTGTGCTTTTACAGAATGCCGTCGGAGAAAGAAAACTCACACACACACACCCACACACACCCACACCCACACCAGTCCCCTTACGAGGGAACTGCTTTTTACTGGCAGAGCTGTGCTGCGTTTCCAATATGAAGCAGACACTGGAGTCACGGTGCAAAGTGAATCGATTCACCGTGTCAGTATGTCACTAATGAAACAGAGCTGTGCTGCGTTTAAATATTCCTGACTGGAAACTGGAGGAAAAAATACCGCTTTTTGCTGCAGCTGCGTCTGGTCAGTGTTCAGCGCCATTGTTGTTTTGAGTTTTGACCGCCAGAAGGGGCATTCCTTGTACCTACGTAATGCCCCTTGAAAGCTATGAATTATCACTATTGGCGGGGGAACTTTTTGCAATACCTTTAAAAATCAATTTAATGGTGGGATTGGTAAACAGGCTAGGAAAAGATGGATCAATACATTTAACATTAAACTGGATGCCAGCGACCAGACCTCTAATATACTGCGGTTTAAAATGACGCACATCGATGCAGTAAGAAATGAAAGCACAAACTGCAGTGATAGTAACTGGTTTTAGAGACAAATTTAAGGATGAACAAAACAGGGCAAAAGTTCTCCAAGCAAAATCATATGATTTCAGGGTAGAGGCTGCTAGCCCTTTCCTCATGTAAAACCTGGCTGATTCCAGATAAGCCTCCAAAGAATGTGATCTCAGTACAGGGCTAATGCCTCTAGAGGGGGTACTGCTACAGGCATTGGGCTGGCTTCTGGGCAGCGAGTCCTGAACACCTGGAAATTAAACCGGGATAGAGAATCAGCAATAGAATTTTCATGACCAGGCACATGCCGAGCAGAAATGATGAAATTGTGTTTGACAGACAACCACGTGATGCAGCGCATGAATGGCACAATTTGGGAACATGATGAGCGGCCTTTATTAATTATGCTTACGACCGCTTCATTGTCGCACTGTAGAGAAATGCGTTTGCGACACCACAACTTTCCCCACACGTGACACGCTACAGCTACAGGGTAAATCTCGAACAGAGCAGAAGATTGGGTGACTTGGGGGAAATCAACAGGCCATTTGCAGGAAAACCACTGCTCTTGAAAATTAGCCTAGGTAAACCCAGCCACCACGTGACCTGCTCTCTCAGTTCCCAGTCACTATCGTCTAGCGAACGGGCCATTCAAATCGATTTCCGCGGCGGTTGAAAGACTCCCGCAGACCCGCAGCCACCCCGCAGCCAATGAGTGACGGCGTGACTGCCAACATCAGTCCTGCCGTGATCGGCCAATCAGAGAGTGCGTCTTTGTCAATGACGTATAACAGCTGCAGCGGCTAGCCATTAGCTTTTGGTCTTTCCAAAGCATAGCTCCCGAGCTAGCTACTAGCTATGGCTATGAACAGCTACAGCTACGTATTGTTGTGTCGCCGTTAAATGCGCTAATGGAGGACCAGATACGCGAGGCTTCTAATCTGGGAATCAAGGCGTTGCAGATCGGTGGGGTGAATGATAAAGACAAGGACATGGACGCTGCAAGCTTGTGTATGCAAGTCCAGAGGCCTTGATGAAGAAAAAGTGGCGAAATATGCTGGCACCGGCTACACGAAAATTAACGTTATTAAATGCTGTAACGTTAACGGTAATTCTCATGTGTATGGTTTATTTAGCCTACTCAATCTCTTCTGAGATTATAACGTTAACCTGTTAGGACGCTGTGAGCTTGTGTATATAAGTCCAGAGAACTTGATGAAAACAAAGTGACAAAATATCCTGGCATCGGGTACACGAAAATTTACGTTATTAAATGCTGTAACGTTAACTGTAATTCTCATGTGTATTGTTTATTTAGCCTACTCAATCTCTCAGCCCATGTTGATGCTGAACCAAATGACCAGTCCGGCTGCAATGGTTGATTTGTGAGGTTAATGGCAGCCAACAGAACTTCATATTCTTTCCATACTGTACTGCATGTTGTACTGCATGTTGTACTGTTCATACTCAAATTGTACTTTTTTGAATGGAACTGAATAAAAATGTTTTTGTTTGATACTCTTCTGTTGTATTGTCATGTGAGAATGAAAACAGCTATAGTAATAGTACTTCAAAACAGTGGTTCTCAAAATGTTTCCACATAAGGATCCTTAAACTGAATAATGTGATGCTAGGTCTGTTGATCAAAATAACACCTATATCGAAATCGGATTTTAGCGGACCATACAAGCCGGGGCTTCAGAGCTGATCACCTGGACACATTTTACGGCGAAATTATCTGATAAACTTGTCTGTGCAGCTCTGTGGTGATCAGCTAATGTCTTCATAGCATTGTGATTATGATTTAATGCATTATGGAAGATAAATGCTGGAAGGCTGGGTAGCATTAGCTAACGTCATCCAGGCTACAGTAACATTAGGCTATTATAGCTATGAAACGCTGATTCAAACGTTACAATAATAAGACACAATAGGAGCCAGTTACCCTACTGTAGATAGAGAGAGTAATTTCAGACCACCAGATATCACCATATTTATGTTATTAAATGCTGTAACGTTAACGGTAATTCTCATGTGTATGGTTTATTTATAAGCATTCATTGATTGAAGCAGAGTGCTGGTCGGTTAAGTTTCTCTGTAGTCATGTCCTCTGCTCCAATCTTCGGTTTCGTAGTTTCTTCTGTCTCTCGTCCAGCAGCTGCAGATGTCATCATTATCCACGTTATTAAAGATTATTTATAAAAAAAACTCATTGTGTAAATATTTTGTGAACGCACCAATAGTTAGAGAAGGAAACCTCTCTTTGCATTTTATTTTGTTTTTTAATAAAAGTAGGCTACTTAATATCTCACGTGGCTTTGATTCATCATTGCAAATTTAGCCCAATTTGTATAAAATGCAGATGTGAACAGCTAGGTTTAATGACAAATATGGAATATCACCCAAGGAAATACCACGGTTTAATGCCAACAGATAAACCATACAGATTTGTTGTAATTGTGAACACAAAGGGAGCAAAGACATGGTTTTCAAGTATAACACAATGTACAACTTTTATTCAAAGACAGGATTGAAAAATATAGGTAACTTGTATTCACTTCAGACAAGACACTACGTTAAAGTCTGAAATTTACCTAGATTTGCTATACGAATTGACATTTCAGCTTGTCACCTGATGTCATTATTAATGGACAGTACAGTAGTAAAGATTTTGAAAATTTTGATTAATCAATCCAAGTCAGAAACACGTGTACAAATATTGAATGCAACAGTCTCGTTCTGGAGCGAACCCCTCAGCTGAATTCACGTTGGAATATGATATCAAGGCTTGATAGATTTGATTGTACTCATACAGCAGTGTGGAGCTTAACATCTAGCTAGGTTGCATCTGGAATATGATCTGGATTATGTATAATATACAGTATAACACTACGCTCACTATCATGACATTCACGTTAACGCTATAGCCTCCAAAAATCTACTGTAGCTAGCTAGCGTCAGCTACATCTGTAACCACGCTGAAATGCGAGTGCATTAACGTTATTTCTAGCTAGGTCAAACACACCTTGCCGTTATGAGTGTGGCCGTTTTTGATTAACATTAAGTCCACGATCATTTCCGGGCTGCAGCAGAGTCGAGCCCCGGAGGCAGCCTGGAGCTCTGTGAGCTCCAGAGGGGGTGCGCGATGCACTGCTGCCTGCCCGACACCCTGCACCCGACCTCGGGCTGCAGCAGAGTCGAGCCCCGGAGGCAGCCTGGAGCTCTGCGAGCTCCAGAGGGGTGCGCGATGCACTGCTGCTGCCCGACACCCTGCATGAGCTTGATTTGTTTTGAAGGTTTTGTCTGGTACTATTCAATATGATTTATGCAGATAAGACAGCGTGTCCCTGATAACTGTATAGATGATGACTGTTCTTCACAGCCACAAATATCTCTCCAGATCTGCGGCCATCTGCAGCAGGGATCGAGGTTTGGGTCCGTGTAGACAGTTGTCCTGTTCATTCCCTGACCACCGTCACAGGAGTCATTGGCAGAGGCGATGTTCTCTCTTCTTGGAAGCTCTAATAATATAAAACGTAGCAGTTACTGTATGTTACACGTGGCTAACGTTAGCTAGCTTCTGACATGTTTTTCTAGAATTCATTAGATCGTTAAATGCTCCCGTAATCTAGCTAACCCCCACACAGCCGATGAGGAAAAGTCAGTCATTTATCGAATGTCTTTCTTACCAAACACAATTACGCTAGTTTCTGAGATAATATATAGTGTGGCATATACCTGTGAATAACATATTCTTACCTGGAAATCACACATCGATCCGTAGGCCAGCTCTGAGTCTGTTTACATTTCGGGCGGAGGGGGGCTTGGTTGGTTGTAGCTGGTTGTAACCATTTGCGTGTTAGCAGTACTGAAATGAAAAGTGTTAGCTAATGCGCTAACAACAAAGGTCGCAGAGTGATGACGCCATCTGCTGCACTGCGCATGTGCTCTGTGCACTAAACTGGTTGGATGATGGTTGCGTAATGGAGCGGTCTATCGGGGGGGGGCCCAACAACCGCAGGAAATCGTTTAACAATGGTGGGATTCCAGACCATAGTGACTGAGAACAGGTCTGAGAGCAGGTCACGTGGGGGATGGGTTTACCCAGGCTACTTGAAAATACCCTCCAAAACCCGCAGAGGGCGCAGCGTCTGTAAAGAACATTAGAGAGTCAGAGGAATAAATCAAGTCGTCATAGAAAAACGTCACGCCATTCCAATGCTCCAACAGGCGAGACCAAAAGCGCAGGTCGGAGCGACAACCTTCGTCCAAAACAATATCGTCATGCAAATTATGCACAGACGAAGCCAAGGCCAGCAATCTAGAAATGAACGAGCGCCCCTGGGGAATAACACGAATAGCAAAATTTTAATGGCCTAGAAGCGAGAGCATTTGCTGCTTGGATGGACTGCGCAGCTGTGAAAGATTGAGTCATTTCACGAATACGCACAAGTTTCTCCTCTGGAAGGGAGGCTTTCATTTCCACTGAATCCAGAGTAATGCCCAGAAACTCGAGGCGAGTGGCTGGACCAATGGTCTTTTCGGCAGAGAGAGGAACGCCTAGATAGTTGAACAGGTGTTTCAACTTGTCTAATGAAGAGCCAGTGTTATCGTACGGAGGGTCTATTAACTCATTGAGTGCCAGCCACTTTTGGAGAACGGACGCTCCCAGTGCCAGAGTTTCAGAGCGTTTTCAGTGATATCTCGAGGCCCACAGAATATTGTGTGATATTACTATGTAAACACCGAACACGCACAAAGAACGAGGAGACTCTCTTCTATCATCTGCAAAAAAAAGTTTATTGATCCCATTTTCCGTTCTTTAGTTATGAGCCGGAGAAGATAGCTTGATTTAACCAAAAACAGCAATTTTTTTCTAGAAGCTGAGATAATGAGCCTTTTGTGAAATTAAACATTTCAAGCACATCACTGACTCTGAAGCTAATATTTTCTAATGTAGTCACACCTCAAAAATAATTTCCTTCAATAAAACAGTGAAGGCCAGGGAATTTTGTTTGGCAGAATAATATTTTTTAGCTGCAACCAGCAACGCTGGCCCCTGCGTGCGCTGCTGGTCTTGATTTGCTGCTGGTGGGCATCGGATATTCTGGCTTGCGTTTGCCAATCCTGTCCTGCTGTCTGGGTCTGTCTGGGTGTTGTGTGCTGCTCTGCGTGCCCCCCCCCCCCCCCCCGCCTCAACTGCAAACCCCTCGTAGTGGGAGTGTCTTTGGTGGCTTTCTGCTGCTGTGCACAGTGAAGGGTGCGGCCGGTGCGCTACATCCAGCTTTTTTACAGCGTTCCGCGTGTGTTTGTCACCGGCTACCATGCTTCCAGTTGAGAATAATAACAACTCCACGGCTGATCATGCGGATGGGATGTCGCAACGGGCACGGAGGGGCTCAATTGTGGCAGCAGATTGGCTGCTGCAGGCACAGCTAACGTTACAGTATGCTTCATGCATATCGATGCATACGGATGCGATGCGATTTCCGTTTCCCCAACGACTTCTTCTTTGTTTTTTCATCGCCTTTGTGTAATCTGGAGAGCACTGTCGCCACCTAAGGGTTCTGTAAAATAGGTTAGACACATTCAATAGCTCCCATATTGTAAGAGGCGATGTAAGAGGCATCGACATCGACATCGACATCGACATCCCCCCGTCAAAAAACGCAATTGACGAACATACTCGTCCTTGGCACTCTACGTTACTAAACGAAATGACGAACATGTTCGTCCATGGCACTCAATGAGTTAACAAAAAATCGTCAAGCAAGTGGAGCAGGGAGGGAACACAGACCCTGTTTAGAAGGATCCAGCAAAGAGCTTTGGAGATCTGATTGAATATAAATGGACTACTTCTACAGCCGAATGTGAGGCGCGTGGCAAAATACAGATTGGATTCCCACTTTACGCCGAAATAATGCCACTGTGAGGGATGAATTGGCATAATCTTGAAGGCGTCTGTAATATCGGCTTTGGACAGCCATGCACCTTGGCCAGCTAACTTAATTAGCTTGATGGCATTGTCAACAGTGGAGTAATACAGAGAAAAAGGTTGAGGAGGAATTAAGCTATTCACACTTGGAATGGGCCGGGAGTGAGGAGCGGAGAGATCATACACCAGCCTTTTCTTGCCGGAATATTTTCTAGTGGCTATACCGATGGGACTGGAGCGAAAGACTTTAAATGGAGAGGACTTGAAAGGCCCGACTAAATAGCCTTTATCGAGCTCTTTTTGAAGAAGCTGAGAAACAATTGCTGACTGAAGATTTTTACAAACAAATGGGGAGGCCAGTGACGAGACAACCCCTTCCCGAAACCCTTGTGACAGACCGGTGAGCAAGTTATCAACAAAAACACAATCAGGATGGAACGACAGTTCGGATGCTAATGCTGGAATGTTTATTGGAGTTGATGGATGTTTTTTCAATATCTCTTGAAACCACGACGATTCTGCAGGGGGCGGAACCGACGTGGACATGCAGACTTCGGGTGAGCATCTTTGCAATAGCTGCAAATATGGAGGAAAATGCAATTTGGGTAAGAGCAAACATTTTCATTGAAATTATTGCAGATGGGTTGTTTTTTATAGATTTGCACCTTGCGCCCGCGTCCGTCAAATTTCTCTTGGTCTGATTCAGGGTTGAATTTGGGAGGAGATGAAGCCACATACTCTCTGGGGTGGAAAGGCACAGTGGAGCACAAAGCAGCTGAATGGCCCATGTTGCCACAGGTGAAACAGGAGAGTGCTTGAGAGCCCCCCACCAGCATGATCAGAAGTTCTGTATCCAGGATAGACCAGTTCAAACGAGCGTTAGTTTGAGAAATGTAGAGTGCCGCTTTATTTGCAAAAGCTTTATGGTACTGGTAGAAAATGTTTTTTCCATATCTTAAATTAAGATCCGCGATCAGAGCCAAATATGTATTCATCTCTTGCCTGCGCTCAGGATACACTGAACAGATAATATCTCGGTACAAGCCAAACACCACGACAAATTCTCCGATAGATATGTCCCTGGTCAGTCTGGGATCGGAAGTTTTAAATATGGCAGTAAAGTCGTCAGTTGATGCGACGCTAGGCTCACACTCGGGGGATGGCAATATCAAGCTGATTAGATTAATATTTTTCCCCTGCAAGATTTTAGCCCGAAGGCGAGAAGAAATATTAGCACCAGAGGGGACATATGGCCTACCTATTGATGACGGGGCTGCGACAGCTGAGGCCAAAGTGAACGGGGCTGCAGGGGCGCTTGCAATAGGCATACACATGCTGGATTGAAAGAAATCACTGGAACCTGGGACGGCAAAAATTGAGCGACAGGAACAGAGGAAGAGGTTGATGCCTGCGCGTTTTCCAGCTGCTGGAGTCGAGCGTCCACTGACTGCATAGTATTAGACAGGGACTGCAACGCGGCTATGAAAGCGCATTATCTGACTGGACAGGAGGCACAGAGACAGACTTCTTTTTAGCTTGCTGAGTGTGATTTGTTTTTTGCGAGCGTTTGCGGTGAGGTAGAGACTGAACTGAAGGCTGGGTTGGAGGAGGAGCTGGGTTAGAAAAGCCGGGAGGCTCGGTGCGAGCAGGAGACTCAAATACTTCCACAGCTAGATCCTGAAGCTGACTGAGGTGTAACTGAGCTGGTATAACACCGTGCTGATTTAGTAGATCCACAACTTTGGCCGCTGAATATCCCTGCCGGGCAGCAAGGCGGGCGCTACGCCGCGGGGAACCAGAACCCGCAGTGTCAGTTTCACCATCAAACAGTTCATCCGAATCGGACATGGTGCTTTGACCCGTGAACCCGACAAAAAACAGCAACAAAATCACACCAATGTAGAACGCCATACAACCTGATCAAGGACAGTTTCTGAAGCAGCAAGAGCAAAAGCAGCAAATGACAGCAGAGTGGTCGTTTGACTGCGAGCCTGACAGCAGCGATGATTGAGAGGCTGAATGAGACAGAAACAAGCATATTTAAGGAACCCGCCTCCAAGCAATTGGCTTACGACTGGGTTGTGGAGCAACGTGATAGGCTTACACTGGAGGTGCGTAGGGTGAGAGGTGATGAGAGCAGTGATGTGACACTATGCAATTGGTTAACAGAGACTGGCAACCAGCTGATTGTTCATTGAAACCCGGAAATTGACAGCTTATTATGATCTTGTGAGTAGATTGAAGAGTGGAGATATAAAGTGAATTAAGGAAGTGTAAAAGATATTATAGTCTTCCTGGCTTGAACTTACGTTGAGAACTACATTAGTAGTTAGTAGTAGTTTTTTTCTTTTTCTTTTCTTTTTTTTTAATGTTAGTTCAAGAAGGGCCCAGGTGTAGCCTGAAAAGGTTAGTCTCCGACGAAAGATTGGCTTTTTTTTTTAGGCTTTGGATCACTGAGGAGCTGCTGCTGCTGCACCACAAGAGTCGCGATCGGGACGAGCGACTTTTGAGCCCACGTAGCGGTGGAGGAGCGAGGCGATCTGGACGGGTGGAGGAGCGGAGGGAGCGATGCGAAGTTTGGAACTTGACCATAGATTGGAGATACGAAGGAGCTGACATGTGGACTGCCCTGTAGGCCAGTACCAGTGTCTTGAATTTGATGCAAGCCGAGATGGGAAGCCAGTGAAGGTCACGGAAGAGGGGAGTGACATGAGAGAATGTTTTTTTTTTTTTTTTTAAGATACATTTTTTTTATTTAACTAATTCAAGATTCAAGATTTTTATTGTCACTCCATGGTACAAGTATCACGTGTGAAATTCTTGTGCTGTGGACTCCGTTTACGAAATAGTACAAATAGGCAACAAGCAATGAGCAATAGGCAATAAGAAATAGGCATCAATAAGCAATACTAAGCAGCAATAGGCAATAAGGCAGAATAGCGATAAGACAAGTCAGTGGCTTATTCATTGCACATAGGTGCACATGTCATGTGCATACGTTAGACGTGTTCATACATTTTAAATTCGACGTATTTGACATGCAGGTGCAAATAGCATGTACCTTATTAAACATACAATTAACATTAGGCATTGTGCATACGTTAGACGTGTTCAGACATTTTAAATTCGACGTATTTGACATACAGGTGCAAATAGCATGTACCTTATTAAACATACAATTAAACATTAGGCATACGTAATGGTAGCAGCTGCAGTACGGTACGGTACGACTACTACACTATTTGTGTATGTTAAGGAGTCTCGTGGCCTGCGGGAAGAAACTGTTCCTCAAGCGATTTGTGCGTGCTTTTGGAACCCTGTATCTCCTCCCTGAGGGTAGCAGGGAGAACAGGCTGTTGTGGGGATGGTTTGTGTCTTTGATGATCTTCAGGGACCTCCTGAGGCACCGCTGGTTATACAGTTCATGCAGTTCTGGCAACTCATCTCGTGTTACGTGCTGGGCCGCGCGCCTCACCCTCCGTAGCGCCCTGCGGTCCATGGCGGTACAGTTCCCGTACCAGGCGGTGAAGCAGCCAGTCAGCAGGCTTTCAATGGTGCCTCTGTAGAAGTCCCTGAGGATTTCGTTCCTTAGCCCAAATTTCTTCAGGCGCCTGAGTCCGTGTATTCGCTGTTGGGCCTTTTTGACAACAGTGGCGGTGTGGCCGGCCCAGGTCAGGTCCTGGTGGATGTTGACTCCCAGGTACTTGAAGCTGTCCACCCTTTCCACCACTGTGCCGTTGATGGTGATTGGGGGGTGTGCGCCCCCCCTCTCCTGTAGTCCACAATTATCTCCTTGGTCTTGGAGACGTTCAGAGAGAGGTGGTTGTCCTGGCACCATTGTTCCAGGACCCTCACCTCCTCTCTGTAGGCCGTCTCGTCGTCCCCCGAGATCAGCCCCACGACTGCTGTGTCGTCTGCAAACTTCACAATGGAGTTTGAAGTTTGAGTCGCCACGCAGTCGTGGGTGTAGAGGTCGTACCAGAAGGGGCTGGAGACGCACCCCTGGGGCGCTCCTATGCTGATGGTCAGTGGGGAGGAGGTGAGGTTGCCCACCCTCACCACCTGGCGGCGGTCTGTTAGGAAATCCAGGATCCAGTCGCACATTGCCGTGTTTAGTCCCAGATCCCTGAGTTTGCTTACCAGCCTGGAGGGTACTATGGTGTTGAATGCTGAGCTGTAGTCCACGAACAGCATTCTTACATAGGTGTCCTTCCCCTCCAGGTGGGACAGGGCGGTGTGGAGCACGTGTGCTACTGCATCCGCTGTGCTCCTGTTGGGGCGGTATGCAAATTGTAGCGGGTCGTGGTCCGGGGGGAGTGTGGGGCGGATTTTTGATATGACCAGCTTCTCAAAGCACTTGCTGGCTATTGGTGTGAGGGCTATTGGGCGCCAGTCATTGAGGCTGGTCACTTTTTGCTGTTTGGGGATGGGGATGATTGTTGCTGCTTTGAAGCAGGGGGGAACTCGTCGGAGGGAGAGAGACTGGTTGAAGATGTCTGTGTATACGGGTGCCAGCTGGTGGGCGCAGGCCTTGAGGACCCGCCCCGGGATGCCGTCCGGGCCGGCCGCCTTGTCAGCTGATCTGAAAACGTTAAAGCACGTCAAACACTAATCCCAAACACAACACACATACACACACACTAGCATATCATCAAAAATAAACCTCTACAATCTCTCTCACACACACACACACACACACACACACACACACACACACACACACACACACACTATATCAGGGAAGGATCATTCTAGAGCTCTTTGAGTGAATTAGCAACATTCTGCCAATTGATCAAGGTGGATTCACTTGCACTGTTGATTCTGGCAGTTGACAGCTCCAAGTACACGACATCGAGAAAGGAGTGGACCCAATGTCTGATGGTGAGAGAGTGAGGAGGCTTCCAACGTAACGCAACCATCTTTTTAGCAGCTGTAATACCAGCTAGTACACTACGCCTTGCAGCCTTCGACAGATTGAGCCCGGACAAGTCATTCAACAGTAAGGCGGGTACAGTTACTGGAACAGTTACAGATGTTAAGTCAGATACTTTAGCAGCCACCTTCGTCCAGAACTGTATAACCGGTGGACATTCCCACACCATGTGAATAAAAGTGGCAGGAGCATTCAAACTACACAGACTGCAAGACGGATCATTTATCAGTTTCATAGCGTATAGTCTACGACGTGGGGTCAAATAAGTTCTATGCGCGTAATTAAAATGAATCTGTTGGTGGTCTGGGTTACGGGAAGCCTCCCTGATATTTGCCCACACCTGATCCCACTCAAAATCGGGATCTAGCCCTGGGAAGTCACACCTCCACAACCTGTCCAATGATAAATCAAAGTAAGAAGACTCCAGCAAAAAGTTATATAATTTGGAAACTAGGCCCCTGTTATTTCTTTGTGCAGTAAACAAGTTATATAAAGTATGAGTGAGTGATTGTTGTAAGGGAATACCATGTGCTTTAAAGCAGCTACGAGCAAGATTTTCGATTGTTATTAAACAGTCTAAATGTAATATTGATGCATCGAATCTTACCTATAATAGTAGCTGAGACCAAAGCCGTGTGAATCGGAGATTGCTCTCTTGATGATTATAGAGTCTGTGTCTGTCTTCTGGCAGGCCGGATAGACCAGGAAGTGAAATGAAACGGTTTACGGCAGCTGCCTGCCTTCAACCGTTTTGCGCTGCCTAGCAACAGACCATAAACAAGGAGAATGCCATGCTCGCTACATCCAGGGGCTTGCTTCTCTCGCGAACATCTCTCATTATATTCTAACAGTTTGTTTGGAAGTAATTTTGTTATTTTGTGGTTATGGCCAAAGTGGCTGCCGCAAACTGTTTCATTTCACTTCCTGATCTGCCCCGGCCACAGACAGACTAATCATCAAGACAACCCTGGCTGATTCACTCGGGGTTCAAGCAAGGCTACTCGGCGTTGGTCTCGTCTAGAGGTAAGATGTGAGCCATCGATATTAAATTAAAAATCTTTTAATTCCTCACAGTCTGCAAGGGGATCTTCTCTCTAGTGGCTGGAACACCCTCCACACAGAAGCTGTGGATTCTCTTAAAACAAAAGACTTCCATATCCAAATCCTAATAGTCAACAGCAACATAGTGCATAAGAATATACATACTTGCGGATCAAGTTATTGTGCAGGTGAGGGGGTGGGTGGGGCAGGTGAGGTGAAGGGGTGGGGCAGGGGCTGGTGGGCACAGTAGTCGCTAATGGTGTTGAACAGTGATGGCCGCTGACAAAGAGGGGCGCCTGTGCCACTCCACCGCAGCGTTGGGTGGTGGTGATCTTTCCTCTCAGCTTCCTCTTCTCTGCACTCTCAACACAGAGCCAGCCTCCCTCATGTGTGTAGGGGTTAGGGCTGCACGATATGAGGAAAAGCTGCGATGTGCGATAACACTGTTCAATATTGCGATGACGATATGACCTGCGATAAATAAAGAAATGCTATAAACAAAAATATAAAAGGGTACATATTAGCTACAGTAGCGTGTCATTCTGCTTTAATAGACAGCTAACATAGACCCCAAACATTGAATAGCCTATGTCTATTAAATAAAGAAGTAGTATTCAGCTTGACTCACTTCTGTCTCCACAGCCTCCCTGCAGGTCTTGTACATTTTGGCGGCGACCATGGAAAAATGATTCCTTGATGGAATGTGGTATCTCCGCTCCAATTTGTTTATCAGACCCTTAAACCCGTCTTTGCCCACTGCAAATAGGCATCATGTGCTTCGTCAAACAACGAGTTATGGAGTCTGTTATTTCTTTGTGGCGTTTGGATGTTGTCTCGTAAGGAGTCACGCTCGCTAAACTCCAAGAAATGGAGACGGTTGCTGCAATCGCTTCTTGCTGCTACTCGACATTGTTGGCTTTGCGGCTTGGCTTTCTTGTAATTGTTTGTGCAGTTGCCACAACTGCGCCGCATGTTTTACACAGTACCTGTGTTTGCTATTGTTATCTCGTTTAAATCCGAAATGATTCCAAATCAGAGAAGTGCTGTGCCTTTTCGCCACAAGGTCTTCATCAGTCTCAATAACATTTTCATCGCCGTTCTCTCCTTCATCAGCCATTGTGCTGGAAAACTACGCTATTATCACACGTTGTGCCGCTGATAAGCTAATGTGAGCTAAGTTAGCTCCTACTGTAGCTAGAGACGAGTGAGAGCAGATAGATAGACCCAACTCCATGCTACTGCATGCTTGCAACGCCAAATGGTACTCTTCCGGGTCTTCTGGTCATCAGCTTGTGATTGGCTGTTTGTCAGGGAGTCACTCGAAGTTGAAGTGTCTTGCTTTATAGTGTCTTTGGTGAGAGCAGATTTTGGCTGCATGTGAAAGACAGTGAAAGAGCATTTGCTCCTGTCATGTAACTCTTTTTTTTTATTGCGATAACACGTGACTTTTGCGATGTGTTCATCGCGCATTTTCATATCGCAATGACGATGAAAATACGATAAATCATGCAGCCCTAGTAGGGGTCCCCTCCTTCAGAACAACAAAAAGGAAACTCACTAACAGTAATAATACTAATAATAATATTATTAATAATAATAACCGCCTAGTAATGTATATGATGAACAAACTAGTAGAGATGCATTATTAATTTCACTCCAAATCAGTTTATAAATTCATACAATTTGATCACTTTCAGTTGCAGCACAAAATGCTGTCAAAAAGACATAGCTAGCCAGGTGTCTTAAGACACTGTTGACAGACACAAGTTACAACCATAAAACTTATAATTTTTTAAGTTAAAATAACTGAACAACACAAAACAAATATTGCCAAACCAAAAATGCATGCAGTTGCAGTCAGCCCACCTTCATATTTGACTACAAAATGTCATTCAAAATACAAACATCACTGTTAAATAGCACTCAATCGCTAGCCGTTAGCGTACAGTGCTAACCTAGCTTATTCAGCTAAACTGACCATAGAAACACAGAAATGGCACCCTAGAACATGAATAATGTTTTGGGTAGCTTACCTACACCGGGGCCCCGTTCCAATACCCATACTTCCATACTATTTAGTAGGCAAAAAAAGATTTAGTATGTCCCAATACATAGTATGTCAGATGCAGTATGCCAAGAGTACCAGGATGTTGTACTACATCTGCTCCTATTTCGGAGTATGCATCGATGCATGCTTCACCAGCCAATCTTCCCCACAATCCTTTGCGCAGCAGGAAGTTATGTCTTCTTCTTCTTCTTCTAATGTTTTATGGCGGTTGGCAAACAACTTTTTGTGCATTACTGCCACCTACTGGAGTTACGTCGCACTGACTGAGCTGCGTGTTCATGAATGAGATAATTAAGTTTAAGAAAGCCTTGAAATATGTTAAAACCAAACAAGCATGGTGTGTACCAAAACATGCATATCTTGATTCCTGTTTAGAACTCTGACTTAATGTTTTTTGCTTTATTTATTTTATTTTGTTTATTTGATTG